>NC_064846.1:8953865-9578865 GCF_024166365.1 Elephas maximus indicus | reverse complement strand
GTGATTTCCCTTTTAGGGTGATATCTGGTTTATCTGTCCTGTGTTCGGGTTTTGGGTTGTTACCTGATGTTATTGATTTTCTTACCAGAGAAGTCCCTTTGGTATTTCTTGTAGTTTTCTTTTGGTTTTTGCAAATTCCCTAAACTTCTGTTTACCTGGAAATGTCTTAATTTCATCTTCATATTTGAGAGACATTTTTTCTGGATATATGATTCTTGGCTGGCAATTTTTTCCTTCAAGGCTTTATGTATGTCACTCCATTGCCTTCTTGCCTGCCTGGTTTCTACTTGGTAGCTTGAGCTTATTCTTATTAACTCTCCTTTGTTGGTGACTTTTCATTTTTCCCTAGCTGCTCTTAAAACTGACTCTTTTCTTTGGTTTTGGCAAGTTTGATTATGATATGTCTTGGTACCTTTCTTTTGGGATCTACATTGTATGGATTTCAATGAGCATCTTGAATAGATATCTTCTCATCTTTCACAATATCAGGGAAGTTTTCTGCCAACAAGTCTTCAACAATTCTCTCTGTATTTTCTTTTATCCCTCTCTGTTTTGGTACTCCAATCACTCGTAGGTTATTTCTCTTGATAGAGTACCACATGATTCTTAGGGTTTCTTCATTTTTTAAAAATTCTTTTACCTGATTTTTCTTTGAATCTTTTGGTGCCAATGGTTTAACATCAGTCTCTCTAATTCTGACTCCCATTTCCTCAATTCCGCTCTGCTAACTTTCTCCTGAGTTGTCTAATTCTGAAGTTTTATTGTTAATCTTCTGAATTTCTGATTGCTGTCTCTCTGTAGGCTCTTGCAGCATATTAAATTTTTCATTATGTTCTTGAATAACCTTCTCAATTTCCTTGACTGCTTTATCTGTGTGCTCCTTGGCTTGTTCTGCATTTTGCCTGATCTCCTTCCTGATCTCTTGAAGAGTTCTGTATATTAATCTTTTGTATTCTACGTCTGGTAATTCCAGGAATACATCTTCATCTGGAAGATTCCTTGATTCTTTGTTTTGGGAGTTTTTTGAAGTGATCATGATCTGCTTCATTATGTTATTCGATACTGACTGTTGTCTCTGAGCCATTTATAAGTTATTGTATTAATTTATTTTATGTTTCCTCACTGAGTCCTAGCTTCTTGCTTTGTTTTGTTTTGATATACCCAAATAGGCTACTTTAGTAAGCTAACTTGATTAGTAGAGCCTTTGAAGCACTAATGTCCTGTCACCAGATGGCTAGACCTATTATCACGTATATGAGCCTAGGAGTCCATTCACTACCCTGGTATAGATTCAGCTCAGGTGTCCAGGTAGTTGGTCACCAAGGGCGTGGTGCACGTTCTCACAGACAGTCTTAGAGGAGTAGTGGTGATTGGTGTATGCAAAGGTTTCTGGTTGCAGCAGGGGTTCACACTATGAACAAGCAGGTTGCTGACAACCTTCCCCCGAGTGTCTGTGAGGAAGGCATGTCCCTGTTCTCTACAGTGCACAGGTGGGTGAGCTTTGCAGCTATACCATAGGCATCCAGTGCTTTTAACTGTAAGGACTGATAGGCACTACTTCTCCTTGGAGCCCTGTCACAGGTGTCTAGGTGGCGTGGGTGGAGTCACCAGTCCTCAGGCTCCTGATGTGGGTAAGTGAGGACCCTGTTTAATAGGCAGAGTAGGTATCAAACATCAAAAACCCACCTCTCTACCATACAGCTGAAACAGTTAAAGTCAGACCTCAGACACATACACCATTGCACTATAACAACAAGATCCTAGCTGCTGAAATGGGACCACCTGGGTTCATGCAGGGGTGAAAGACATTCAAAGTCTGTAGACTGCTTGTGCCTGGATAGGAGCTGCTTCTGCTCTGAGTTCTCAGATTAGGGGAGATGGCAGATTATTTTCCCCCTGTTTGTTAATTTGTTCCTTCTCCACAGCTGGAAGAATGGCTCAGGGAGTGCAGCAGGACCTATCTCAGACCCAGGGAAATCAACTGTCCCTGAAGCCAGCTTGAGGCAGAGGGAGGAGTGACCATAGATCGGAGAGAGTTCTTTCAAGAGGAGGAGCTATTAGATCTGCATGGTAAATTAGATGAAATCACTTATTTTGTGCTGAGGGTGCTGTTTTTTTTGCCGAATCTGGAGGTGTGCCTCTGGCTTGGCTCCGCTGTGGTTGTGCCATGGGATCAGGGCTGCGCCATGTTGCTCACCTTCTTTCACTGAAGTAACTGCATCCCGTACACTACTGCCAGCTCTGCCATGGTCATGCTAGGGGATCAGGCAGGGCTGTGCCATTTTGCTTTCCTTCTTTTGTTGAAGTGACCGTGTTCTGAAGTCTACTGCCAGTCCCGCACCAGGGGATCGGGGCTGAGGGGTGCCGGTTCCCACTGAGACGGTTCTGGCAACTTCTCGCTGCTTCTGCACCATTTTTCCCTCCCCTGTCACTCAATCCAATTTCTTAACTTTGCCTTTGATGTTCAGGGTTCCCAGCTTGTCATATATATAATTGATTCACTTATTTTTTGGAGTCTTTGTTGTAAACGGGACCACCGGAAGTGTCTGAGTACTCCACCACCTTGGTGCCTCCTCTGCATTTAGTTTTCATACCTCCTGAGCCGCCTCCAATGTATGATAGCTTCTTAATCTTCCTTTGTCTTTTATGACCTTAACACTTTTGTAGAATGTTGGTCAGTTATTTTGTACAATGTTCTTCAGTTTGGGGAGCCCTGGTGGTGCAGGGGTTTTCAAATCCACCAGCCACTCCTTGGAAACTTTATGGGGCAGTTCTACTTTTTCCTATAGAGTCGCTATGAGTCAAAATTGACTCGATGGCAATGGGTTTGGCTTTTTGGTTTATGTATATATATATTTTTTTATATACATAAATTGTTATTTTTCCTCATCGATGTGAAGGATAAGGTTAGGATTTTAGGCTTTTACCCTAACCCTATGAGTCAGAATCAACTCGATGGCAATGGGTTTGGTTTTTTTTTTTTCTCTTCAATTTGGTTTTCTCTGACATGTTCCCATTAATAGATTGAGGTTACGTGTTTTTGGTTTGTTTGCCATCAAGATGATGTGTCTGTCTTAGTGCATCATATCAGTTGATATATGATGTTGATATGTCTTATTATAGGTAGTGTTAACCTTGGTTACTTGGCTAAAATGGTGTCTTCTAGATTTTCCCGTTCTAAAATTGTATTTCCATTTCTAATTAGTAAATGTTTTGGGGTAGATATTTTGAGATTATGCAAGTATCCTGTTTATCCTCAAACTTTTGATGGCTAACTTTAGTAACAATGAGTGGATCTTGCCTGTAGCACCTATTACTGTGATACTTTAATGGTGATTTTCTATTTATCTCCTTCATTGTATACTAATTGGGATTCTTCTGTAAGGATTTTCCTTCCCCCTATGTATTTATTTATCCCAGTACTTATTTGTAGCAGTAAGAATGTGTCAAAATTTGTCTTATTCTTTGTGTTATAATAAAATAATATTCTTATTTATTTTGTGGATCAAATTATTCTGCCTCTGGCCCTTGGAAGGTCTTTCAGGTTGACTCCTATATCTTTTCAACATACCACCATCCTTTTTTTTGAGCACTTCCTTACATTCTGACACTATACGATGCTCTGGTTCATCTTGTGCTGTCCCTTCCTCAGCCCTCCAAGAAGCCATGGTTCCTTTTACTGGAGAATGGTATTTAGAAGCCAAGATTTGGGTGCTAGGTGTGCTTGTTTCCTCTAAATTGTCACTAGTTCTAGGCTCTCTCAGACTCTCTCAGTACATAGAGCTAGGAAATGTACATATATATATATACAAACTCATGTATATACACATATCTGTATCTATCTGTCTATCTAAAAGTGATTTCATATTGATATATCTGACTCCTACCCAGTTCCAGAGTTAATATTCTTTTTTGCTTATTTGTAACTTGTTTCTCTGGCAGTTAGAAACCTGGCTCTCATTATATAAATTATTTTTACCCATTGTTCAACTCTTTTAATCTTTTTTTCTGTGAGGGACACACTTTGTGTTCATTTTTATAGTTTCTGTTTTCTCACTAAGATTCCCTATTTGTGGAATCACATTCATCACATTTACATTAACTTATTTAAACTTATTTATATTTTTGAACATATTAGTAATAGTGGTTTTATAACTTTTATCTGCCAAAATCAACATCTGCACCCATTCAGAGTCAACACCAATTGTATGTAATATTTTGGAATATGGGTCACACCTTCCTGTTTCTTTCAATTCTAGTAATTTTTTGTTGTTGTTGTTAGAAGCTGAACATTTTAGGTAATATATTGCAAGAACACTAGATTCTGTTTTCCCCCAAGTAGGTAGTAGTTGTTGTTGTTACTCTTAGTAACTTTCATGAACCTATTCTGTGGAATCTTTCTCTCTGTAGTGTGTGGTTGTTGATATCTCCACAAAGTTTTGTTTATTATTATTTTTCATTTTTAGGCTAGCTTCCTTCTTAACGGTTGCCTATGTATCTGCACAGTTTAGTGATCAGACATGATTATTCAGAGCTTGTGCTGATGCATCTACATATGGGCTGGAATGTGTATTCACATTTCAGACAGTTTTCATTTTCTACAAAACCCTTCCAGTCTTCCCTGTGCATGTTCACAGCCTCCTAGTCAACCAGAGAGGTTATGAAAAGCTATTATTAATATGTTCCCTCTATAGTTCTCCCATTAAATTTTTGGCTAGCCTCAGGTTATCAGAGCTGTGGGCTTTCCCCCATTTGTTTCCTATCAAGTTTGGTATTTTTACTGAAAATTCTGCTGAGTATGGGTTTTTCCATCCTCTACTTCAAATCAAGTCAGACCATCCGGTAGCAAAGCTACTGGTTTTCATGGCCAAACTTGTCCTGGTAGAGCTGCCTTATCCAACTGTGCTGGAACGTGGGAAGGCGAGCATTTGCAGGCAAGAATGCCACAGAATTCCATTGGTCTTACCAGATATTCAGGAGTTTTTCATGAATAAATGCTCTTATTTTGGGGTCAATTTCCAAAGACTTGAAATATTGTTGTTGACAATTCAGTCCAGTTTTATATACGTATTTTTTTTCTTGGAGAGTATTTGTCAAAATTTTCACTTTATCATCCCACCTTCAGACTATATAACAACTTACTTATTAAACTTAATATTATTTTCTTTATATTTATTCATTTGCATAAGCTCCATTGACTTAATTTCTGATCGGTATTACATTATATGAATAAATCATGCATTACATATCTTTTCCCCTACCCTACTAATTTTATTTTGTAAAATTTTCTCCAACTCCCTCAAGAAAAGTTACATGTTCTCTTCTCTATACTTACAGTGTTTCTTCATATCTTTAACATGAAATTTGTCACATTGCATTTTAATAATCTATTCACATAGTTGTCTGCTGTAACATCTTTGCAAAGCAAATAATATTTTCTAATACAGTGGAAATTTAAAAATGAACATCAAATTTCTTTCGTCATAAATTTAATGAACATGTATTCAATAAGCTTTAACTCAGTGTTTACCTAGAAACAATTATAAAGCAAAACCTGATGAAACAGATCATTCTTTTCCTTTGGAACGATGTTATAACTAAGGGTTGCATGCATGACAAAACTTGGCACCCAGTAATCAGAGCAATGACTATCGTTATGTCCTGAATATAAAAGTACAACCACAAACTTTAATATGTGTTTAAACTAGCAAAATCATACTCTAGGTTTTATTAAATGGGCATTCACATACTATTCAAGTTGATAATACTAGGAGTCCCAATGTACCAAAAGGTGCATTCAGTACATGAAATTTATAACTCTACTTTGGTCATTTATTTGAACGATATTTACAATGGAGCTATGATAAACATCACCTAGGCATTTAATTAAGAATTATATTCTTTTCTGCCTTAGAATTTAAAAGCTATCAGAGAAAGATTTGGGTTCCTTAACTCTCTTAAATAACCTCATTGATTTTTTAAGGAATTTCTTTTGTCTCCACGGTTAAATTTACCAGAAGCTCCCAAGAACACACTTTCTTTCTATATATTGGAGCAATACTCCAAGTAGTCAGTAAGTAAAGGTGTGTTCTCAGTGATGACAGTGTTATTCATTGAATTATTCATTCATTTATTTTGTAACGACCGAGTACTTAGTGTATGCCAGGAAGTGCCCTAGGTGCTAGGATACAGCAGTAAACAAAGTTAAAAACAAATCCTTGCCATCATGGAGCTGATATTCTATTGAAGGAGATAAATAATGAATAAACAAACAAGCAAGAAAGCAAATAAAATAAGGTATGTCAGATGGTGATGAATGTTATAGAGAAAAGTATAGCAAAGAAGGGAGCTAGGCATGTCAGGGATGGTGGGTGGAGGTATTGGCATTTTAAATACACTGAACAGGAAAAGCCTTACTGAGAAAGTGACACTAAAGCAAAGACGTGAAGTCTTTGAGGGAACCAGACATGTGGGTTTCCGGGGTAAGAGGAACCAACAGAGGAAAGAACAATACAAAGACCTGATTTACTTTTATTTTCTTCTCAGCAGTTATAGTGACCTAACGTACTATAGTTTACTTATTTATCTTGCTTATTGTTTGGTCACCTCACTAGAATGGAAGTTCTATAAAGGTAGGAAATTGTTTGTTGTTTCTTTCTTCACTGCTGCATCCGTAGTATCTATAGCAGTGCCTGGCACATGGTGGGCACATAATAATGTTTGTTGAATAAATGAATAAAGTGTAATATGTATTCTTATCATTATAATGTTATCTGATGTATTCTCTATTTGATAGCAACTTAAAAATTTTCTCATTTTCTTTTGATGGATCATCCTCTTCTCCTTGACCTTGAGTCTATGAAGGGCCTTAGGGATCAATCCTTGAACCCATTCTTTTCTTCTCTACACTCACTTACTAGGTGATCTCATCTAGTCTCTATATCTTAGATTTTATGTATATACTCTTGAATCCCAATGTATATCTTCAGCTCCAACCTCTCACCTGAACTTACAATTTAATTATCTAATCCTCTACTTGACATTTCCATTTGGTTGTCTAACAAATATCTCAATATTAGCATGTCCATAAGAAAACTCTTCATTTTACTACTCAGATGTGATTCTCCCCCAGAAAATAGGACCTCCACCAATTTTTTCAGGCCCTCAAAACTTGGAATATTCCTTGATTCCTCTTTTTCTCTCCTATTTTACATCTAATCTGTTCCACATTATGTTAGGTGCCATTGAGTCGGTTCTGACTCATAGTGACCCTATATACAACAGAATGAAACACTTCTGGGTCCTACACCAGCCTCACAATCGTTGTTATGCTTAAGCCCATTGTTGCAGCCACTGTGTCGGTCCATCTCATTGAGGGCCTTTCTCTTCTTTGCTGACCCTCTAACTTTACCAAGCATGATGTCCTTCTCCAGGGACTGATCCCTTCCTGACAACGTGTCCAAAGTATGTGAGATACAGTTTCACCATCCTTACTTCTAAGGAGCATTCTGGTTGTACTTCTTCAAAGAAAAATTTGTTCTTTTGGCAGTCCATGGCATATTCAATATTCTTCACCAATACCACAATTCAAAGGTGTCAATTCTCCTTCAGTCTTCCTTATTCATTATCCAGCTTTTGCATACGTATGATGAGACTGAAAATACTATGGTTTGGGTCAGGCACACCTTAGTCTTCAAGGTGACATCTTTGCTTTTCAACATTTTCAAGAGGTCTTTTGCAGCAGATTTCCTCAATCCAACACATCTTTTGATTACTTGACTGCTGCTTCCATGGGTGTTGATCCAAATAAAATGAAATCCTTGACAACTTTGATCTTTGCTCCATTTATCATGATGCTGTTTATTGGTACAGTTGTGAGGTTTTTGTTTTCTTT
Source organism: Elephas maximus indicus (assembly GCF_024166365.1). Lineage (NCBI taxonomy): Eukaryota > Metazoa > Chordata > Mammalia > Proboscidea > Elephantidae > Elephas > Elephas maximus. Next base: position 9,570,971 of record NC_064846.1, on the reverse strand, counting down.
ATGTTGAGGTGTAATCCATACTGAAGGCTGTGGTCTTTGATCTTCATCAGTAAGTGCTTCAAGTCCTCTTTACTTTGAGCAAGCAAGGTTGTATCATCTGCATAACGCAGGTTGTTAATGAGTCTTTCTCTAATCCTGATACCCCGTTCTTCTTCATGTAGTCCAGCTTCTGGGATTATTTGATCAGCATAAAGAATGAATAGGTATGGTGAAAGGATACAACCCTGATGCACATGTTTCCTGACTTTAATCCACGCAGTATCCCCTTGTTCTGTTTGAACAACTGCCCATGTACAGGTTCCTCATGAGCACAACTAAGTGTTCTGGAATTCCCATTCTTCATAAAGTTTTTCATAATTTGTTATGATTCAGGCAGTGGAATGCCTTTGCATAGTCAATAAAACACAAGTAAACATCTTTCTGGTATCCTGTGCTTTCAGCCAGGATCCATCTGACATCAGCATTGATATCCCTGGTTCCGCCTCCTCTTCTGAATCTGGTTTGAATTTCTGGCAGCTGCCTGTCAATATACTGCTGTAGCTGCTTTCAAATGATCTTCAGCAAAATTTCACTTGCATGTGATGTTAACGACACTGTTCGATAACTTCCTCATTTGGTGGGATCACCTTTCTTGGTAATAGACATAAACATAGATCTCTTCCAGTTGGTTGGCCAGGTAACCCTCTTCCAAAGTTCTTGGCATAAATGAGAGCGTGCTTCCAGTGCTGCATACGTTTGTTGAATCATCTCAGTTGGTATTCTGTCAATTCCTGGAGCCTCGTTTTTTGCCAATGCCTTCAGTGCAGCTTGGACTTCCTCCTTCAGTACCATTGGTTTCTGCTCATATGGTACCTCCTGAAATGGTTGAACATCAACCAATTCTTTTTTGGTATAGTGACTCTGTGTGTTCCTTCCATATTATTTTGCTGCTTCCTGAGTCATTTAATATTTTGCCTGTAGAATCCATCAATATTGCAACTCAAGGTTTAACTTTTTTCTTCAGTTTTTTCAGCTTGAGAAATGCTGATCATGTTCTTCCCTTTTGTTTTTCCATCTCCATCATGTCTATGTTAAATACCTAGACCAGAACTTATTTCCTTTATGTCAGTCCTTTCATCCATCCATCAGTCTGTCTGTCCACCCATCTCCCATTCCTTCTGTCCTCCATCTAGCTACTAGTTAGTTAATGTTTACTAGTACAATAAAACACAGAGGAACTTAGTCTGGTGAGGACACAATACATAGAAAACTATTTACTAGGTCTTGGGGATAACAAGATGAATGAGGCATAGAATTGGTGAACAAAATAGATGCAATTCTTATACTCAAGGCACTCACAATCTAATGGAGAACGCAGACAAGTAAATAAGAAATTACATTCAATGTGGTAAGTGTTGATATCGATAAGTACAGAGTGCTATGAAAGCACAAAGAAAGGTCACTTAACCCAGTCCTGGGTTTCATTAGAGGCTTTCTAGGAGCAGAATGGCTGGAAGTTAGAAATTACCCAGGGTGCGGATAAATATTTAAAGAAGTAGAAAGAATTTATAAAGGCCTAGAGTTAAGAGAGAATGGCATATTCAAGATATAAAAGTTGTCCATTGGAAAGAATGCTGATACCTCCCTTGCTATGGGTTTGGTATTTTTCTAAAAGAATCAAAAGCATGGGCAAAGGAGTGAGAATTAAAAGGTTAATTATGTAGTACTATGATGGGAATTTTACTGCAATGCCTTGGAAGGCAGTTGCTGTGCTCAATTATTCAGTGTTTCAATAGTTTCTTATAAAATATTTTCAAATGAGGTCATATTTTGGGTTTATTAAGTATCTGAGGTCATGTCAACATTTTGTCCTTATCCTAAAGTGACGAGTATTTAGAGAAGTCACTCCTTAAATTGGAAACCAATGAATATTGTAAAGGAAATTCAATCCATGTTTCTCGCATGTTTACTTAGTCAAAATGTTCTTTACTAAAAGCCGTTTAATGTACCCAGAGTATTTATTAGCCTTTATGTAAGCCTTTTAGAGAAGATCTGGTGAGCTTGTGGGGATCAAGCAAGACTGAGTCAGGGATTTGGAGCTTTATTCCTTATGCTACCAGTGACTCACTTCAGGCCTGTCTTTAAACCTTCTTCCTGTATGAGGTCAAAATCTTTTTCTTTCAGGGGGAACAAAATTGGTAGTTTCTTGAGGGGACTGCTTAGGTACAAGTATGAAGGATTTATTACAAAGGTTAGGTGTTCAAATTGCTTCTCTAATGGCAGGAGTGACTTACAAAGGAAGAGCTAAGTTCTAACTTGGGAAATTGAGCCAGCAACAAAGGCTGTTGTTGTTAGGTACTGTGGAATCGATTCTGACTCATAGTGACGTATGTACGATAGAACGAAATACTGCCCAGTCTGGAAGCATGGTGGCACAGTGGTCAAGAGGTACAATAAGCTACAGCTGCTAACCAAAAGGTTGGCATTTCAAATCCACTAGCCATTCCTCGGAAACCCTATGGAGCAGTGACTCAATGGTAATTTTTTTTTTTTTACCGGAATGCTCCTTAGAAGCAAAGGTGTTGAGATCGTGTCTCATATACTTTGGGCATGTTATCAGGAGAGACTCCCTGGGGAAGGACATCATGCTTGGTAAAGTAGAGGGTCAGCAAAAAAGAGGAAGGCCCTCAATGAGATGGATTGACACAGTGGCTGCAACAATGGGCTCGAGCATAACAGCAACAAAGGCAGTCTCCAGGAAATCAACCAGCCCTACCCAGGTGCATATATGAAAGTCCAGGTAAACTCAAATGAGTAGGTAGTAGTTGGCACTGGAATTTTTAATAGTGTGGGGAGTTTGACATCTAAGAGATCAATCCATGGTTAAAAGTCCCCAGGTACTGGGTTAGGGCACAGACCAAGGCCCAGTTTGGGAAACAGAACAAAGGAGTGAAAACCAAGCAAAATTCCAATCTTAAAGAATAAGGCACAACTGGAAAGAAGGAAAAGGTTGGCATCAGAGGTGATTTGCTAACATCAGCAACCAGTAACATCCTCTAAGGTAACCAGCATCAATGTTTGTTTATAAGTGGAGAGGGCAAAACAAGAGATTAGTTCTGACGGGGCAACAAGTTCCCATGTCTGTTAATTTGTGAGTCTGGTGCAGCGACTTAGATTTTAAAGCCCTGATGAATAAGTGCGTAGCAGTGAAGAGCTATGGCTGCTAATCAAAAGGTCGGCAGTTCGAATCCACCAGGCGCTCCTTGGAAATTCTATGGGGCAATTCTACTCTGTCCTATATGGTCTCTATAAGTTGGAATCGACTGGATGGCAACAGGTTTGTTTTTTTTTTATGAATAAATTTAATTAGGACTTGAATAAAACATTTAGAATCCCTAAACATTGGAAAGATTTTGATGCCTCTTCCATATGTAATTCAAAAACGTAATATTAACCCAAAGAACTTTTTTTTTTTTTGGAAATGACAACAATTTTACATGAATGCTAAACCTTCCTAGATATTTATATGTGTGTATGTGTTCTCTGCTCTCTGTTTCTCTAAACATATTTTTGGTCTGCCTATTGGGCAGTTCAGCATTTCTTACCTTATTTGTTTCAGGAACTAAAGTGGATTTGAGGCTACAGGTCAGAGATATTAATGGGCATGGTTTTCATTAGCCAGAGTCTGAGAAAATGCATGAGTCAGGAGAATTTCTCTGTGTGTGCATATGTGTATGTATGTGTCTCTGTACACTTTCATGGTAATTTGGAAAATGAATTAAAGAGACTGGAATCAGGGAGGCCTAAATGGAATTAAGAAAATATGAAGACCTGAAGTATAATGTTGATAGTGGAATAGACGCCCTTATTGGATGGTTCAGAAGAGACTGCCAGTTGTCTATCCTAGTTTCTTCATTTCTTCCCTAGTTAGAAAACCCCTGTTTTTAGCTGAATTGGTGGTGCAGTGGCTAAGAGCTCAGTTGCTAACCAAGGGTTGGCAGTCTGAATCTACCAGCCACTCCTTGGAAACCCTATGGGGCAAGGCAGTTCTGCTCTGTCCTATAGAGTCTCTGTGAGTTGAACAGCAATGGTTTTTTAGAGTAAGGTTACCTCTCTCAGTCATTCATGCTCTCAGGTGACAAGGTTCTTGCCAATGAGAGTCAAGTGGAAGTAATATGTGGCAGCTTCTAGGCAAACACCACAAAAGGCTGCTGGTGCACTCATTAGCCCCTTTCTTCTCTGTGCCTTTCCTCTTCCTTATGGCTTGAATGCCAGCATGATAGTTTGATGTGAAGTGGCCACCCTATATTGTGGCCATGCTCTGTCTCCATGGCTTGAAGGAGCTACCATAGTAGCTCTAGACTGAGATCTCAGGACTTCTTTTCTATGAAACCAAAATCAACTTCTGTCTTCCTGTCTTTGTTACATAGAACATATTTTTGTTATTGTTCTTCAATTTGTTTTTATCACAAGTTTGCAAAGCTGAAGGAGGGATCTGATCTTTTGTTAAAAGAAGGCTATTTTCCCGGTAAGGTCCCTGGGTGGTGCGTCTATTTCCCCATTTTAGCTTTGTGTTGAATAACAACAGAAAAATAACTTTGTGTTCAAGATCCTCATTCCAGCACACTCAGCCAGGTGCTCGGGATCCTGTGACATTCGTACCCAAGTGAAGCAACATTTCTTCCTCAGGCACACACGAGAACTTATCTTCACTGCTCTACAGGTGATCTTGTTGTTGTTGTTTTGTTGTTAGGTGCCGTCGAGCCAGTTCTGACTCACAGCGACCTTATGCACAATGGAATGAAACACTGCCCAGTCCTGCACCATCCTTACAATCGTTGTTATGCTTGAGCTCATTGTTGCAGCCACTGTGTCAATCCACCTCGTTGAGGGTCTTCCTCTTTTCCGCTGACCCTGTACTCTGCCAAGCATGATGTCCTTCTCCAGGGACTGATCCCTCCTGACAACATGTCCAAAGTATGTAAGATGCAGCCTCGCCATCCTTGCTTCTAAGGGGCATTCTCGTTCTACTTCTTCCAAGACAGATGTGTTCATTGTTTTGGCAGTCCATGGTCTATTCAATACTCTTCACCAACACCACAATTCAAAGGCGTCAACTCTTCTTCGGTCTTCCTTATTCATTGTCCAGCTTTCACATGCATATGATGTGATTGAAAATACCATGGCTTGGGTCAGGTGCACCTTAGTCTTCAGGGTGACACCTTTGCTCTTCAACACTTTGAAGAGGTCCTTTGCAGCAGATTTGCCCAATGCAATGTGTCTTTTGATTTCTTGACTGCTGTTTCCATGGCTGTTGATTGTGGATCCAAGTAAAGTGAAATCCTTGACAACTTCAATCTTTTCTCCGTTTCTCTTGATGTTGCTCATTGGTCCAGTTGTGAGGATTTTTGTTTTCTTTATGTTGAGGTGCAATCCATACTGAAGGCTGTGGTCTTTGATCTTCATTAGTAAGTGCTTCAAGTCCTCTTCACTTTCAGCAAGCAAGGTTGTGTCATCTGCATAACGCAGGTTGTTAATGAGTCTTCCTCCAATCCTGATGTCCCGTTCTTCATATAGTCCAGCTTCTCGTATTATTTGTTCAGCATACAGATTAAATAGGTATGGTGAAAGAATACAACCCTGACGCACAACTTGCCTGACTTTAAACCAATCAGTATCCCCTTGTTCTGTCCAAACAACTGCCTCTTAATCTATGTAAAGGTTTCTCATGAGCACAATTAAGTGTTCTGGAATTCCCATTCTTTGCAATGTTATTCATAGTTTGTTATGATCCACACAGTCAAATGCCTTTGCACAGTCAATAAAACGCAGGTAAACATCCTTCTGGTATTCTCTGCTTTCAGCCAGAATCCATCTGACATCAGCAATGATATCCCTGGTTCCACGTCCTCTTCTGAAACCAGTCTGAATTTCTGGCAGTTCCCTGTCAATATACTGCTGCACCCACTTTTGAATGATCTTCAGCAAAATTTTGCTTGCATGTGATATTAATGATATTGTTCTATAATTTCCACATTCAGTTGGATCACCTTTCTTGGGAATAGGCATAAATATGGACCTCTTCCAGTCAGTTGGCCAGGAAGCTGTCTTCTGTATTTCTTGGCATAAACGAAAGAGCACCTCCAGTGCTGCATCTGTTTGTTGAAACATCTCAATTGATATTCCATCAATTCCTGGAGCCTTGTTTTTTGCCAATGCCTTCAGAGCAGCTTGGACTTCTTCCTTCAGTACCATCAGTTCCTGAACATATGCCACCTCTCGAAATGGTTAAATATCGACTAATTCTTTTTGGTATAATGACTCTGTGTACTCCTTCCTTCTTCTTTTGATGCTTTTCCCCATGGAATGCTTCACTATCGCAACTTGAGGCTTGAATTTTTTCTTCAGTTTTTTCAGCTTGAGAAACGCCAAGCGTGTTCTTCCCTTTTGGTTTTCCATCTCCAGCTCTTTGCAAATGTCATTATAATACTTTACTTTGTCTTCTCGAGAGGCCCTTTGAAATCTTCTGTTCAGTTCTTTTACTTCATCAATTCTTCCTTTCGCTTTAGCTGCTCGACGTTCGAGAGCAAGTTTCAGAGTCTCCTCTGACATGCATCTTGGTCTTTTCTTTCTTTTCTGTCTTTTCAGTGACCTCTTGCTTTCTTCATGGATGATGTCCTTGATGTCATTCCACAACTCATCTGGTCTTCGGTCACTAGTGTTCAATGCGTCAAATGTATTCTTGAGATGGTCTCTAAATTCAGGTGGGATATGCTCAAGGTTATATTTTGGTTCTCGTGGCCTTGCTCTGATTTTCTTCAGTTTCAGCTTGAACTTGCATATGAGCAATTGATGGTCTGTTCCACATTCGGCCGCTGGCCTTGTTCTGACTGATGATATTGAGCTTTTCCATCAACTCTTTCCACAGATGATCTTAAGAGCCCTTAATTTTAAAGTTGAGAAAAATGTGAAAGGATTACTTATCTCATTGCCTACAATGAATTCAACCACTTATTTCATCTTGGCAGCTGCCAAGTATAAAATACTTAAAATATACAAGATGCTCCACATTTAATGGAAAAATGCAAATCTTAAAACATTAGGTCAAGTAACATACTTTAATGTTTAAAAAGGTTAACTTAATAAAACTTAATGAGACAAAATATGCATCACTTTATTGTAGTTGATATTATAAACTACTGATGGTTTTTACTTGATGGTCAGAAAAACAAGAGAGAAGAAATGATACATATTGGTACATACATAACAATGCCTGCAGGGAATATGTATAGAACCTAATTTTAACTAAAACAGATGATGTGATAGAGAACTAAGGTGTGACAAGTTTGGGAGTATTGATGATGAGTTTAATTTGTGACATATTAAGCTCTGTCCTATGATTCTGAATCTAGTGTGTATGTCGGCTAGTCTAATATTCAAGGATACTATTTCAGTGATTATCAAGTTACCATAAAAAAATCATGATTTTAATTGTGCCAAAATGCAATGAAATAGTTTCAAGAATCATTGATTACTTTTTTAAAAAATAATTTTTATTGTGCTTTAAGTGAAAGCTTACAAATCAAGTCAGTTTGTCACATATAAACTTATATACACCTTACTACATACTCCCATTTACTCTCCCCCTAATGAGTCAGCCCGCTCCCTCCTTCCAGTCTGTCCTTTTGTGACTGTCTTGCCAGTTTCTAACCCTCTCTACCCTCCCATCTCCCCTCCAGACAGGAGTTGCCAACACAGTCTCAAGTGTCCACCTGATACACTCTTCATCAGCATCTCTCTCCAACCCATTGTCCAGTCCATTCCATGTCTGATGAGTTGTCTTCGGGAATGGTTCCTATCATGGGCCAACAGAAGGCTTGGGGACCATGACCGCCGGGATTCTTCTAGTCTCAGTCAGACCATAAAGTCTGGTCTTTTTATGAGAATCCCATTGTTCTCCTGCTCCCTCAGGGGTTCTCTGTTGTACTCCCTGTCAGGGCAGTCATCGGTTGTGGCCGGGCAGCATCTAGTTCTTCTGGTCTCAGGATGATGTAAGTCTCTAGTTCATGTGGCCCTTTCTGTCTCTTGGGCTCATAGTTACCGTGTGACCTTGGTGTTCTTCATTCTCCTTTGCTCCAGGTGGGTTGAGACCAATTGATGCATCTTAGATGGCCGCTTGTTAGCATTTAAGACCCCAGATGCCACATTTCAAAGTGGGTTGCAGAATGTTTTCATAATAGTATTATTTTGCCAATTGACTTAGATGTCCCCTGAAGCCATAGTCCCCAAACCCCTGCCCTTGCTCCGCTGACCTTCGAAGCACTCAGTTCATCCAGAAAACTTCCTTGCTTTTGGTCCAGTCCAGTTGAGCTGACCTTCCCTGTATCGACTTTTGTCCTTCCCTTCACCTAAAATAGTTCTTATCTACTATCTAATCAGTAAATAACCCTCTCCCACCCTCCCTCCCTCCCCTCCTTGTAACCACAAAAGTATGTGTTCCTCTTAGTTTAAACTATTTCTCAAGATCTTATAATAGTGGTCTTATACAATATTTGTCCTTTTGCCTCTGACTAATTTCACTCAGCATAATGCCTTCCAGATTTCTCCATGTTATGAAATGTTTCACAAATTCATCACTGTTCCATATCAGTGAGTAGTATTCCATTGTGTGAATATACCATAATTTTTAAAAATAATTTTTTTTTTTAATCCATTCATCCATTGATGGACACCTTGGTTGCTTCCAGCCTTTTGCTATTGTAAACAGTGCTGCAATAAACATGGGTGTGCATATATGTGTTCGTGTAAAGGCTCTTATTTCTCTAGGGTATATTCTGAGGAGTGGGATTTCTGGTTTGTATGGTAGTTCTATTTCTAACTTTTTAAGGAAATGCCAGATAGATTTACAAAGTGGTTGTACCATTTTACATTTCCACCAGCAGTGTATAAGAGTTCCAATCTCTCCGCAGCCTCTCCAACATTTATTATTTTGTGTTTTTTGGATTAATGCAAGCCTTGTTGGAGTGAGATGGAATCTCATCGTAGTTTTAATTTGCATTTCTCTAATGGCTAATGATCGAGAGCATTTTCTCATGTATCTGTTAGCCGACTGGATATCTTCTTTAGAGAAGTGCATGTTCATATCCTTTGCCCAATTTTTAATTGGGTTGTTTGTCTTTTTGTGGTTGAATTTTGACAGAATCATGTAGATTTTAGAGATCAGGCGCTGGTCGGAGATGTCATAGCTGAAAATTTTTTCCCAATCTGTAGGTGGTCTTTTTACTCTTTTGGTGAAGTCTTTAGATGAGCATAGGTGTTTGATTTTTAGGAGCTCCCAGTTATCTGGTTTCTCTTTGTCATTTTTGATAATGTTTTGTATTCTGTTTATGCCTTGTATTAGGACTCCTAAGGTTGTCCCCATTTTTTCTTCCATGATCTTCATCGTTTTAGTCTTTATGTTTAGGTCTTTGATCCACTTGGAGTTAGTTTTTGTGCATGGTGTGAGGTATGGGTCCTGTTTCATTTTTTTGCAAATGGATATCCAGTTATGCCAGCACCATTTGTTAAAAAGACTATCTTTTCCCTAATTAACTGACACTGGGCCTTTGTGAAATATCAGTTGCTCATATGTGGATGAATTTATATCTGGGTTCTCAATTCTGTTCCATTGGTCTATGTGTCTGTTGTTGTACCAGTACCAGGCTGTTTTGACTACTGTGGCTGTATAATAGGTTCTAAAATCAGATAGAGTGAGGCCTCCCACTTTCTTCTTCTTTTTCAGTAATGCTTTACTTATCTGAGACTTCTTTCCCTTCCATAGGAAGTTAGTGATTTGTTTCTCCATCACATTAAAAAATGTCATTGGAATTTGGATCGGAAGTGCATTGTATATATAGATGGCTTTTAGTAGAATAGATATTTTTACTGTGTTAAGCCTTCCTGTCCATGAGCAAGGAATGCTTTTCCACTTATATAGGTCCCTTTTAGTTTCTTGCACTAGTACTTTGTAGTTTTCTTTGTATAGGTCTTTTACATCTTTGGTAAGATTTATTCCTAAGTATTTTATCTTCTTGGGGGCTACTGTGAATGGTATTGATTTGGCGATTTCCTCTTCGATGTTCTTTTTGTTGATGTAGAGGAATCCAAGTGATTTTTGTATGTTTATCTCATAACCTGAGACTCTGCCAAACTCTTCTATTAGTTTCAGTAGTTTTCTGGAGGATTCCTTAGGGTTTTCTGTGTATAAGATCATGTCATCTGCAAACAGAGATAATTTTACTTCTTCCTTGCCAATCCGGATGCCCTTTATTTCTTTGTCTAGCCTAATTGCTCTGGCTAGGACCTCTAGCACAATGTTGAATAAGAGCGGAGATAAAGGGCATCCTTGTCTGGTTCCTTTCTCAAGGGAAATGCTTTCAGACTCTCTCCATTTCGAATGATGTTGGCTGTTGGCTTTCTATAAAAAAAAAAAAAAATTTTTTTTTTTTTTTCTATAGGTGCCCCTTATTATGTTGAGGAATTTTCCTTCAATTCCTATTTTGCCGAGAGTGTTTATCATGAATGGGTGTTGGACTTTGTCAATGCCTTTTCTGCATCAGTTGGTAAGATCATGTGGTTTTTGTCTTTTATTTATATGATGGATTACATTAATGGTTTTCCTAATATTAAACCAGCCTTGCATAAAAAGCATACCTGGTATAAATCCCACTTGGTCGTGGTGGATTATTTTTTTGATATGTTGTTGAATTCTATTGGCTAGAATTTTGTTGAGGATTTTTGTATCTATGTTCATGAGGGATATAGGTCTGTAATTTTCTTTTTTTGTGATGTGATGTCTTTACCTGGTTTTGGTATCAGGGATATGGTGGCTTCATAGAATGAGTTAGGTAGTATTCCATCATTTTCTATGCTTTGAAATACCTTTAGTAGTAGTGATGTTAACTCTTCTCTGAAAGTTTGGTAGAACTCTGCAATGAAGCCCTCCTGGCCAGGGCTTTTTTTTGTGGGAGTTTTTTGATTACATTTTCAATCTCTTTTTTTGTTATGGGTCTATTTAGTTGTTCTACTTCTGATTGTGTGAGTTTAGGTAGGTAGTGGTTTTCTAGGAATTCATCCGTTTCTTCCAGGTTTGCAAATTTGTTAGAGTAAAATTTTTCATAATAATCTTACGTGATTCTTTGAATTTCCATTGGGTCTGTTGTGATATGGCCCATATCGTTTCTTATTTGGGTTATTTGTTTCCTTTCCTGTATTTCTTTAGTCCGTTTAGCCAATAGTTTATCGATGTTGTTAATTTTTTCAAAGAACCAGCTTTTGGCTTTGTTAATTCTTTCAATTGTTTTTCTGTTCTCTAATTCATTTAGTTCAGCTCTAATTTTAATTATTTGTTTTCTTCTGGTGCCTGATGGATTCTTTTGTTGCTCGCTTTCTATTTGTTCAAGTTGTAGGGACAGTTCTCGGATTTTGTCTCTTTCTTCTTCATGTATATGTGCATTTATCGATATAAATTGGCCTCTGAGCACTGCTTTTGCTGTGTCCCAGAGGTTTTGATGGGAAGTATTTTCATTCTCGTTGCATTCTGTGAATTTCCTTATTCCCTCCTTAATGTCTTCTATAACCCAGTCTTTTTTCAGGAGGGTATTGTTCAGTTTCCAAGTATTTGATTTCTTTTCCCTGATTTTTCTGTTATTGATTTCCACTTTTATGGCCTTGTGGTCTGAGAAGATGCTTTGTAATATTTCAATGTTTTGGATTCTGCAAAGGTTTGTTTTATGATCTAATGTGTGATCTATTCTAGAGAATGTTCCGTGTGCACTAGAAAAAAAAAGTATACTTTGCAGCTGTTGGGTGGAGTGTTCTGTATAAGTCTATGAGGTCAAGTTGGTTGATTGTAGCAATTAGGTCTTCCATGTCTCTATGGAGCTTCTTACTGGAAGTCCTATCCTTCTCCAAAAGTGGCGTGTTGAAGTCTCCTACTATAATTGTGGAGGTGTCTATCTCACTTTTCATTTCTATTAAAGTTTGTTTTATGTATCTTTCAGCCCTGTCATTGGGTGCATAAATATTTAATATGGTTATATTTTCCTGGTCAATTGTCCCTTTAATCATTATGTAGTGTCCTTCTTTATCCTTTGTGGTGGATTTAAGTCTAAAGTCTATTTTGTCAGAAATTAATATTGCCACCCCTGCTTTTTTTTGATTGTTGTTTGCTTGATATATATTTTTTCCATTCTTTGAGTTTTAGTTTGTGTCTCTAAGTCTAAGGTGTGTCTCTTGTAGGCAGCATATAGATGGATCCTGTTTCTTTATCCAGCCTGAGACTCTCTGTCTCTTTATTGGTGCATTTAGTCCATTTACATTCAGTGTAATAATAGATAAGCATGAGTTTAGTGCTGTCATTTTGATGCCTTTTTGTGTGTGTTGTTGACAATTTCATTTTTCCACTTACTTTTTTGTGCTGAGACATTTTTGTTTGTAAATTGTGTGTTCCTCATTTTCATAGTAGTTGAATTTATGTTTTTCTTTTGAATTATGGAATTGTTATACTTCTTTGTGGTTATCTTAATATTTACCCCTATTTTTCTAAGTAAAAACCTAACTTGTATCGTCCTATATCACCTTGTTTTCCTCTCCATATGGAAGATCTATGTCTCCTGTATTTAGTCCCTCTTTTTGATTATTATGATCTTTTACATAATGACTTCAATGATTCCCTGTTTTGAGCATTTTTTTCTTTTTAAAATTAATCTTATTTTGTTTTTGTGATTTCCCTATTTGAGTTGGTATCAGGATGTTCTGTTCTGTGACCTTGTGTTGTGCTAGTATCTGATATTATTGATTTTCTGACCAAACAATTTCCTTTAGTAATTCTTGTAGCTTTGGTTTGGTTTTTGCAAATTCTCTAAGCTTGTGTTTATCTGTAAATGTTTTCATTTCACCTTCATATTTGAGAGAGAGTTTTGCTGGATATATGATCCTTGGCTGGCAGTTTTTCTCCTTCAGTGCTCTATATATGTCATCCCATTACCTTCTTGACTGCATGGTTTCTGCTGAGTAGTCTGAACTTATTCTTATTGATTTTCCTTTGTAGGAGACTTTTCTCTTATTCCTGGCTGCTTTTAAAATTTTCTCTTTATCTTTGGTTTTGGGAAGTTTGATGATAATATGCCTTGGTGATTTTCTTTTTGGATCAATCTTATATGGGGTTTGATGAGCATCTTGGCTAGATATCCTTTCATCTTTCATGATATCAGGGATTTTTCTGCCCAGAAATCTTCAACTATTCTCTCTGTATTTTCTATTACTGCTCCCTCTTCTGAAACTCCAATCACACTCAAGTTATTCTTCTTGATAGAGTCACACATGATTCTTAGGTTTCCTTCATTTTTTAAAATTCTTTTATCTGTTTTTTCTTCAACTATTTTTTTATATTGGTGTCAATTGCCTTATCCTCCATCTCCCCCACTCTGCATTCCAATTGCTCGATTTTGCTCCTCTGGCTTCCTAATGATGTTGTCTAATTCTGTAATTTTACTGTTAATGTTTTGGATTTCTGAATTCTGTCTCTCTATGGATTCTTGCAGCTTATCAATTTTTCCACTGTGTTCTTGAATAATCTTTTTGATTTCTTCAACTGCTTTATCAGTGTGTTCCTTAGCTTTTTCTGTAGATTGCCTTATTTCATTTCTGAGGTCATCCCTGATGAAGCATTCTGTATATTAGTTTTTTATATTCTGCATCTGGCAATTCTAGGATTGTATCTTCATTTGGGAAAGATTTTGATTCTTTGATTTAGGGAGTTATAGAAGCATGGTTTTTGGTTAGAAGCAATCATGGTCTGCTTCTTTATGTGGTTTAATATAGACTGCTGTCTCCAAGCCATCTATAAGATATTGTAATGGTTTATATTTGCTCACTGAGTCTTGTCTTGTTTTCTTTCAGTATATGCAGATGGGCTACTAGATTGCGGTGTCTTGATTATTGTAGCCTTTGAATCACTTATGTCCTATTACCAGCTGGTTTGGGATCTTATCAGATATATAAGCCTAAGAGTCCATTCACTATCCTTAAATAAAATCAGCTTAGGTGTTCTGATTTTGGGTCAACAAGTGTGTGGTGTAGACTGTCACCTATTAACTTAGAGGAGTAGTGGTGATAGTTGTGTGCACCAGATTCTAGTAGCAGCAGCGGATCACACTCCGGGGGGGCAGGATGCTGACAGGCTTCCCCCATGTGCCAGTGAGGTAGGTGTGTCTCTATTCCTAAAGCACTTTGGTGGGTGGGCTCTGCAGCTGTACCTTAGGCCTCCAATGCATGTACCTCTGAAAACTGGTAGGTGTCAGTATCCTCAGACCCCTTTGGCTGGTGGCTAGGTGGTTTGGGTGGAGCTTCAGCCCTCAGTTCCTGGTTGTGGATCAGTGAGGGCCCTGTTTAACAGGTAGAGATATCAGACCTGGAAAACTTGTCTTTCCAGTGCTCCGCTAAAACAATTACAGTCAGATCTCTATCAGAATTGCCTTTTCATTATAATAGCCACCTTGTTCCCTGTAGGGATGAAAGCCAATGACTGGATCTCATATGCTTGGCTGGAGCTGGTTCTGTATTTTTATTCCAATTTAGGGAAGTCAGGGAAGTATTTTTTGTCCCTGGGTTTTTAGTAGCTTCTTTTTTTTCTCTCAGGCCAGGAGGATGGGTTAGGAAAAGGAAAAAAAAAAACTGCAGAGCACTTCACTCTCTGGCCCAGGAAATTCCAATGTTAAGGAAGCCGCCTGTGGCAGGGAGGGCAGGGATCAGATAGATAGGAGAGATTAGCACCCAGCAATATAGACAAAGTTACTTATCTTGCTTGGGTGATGACTGTTTTATCTGAGATTCACGAGGGGCGTGTAGCCTGTGAGCACTGGCTGGGTCGAGATTGCCCCCGAGGGTCAGGCCCTCATGCCATGCTTGTGCTGTCTCAGCAGCCGTGGTCGGCTCCTCTGCCTCCAGTCCAGAGCCCAGCGCCAAGGTTCCCTGGCTGGACGCCACGCTCCAGGCTCCAAAACCAGTCACTGCCTCCCGGTGACTTCTCCTCCTGTCAGCCGTGTCATTGCACTGCCTGCATGAGCTGGCTGGGCTTCCCCCGAGGTCACTTCAGGGTGCTAGGGCTGTATCCTATGTTTGCACTGTCTCAGGAAGCTGTGCTCAGCTCCCCTGCATCCAGTCCAAAGCCCAGCCCCAAGGTTTTCTGACTGGGATGCTGGGTCCAGGCTCCAAAAACAGTCGCTTCCCAGTGGCTGCTCATTCTCTTGTTAGCCACGTCAGTATGCAGTCTGCTTGCACTGGCTAAGTCTCTACTGAGGTTACCCCAGGGGGCTAGGGGTTAGGGCTGTGACCCATGCCTGCCCTGCCTCAGGAAGCCGCAGTCAGCCCTGCCACTTGGCACCAGGGAACCGCGAGGGCTCAAGGCTGTAGAGCAGGACACTGGTTCCAGAGGTAGTTGCTGCTTCAGGGCACACTTTTTTGCTCCCCTGTCACTCAGGTCAACTGTTTAGATCTGTGTTTGATGGTCAGGGTTCGTAGATTGTCATGTATGTGATTGATTCACTTGTTTTTCTGAGTCTTTGTTGCAAGAGGGATCCGAGGTAGCTTCTACCTAGTCAGCCATCTTAGCCCTGCCTCCATTGATAACTTTTGACTTCTCACGAGAGATCACAATTGTATTACTTTTTTCGTTGTCCCAAAACTCAATTTCACAACTTCCTAAATCAAGCTAGGACTACTGTTGAGACATTTGCTTCCATGGTTTGTGGATTAAAATTTATAAAAATGCCATTTTAGTCCACTGATAGTATGTGAAGTGGTCTTGTATATCTCATATTCATTCATTTTAGCATGTGAACTGAACAGCAGCTTCCCCATAACAGGCAAGGTGGCAGGGTCTGGAGCAGTCAGAGATGATCCCTTCCAACAAGGTCCTCCACCAGTCTAAAGTGTAAGACGATTATACCACTACTATCTGCAGAAGAGCCCTAGTGACAGAGAGGTTAAGAGCATGGCTGCTAACAAAAAGGTTATTGTTGTTAGGTGCCCTCGAGTTGGTTCTGATAGCTGGTTCTCATAGCTACCATATGTACAACAGAAATAAACACTGCCTGGTCCTGTGCTGTCCCCACAATCGTTGTTATGCTTGAGCCCATTGTTGTAGCCACTGTGTCAGTCCATCTCGTTGAGAGTCTTCCTCTTTTTTGTTGACCCTATACTTTACCAAGCATGATGTCCTTCTCTAGGGACTGATCAACAAAAAGTTTGGCAGTTTCAATTCACCAATCGCTCCTTGGAAACCCTATGGGGCAGTTTTCCTCTGTCCAATAGGGTCAACGTGAGTTGAAATTGATTTGACAGCAATGGTCATCATCATCATTAGTAGTAGTAGTATCCACACTTTAGCCTCTACATCTGCCCAACCTGCCCACTGTCTGACCATTAAACCTTACCCTAACCACTATTTTCTTTTCTCATCTGTCCTTCTGGCAATTCCTAGACTATGCATAGTCGTTTTCTTTCTCAGAGCCCTGATGGCACAGTGGTTAAGAGCAAGTCTGCTAACCAAAAGGTTGGCTGTTCGAATCTACCAGCCACTCCTTGGAAACCCCATGGAGCAGTCCTACTCTGTCCTATAGGGTCTCTATGAGTCAGAATAGACTCGATGGCAACAGGTTTAGCTTTTTGGTTTTTCTTTCTCAGGACCTTTGCACTTATTCTTTTTCTAGAAATGCTCTTCCCACAAACTTTACATGACTGTTCTTTGATTCAGCTTAA
Organism: Elephas maximus indicus; assembly: GCF_024166365.1. Lineage (NCBI taxonomy): Eukaryota > Metazoa > Chordata > Mammalia > Proboscidea > Elephantidae > Elephas > Elephas maximus. Next base: position 9,554,192 of record NC_064846.1, on the reverse strand, counting down.
ATGTCCCCTCCAAAGAGATACAGTCTCTGAATAACCTATCCAGAGTAACACCCTACCTTACCCCTTTTCTTTCTCTTACAGCATCAGGCTGATCTCTTATTATCTTTCTTGCTATTTCTTATTTCTTTTAGCATTTTGCATAATCAACAATTACTTTAGGTGCTTATTTGCCTATACTTAGCTATTCCACTTGAATACAAGCTCCATGAGGACATTTTTGTTTATTGTTGTAGCTATCTTACCTAAAAAAAAGCAGAGCATAAATTATTTTTGATTTAATGAAAAAATCCCCAGTTTGAAGATCAGTGACTGAGACTTAGAGAGACTAAGTAACTTGCTGAGGTCCATACAACTAATGTCAGTGGCAAAGCCAAATATCAGATCTGTCTGACTCCATAGCTCACATGGTTAACAACTAGGCATACATGCCTTCTGCTAAAGCTCATACAGATATCTTATTTCCAAATTAAATGTTCCCTGTTCCCTTTAGCTTATCTACTAGATGCTGATTCTTAAAACCTAGGAGTCTCTGGGTGGTGCAAACGATTAAAATGCTTGGCTGCTAACCAAAAGACTGGCAATTCGAGTCCACCAAGAGACACCTTGGAAGAAGAGCCTGGTGATTTAGATCTGAAAAATCAACCACTGAAAACTCTATGGAGCACAGTTCTACTCTAATACACATGGAGCTGCTATGAGCCAGAATCAGTGTGATGGCAACTGGTTATTAATATTTGGTTATCGTATCAATAGGTTGTGCACATTTGAAATTTTAAGCGAGACTAACAAATTACCCTTCAAAATGAATAAATCATTTTCCACTTCTAATGGCACCATACTTGGCATCTGTTTCCTCACAACTCTGTGAAAACTTCACATTACTGAATTTGTGATTTCTTTTCAACCAGATGGGTGGAAAATAGTATCTCATTTTTGTTTTATTTTACATTCTTGTGATTATTGGTAGTATCACAATACCCTTTCATATTTATTGGCTATTTGCATTTTCTTGTGCATGATAAATAGGCATTCATGCTATTTTATTACTGTAATTATCATTTAAGTGAATTTTATATAACTATTATTTACTGTTTTTCTATTATTATTTGTCTTTTTCTCATTAATTTTAAGACTTTCAATATATTCTGGATATTAATCCTTCTAAGTTTTAAAATAACTTCTATTATCAATGTCATAAATATATTTTTAATATTATTTCTAATAATGTAATAGCTCTTGTTTCATTTAAATTTTTAATGTATCTGAGATATATTTTTATGATTAGTGTGGAGTGAACTCTATGAATGTTGCTTTGTTCATGACTTTTATGTATTTTCATTAACTTTTGTTTTATATTTTGAAGTTTTGCATTCAATGGTTAAATATTAAATATTGTTAATTTGGTGGATGATTCCTTTTGTCACAATGGAGTATCATTTTGAACATTATTAATGCTTTCCATCTTGATTGAATTTTATTGTGTCTGATGTTAAGAATATTCAGCATGCTTTATTTCTGTTAGAATTTTTCTGGAATGTCTGTTTTCCTACTCTTCATTTTTACCTGTCTGATGTTTTTGTCTTAGATCTCCTGCCATAATATATAGCTGATTTTTTTTTTAATTCTGACTGAGCATCTCTGTTATTTGATGGGTGAATCCAACCAATTCACTTTTATTGTCCTTACTGACATATTTTCTCTTTTCCTAACTATCAAATTTTCTCTTTAATTCATTTCCTTTCCTTTTATTATCATTTTTGTTGCTTTTTTTTTTTTCTTGTCTTCCTTTTTGGGTATTTAGATATCCTTTTTGTTACACACAGACATTGACAGCCACACACTTTCCCTCCATCTTTAATGGCTTATTGTCTCCAAATATCAGATCAAGTCTGAAACTGAGGACAGAGGGTACTGGTATGCTCTCAACGGATAGGCTGGACTTCTAATTGCTAGGATATAGTCAAAACCTGGGATTTTGTCCATTTCTTACCTCTAAAACCCATTGCCATCGAGACATTCTGACTCGTAGTGAGCCCATAGGTCAGAGTAGAACTGCCCCATAGGGTTTCCAAGGAGTGGCTGGTGGATTTGAACTGCTGACCTTTTGCTTAGCAGCCATAGCTCTTAACCACTGTGCCACCAGGGCTCCTTTCTTACCCCTAGCATTTATTAATGAAAAATCTAGAAGTTAATGAGGCATGTAGGAGGAATTCTTATTTTTCATTCTATCTCCTTCTAGTGTTTATCATCATCTTAATCCCCCAATCTAACAAGACAGTAATCTTAGCACACTTTACATCCTTTATCACCCCGACATCACCTCCAATATTTATATTACCAAAAATGTGAGGTCCAGATTGTAATCACTTCTTCTTCTTTTTCCTTTTCTTTTACAATCAAGTATTTTAATGGCACCTTGCAGATTATTCAAGGAGCCCTGGTTGCAGAGTTGTAGCGCTCAGCTGCTAACTGAAAGGTTGGCAGCTTGAACCCACTAACTAGCCGCTCAGCCGGAGAAAGATGTGGCAGTCTGCTTTGGTAAAGATTACAGCTTTGGAAACCCTATGGAGGTAGTTCTCCTCTGTCTTATAGGGTCACTATGAGTCGGAATGAGTTGACAGCAATAGGTTTTTTGTTTGTTTTTGCACACTGTTCACCATTACTTTTTGTATCCTAACCCATTGCCATTGAGTCAGTTCCAACTCATAGTGACCTTATAGGACAGTTGGACTGCCTCATAGGGTTTCCAAGGAACAGCTGGTGCATTCAAACTGTGGACCTTTTGGTTAGCAGCCGAACTCTTAACCACTGTGCCACGAAGGCTCCTTCTTCTTGTTTGATTCATTTTCCTTTGCTAAAGTACACCCTGTGGAAATTCTTTCAGAGGACATGTATGAGCAGAACATGTTTTTAGTCCTTGGATTTCTCAAAATCTTACACCCATTTTCAAGTGATTTGACTGGCTATGGGATTCTTAAGTTCAAAATTATTTTTTCCTTCAAAACCCAAAAATTCCAAAGAATCTTCAAAGGGTTACAAATGCATAATGTAATGTCAAAATATTTCCATTCTTTTGCAAGGATATTTTTTTCTGTCTGGAAGTTGTGGAATTTATATTGAAGTTATATTCTGAAATTTCACTATGGTATATCTAGGTTTTTTGTCTCATATACTTTGGATATGTTATCAGGAGGGACCAGTCCCTGGAGAAGGAAGTCATGCTTGGTAAAGTGGAGGGTCAGTGAAAAAGAGGAAGACCCTCAATGAGATGGATTGACACAGTGGCTGCAGCAATGGGCTCACACATAACAATGATCAAGAGGATGACACAGGACCAGGTGGTGTTTCTTTCTGTTTTCCATAGAGTCTCTGAGTGGGAAGCGACTGGACAGCACCTGACAATGACAAAGCTTAGTATTCTGCAGACCCATTTGATCTGAGGATTCAGGTCTTTCTTCAGTTCTGGGAAACTTTCCATTATTTTTCCTTTAAATGTTGCCTCCCTTTTACTTTTCTATTCTCTTCTTAATTCTTATTAAAAGATATTGGAACTTCTATATTTATTAACCATGAGTTTAAATTTTTTAAAAAATTTTATTATGCTTTAAGTGAAAGTTTACAAATCAAGTCAGTCTCTCATACAAAAATTTATATACACCTTGCCATATACTCTCAGTTGCTCTCCCGCTAATGAGATAGCACACTCCTCTCCACTCTCTATTTTCATTTCCAAACAGTCGGCTTCTGACCCCCTCTGCCCTCTCATCTCCCCTCCAGACAGGAGCTGCCCATATAGTCTCATATGTGTACTTGATCCAAGAAGCTCACTCCTCACCAGAATCATTTTCCATCCCATAGTCCAGTTCGATCCCTGTCTGAAGAGTTGGCTTTGGGAATGGTTCCTGTCTTGGGCTAACAGAAGGTCGGGGGACCCGGACCCCCTCAGTCTCAGTCAGACCATTAAGTCTGGTCTTTTTACAAGAATTTGAGGTCTGCCTCCCACTGCTCTCCTGCTCCCTCAGGGGTTCTCTTTTGTGCTCCCTGTCAGGGCAATCATCGGTTGTAGCCAGGCACCATCTAGTTCTTCTGGTCTCAGGTTGATGTAGTCTCTGATTATGTGCGACTGTTCCTGTCTCTTGGGCTCATAATTACCTTGTGTCTTTGGTGTTCATTATTCTTTGCTCCAGGTGGGTTGAGACCAATTGATGTATCTTAGATGGCTGCTTGCTGGCACTTAAAACCCCAGACACCATTCTCCAAAGTGGGATGCAGAATGTTTTCTTAATAGATTTTATTATGCCAATTGACCTAGATGTGCTCTGAAACCATGGTCCCCAAACCCTCGCTCCTGCTCACTGGCCATCGAAGCATTCGGTTTATTCAGGAAATTTCTTTGCTTTTGGTTTAGTGCAGTTGTACATACCTCTCCTGTATTGTGTGTTGTCTTTCCCTTCACCTAAAATAGTTCTTGTCTACTATGTACTCAGTGAATAACCCTCTTCCTCCATCCCTCCCCACTCTTGTAACCACGAAAGATTGTTTTCTCCTCTGTTTAAACTATTTCTCAAGTTCTTATAATAGTAGTCTCATATAATATTTGTCCTGTTGCAACTGACTAATTTCACCCAGCATAATGCCTTCCAGATTCCTCCATGTTATGAAATGTTTCATGTATTCATCATTGTTCTTTATCGATGTGTAGTTTTCCATTGTGTGAATATACCATAATTTATCCATTCATCCATTGATGAGCACGTTGGTTTCTTCCACATTTTGCTATTGTAAACTGTGCTGCAATAAACATGGGGGTGCACATATCTGTTCATGTAAAGGCTCTTATTTCTCTAGGATATATTCTAAGGAGTGGGATTGCTGAATCGTATGGTAGTTCTATTTCTAGCTTTTTAAGGAAGCATCAAATCGATTTCCAAAGTGGTTGCACCATTTGACATTCCCACCAGCAGTGTAGAAGTGTTCCAATCTCTCCACAACCTCTCAACATTTATTATTTTGTGTTTTTTGGATTAATGCCAGCCTTGTTGGAGTGAGATGGAATCTCACTGTAGTTTTGATTTGCATTTCTCTAATGGCTAATGATTGTGAGCATTTCCTCACCTTAGCTACCTGAATGTTTTCTTTACTGAAGTGCCTGTTCATATCCTTTTCCCATTTTTTTTTATTGTTATACCGATTTTAAAAAATAATTTTTATTGTGCTTTAGGTGAAAGTTTACAAATCAAGTCAGTCTGTCACATATAAGCTCATATACACCTTACTCTATACTCCCACTTACTCTCCCCCTAATGAGTCAGCCTGCTCCCTCCTTCCAGTCTCTCCTTTCGTGACGATTTTGCCAGTTTCTAACCCTCTCTACCCTCCTATCTCCTCTCCAGACAGGAGATGCCAACACAGTCTCAAGTGTCCACCTGATACAAGTAGCTCACTCTTCATCAGCATCTCTCTCCCACCCATTGTCCAGTCCCTTCCATGTCTGATGAGTTGTCTTTGGGAATGGTTCCTGTCCTGTGCCAACAGAAGGTTTGGGGACCATGACTGCCGGGATTCCTCTAGTCTCAGTCAGACCATTAAGTCTGGTCTTTTTATGAGAATTTGGGGTCTGCATCCCACTGTTCCATGAGTTTAAATTTTTCTCCCTTCCTTATTTATTTCTTATTGTACTGCACTTTTTTTTTTTTTTTTGAGATTTACTCAACTCAGTCTTCAATTCACTAATTGGTATTTCATCTGTTTCCATTCTGCTGTTTAGCATATCTACATAGTTTTTTTTAAATAATCAAGTGTTAAAATTCTATGGCCTCTACCTGATACAATTTTATGAATAAGCAATCATCTCAATATTCCTGAATATTACTAATGATGCTTATTCCAAAGTCCTCTCAGATTGCTTTAGTAAAGATGTTTCTCAGGTGTAATTTTTAATTCTGTTAGCTGAACTTGGTTCCTTTCTTACATGGTTTTAACTCTCTGCATATGGTTGGTGACTCTTCATTGTTTGATTGGTCATCTTTGTATTTGAATTTTCCTTTTGAATTCTCTGCTATTTCTGTGCTGCTTTGTTAGGGAGGTTTGTGAAGTACTTTTGAAGACTGGACTCCAGAGACAATGGGAAAGGACCAGGATATGTGTCTTGGATTTGTCATTTGGTAGGCAGTTTAGGCAGTATCATGGGCATGAGTGCTCCCTGTTCTTACTGGGTACTACACGGTGGGGCTTCTCCTACTGAAAGTCTCCCAAATAATCACCTTGCCATGGTCCTGTGGGCCCTTGTATTTTAGGTTTCTGCTATCTCAGAGAATGGTGACCCCATAGCAATATGCCCAATTTTTGTAGCAGCGCTCCTTGTAAGTGATTTTGGGTGTCATTTCTTTCTTTAACATGATCCTATCTCCTTTCTGACTTTTAGAGATTTATCATGTTCAATTGGAAACCCTGGTTGTGTAATGGATAAGTGCTATGGCTGCTAACCAAAGGGACGGTAGTTTGAATCTGCCAGGCGGTCCTTGGAAACTCTATGGGGCAGTTCTACTCTGTCCTATAGGGTCACTATGAGTTAGAATCGACTCGATGGCACTGGGTTTGGTTTTTGGTTTTAGTATCATGTTCAATGTTTTTCTGAGAGTCTCCTTTCTTGTTTTTCAGTGTGGTAATAGGTTTATTTTCCATATATATTTTTTGACATTTCTAGGGATTTGTGTTGAGAATTTAAGCCTCCAATGTGTACTCAGCTCATCGTCTTGAACCAGAATAAAACATTCCTTTTAAATAGAATTTCTACCTAGGGTATACTTGGTCCTAGCCTCTGGTAATAATTTATTTACAAAAGTGCAGTGGCATTATATAGTAGAAAATATGCAGGATTTAGAATCAAATAGACCTGGGTTTTAATACTAACTTACAAATCGTGCCACCTTCTAAGTTATTTAATATCTATGAATGTTAATTTCTGCCTCTGTAAAAATAAGGGTACCAATAGTCCTGCCCTAAAGATTTGTTGTGAGTTAAAACAGCAAATATAAAATGCCTAGCATATAGTCTATTATTTATAGATCGAAATTATTATTTTTATATAGAGAAAACCTAGTAGTAATTTATGCATCCATTTTTTTAAAAAAATCTATAATACATTTGCCAATGAAAACTCTTTTTTAAAAAGATTAAATAGACTTTTAAATCAACTTTTATGATGAAATATAGAGCAATATTATAAGTATACTCTTATAATACCAAAAACCAAACCAGTTGCTCTGGAGTCGATTCCAACTCATGGCAACCCTATGTGTATTAGAGTAGAACTATGCTCCATAGGGTTTTCAATGGCTGTGATCTTCCAGGGTGCCTCTGAGTGGATTTGAGCTGCCAGCATTTTGGTTAGTAGTTGAGAACTTAACTGTTGTGCTTGACTTTTATATATACAAAAAAATACTGAAGTATAATTCCTGGTGACTACTTCCTTATTTATAAGCAGAAATGAAACCCTCCAGGTGCTTTTCCATTCACCTACCCTTTATTTTCTATGAAAAAAAAGTTGGTGGGGGAGGAGATAAGGAAAAGGAAGAAGCAATATAGATTTATAACTGATTAGAAATGGCCAGGTTTTAACTGGGCAAGGAATTATTTTCAATTTATTTTTCCAAACTTCTAGGGGGTTATGAGTTTGCCACCAATTTTTCCTTAATCAAGGTATATTTTGCTGTAAATTGTAAGCATCTTTTAACTTGAACACTGGGTTACTTAAAAAAATATATATGTATATATAATTCCTTTTGAAAAATCAATGAAGAAAACTGCACCACAATTTACTCAAATCAACAGAAACGCACAGTGGTAAAATAGGTTAGGCAAAGCATTAGAGGTTAAATCATTTTGATTTTAAGTCACAAGGCATATGGTACAATTTCTACTGGAGTTTTCTTAAGGAATTCTTAAGGAAATTAAGACAAAATCTCATGTATAATAGTTCCCCCATTTATATTCTATCATATATTACTTGTACAATTATCTAGTTTTGTTTCAAATTACTTATCAACTGCCTCAAACCCCACATTAACCTCTGGGATGGATCACACTGAACAATGGAAATCAATAGGAAGATATTTGTAGTATATCAAGACAACTAGGAACAAGTACAGTCTTTGCCAGAGAGCAAATACTTGTCATCCTGTTCGTTTGCTTTAGCTTTTTATTAGTGAAACACTTGTGAATTAAAACAAATGATTGGAATGTCTGTCTTTATCACAAAAACTTTATGACATTGATCATCACCAACTAGGTCTAAATTTTTAAAGGGTCTCCTAAATAAAATGACTAATTCCTTCTAGATATTTATCAAAAAATTAATGATGTATCTTTGCTAAGTAGGCCAAATGGACTTAGTTGATAACTTCATATAATCAAGTGCTGCTTTGAATTCCACCATGATAACCCCTCTGAGCAATCTGCCTGGTCTTTGAACCACTCTAGGGATCTTGGTATTCCGTGTTAATGTATCTTCCAAGTAAAGTCAATAAAGGGAAATAAAGAGGCCTCTGTTTTATATTTATCTAGACTCTTATGGAAAATTCTCCAAGGTAAGACTCCCTAGTAATATCTACATGAAGTCCTACCCAAGCAGGTTATGAAATTTTCTTGGCAGGCTCTTGAAATTAAAATATTCCTTAAGCTCTCCCTAGGTGATTTGTTGTTAGTATTAAAATAATTCAATTTACCATAGAAACCAGGCAGTTCTACTCAGCAATCTACTTGCTGTAAATAGTAAAGCCCAAGGAGGTATATAGCATGGTGATTAAGAGCAAGTATACAGTCTCACTGCCTGGGAGCAAAACCTAGCTCAACCACTCACTAGCTGTTTAACTCTGGGCATGTTATTTAAATTCTCTAAGTTTCAGTATGTTGTTGTTGTTAGGTGCCATCGAGTCAGTTCTGACCCATAGTGACCACATGTACAACAGAACGAAACACTGCCCAGTCCTGCGCCATCCTCACAGTCATTGCTATGTTTGAGCCCATTGTCGCAACCAGTGTGTCAATCCTTCTCATTGAGGGTCTTCTTCTTTTTCGCTCACCCTCTGCTTTACCAAGCATGATGTCCTTCTCCAGGAACTGGCCCCTCCTGACAACATGTCCAAATCATGTGAGACAAAGTCTCGCCATCCTCACTTCCAGGGAGCATTCTGGCTGTACTTCTTCCAAGACAGATTTGTTCATTTTAAAAATTGAGATATACCTATCTCTCACACGGGGCATAATACTCTGTGCACTGAGGATAGGGTGCTAGGATAGGGGAAGAAAGACTGAAGACAAAAGAAGGGAAAGAGGATAATTGATAGGGCAAGTGAGCTCCTCTAGTTCTGGAAATGACTGGTGAGTTCCTGTCAGAACAGTTCCAGTATGAAACCAGCTGCAGGCCCATTAACATGACATTTCGATGAAACCAGTTTAAAAGAAAAATATATTTAAAACAAAACTATTTAAAGATGGCTTGTTTGAAATGATGCCAGCATTAACTTAATAGCAATTTTAAATGGTAGAAAAAAGTGAAAGATTTTAAGGATTCTTTAGAACTATTATTGTACTTACTATAATACATTGATTTGCCAAAAATATTCTCAAAACTGAGCAATTTAAGAAGCTATCTTGGAGACTGATTGCAAAGATTTTCCATTAAAACGTTTTCATTTTCTTGTTTCATTAAAAACTGAAGTAAATACTTAGCCACACATAGAGTATTATTTATCATAAGATGCATCTCACAGTATAATAAAATCTTAGATGAGACTTTGGAACACAAAGTGAACTTAATTCCATTATTGAGGATTTTTTCATTTCATTCTTTTAAAGTAAGATCTCAGATCTTATTCATTTCATGAGTAATAGCCAACCGATAGCCACAAAGCTGTCCAGTCATTGAAAAAACAGATACGATATTTTGCTTTGTCCTTTCAAATCAGCCATATAGCTGCTTAACCTATTATAAACCCTCTTTCTACTATTTGAATGAAGCAAATCCAACAGCCACTTGTGTTATGTAGGGTGTCAGGAGCTACTATCAGAAACAGTTTCCTTCTCCCTCTTCCTCGTCTTTAACCAGTCAAAAGTTCACAATTATGCTCTCTTGCAAGCTTATGGGCCTGTCACCCTCAAGGACTAAGTCTTCCGGGGACAGTAAAAGAATGAAAAAGTAGCAATGGATTCTCTTTCTGTGAAAATGGGGAATACATACATAAATACAGTATTTCACATTCAATTCAAGGGGCTAAATCCATCTGCGGAGCCCTGATGGCGTAGTGGTTAAGAGCTACAGGTGCTAAGCAAAAGGTTGGCAGTTCGGATTCACCAGGCACCCCTTGGAAATCCTATGGGGCAGTTCTACTCTGACCTGTAGGGTCACTGTGAGTCAGAGTCGACTTTACGGCAATGGGTTTGGTTTTTTAGTTTTGGTTAAATCCATTTGCAGTTGATTCATGGAGTTTCTAGGGACAATTCAGGAGTTCTAATTGTACAAGGCTCTTCTAACTGTCTTCCCCTGTTTATGTTAATAGTCCAAGACAAGAAAACAGAAAAAATAGAATGAAGACAATTCTCAAAGTTAGAATGAAATTGATCTTCTATGTCTGAAGGATAGGAGTTCCTAGGTTGAAACTCAAAATCAAACCATCGCTGTGGAGTTGATTCTGACTCATAGCGACCCTATAGAACAGAGTAGAACTGCCCCATAGGGTTTCCAAGGAGCGGCTGGTAGATTCATACTGCTGACCTTTTAGTTAGCAGCCAAGCTCTTAACCACTGTGTCACCAGGGCTCCCCTAGATTGAAAACCCCCCAAAAAGCCCATAGTCATTGAGTGGATTCTGACTCATAGCAACCCTGTAAGACAGAGTAGAATTGTCTGGATAGGGTTTCCAAGGAGCACCTGGTGGATTCGAACTGCTGACCTTTTGGTTAGCAGCCAAACTCTTAACCACTATGCCACCAGGGTTTCCATCTAGATTGAAAGGGCCTACCAAATTCCCAGGTCAAGGAAGGAAAATGAAATGAAGAGCAGTCATCAAGAAATTTCAGGATACTAGGGAGAAAGAGAAAATCTTAAAAGATTACTCTAGCAGTCAGGATGCTTTGGGCTGCAAAAAAAAAAAAAAAAAAGCCCTAGCTCAAGCATGCTTAAATAATAAGCTAATTAATCATCTTACTAAAAGATAGTATAGAAGTAGGATAGGTTCTAGGAATATTCTGATTAGAAACTACGTTGAGGCCAGTAAGGACACAGGTTCTATCTGCTCCTTCCTTCTTCCATTCTCCCTCAAGCTGGTTTTCTTTAGGTTCACAGATAGCTGACAGTGGTAAGAAGGGTTACATGTTTTCTAGTTCACATTCAGAAGGAGAGTGAGAACCTTCTCCAGACGTCCCCCTGAGACCTTGTATGGAAGTTAGAAAGTATGTAAGAATTAAGTCAGTACGGTTCCCAGGGGTCAACATGTCAAACGGTAAGGGTATCTATTGCAGAGGTTCTGGGAGGACATCCCATACTTGAAGTTTAGACAGAGAATGCCACTGAATCTTAAGGATCAGCTATACAAACAAGAACCCATCTGGGAAGCCTAGTAAGCAAAGAGATTTGGCTCCAGAAATCACTGTACATTCTCTTACAAGAGCAAACCCCATGGGTTACATTAATTGTAGACACTTCAGCAGCAGACGAAGGAAGGGCAGAGGGCCATGTCCCAAAACTAGGAGAGATGAGCTGTAGCTTATCCAGAGGTTAGAAGGAGCTCTCAGAGAAAGATACCTATTGCTCCAGACACCCCTCTCCTGCTTCCATGATGCTATGTAAGTTTCCCCTATGCTCAGACTCCACCCACCCCTGGAACATGGAAGAAGAGAGGGGAATAAAGCTGGAAAACATGATTATTTAGCCACAAAGAAAGTGAGCTTACCTGGAATAGTTTTTAAACCTTGCGAGATGTTTAGTGACTTTGACTGGAGAAGCTTGACGTGTTCCCTGCCACTCCCACTACTGAGATTTAGAGGTTCAGAGCAAGTTGCACATGTGAGTGGTTGTATATAAGTTTTTAGAACATTGCAAAACGTATTGCCAATTGCCCTCCCAAACGTTGTGCCAATTTATATTGTAAGAATGTGTGAGAGTGTTTATTATCTCCCCACCCATATGGGAGAGGAGCTGCCCTCCCCTCCAAAAGAAGGAAAAAGTAAAAAGTGCAGCTGTAGTCAGCTTTTCAGAGGGTCCCACAAAGTGATTTGACAAACTAATGCATTTCAAGTTGTATGGTTCTCTTAAAATTTATGAGGTCACAAAAGTGATTGAAATGAGTAACAACCTAGCTTGTTCCTTTTTCTAAGTGACATATGTTGTTGTTAGTTGCCATTCAGTCAGCTCTCAGTGATGGCCACCTATGTACAATAGAACTAAATGTCGCCTGGTCCTGTGCCATTTTCAAATAGTTGGTATGCTCAAGTCCTTTGTTGCAGCCACTGTGCATTTTGAGTGCCTTCCAACCTAGGGGGCTCATCTGCCAGCACTGTATCAGTCAATATTCTATCGTGATCTGTTGGCTAGTTTTTGGAAATAGATCGTCAGGCCTTTTTTCCTAGTCTGTCTTAGTCTGGACATATGTAATATACAACTTCAGCAAATAATAAAAATGACTAATTTTGGTAAAAAAAAAAACCCTCTGTCATTATTATTTGTAGTTCCCTTTAAAGCATTGGAAGGAGCCCTGGTGGCGCAGTGGTTAACAGCTTGGCTGCTAACTGAAAGGTCGGCAGTTCTAACCCATCAACAGCATCCTGTGAGAAAGATGTCGTAGTCTGCTTCTGTAAAGATTTACGGCCTTGGAAACCCTATGGAGCAGTTCTACTCTGTCAGAGTTGTTATGAGTCAGAATCGACTTGAACGCAACAGGTTAAAGCATTATTTTAATTAATAATATTCTCTTCTTATAGTAATGCCACTTAAAAATATGGGTATTAACAGTTCGTTCAATATGTTTAAAATATTTCTTTTTAAGTATAGGGAAATAGTATTACAAGCTTCTATTTTTCTCGGTTATATTTGCCTTAGAAAATCCTTGTCTATAACATGTGGCATGTATTTTGAGAAATGCCTTTAATTCTCCTGAAATTCAGATTTCTGGGTCCATGGAGCTGGAGTGGCCCAGTCAGGCCATCTGCCCTTAAGTGTCCCTTTGAACCTTGAGCCTTTAAGGAACTGGTACCCTGAAGTCTCACCTTCAAGTCAAACAATAGCCTAGTAACAGTTTAGCAGACATCATTTTGCCTTAGGGCTCTTTTAGAGAATTATCTTTGTGCAGCCAGTTTCAAGGGGCAGAAACTCAAGGGTCTGACTGAACAATGTATGGCATGTCCTTAGCGACTCTGTTTCTACCACCTACCAACCCTGGAACCCTGCACGTGTTCTGATGCTGTCTCCTGAGAAATTAACATGACATTTTCACTGTCCCCGCTTTGGAGCTCCTTCCTGATACTTTCTGGATCGATGCTGCTGGATTCGAGTTGTAGCTATTCACAATAAATTTATTCTGTTACACTAATTTTTTGGTGTTTCTCTGCACATTTAGGTTTTTGACAGTAGGGTACCTTAATGCATCCTTCATGGTATAAGACATTTATAGCTTTAAAATTCAAATTATAGGCATAAATGGCATCAAAAATCTTTAATTGCTGAAGGTCCCCAAATTAGGATCTTTTGTTTTAGGATTTCCATAAAGTGAAATAAAAGAGACCTGGGATCAGAGGTTGCAATGAAAATGTAATTGGTGGAAAGGAGGTATTGATATTAGTTCTGCAAATATTTGAAAACCAGGGGTATCTCTTGTTGTTTATTCTTTTCAGTCTTGATAGTCTCCTCAGGAAAGTCTTAGCCTTCCTTTGCATCTTATTAAATTTCATTCTGACAGTTTATTTTATAAATGTTGACAATTTTAATATCTGAGGCAAAACTTTAGTTGCAATTTCAATTAAATTTGTCAGATCTGTTGAAATTCTTACATGAATTATTTCGATCAATGAGAGGGTGAGGGGAAAAAAGGCAGCTGTATAAACTCATTTCACCATCTTTTCTAACTTCTGTTACTATTTTGAAAAAGTCCAATATTTTGCAACTCAAGTAAGCTCTCCTTTGAAAAGGCCCTCAGATGTAAAAGAAGGCAGAGGTGTTATGTCTTTGAGAAGGGTGATTAGTTTGAAAAAATGGTTTTAACTTTTCATCCTCAACATCCCAGAGGCTCTACTGCAATTTCCTTTGTGGCATCTAAAATGCTTTCATATAATGTTGCCTCTTTAAAGCCAGAAGGGAATTATTTTAAATATCCTGATAGTATTAGAAATCTGTGCTGTTAATCATTAAAAAAACACAACAAGAGAAAACAAAACCCACAGCTGTCAAGTCTATTCCAACTCATAGTGACCCTGTAGGACAGAGGAGAACCGCCCCATAGGGTTTCCAAGGCTGTAATCTTTATGGAAGCAGACAGCCACATCTTTCTCTTACAGAGAGGCTGGTAGGTTTGAACCACTGACCTCTCCTCGGTTAGCAGCTGAGTGCTTTAGCCACTGTGCCACCAGGGCTCCTTATTAATCATGAAAGGCAAGAAAAATGGTAGGATTAATGTGAACCTACAGCAGGAACTAGAAAGACTCAAACTCAAGTCCTGTGGTAGGTCAGTGGTGTCTGATAAAGAAGAGAATATGATTCAATTTGCTATATGTAAAAGACCCTGGCAAAATTCCATTTGCCTATTCTAAGTGAATCTTTGATTAGAAGAAGCAGGTATATTCTCAGAGGGAGCTGCCATGATGAGTGGAAAGATCAGTAAACTTGGAATCAGGAAATTTATAACCAAAAGTCAAGCATCCCTCTTACTACACGACCTTGAACAACAGCCCTACTAAGCCTCATTTTTCTCATACCCAAGGCCAAAATACCTCTACCCCCTAAGTTTCACAGCATCTAGTACAGGGTGTCACACATAGACACTTTCTGTATCTGAATATGATTTGAGGAATTTTTAAGAAGTATTGGTCTAATGAGAATTCCTCAGATCAACCTTATCTTAATTTCCTAGTGCTGTTGTAACAGGAACACAAGTCGATGGCTTTAAAGAACAGAAATTTATTTTCTCATAGTTCAGGAGGCTAGAAGTCCAGATTGAGGCACTGGCTGTAGGGGAAGCCTATCTCTCTGTCAGCTCTGGGGGAGGATCCTTGTCTCTTTCAGCTTCTGTAGCCTCAGCCTTCCCAGATTCCTTGGCGATCTTCACATGGCATCTATCTTCCCCTCTGTTTGTGCTCACTTGTCTCTGTGTCTAGGTTGCTCCTTATACCTCAGTGGAGATTAGGTTTAGGACATACCCTACACTTATAGGGCCTTATTAACAAAGCAAAGAAAATGCCACTCCCAAATGGGATTATATCCACAGGTATAGGGGTTAGGGTTCCAACAAATATTTTAGGGGGACACAATTCAATACAAGAAAAAAAAGTTGACATTATTCACTCACATCTCTTAAAGTTCATTCTTCATTATAACTATAAAATTATTGTTGTTCGGTGCCCTCAAGTCAGTTCTGACTCATAGCGATCCTATGCACAACAGAACGAAACACTGTCCAGTCCTGTGCAATCCCTGGGATTGTTGCTATGCTTGAACCCATCGTTGCAGCCGCTGTGTCAGTTCATCTCGTTGAGGGTCTCCCTCTTTTTTGCTGATTCTCTACTTCACCAAGCATGATGTCCTTCTCCAAGGACAGATCCCTCCTAATAACATGTCCAAAGTGTGTGAGACATAGTCTCACCTCCTTGCTTCGAAGGAGCATTCTGGTTGTACTTCGTCCAAGACAGATTTGTTTGCACTTTTGGCAGTCCATGGTATATTCAATATTCTTTTCCAACACCACAATTCAAAGGCGTCAACTCGTCTTTGGTCTTCCTTATTTATTGTCCAGCTTTCGCATGCATATGAGGTGATTGAAAACACCATGGCTTGGGTCGAGCACACCTTAGTTCTCAAGGTGACATCTTTGCTTTTCAACGCTTTCAAGAGGTCTTTTGTAGCAAATTTGCCTAAGGCAATATGTCTTTTGATTTCTTGACTGCTGCTTCCATTGGTGTTGATTGTGGACCCAAGTAAAATGAAATCCTTGACATCCTCAATCTTTTTCCCGTTTATCGTGATGTTGCTTATTGGTCCCGTTGTGAGAATTTTTGTTTTCTTCATGTTGAGGTGTAATCCATATCGAAGGCTGTGGTCTTTGATCTTTATCAGTAAGTGCTTCAAGTCATCTTCACTTTCAGCAAGCAAGGTTATGTCATCTGCATAACGCAGGTTGTTATTGAGTCTTCCTCCAATTCTGATTACCGTTCTTCTTCATACAGTCCACCTTCTCAGATTATTTGCTCAGCATACAGATTGAATAGGTATGGTGAAAGTATATGACCCTAACACACACCTTTCTTGACTTTAAACCACACAGTGTCCCCTTGTTCTGTTCAATGACTGCCTCTGATTTTTTTCTTTATATCGTGCTTTAGATGAAGGTTTACAGAGCAAACTAGTTTCTCATTGAATAGTTAGTACACATATTGTTTTATGACATTGGTTAACAACGGCACGACATGCCAACATACTCCCTTCTCAACCTTGGGTTCCTTATTATCAGCTTTTCTCTCTCCTCCTGTCTTCTAGTCCTTGCCCTAGGCTGCTGTGTCCCTTTAGTCTCACTTTGTTTTATGGGCCTGTCTAATCTTTGGCTGAAAGGTGAACCTTAGGAGTGACTTCATTACTGAGCTAAAGGGGTGTCCAGGGGCCATACTCTTGGGGTTTCTCCAGTCTCTGTCAGGACAGCAAGTCTGGTCTTTTTTTTGTGTTATAGTTTTTTTTCCAGCTCTGTCTAGGACCCTCTATTGTGACCCCTGCCAGAGCAGTCAGTGGTGGTAGCCAGGCACCATCTAGTTGTGCTAGACTCAGTCTAGTGGAGGCCGTGTTAGATGTGGTCCATTAGTCCTTTGGACTAATCTTTTCCTTGTATCTTTAGTTTTCTTCATTCTTCCTTGCTCCTGAAGGGGTGAGGCCAGTGGAGTATCTTAGATGGCTGCTTTCAGGCTTTTAAGACCCCAGACGCTACTCACCAAACTAGAATGTAGAACATTTTCTTTATAAACTATGTTATGCCAGTTTAACTAGATACTCCCTGAGACCAAGGTCCCCAAAGCCCTCAGTCCAGCAATTCAGTCCCTCAGAGAGTTTGGATGTGTCTGTGGAGTTTTCATGACCTTGCCTTGTACAAGCTGTGCTGGCTTCCCCAGAATTGTGTACTGTCTTACCCTTCACCTAAGTTACCACTTATCTATTGATGAACGACTGCCTCTTGATCCATGTGCAAATTCCTCACGAGCACAATTGAGTGTTCCAGAATTCCCATTCTCTGAAATGTTATCCATAAATTGCTATGATCCACACAGTCAAAGTCCTTAGCATAGTCAATAACACACAGGTAAGCATCTTTCTGATATTCTCTGCTTTCAGTCAGGATCCATCTGACATCAGCAATGATATCTCTGGTTCTACATCCTCTTCTAAATCCAGCTTGAATTTCTGGCAGTTTCCTGTTGATATACTGCTGCAGCCGCATTTGAATGATCTTTAGCAAAATTTTGCTTGGATGTGATATAAATGATATTGTTTGATAATTTCTGCTTTCAATTGGATCACCTTTCTTGGGAATAGGCATAAATATGAATCTCTTCTAGTTGATTGGCCAGGTAGTTGCCTTCCAAATTTCTTGGCATAGTCGAATGAGCACTTCCAGTGCTGCATCCATTTGTTGAAACATCTAATTGGTATTCTGTCAATTCCTGGAGCCTTGTTTTTCACCAATGCCTTCGGTGCAGCTTGGACTTCTTCCTTCAGTACCGCCGGTTCCTGATCATATGTTACCTCCTGGAATGATTGATCGTCGACCAGTTCTTTTCGGTATAGTGACTCTGTGTATTCCTTCCATCTCCTTTTGATGCTTCCTGTGTTGTTTAATATTTTCCCCCCATAGAATCCTTCAATATTGCAGTTCGAGGCTTGAATTTTTTCTTCAGTTCGTTCAGCTTGAGAAATGCTGAGCATGTTCTTCCCTTTTGGTTTTTTATCTCCAGGTCTTTGCACATGTCATTATAATACTTTGTCTTCTTGAGCCACCCTTTGAAATCATCTGTTCGGCTCTTTTACTTCATCATTTTTTCCTTTTGCTTTAGCTACTCGATGTTCAAGAACAAGTTTCAGAGTCTCTTCTGACATCCATTTAGGTCTTTTCTTTTTTGCCTGTCTTTTTAATGACCTCTTGCTTTCTTCATGTATGATGTCCTTCCACAACTCGTCTGATCTTCAGTCATTAGTGTTCAGTGAGTCAAATCTGTTCTTGAGATGGTCTCTAGATTCAGGTGGGATATACTCAAGGTTGTACTTTGGCTCTCATGAACTTGTTCTAATTTTCTTCATTTTCAACTTGAACTTGCAGAAGAGTAATTGATGATCCTATTTACAGTTGGCCCCTGACCTTGGTCTGACTAATGATATTAAGCTTCTCCATCATCTCTTTCCACAGATGTAGTTGATTTGATTCCCGTGTATTGCATCTGGCGAGGTCTATGTGAAAAAAGATATCTGCAATGAAGAAGTCATTGGTCTTGCAAAATTCAGTCATGCTATTTCTGGCATCGTTTCTGTCACCAAAGGCATACTTTCCAACTACGGGTCCTTCTTTCCAACTTTTACGTTCCAATCACCAGTAATTATCAATGCATCCTGATTGCGTGTTTGATCTATTGAAGACTTCAGAAGTTGGTAAAAACTTTAATTTCTTCATCTGTGGTCTTATTGGTTGGTGCGTAAATTTGAATAATACTCATATTAACTGGTCTTCCTTGTAGGCATATGGGTATTATCCTATTACTGACGGTGTTGTACTTCAGGATAGATCTTGAAATGTTCTTTTTGACCATGAACGCAACGTCATTCCTCTTCAAGTTGTCATTCCCAGCATAGTAGACCATATGATAGTCCAATTCAAAATGACCAATACCAGTCCATTTCAGCTCACTAATACCTAGGATATCGATCATTATGCATTCTATTTCATTTTTGAGGATTTCCAATATTCCTAGATTCATACTTTGTACATCCTATGTTCCAAGTATTAATGGATGTTTGCAACTGTTTCTTCTCATTTTGAGCTGTGTCACATCAGCAAATGAAGGTCTCAGAAGCTCTCCTCCATCCATGTCATTAAGGTCGATTCTACTTTGAGGAGGCAGCTCTTCCCCAGTCGTCTTTAGAGTGCCATTCAACCTGGGGGGTTCCTCTTCCAGCACTGTATCAGACAATGTTCTGCTGCTATTCATAAGGTTTTCACTGCCTAATGCTTTTCAGAAATAGACTGCCGGGTCCTTCTTCCTAGCCCATCTTAGTCTGGAAGCTCAGCTGAAACCTATCCTCCATGGGTGACCCTGCTGGTATCTGAATACTGGTGGCACAGCTTCCAGCATCACAGCAACACAAAAGCCCCCGCAGTATGACAAACTGACAGATGCGTGGGGGAACTATAAACTTAGGTGGCATAAAATTTGGCTAATATTACTCTGGGTTTAGTGATGCTTAACAACAAGGTGTTGTACCTGCCTCAGGTGGTTCTGAAATACTTAACGTAATTCTCAGAATGGCATGCAAGATTCTTTTTCTTGTTTGTGTTTTTCCCCAAGCTGGAACAATACATGGATCTCACTGAAAGAAAAACATCCTTAGACCCCTGTTGTTTACTTAAATTGTTTTTATTTTGATGGCTAGTTAAATATGCACAGTCATAAAGCTAAGAATAAACTTCTTCCTTATAGCTCTTACACACCTATAAAACTATAACATATTTACAAATTAAATAAAAACAAAATCACAAAGCCAATAAAATTCAAATTCATGATACTAATTTCATATGAATGATGATGTTTTGTGACACCTAAATTGCCCCTCAGAATATGAAAGTGGTAATGACTATTGGTATTATGCACGTTTTTTTGAGTACTTGATATGCCTATACTGACTTATATCTTGTGGTGACTCAATTTTTACTATTCTTCATTCAAGGTACTGTGAAATTTTCATTTAAACTGTATGACATAATACCCTGGCTTTTACCTGGTTCAAATATATTCTATACATATTTAATCTACCTCCTCCTTTGTTCTTGTAGCCCACAATTAAAATATCAGTGCACTGAATAACACTGCATGACAGGGCTCGTTCCAGAGCATTCATCCAGATGATCCAGAATGTGGTTGCATTATTTATATAGATCATCATTGAATTGAAAAAACAAAAAATAAAGATTTTGCATTAAAAATAAAATTAACACACACACACAGACAAAACTTGCAGACCCACAAAAATATATCTCTGGATGGCCAAGAGTCTATATACCCTAGTTTGTAAAACCCTGACATATTTGTAACAGTTTAATTGTATCATGTTGAGAAACATAGATTCCATGTTTCTGACATTGCTTCAAAATATCAGGACATTTTTTAGCTTTTTGTGGCTTTGTAATTTGGTCCATCTGATTCCTGTTTCTTCTTCTGTCTCATTGTTGGTAGCCAACCCTTTCTGCTCATCTTGAGTCACAAGATCTAACAGCAATTTAACCTTGCATTGTAACACATTAGAGAGATTAAAGTTAGACAGAATCTCTGCTTTTAATGGAGGCCCTCCTCTCACTTGGAAGTTAGCCACATACAATGTAAGATGTGTTTTGAGAGTGAGAAATGGAGACTATACTGTACTCAGAAGTATCATTCTCTTTGATGACTAAGGAATGAGGAATTAAAGCCCTGTGGCCCTGACATCACCTTCTGTCAAAATGAGTTTTCTTTTCCAGCAGATGACTCAGTCTATCCTGCAAATAGACCCTGTGGTCTTGCCTCACCAATCCTCCAAAGTGCCCAGGGGTATTTGATCTCAGAGAGAACACAAAGTTGATCAAGCTGGGATCCCATCTTACAGATGATTTGGAGACATTTGTTTTAACTGTGGCTACATTTTAGGACTCCCACATGTGTGTCAGTTTTGTCACACTGGGGAGCTTGTGTGTTGCTGTGATGCTGGAAGCTGTGCCACCAGTATTCAGACACCAGCAGGGTCACCCATGGAGGACAGGTTTCAGCTGAGCTTCCAGACTAAGACAGACTAGGGAGAAGGACCCAGCAGTCTACTTCTGAAAAGAATTAGGCAGTGAAAACCTTATGAATAGCAGCAGAGCATTGTCTGATTTAGTGCTGGAAGATGAGCCCCCCAGGTTGGAAGGCACTCAAAAGATGACTGGGGAAGAGCTGCCTCCTCAAATTAGAGTTGACCTTAATGACACGGATGGAGTCAAGCTTTTGGGACCTGCATTTTCTGTTGTGGCACAACCCAAAATGAGAAGAAACAGCTCCAAACATCTTTTAATAATCAGAACATGGAATGTACAAAGTATGAATCTAGGAAAATTAAAATCGTCAAAAATGACAATGGAATGCATAAACATCAGTATCCTAGGCATTTAGTGAGCTAAAATGGACTGGTATTGGCCATTTGGAGTTTGACAATCATATAGTCTACTGTGCTGGGAATGACAACTTGAAGAGGAATGGCATTGCATTCATCATCCAGAAGAACATTTCAAGATCTATCCTGAAGTACAACGCTGTCAGTGATAGGATAATATCCATACTCCTACAAGGAAGACCAGTTAATATGACTATTATTCAAATTTACGCACCAACCACTAAGACCACAGATGAAGAAATTGAAGATTTTTACCAACTTCTGTAGTTTCACTGAACACGCAATCAATATGCATTGATAATTACTGGTGATTGGAATGTGAAAGTTGGAAACAAAGAAGAAGGATTGGTAGTTGGAAAATATAGTGATAGAAACGATGCCAGAGATCACATGATTGAATTTTGCAAGACCAACTACTTCTTCATTGCAAATATCTTTTTTCACCAACATAAATCATGACTATACTCATGGACCTCGCCAGATGGAATACACAGAAACCAAATGACTACATCTATGGAAAGAGACAATGGAAAAGCTCAATATCATCAGTCAGAACAAGGCCAAGAGCGGACTGCCAATCAGACCATCAATTGCTTATATGCAAGTTCAATTACAACAAGTCATTGAGAGCCAAAGCACCACCTTGAGTATATTCCACCTGAATTTAGAGACCATCTCAAGAATAGATGTGACACGTTGAACACTAATGACCAAAGACCCAGCGAGTTGTGGAATGACATAAGGACATCATACATAAACAAAATGAGAGGTCATTGAAAGACAGGAAAGAAAGACCTAAATGGATGTCAGAAGAAACTCTGTAACTTGCTCTTAAATGTCAAGTAGCTAAAGAAAAAGGAAGAAATGATGAAGTAAAAAAAACTGAACAGAAGATTTCAAAGGATGGCTCGAGAAGACAAAGTAAAGTATCATAACGACATGTGCAAACAGCGGGAGATAGAAAACCAAAAGGGAGGAAAATGCTCACCATTTCTCAAGCTGAAAGAACTGAAGAAGAAACTCAAGCCTTGAGTTGCAATATAGTGAAGGATTCTATGGGGGAAAATATTAAATGGCACAGGAAGTATCAATGGAAGATAGAAGGAATACACAGAGTCACTATACCAAAAAGAATTCATTGACATATACAGCCATTTCAAGAGGTAGCATATGATCAGTAACTGATGGTACTGAAGGAAGAAGTTGAAGCTGCACTGAAGGCACTGGTGAAAAACAAGGCTCCAGGAATTGACAGAATATCAATCGAGATGTTTCAGCAAATGGATGTCACTCTGGAAGTGCTCACTCCTCTATACCAAGAAATATGGAAGACAGCTTCCTGGCCAACTGACTGGAAGAGATCCATATTTATGTCTATTCCCAAGAAAGGTGATCCAATTGAATGCAGAAATTATCAAATAATATCATTTATATCACACCCAAGCAAAATTTTGCTGAAGATCATTCAAAAGCGGCTGCAGCAGTACATAAACAGGGAACTGCCAGAAATTCAGGCTGGATTCAGAAGAGCACATAGGGCCAGGGGTATCATTGCTGATGTCAGATGGATCCTGGCTGAAAGCAGAGAATACCAGAAGGATGTTTACCTGTACTTTATTGGCTTTGGAAGGCATTCGACTGTATGGAGCATAACAAATTATGGATAACATTACGAAGAATGGGAATTCCAGAGCACTTAACTGTGTTCCTGAGGAACCTGTACATAGATCAAGGGGCAGTTTTTCGAACAGAACAAGGGGATACTGTGTAGTTTAAAGTCAGGAATGGTGTGTGTCGGGGTTGTATCCTTTCACCATACCTACTAGATCTGCCTGCTGATTAAAGAATCTGAGAAGCTGGACTGTATGAAGAAGAACAGGGCATCAGGATTGGAGGAAGACTCGTTAACAACCTGCGATATGCAGATGATATAACTTGCTTGCTGAAAGTGAAGAGGACTTGAAGCACTTCCTGATGAAGATCAAAGACCACAGCCTTCAGTATGGACTGCACCTCAACATAAAGAAAACAAAAATCCTCACAACTGGACCAATATAAGCAACATCATGATAAAAGGAGAAAAGATTGAAGTTGTCAAGGATTTCATTTTACTTGGATCCACAATCAACAGCCATGGAAGCAGCAGTCAAGAAATCAAAAGATGCGTTGCATTGGGTAAATCTGCTGCAAAAGACCTCTTTAAAGTGTTGAAGAGCAAAGATGTCACCTTGAAGACTAAGGTGCACCCGACCCAAGCCATGGTATTTTCAATCACATCATATGCATGTGAAAGCTGGACAATGAATAAGAAAGACTGAAGAAGAGTTGACGTCTTTGAATTGTGGTGTTGGTGAAGAATATTGACTATACCATGGACTGCCAAAAGAACGAACAAATCCATCTTGGAAGAAGTGCGGCCAGGATGCTCTTTAGAGGCAAGGATGGCGAGACTGCATCTTCCATACTTTGGACATTTTGTCAGGAGGGATCAGTCCCTGGAGAAGGACATCATGCTTGGCAGAGTACAGGGTCAGCAGAAAAAAGGAAGGCTCTCAATGAGGTGGATTGAGACAGTGGCCGCAACAATGAGCTCAAGCATAACAACGATTGTAAGGATGGTGTAGGACTGGGCAGTGTTTCATTCTGTTGTGCATAGGGTCGCTATGAGTCCGAACTGACTCGGCGGCACCTAACAACAACAACAACATACATATATTGGTATTGTGAGTATATGCTCAATTGTTTTAACTGTTAGGTGTATGTGAGCAAAACAAAAGAATAAACATGGAGACAACTGATATAAAAGAGACCTCAAATTCCTTAGTCAGACATTTAATCCCCCCAGTCTTGAGCCACTGTGAACCTACACAATTATGTCCTCCCCTCCATCACTCTGGGCTTGCTGTGTCCCTTGTCTAAGCCCATGGTCCTGTGCCCACACCATTTTCTTTGGGTCCACATTTCTGCCTAATATAATTTCATCTATTTTTGCTGTTCCTTCACCCATGAATGTTCATTTCCCCTATTATATCAAAATCCTATTCAGACGTCAAAAGCTAGCTTATTACAGCTCATCATATCTTGCTTCTTTATGCTTCCATAGAACTCTTTCATACCTCCATTATAGCTCTGATCATAGTTATCCTTGGAAGAGGCTCATAAACAACTATCTCCTCTTACGAGTTCCTCAATGGCAAGGATCACATCATATTCATCTGTTTCCCCAGTGCCTCACGTAGTGACTCACATGGCATCACATCAATAAATGGGTTGGAATGTATTTCCTCACAGGAAGAGGGAAGTTCAATAAATGGCTACACTGTGATTAAAACAATGGACTAGTTTGAGACACTACAAATGCTTGCCTCCAGCCACCACTGTAATAATGTTTTGCTTACATACCATTTTTCATTTTAATCTTCAGCTCCTACCCTTAGAAGTAAACTTTTACAAGGATTCTGGGAATTCAAGTGACTGCAATTGGAAATATTCCAAGAATTTTATTGAAATAAGAGGCAGTACAAAAAGCTGACCAGATGTTAAACACTATGAACACATGTACCTTGAGCATCTCATTTTAGTTCTGGTGAAATACGGGCAAGGGAGTAATTTTTCAAAATTGCATGTGGGATTCACATGCACAAAGCCCATTATTTGCCCACATATACCTGAAATAATTGGGGAAGGGACAGTTTGCTTCTATGTTCCCTACACATATCTAAATAAGAATGAGACCACAGGGACACATGAGAAGTGCTCAATAGCTTTGCAGTTGTTTGTAATTCTTCCCTCAAAAAAATAATATAATTTCCCAGCATGAAAACACCTGCAACCTATGCAGTGAGGATGGAGAGTCAGCATTGAATTTCAAATATGAAATGGAAAGAATGTCTTTTCTTTATATTTTTAAAAGAACATGGACTTTAAGAAAAATGTCGCAGGAAGTGTAATATTTAACCAAAAAGGAGTAAATTTGGAGACATTGGCTTAATGACAGTTTGTCCTGTTGTGAAAGACAACATTGGGTTTGGAAGGAGCCAGACATGGCTTAGAATCCTTTCTCAGTCACCTACTACCTGTACTATTTTTGGCTAAGTACATAGCCTTTTTGAATTCATGTCCTTTTTGTTTCTCTTCTTAAACAGGGGCAGTAATAACTGCCTCAAAAGGTCACTATGTTAAATAAGATAATGGCTGCATTGTCTAGTGCATAGAAGATGTTCAGAATTGTAGATGCATTATTATTGAATAATGTGTTCAATATTCAATATTTTAGCTCTCAAGTTATAAAGGTAATTTTATTTATTAAAGAGTGATTTTTAATGACTGTTCTGAAAATCGTGGGTTGGTTACACTTAAATAAAGCTAGTCTACTCTTCAAAGCAAATAAATCTATTTTCTAATGAGATGAATAAGCATAAGCCCAAATCTGAAATTGTGTGCCCGTCCAATCTGGGTGGGGCCCCGTTCCCCCTCCTTGACTCTGACTGTGACCATGTGACTTTTCTAGGCCAACAGAATGAGTTGGAACTGATGGTGGGCTAGTTGTGAACGTTGGCTTCATGCATATTTCCACTAACTCTCTTACACCTCTGGCAGCACCACGAGAAAGGCATGCCCAGGATCACCTGTTGTTCTTAGGAGCGTGATGAGAGACACTGGGAGCAGATTCCCTTCTAGCTGAGCCCAGCCTAGATCAAATAATTTCTAGCCAAACCACAAACTGGTGAGAGATAATAAATGATAGTTACATAGGCTGAGTTTGGGGGTTTAATTATGCAGCAAGGACTAACTGATACAGCACACAATGGTTGAGAAGGAGGCACTTGTGTGGTCTTCCAAGATGAGGGTACTATGGTCCCAAAGTACTTTATTCAAAACATCACAGCTTCTAAAATCCTCGCAACTGCAGGGAATACTTAGTGGTTATGCATTCCTTCTGGAAGCTCCTTGCTAAACTGTAACTCTGTCATCTGGTTAAAGCGAATATATTAGTTTATTCTCATGTTTTCTAATAAGTTAACATTTATTAGAGTTGGTATTCAGGAACATGGCAAGGCACAGATTCAAAATGAACAAGCTGAGTATGTAGGTGTAGGGAGCTCAAAAGATGGAAATAAACTGCCCAAAACAAATTTTACATTCTTCCAAGTTATTCCTTTGTCAGAATTCTGACAAAGAAACTCTCAGTTTTATTGATCTTTTTTTGGCCAACCATGGGAGCAACTTCTATTCATTGTAGAGCAATTTAGAAAACAATAAAATGTATGAAGGATACAAATACCAGGAACATCATAATGCAGGTGTAATTATTAACATTTAATGTGGATCTTTTTACATTTATCTGACTAGGTTTGTATATAGTTTTCGTTTATATACCATTTTCTTAAAAGCTTTTCCATGTAATGTAGTACGAGCATTTTAGAAAGACATTTGGAAGCCTTGTAAATATTTTCGAAACATGATTTTATTCCCAATGTTTATTCTATCATATGATTATCTTTTTCTGATTGACAAGATTCATGAGGTACTTTTGCATGTTAGTCGGAACCGACTTGACAGCAACAGGTTTGGTTTTTTTGATTTTTGCATATTAATAAAATTCTTGGTCTATCATATCTATTTTTCAGTGTTTTCTAAGCCTTGTTTTTATTTTCTATGAGATATTCTAAGTTTTTTAATTATAGTCATTTCCAGCAGTCTTTTCCTTTAAACTTTGTGCCACAGCAGCAGTACAGTTTTATCTCATTGAATCAGCTCAAACCCCTAAGAAGACAGTATATATTTTAACAAAATTTATAGGTGAAGAAATGAAATAAGTTGCTTAAAACCACTTCCCAAATAAGTGCTCTGATACTATGATGGCACCAAAGGTGAAAGGATACCAAAGCCCACACATTTTTTTTTTTAATAATTTTCATTTTGCTCTAAGTGAAAGTTTACAAATCAAGTCAGTCTCTCACACAAAAACCCATATACACCTTGCTACACACTCCCAATTACTCTCCCCCTAATGAGACAGCCTGCTCTCTCTGTCCACTCTCTCTTTTCGTGTCCTTTTTGCCAGCTTCTAACCCTCTCCACCCTCCCATTTCCCCTCCAGGCAGGAGATGCCAACATAGTCTCAAGTGTCCATCTGATCCAAGAAGCTCACTCCTCACCAGCATCCCTCTCCAACCCATTGTCCAGTCCAATCCATGTCTGAAGAGTTGGCTTTGGGAATGGTTCCTGTCCTGGGCAAACAGAAGGTCTGGGGGCCATGACCACCGGGATCCTTCTAGTCTCAGTCAGACCATTAAGTCTGATCTTTTTATGAGAATTTGGGGTCTGCATTCCACTGCTCTCCTGCTCCGTCAGGGGTTCTCTGTTGCGTTACCTGTCAGGGCAGTCATCGGTTGTAGCCAGGCACCATCTAGTTCTTCTGGTCTCAGGATGATGTAGTCGCTGGTTCATGTGGCTCTTTCTGTCTCTTGGGCTCATAATCACCTTGTGTCCTTGGTGTTCTTCATTCTCCTTTGATCCAGGTGGGTCGAGACCAATTGATGCATCCTAGATGGCTGCTTGCTAGCATTTAAGACCCCAGATGCCACTCTTCAAAGTGGGATGCAGAATGTATTCTTAATAGATTTCATTATGCCAATTGACTTAGATGTCCCCTGAAACAATGGTCCCCAGACCCCTGCCCCTGCTACACTGGCCTTCGAAGCATTCAGTTTATTCAGGAAAATTCTTTGCCAAAGCCCACACTCTTAACTGTCGCATCAGTTTCCTATAGCTGCATAACAAACCGCCCTGAATCTCAGCACCTTAAAATGACAATGATTTATTGTTTTCCATAATTCCATGAGTTGGTCGGCAGTTTCTTCTACTGGACTCACCTGGCCTGGGCTCACTCATGCACCTGCAGCCATCTGAGCTGGGGTGAACTGTTATTCAAATTTATGCACCAGCCACTAAGGCCAAAGATGAAGAAACTGAAGATTTTTACCAACTTCTGCAGTCTGAAATTAGTTGAACGTGCAATCTGGTTGGATCTGGTACCAGTTGTAACGGCAGGAGCAGCTAGGCTAGCTGGGCCACCCCCTCCACCTGGTCTTTCATTCCTGGCTTCTTCACATCATGGTGGGCTCAGAGGTTCCAAAGGGCAAAGGAAGAAACTGCAAAGGCTCTTAAGATGTAACCTAGGATTATGCTAGGTTACATCATTCTTCAATCATTCTACTGATCAAAACAACTTAAAAAAATTAGCTCAGAATCCTCCTATGGGGAAATAGACACAAATCCATGGTGGGAGGAGGAGAAAAAGTCATGTTGCAAAGGGACATCTTCACGGGGTTGTGAGACTCACTGAGAGCCATTAGTATAACAATCTGCCCAATCATTCAAATACCAGCAGGGTACCCACGTTGGACAGGTTTCAGCTGAGTTTCCAGACTAAAACAGACTAGGAAGAAGGACCTGATGATCTACTTCTGAACACTTTATGAATAGCAGCAGAACACTGCCTGATATACTGCCAGAGGATGAGCCCCTCAGGTTGGAAGGCACTCAAAAGACAACTGGGGAAGAGCTGCCTTCTCAAAGTAGAGTCGACCTTAATGACATGGGTGGAGTAAAGCTTTCAGAACCTTTATTTGCTGATGTGGCATGACTCAAAATGAGAAGAAACACTTGCAAACATCTGTTAATAATCAGAACATGAAATGTACAAAGTAGGAATCTAGGAAAATTGGAAATCCTCAAAAATGAAATGGAACACATAAACATTGATATTCTAGACATTAGTTTAGTTGAAATGGACTAGTACTGGTCATTTTGAATCAGATAATCATATGGCCTACTATGCTGGGAATGAAAACTTGAAGAGGAACGGTGTTGCATTCATTGTCAAAAAGAACATTTCAAGATTTATCCTGAAGTACAACACTGTCAGTGATAGGATAATATCCATACGCCTACAAGGAAAATCAGTTAATACAACTATTATTCAAATTTACTCACCAACCACTAAGGCCTAAGATGAAGGAAATGGAGATTTTTACCAACTTCTGCAGTCTGAAATTGGTCGAACATGCAATCTGGATGCATTGATAACTACTGGTGCTTGGAATGTGAAACTTGAAAACAAAGAAGGATCGGTAGTTGGAAACTATGGCCTTGGTGATAGAAACGATGCTAGAGATCGAATGATAGGATTTTGCAAGACCAGTGACTTCTTCATTACAAATACCTTTTTTCACCAACGTAAACGGTGATTATACACATGGACCTCACCAGATGGAATACACAGGATTCAATTCAACTACATCTGTGGGAAGAGACAACGGAAAAACTCAATATCATCAGTCAGAACGAGGCCAGGGGCCAACTGCGGAACAGACCATCAATTGCTCATATGCAAGTTCAAGTTGAAACTGAAGAAAATTAGGACAAGTCCACAAGAGCCAACGTATGACCTTGAGTATATCCCACTTGAATTTAGAGACCATCTGAAGAATAGATTTGATACGTTGAACACTAATGACTGAAGACCAGACAGGTTGTGAAATGGCATCAAGGACATCATGCATGAAGAAAGCAAGAGGTCATTAAAAAGATAGGAAAAAAAGAAAAGACCAAAATGGATGTCAGAAGAGACTCTGAAACTTGCTTTTTAATGTTGAGTTGCTAAAGCCAACAGAAGAAATGATGATATAAAAGAGCTGAATAGGAGATTTCAAAGGGTGGTTCCAGAAGAGAAAGTAAAGTGTTATAATGAAACGTGCAAAGACCTGGAGGTAGAAAACCAAAAGAGAAGAACACACTCAGCATTTCTCAAGCTGAAAGAACTGAAGAAAAAATTCAAGCCTCAAATTACAATATTGAAGGATTCTATGGTCAAAATGGAAACCCTGGTCACATAGTGGCTAAGTGCTACGGCTGCTAACCAAAAGGTTGGCAGTTCAAATCCACATGGTGCTCCTTGGAAACTCTATGGGGCAGTTCTACTCTGCCCTAGGAGTCAGAATCGACTCTATGGCAACAGGTTTGCTTTTTTTTCCATGGGCAAAATATTGAATGTTGCAGGAAGCATCAAAAGAAGATGGAAGAAACACACAGAGTCACTATACCAAAAATAATTTGTCTACATTCAACCATTTCAGGAGGTAGCATATGATCAAGAACCGATGGTACTGAAGGAAGAAGTTCAAGCTGCACTGAAGGCATTGGTGAAAAACAAGTTTCCAGGAATTGATGGAATACCAGTGGAGATGTTTCATCAAACATGCAGCGCTGGAAGTGCTTACTCGTCTATGCTAAGAAATTTGGAAGGCAGCTACCTGGCCAACTGACTAGAAGAGATCCATATTTATGCCTATTCCAAAGAAAGGTGATCCAACTGAACACTGAAATTATTGCACGGTATCATTAATATCACACGCAAGTAAAATTTTGCTGAAGAAAATTCAAAAGCAGCTGCAGCAGTACATCGACAGGGTACTCATTCAGAAGATGTGGAACCAGGGACATCATTGGTCAGATGCTTCTTGGCTGAAAGCAGAGAACACCAGAATGATATTTACCTGTGTTTTATTGACTATGCAAAGGCATTCAACTGTGTGGGTCATAGCAATTATAGATAACATTTTCAAAAATGGGAATTCCAGAACACTTAGTTGTGCTCATGAAGAACCTCTACAAAGACCAAGAGGCAGTCATTAGAACAGAATGAAGGGATATTGTGTGGTTTAAAGTCAGGAAAGTTGTGGGTCAAGGTTGTGTCCTTTCACCAGACTTATTCAATCTGTATGCTGAGCAAATAATACCAGAAAGCTGGATTATATAAAGAAGAACTTGGCATCAGGACTGGAGGAAGGTTCATTAACAACGTGATATGCAGATGTCACAACCTTGCTTGCTGAAAGTAAAGAGGACTTGAAGTACTTGCTGATGTAGATCAAAGGCTACAGCCTTCAGTATGAATTACACCTCAACATAAAGAAAACAAAAATCTTCACAACTGGACCAGTAAGCAATATCATGGTAAATGGAGAAAAGATTGAAGCTGTCAAGGATTTCATTTTACTTGAATCCACAGTCAACACCCATGGAAGCAACAGTCAAGAAATCAAATGACTTGTTGCGTTGGGCAAATCTGCTGCAAAAGGCCTCTTAAAAGCGTTCAAAAGCAAAGATTTCACTTTGGGAACTAAGGTATGCCTGACCCAAGCCGTGGTATTTTCAACTGCCTCATATGCATGAGAAATGTTGGCAATGAATAAGGAAGACCGAAGAAGAATCGATGCTTTTGAATTATGATGTTGGTGAAGCCATGGACTGCCAAAAGAACAAACAAATCTGTCTTGGAAAAGGTACAGCCAGAATGCTCCTTAGAAGCAAGGATGGCGAGACTTCGCTTCACCTACTTTGGACATGTTATCTGGAGGGCTCAGTCCCTGGAGGACACCATGGTTGGTAAAGTAGAGGGTCAGAGAAAAAGAGGAAGACCCTCAAGGAGATGGACTGACAGTGGCTGAAACAGTGGGCTCAAGCATAACGATTGTGAGGATGGTGCAGGATTGAGCAGCGTTTCATTCTGCCGTACAAAGTGTCGCTGTGAGTGGGAACTGACTGTACAGCACCTAACAATAATAACAGCACACATCAAAATATACATTCGATTATATAAATTTCCCTCTATGCACTGCTTTAGTTGCCTTCCATAAGTTTTGATATGTTGTGTTTTCATTTTCACTCAGTACAAAATATTTTGAAGTGTGTTGTTTAATTTACATTTTTTTTTTTGCTATTGGGGATACTGTTCTGTTATTGGAGCCCTACTGGTGTAGTGGTTAAGATCTTGGCTGCTAACCAAAAAAGGTCAGCAATTAGAATGCACCAGCTTCTTGGAAACCTTATGGGGAGTTCTAGTCTGTCCTATAGAGTTGCTATGAGTCAGCATTGACTTGATGGCAACGGGTTTGGTTTTTTTGGTTCCGTTATTGATTGCAGTTCAATTCTGTTGTGAAACAAATAAATACTTTATTTAATTTCTGTTCTTTTAAATCTGCTAGGGTTTGTTTTGTGGCCCAAAATATGGCCTAACTTGGCAAATGCTCTATGAGTACTTGAAAGAATGCATATTCTACTCTTTCCTTCCCCTCTCTCTTTGTCGGAGCACAGGTATGGGCGAGGCTGTGGCCAAGGCTGAACATCTAAAAAAAAAAAATTTTTTTTTTTTTTGCGAAGGCAAAATAAATAGTGGACAAAAAGATTTCAAATGGCCCTTATGATAGATGTTCTATTGTCCCTACCACTAGAAGCTTATGGCAATTTTTTTTTTTTATCCTGTAAGGGATAAAGGTTATGGTGGAGCTTCATACCTTTGTCACGAAAATGGCCTCTTCCCTCCTTCAGGGGTGTCACTATCAAAAAAGGCTCTCTGCCATCTCCTGCCCTGCTCCTGATTCTTCTCCTGAACATTAGCTGGAGGACAGTGGCAAAGAGCCTTCCAAGTGTTGGATGGAAACCTCACTTGTGTCTCAGACTTCAGGTATTCTACACTCTCACACTAGCCCATGCTCTGCCTTTAGCCATGCAGTACAATTTTTACTTCAGTCCTTCTTTCCCACTTGTAGTACACGTGATGTTTCTTCCTCCCATGCTGTGACAGTGGTGGGCCAGTGTTCCCATCCTGTCTTTGCTTTTCTTTCCTTGCAACCTCCAATCTTTCACTCTTTGATGTGTTCAAGAAATGTTTTAATTTCATAGGTGTGTTTTTTTTTTTTTTTGCTATCGCTTGGCATTATGATGGAGGTGACAAGTATTTTTTCAGCTTTCTACATCCTAGGGAGGAGCAGACCTCTCTAGTTATACTTTGGAAAGTTGCTTTTATCCCTCATTATGCTTTTAAAATGTATCCGTTCAGATATAACTACATCAAGTTCATTCCTTTTAACTGTTCAGTGAATAAACTGCTGTTTATCAATTATCCTTCTCAGGGCCCATTAGGTATTTCCATTTATTTTGTGACTAAAAACATTGCTTCAATAAATATTCTTGTACACATCTCCTTGTAAATGTGTGTATGGATTTTTCTAAGATTAAAACCCAGAAGTGGATTTATTGGGACCAATAGTTTTTATACTTTCTCAAGTTTTTAAAGGCATCACCATTTGCTATTCAGGTTGGTTGTATTGGTTTATACCTCTGCCAAGAACGTATGAGTTACTGTTTCCCCTTCTACTGGCCAGTACTTTAAGGTCCTCTCATTTGCTAATTTTTGGCGATACAATGGATATGAAACTGTATTTCACAGTTGTTTAGTTTGTATTTTTCTGATTACTAGTAGAGTTGAGCATCTTTTTATTTATTCAGTTTTACATGATATACATTTTAACAAACACCTATGTGGTTTTTTTTTTTATGTGTCCAAATGCTACGTGTCAGAAACTATTTTCGGTGTTGGAGATAGAGAAATCAAGAAAGCAGATACTAGCCCTGCACTCACAGGGCTTAAATTGACCACATGTGTTTTCTTTTTTATAAATTGTGTCTCCGTACGTATTTTTTTACTGCTTTGTTGTTGTTGTTTGAGCTTCGATAATTTGTTTATACAAAAGATATTAGAACTTTGGTACATTTTATGGGTTGTAAATATCTTCTCCCAGTCTATATCTAGTATTTTCTTTTGGTTAATGAAGTCTTTATTTTATACTAGGAATTATTCATTTAAGTTCATTAAGTTTTATCAATATTGTCATTCATGGTTTGTGCCTCTTACATCTCATTTAAGAAATCTTTTACTATCTCAATGTCATAAACATATTCTGTTTTTCCTTCTAAAACTTTATTGTATAATTGGAACATATGTGTATATGTACGAGAGGTACCTAATTTTGTTATTTTCTCTATATGTTTTTCTTTCATTCATTTAGCAAATAGTCAACCTGAATTTCTCTCTTCTCTGTGAAATAATTAAAAGAGAAAAGTTGTCTGACTTAATTTAGCTTAAGCTTTTGAGTAGAAGACAACAAAAAAATAATATGTAAGGAGTTGTAGATAAGCGATAAATGCTCTGCAGAAAAATGAAGCAGAGTAAGGGAAGAATAAAGGGAAGGTGGCTGGGTACAACTACTTATAGAATGTTGATGGGAAGATTCTCTGATATGGTGAGCAGTGACAGAATGAATGCGAGTGTGTAATCCATGCAGATGTTTGGGAAACACATTGCGGACAGAGGGAACATAGAGTACAGAACCCCTGAGGAAGAAGTTCCTGGAAGAGTGAGGAGGTCATTGTGGCAAGATCAGTGTTAAATAGGGGAAAAGCATTAGGGAATGAGACCAGAGAACGGGACCATTGCATGTTTGACTTTTCCTGTGTATGATATAAGAAGACATGGTGGGGGGGGGGTGGAGCAGAAAAGTGAGAGGATTTTACATTGAACTGCATTGTAGACACTGGAGATTAGACTATAGAAGAGGACAACGCAGGAAGCAGGAAGACCCGTTAGACATAGTAAACTAGAGAATAATCCATAGGAGAGATAATTATGGTTTGAACCAAGGTAGTATCAGTAGTGATAGAGAGCTGAGGTCAGAATGGACCAAGGTCAAAGCAGAAGGGATAGAAAGAAGTGGCCAGATTCTGGTAGAGTGTGACAGAAGTACTTACATGATTTGCTGATGGATTAGATATGAACTGTGAGTTAGAGGAATTAAGGATGATTCCAGTGTGTTTAAATCTGAGCAACTGAGCCTAGTGGTGGTCCCATATACTGAAATGGGGAAGACTGCAGAAAGAGGATGTTTGATAGGGGAGGAGACCAGGAGATGCATTTTAGACAATCAAATGGAGATGTCTAGTAGGCAGTTGTATATATGAGTCTAGAGTTCATGGAAGAGGAAAAAACTGGAGAAAAATTGGGGTACATATTCCTTTTTACATTATTATTTTTCATGATTTGATTTTGTTCATCTTTCCCTTTGAACTCTTACTCATTTTATTTATTTATTTTATACTTTAGATGAAGGTTTACAGAGCAAACTAGTTTCTCACCAGACAGTTAATACAAACATTATTCTATGACATTGGTTAACAACCCTGTTGTTAATTTCTACTTTGATGGCATTGTGGTCAGAGAAGATACTTTGTATTATCTCAATGTTTTGGATTTTGTGGAGGGTTGCTCTGCGGCCTAAGATGTGCTATATTCTGGAGAATGTTCCATGTGCATTGGAAAAGAATGTGTACTGATGGGTGCAGTGTTCTATATATGTCTACGAGAACAAGTTGGCTGATTGTGCTCTTTAGCTCTTCTGTATCTTTGTTGAGTTTCTTTCTAGATGTTCTGTCCTTTACCGAGAGTGCTGTGTTGAAGTCTCCTACTATTATTGTGGAACTGTCAGTTTCTCTTTTCAATGCTGTTAGAATTTTTTTTTTTATATATTTTGGAGCCCTGTCATTGGGTGTGTAAATGTTTATTCTGGTTAAGTCTTCATGATGGATCGTCCCTTTAATCATTTTACAGTGCCCTTCTTTGTCTTTTATGATGGATTTTGTTTTAAAGTCTATTTTATCTGAGACTAGTATTGCCACTCCTGCTCTTTTTTGGTAGTTATTTGCTCAATACACATTTTCCCATCTTTTGATTTTTAATAAATTTACGTCTTTGTTCCTAAGGTGTGTCTCTTGTAGACAGCATATTGATGGATCCTGTTTTTTTATCCATTCTGTCACTGTCTGTCTCTTTATGGGTGCATTTAGGCCATTTAAATTCAGTGTATTGATAAGTGTGAGTTTATTGAGGTCATTTTGTAGTGCTGACATTTTCTTTGTTCTTACTCTCCTGTGCTGAGTTCCCTTTGTGGATTTCTTTTGTTTTTATTGAGACTTTGTGTTTTTCTTCTTTATTTTAATGAGTAGATTTGTTAATTTTCTTTGTGGCTACCTTGAAATTTACCCTTATCTTTCTCTGTTTGAACCAGTCTATTATTACTTGGTATCTCCTTGCCTTCCTCTCCATTAGAAAGTTCTGTACTTAGACCGTTTATTCCCTCTTTTATTGTTCTGACTTTGTCATTTATAGATTAACCTCTCTGGTTCCCTGTTGGAATTCTTTTGGTTTTCGATAGTCCTTGAGAGTTCATTTTCTAGGTTGGTATGCGGCTGGTACAATCTTGCCTCCTAGGTTCAGGATGTGGTCTGATGTTGTTTGTTCTCAGATTGAAGGACTGCCTTTAAGAATTCTTGTAAGTTTGGTTTGGTTTTTACATATTCCCTTAATTTCTGTTTATCTGGAAATGTCCTAATTTCACCAGCATATTTGAATGAAAGTTTTGCACAATGTATTATTCATGGTTGGCAAGTTTTTTCTTTCAAGGTTTTGTATATGTCATGCCGTTGCCTTCTTGCCTGCATGGTTTCTTCCAAATAATCAGAGCTTAGTCTTATAGTTTCTCTGTATGTGACTTCTTGTTTTTCTTGAGCTGCTCTCAGGATTTTTTCTTTGCCTTTAGTTTTAGTGAGTGTGATTATGATATGCCTTGATGTTTTTCTTTTGGGGATCTATCCTACATGGGATTCGTTGAACTTCTTGGATGGTCAGCTTTTCATCATTCATGATATTAGGGAAGTTTTCTGTCAGCAATTCTTCAATGATCCTTTCTGTGTTTTCCATTTTCTCTCCCTGTTCTGGAACTCCGATCACTCGCAAATTAATGCTTTTGATTGTATCCCACATAATTCTCAGAGTTTCCTCATTTTTCTTCATTTGTTTTTCTCATTTTTCCTCAGAGTTATATCCAAGTATTTGTCTTCAATTTCACTGATCCTGTCTTCCATCATCTCAAACCTGCTCCTCAGTCCTTCTGTGACACTGTCCATTTCTGCAATCTTGTTGTTTATCTTTTGAATTTCTAATTGCTGTTTTTGTATGATTTCTAGTTGTGAATTTATTTTGGCATTTTGTTCTTGTATTTTTTTCCTGAATTTTCCATTTTTTTGTCTGTATTTTCCATGATTTTTCTGCCTTTTCCATGAATTTGTCTATTTTTTCCTCATTTTTGTCTGCTTTTTGCTTCAATTCTTGGATAGCTCTGAATATTAGAGATTTGAATTCCCTGTCAGGCAATTCTAAGTTCTAGTGCATTTTCTTCTACTGGAAAGTCATCTGGTGTTTCATTTTGGATGCCTACTGGAACCATCTTATCCTGGTTTTTTAATATGTTTTGATATTGTCTGCTGCCTTTGGAACATTCAGTAGTTATTTTCTTCATTTCTTGATTATAGGTTTGTTTCATCCTGTTTTTTTGTTTTGTTTGGTTATGTCTGAGCGGGTGGGCTGCACATTCTTTGTTGTTTGCTCTTCTGTAGTTGTGATACTTTTCACCTCCTTGTCCAATGGATGAGGCCAGTCACTTAGCTATGGTACAGCAGGGCTGGTCCAGCTGAAGGGGATGGGCTGGGATGGGTTGTTTGTGGCACATACTAGGGCCAACAGGGCAGGCCATGAATCAGTGCTGGGCAAGTTCTGGTAGGTTGTGCCTGTGCTGCTTGGAGGTGTGATGTTCAGCACACGGTGCAGGAAGCAAGAGAAAGGGGGGAGGTTGTGATGTATGGAGCTAATATGGGTACAGGAAAAAGGAGAGAGAAATAGGAGCCAAAAACAAACAAAGAAAAAAAAGAGTGCAAAGGGAGCTTGCTGTTGGACTGGCGAGATGAGAAACCAAGAAATGGACAAAAGCAAAAAGGAAAAAAAAAAGAGAGAGAAAAAGGGGGAAAGGAAAAAAAATAGATAAAAATTTGAGGAAAAAAAAAAGAAGGAAAAAAAATCCCCAGGGGCCCCACTGATGCAGCTGCAAAGACCAGGGAAATCTGCCAGGCTGTGCAGTATGGCCTGGCTAGACGGTGTATAGATGTCACACAGCACTAGGTATTCAGGAGACAGGAAAATAAGGTAAGTATAGACAGATGAGAACTGAGAAATGAAGACAGAAAGGGAAAAAGAGAGAAGAAAAAGAAAAGAAAAGAAATGCCCCCAGAGATTCCCACCTACACAGCTGTACAGATTGAGGGAGTGGATCCTAAACCGTGCAGTGCAGCCCAGCTAGAAGAGGCTCCCAAGGGCAAAAAGAGAAAACCAACCAACCAACAAACAAAAACAGGACAAAGCAAAACAAAAAAAAAATCCCAAGGATCCCACCAGCGTAGTGTTCCCAGCCGGGCAAGTGGTTCCCAAGTCAAGAGGGGATTCACAGCCTTTCAAGAAGAAGCAAAGATGACACATGGAGTGAGGTTTTTGAGAGAAAGGAAGGGGAGGTGATGGGAGGCATGGAAGGAACCAAAAGAAACAGAAAGAAGCAACTCTAGCTCAGGGACCCAGCCAGTGTGGGTGGGGTGAATCCAAGCAGCCTGGGGTGGAAGCAGTTGCCTCCTGGCCAAGAGACTGCAGCTGGTGGGAAGTAGAGGATGCTGAAGGGGGAGGGGAAGAAAAGTGGGGGTCAGGAAAGTGTGTATAGTTCTTTACCAGGTGCTCTGTCTCCTGCTGGGAACTTCATGAAGCTGCTTTCCTGTACTTCTCGTATGTAGATCTGTGATGTGGGTGGGGTGAATCCAAGTGGCACAGACACTGAGCTTCCCAGCCAGCCACCACAGCCAGCCAGGAAGCCAGGAGGTAGAGCAGTGGGGAGAGAATGGGGGGTGGGAAAGCATATATCTCTGGTTACCAGGCACTCTGTCTCCTGCTGGGAGCTCCATGAAGCTGCTTTCCCATGCTCCCTGTCAGCTGACCTCCGACAGGAGTCCATGATAGCGATTCTGTGCTGCCTCAGCTGATAAGGAACCTCCGCATGTATCTCTCTTCGTTCTTTGTCCTCTGTCAGTTTCTTATTCCATTCGGTGTTTGGCTGAGTTCTTTATCTCTTCACTTCACACTTCGGGTTCTAGGAATGGAGTTTGCCTCTGTTTTACTTAGTGTTTCGGTTCTTTGCTGTTGGGGGATGGCATGGTTCTTCTGTCTATGGCACAGCATTGGCTGGCAGTCTTTCTCTTAGATGCCCAATTGCAGTGCAGTGAATCACTTAATATGGCCCTTCTAGCCATGCATGGTCTTGTATTCCTATGCAATGATTCTGTGGGACTATGCACCACTAGTCTAAAAACAACCACTTGTCTGTCAGTTTGTTGTACTGTGGTGGCTTGCATATTGATGTGATGTTGGAAGCTATGCCACTAGTATTCAAATATCAGCAGGGTCACCCATGGTGGACAGGTTTCAGCAGAGCTTCCAGACTAAGACAGACTAGGAAGAAGGACCCAGGGGTCTACTTCAGAAAAAATTGGCCAGTGAAAACCTTATGAGTAAAAAAAAAAAAAAAAATAGCAGCAGAAAATTGTCTGATACAGTGCCGGAAGATAAGCACCCCAGGTTGGAAGGCATTGAAAAGACGACTGTGGAAGAGCTGCCTCCTCAAAGTAGAGTCAATCTTAATGACGTGGATGAAGTTAAGCTTTCGGGACCTTCATTTGCTGGTGTGTCATGACTCAAAATGAGAAGAAACAGCTGCAAACATCCGTTAATAATCAGAATGTAAAATGTATGAGGTATGAATAAATTGGAAATCATCAAAAATGAAATGAAATGCATAAATATCAACATCCTAGGCATAAGAGAGCTGAAATGGACTGATATTGGCCGTTTTGAATTAGATAATCATATGGTCTTCTATGCCGGAAATGACAAATTGAAGAGGAATGGTGTCACATTCATCATCCAAAAGAACATTTCAAGATCTATCCTGAAGTACTATGCTGTCAGTGATAGAATAATATTCATACCCCTACAAGGAAGACCAATTAATGTTCAAAGTTATGCACCCAAAACTAAGGCCAAAGATGAGGAAATTGAAGAATTTTACCAATTCCTGCAGTCTGAAATCAATCAAACATACAATCAAGATATATTGATAATTACTGGTGATTGGAATGTGAAAGTTAGAAATGAAGAAGAAGGATCAGTAGTTGGGAAATATGGCCTTGGTAATAGAATTGATGCCAGAGATTGCATGACAGAATTTTGCAAGACCAAGGACTTCACTGCAAATACCTTTCTTCAACAGCGTAAGTGGTGAGTATACATGTGGACCTCACTGTATGGATAATGCAGGAATCAAATCGACTACGTCTGTGGAAAAAGATGATGGAAAAGCTCAATATCATCAATCAGAATAAGGCCAGGGGCTGACTGAGGAACAGACTATCACTTGCTCATATGCAAGTTCGAGTTGAAGCTGAAAAAAATTAAAGCAAGTCCATGAGGGCCAAAATACAACCTTGAATATATTCTACCTGAATTTAAAATCTATCTCAAGAATAGATTTGGCACATCATACATGAAGAAAGCAAAGATTATTAAAAAGACAAGAAAGAAAACCCAAGCTACACAGAAGGCATTGGTAAAAAACAAGGT
Organism: Elephas maximus indicus; assembly: GCF_024166365.1. Classification (NCBI taxonomy): domain Eukaryota; kingdom Metazoa; phylum Chordata; class Mammalia; order Proboscidea; family Elephantidae; genus Elephas; species Elephas maximus. The sequence goes on along the minus strand of NC_064846.1, from coordinate 9,513,109 downwards.
TCCAGGAATTGATGGAATACAAACTGAGATTTTTCAACAAACAGATGCAACACTGGAGGTGCTCACTTGTCTATGCCAAGAAATTTGGAAGACAGCTCTACCTGGCCAAGTGACTTGAAGAGATCCATATTTGTGCCCATTCTAAAGAAAGGTGATCCAACAGAATATGGAAATTATCAGGCAATATCAATAATATCACACAAAAGTAAAATTTTACTGAAGAAAATTCAAAAGCAGCTGCAACAGTACATCCACAGGGAACTGCCAGAAATTCAAGTCAGGTTCAGAAGAGGACTTGGAATGAGGGATATCATTGCTGATGTCAGACGGATCTTGGCTGAAAACAGAGAATACTAGAAAGATATTTACCTGTATTTTATTGACTATGCAAAGGCATTCAACTGTGTGGATCATAACAAATTATGAATAACAGTGAGAAGAATGAGAATTCCAGAACACTTAATTGTGCTCATGGAGAACCTTTACATAGACCAAGAGGCAGTCATTCAAAAAGAACAAGGGGATACTGCGTGGTTTAAAATCAGGAAAGGTCTGAATCAGGGCTGTATCCTTTCAGCATACTTATTCAATCTGTATGCTGAGCAACTAATCCAAGAAGCTGAACTATATGAAGAGGAATGTGTCATCAGGATTGGAGGAAGAAGACTCATTAACAACCTGTGGTATGCAGAGGATACAACCTTGCTTGCTGAAAGCTAAGAGGACTTGACTCACTCACTGATAAAGATCAAAGACCACAGCCTTCGATATGGATTACACCTCAACATAAAGAAAACAAAAATCCTCACAACTGGACCAATAAGCAACATCATGATAAACGGAGAAAAGACTGAAGGATTTCATTTAATTTGGATCCACAATCAACGCCCATAGAAGCGGAAGTCAGAAAATCAAATGATGTGTTGCATTGGGCAAATCTGCTGCAACAGACCTCTTTAAAGTGTTAAAAAGCAAAGATGTCACTTTGAGGATTAAGGTGCTCCTGATCCAAGCAATGGTATTTCCAGTCGCTTTATATGCATGAGAGAGCTGGACAATGAGTAAGGAAGACTGAAGAAGAATTGACGGTGTTGGTTAAGTACATTGAATTTACCATGGATTGCTGGAAGAATGAACAAAATTGTCTTGTAAGAAGTATACCCAGTATGCTCCTTAGAAACGAGGATGGCTAGACTTTATCTCACATATTTTGGACATGTTATCAGGAGGGACCTGTCCCTGGAGAAGAGTCGTGCTTGGTGATGTAAAGGGTCAAGAAAACAGAGGAAGACCCTCAACAAGATGGATTGACAGTGACTGCAATGATGTGCTCAAGCATAGCAATGATTGTACAGGTGGCACAGGACCAGGGAGTGTTTTGTTCTGATGTATACAGGGCTGGTATGAGCTGGAACTGACATGGCAGCACCTAACAACAATAACAATGCAAATAAGGTACTTGTGGTCCACCAAGGGGATTGGACAGCTTGCTACTAATGCAAATAAGGTGCATGGAACCCTAACGTGTGGATTCATCAGTTTTGCCATCCCACTAGGCTTAAAATAAGCTCATCCCAGAGGAGAAGGGGGGAACCTCACAACCATCAAGAAAGACAGCCAGGAGTGAAGTGTGTCCTTTGGACCTGGGGTCCCTGTGCTGAGAACCTCCTAGACCCAGCAGAGAGAGAACTGTAACACCAGAGATGACGCAAGATGGTGTGAAGTAGCATCAGAGAAATGGTGGCAGCAGAACCAGAAGACTGGCAAGAAATGGCACCATGGGCTCCCAGCCCATGGAGCAAGGCAGTGAGTGCACCCACCTGGTGGAGTGGGGTGCCTCTAGGCACTTGTGGACAGAGCTAGGCTTGCTGACCCATGGAGTGAGAGAGCTGAGTGCCATTAGGCAGGAGGTTTCCCGGAGGAATAGGGTGCCTCTGAGTACCTACTGGAAGAGGTAAGAGCTTTGTAACACTTGCCCAAGGGGGGCAGAGGCCAGGTCTGAGTGGGGCCAAGGGCCAAAAACCAAGAAAAGAGGCCTGTCCTGAGGGGGCTGAGAGGAGTTCTGCACAGCCAAGAGGAGCTGAGAGAGCTGTCCTGCACTGAAGAAGGGAGATTTTGCCTACAGGCTTCCTGATCCTGCTTCCAGGTTGTAGATGATCCTGATCCTGAGTTGTACCCTGTTACTTCCCTAAAAAATCTACTTAGCTGTAGATACAGTTTGTGAGTCCTGTGTGGCCATTGCAAGGAATTATCAAACCAGAAGAGAAGTAGAGAGTGCTTTGGGAGGGATGGCTGGTGTCAGAATTGGCAAAAAGATTGGAGGGTGGACATGTTTGAGCTCCACCTCATAGGAATCAGCTTTGGGCTGATGCTGAGGATTCCGCCCCCTTGTAAAGTTAGACCAGGTCAATAGCGCTACACAATTTTTACACCAGTTCAAATATTCTTTCTTTCGTGAAGATTCCTTGATCTCCCTTAGCTGACCTGATTGTCATCCTCTGCTCCCTCAGACTTTTGTATATTCCACTACTGTAGAGTTTATTTGCTTCAAATATGTTTCTTCCATACCAGATAATGAATTCAACGAGGGCAAGAAATTTGCTTGATTTGTATTTGTACCTTTAGCATCTCTCACTGGGCTTGACGGATAGTAGGTACTTGGTAGTTTGCTGAAAGAGTTGTATATGTTGCTCCTACTTCTTTTCTTTGCCCTTTGTAATATCATTCTTTGTGTTCTGTGTGTGGGAGAAATATTTCACTGGCTGACTGGGAGGAAATAATTGTTTGCTCCATTTCAATTGCATCTCGTTGTTACAAAGTAGATGTAACTTAAATGGAGTTGTCTCTCATCTGCAAATGGGTGACATAGCAGTGTTTACATCCCATTAAGCTTTATGAAATCTTGTCACATCATATAATGTGACAAGCAAGAACAGCTTACAGCTTAACCATCAGAATTGTTTGGTTTGTCATATTTTTTTCGTAGGATTGTCACATTTTTATTACAAGATCACAGGATACAAGATACTTTACTTCAGGGTCATGGAAATGTGGTCCTCACTTGTGAATTTGTTGTTGAAAGATTGATATCCTTCTGCTTGTGTGTGATTGTCAAATAAAGATCATCCATGAAACTCCATTTCAAAATATAGTTTTATGCAAAAAATAAAATACTTCTCAGGAGAAATTTGCATCAGTGCAAATGTTGAAATATTGACAGTGTACTCAACAACATACCCTGCTTTATCCAGAAATTCAAAGAATCACTACACTTTTAATCATTCAAGAGTTGAGGGAGTAATTCAATACTTGAAAACATTATCCTGAGCATGAATGAACACCAATAGATAAATTGCATCATATCACTTGGCATAGAGGCTAATCCAACCACCCATTTGTCAGTTTGTCCTCCTGTGGTGGCTTGTGTGTTACTCTGATGCTGGAAATTATGCCACCGATGTTTCAAATACCAGCAGGGTCACACATGATGGACAGGTTTCAGTGGAGACTCCAGACTAAGACAGACTAGGAAGAAATGCCTGCTAATCTACTTCTGAAAATTAGCCAATGAAAATCTTGTAGCTCACAACAGAACATTGTCTGACTTGCTTGCTTTGAACATGCCATCAAGAGGAATCAGTTGCTGGAGGAGAACATCATGTTTGGTGAAGAGCCAATGACAGCAAGGGAGACCCTTCATAAATGGATTGACACAATGGCCACAATGATGGACTTGAACATGCCTGTGATCTTGAGGATGTTGCAAGACTGGGCAGCATTTTTTTCTGCAATACATAAGGTTGCCGTAAGTTGGAGTCGACTTGACAGCAGCTATTTGTCTGTCTAATGACCTTCCTCCAGAGCTGACAGAGGGAGAAAGCCTTCCCCTTAAGCTGGTGCTCTGAATTTGGATTTCTAGTCTCCTAAAAAGCACCAAATGTCTGTCAGCTTGTCAAACTGTGGTGGCTTATGTGTTGCTGTGGTACTGGAACTTTTGCCACCGGTATTTTAAATACTAGCAGTTTTACCCTTGGTGGACAGGTTTCAGCTAATCTTCTAGACTAAGGCAGACTAGGAAGAAGGACCTGAAGGTCTACTTCTGAAACAAATTTTCCAGTGAAAACCTTATGAATAACAGTGGAACATTGTCTGATATAGTGATGGAAGAAGAACCCTTCAGGTTGGAAGGCATTGAAAATACAACTGGGGAAGAGCAGCCTCCTCAAAGTAGAGTCAACCTTAATGGTGTGGATGGAGTCAAACTTCAGGACCTTCATTTGCTAATGTGGCATGACTCAAAGAGAAGAAACAGCTGCAAACATCCATTAATAATCAGATCATGGAATGTACAAAACATGAATCTAGGAAAATTAGAAGTTGTCAAAAATGAAATGGAACGCATATACATCCATATCCTAGGCATTAGTGATTTTAAATGGGCTGTTATTTGCCATTTTTAATCAGACAAACATATGGTCTATTATGCCAAGAATGACAAATTGAAGAGGAATGGCATCATGCTCATCCTGAAAAAAAAACATTTCAAAATCTATCCTGAAGTACAAGAATCTCAGTGATAGAATAATATCCATAGGACTACAAGGAAGACCAGTTAATAGGACTATTATTCAAATTTACCCACCAAGAACCAAGGCCAAAGGTGAAGAAATTGAAGATTTTTATCAACTTCTGCAGTCCGAAATTGATCAAACTTGCAATCAAGATGCATTGATAATTACTGGTGATTGGAATTCTAAAGTTAGAAACAAAGAAAAAGGATCGGTAATTGGAAAATATGGCCTTCGTGATAGAAATGATGCCAGAGATCATGTGATAGAATTTTGCAAAACCAATAACTTCTTTATTGCAAATACCTTTTTTCAACAACACAAACAGCAAGTGTACATGTGGACTGCACCAGATGTAATAGACAGAAATCAAATCGACTACATCTGTGGAAAGAGACAGTGGAAAAGCTCAATATCATTAGTCAGAACAAGGCCAAGGACCAATTGCTCATATGCAAGTTCATGTTGAAGTTGAAGAAAATTAGAACAAGTCTATGAGAGCCAAAGTACGACCTTGAGCATATCTCACCTGAATTTAGAGACCATCTCAAACACAAATTTGACGCATTGAACACTAATGACCAAAGACCACATGAGTTGTATGATGACATCAAGGACATCACACATGAAGAAAAAAAAGGCTGTTAAAAAGAGAGGAAAGAAAGAAAAGACCAAAATGGATGTTGAAAGAGACTCTGAAAGTTGCCCTTGAATGTTGAGTAGCTAAAGAAAAAGGAAGAAATGATGAAGTAAAAGAGCTGAACAGAAGATTTCAAAGGGTGGCTTGAGAAGACAAAGTAAAGTATTATAATGGCATGTGCAAAGACTTGGAGACAGAAAACCAAAAGGGTATAAAACATGGTCAGCATTTCTCAGGCTTAAAGGATGGAAGAAAAAGTTGAAGCCTCAAGTTGCAATACTGAAGGATTCTGTGAGGAAAATATTAAACGACTCAGGAAGCATCAAAAGAAGATGGGAGGAATACAGAGTCACTATACCAAAAAGAATTGGTTGACATTCAACCATTTCAGGAGGTACCATATGAGCAAGAACTGATGGTACTGAAGGAAGAGTTCCAAACTGCACTGAAGGCATTGGTGAAAAACAAGGCTCTAGGAATTGATGAAATACCAATTGAGATGTTTCAACAAATGCATGCAGCATGCTCACTCATCTATGCCAAGAAATTTGGAAAACAGCTACCTGGCCAAATGACTTGAAGAGATCCATATTTATACCCATCCCAAAGCGAGAGATCCAACAGAAAGTGGAAATTATCAAACAACATCATTAATATCACACACAAGTAAAATTTTGATGAAGATTATTCAAAAGCAGTTACAGCAGTACAACGACAGAAGACTGCCAGAAATTCAAGCCAGATTCAGAAGAGGACGTGGAATGAGGAATATCATTGCTGATGTCAGATGAATCCTGGCTAAAAGCAGAGAATACCAGAAAGATATGTACCTGTGTTTTACTGACTATGCAAAGGCATTTGTGGATCATAACAAATTACGGATAACCTTGAGAAGAATGGGAAATTCAAAACACTTAATTGTACTCATGAAGAACCTGTACATTGACCAAAAGACATTGTTCCCACTGAACAAGGGAATACTGCATGGTTTTAAGTCAGGAAAAGTGTCCATCGGGGTTGTATTCTTTCACCGTACTTATTCAATCTGTATGCTGAGCAAATAATCCAAGAAGCTGGACTATATGAAGAACGGGCATCAGGATTGGAGGCAGAATCACTAACGACCTGCGTTATGCAGACGACAGAACCTTGCTTTCCGAAAGCGAAGAGGACTTCAAGCACTTATTGATGAAGATCAAAGACTGTAGACCAGTATGAATTATACCTCAATATAGAGAAAACATTTCTACTCTGTCCTATAGGGTCGCTGGGTTATAGAGAAAACAAAAATTTTCACAACTGGACCATTAAGCAACATCATGATGGCTGGAGAAAAGACTGAAGTTGTCAAGGATTTCATTTTACTTGGATACATAATTGACGCCCATGGAAGCAGCAGTCAAGAAATCAAACAACACATCGCATTGCCTAAACCTGCTGCAAATGATTTCTTTAATGTGTTAAAACGCAAAGAAGTCACTTTAAGAACTAAGGTGTGCCTGACCCAAGCCATGGTGTTTCCAATCACCTCATATGCATGCAAAGGCTGGGCAGAGAATAAGGAAGACAGAAGAATTGACGCCTTTGAATTGTGGTGTTGGTGAACAATATTGAATATACCATGGACTACCAAAAGAATGAATAAATCTGCCTTGGAAAACATACAGCCAGAATGCTCATTAGAAGCAAGGATGGTGAGACTCTGTCTCACATACATTGGACATGTTATCAGGAGGGACCAGTTCCTGGAGAAGGACATGATGTTTAGTAGAGGGTCAGTGAAAAAGAAGACCTTCAATAAGATGGATTGACACAGATGGATTGAAAGTTTAACCACCACCAGGGCTCCTTTATCTGATATATGCTTTCCAAATACTTTCTCCCAATCTGTAGGTTGTCTCTTCACTTTGTTGATTAAGTCCTTTGCAGAAACTTTTTTTTAACTTTGGTAAAAAAAATCTGTTTTCTAAGATGCATCAATTGGTCTCAACCCACCTGGATCAAAGGAGAATGAAGAACACCAAGGTCACACGACAACTAAGAGCCCAAGAGACAGAAAGGGCCACATGACCCAGAAACCTACATCATCCTGAGACCAGAAGAACTAGTTGGTGCCCGTCCACAATCGATGACTGACCTGACAGGAAGCACAACAGAGAACCCCTGAGGGAGCAGGAGATCAGTGGGATGCAGACCCCAAATTCTCATAAAAAGACCATACTTAATGGTCTGACTGAGACTAGAAGAATCCCGGCGGTCATGGTCCCCAAACCTTCTGTTGGCACAGGACAGGAACCATCCCCGAAGACAACTCATCAGACATGAAAGGGACTGGACAGTGGGTCGGAGAGAGATGCTGATGAAGAGTGAGCTAATTATAACAGGTGGACACTTGAGACTGTGTTGGCATCTCCTGTCTGGAGGGAGGATGGGAGGATAGAGAGAGTTGGAAGCTGGCAAAATTGTCATGAAAGGAGAGACTGGAAGGGCTGACTCATTACGGGGAGAGCAAGTGGGAGTATGGAGTAAGATGTATATAAACTTATATGTGACGGTCTGACTTGATTTGTAAACGTTCACTTGAAGCTCAATAAAAGTTAATAAAAAAATCTGTTTTGTATTTTGTTGCTCAGGCTTTTCATGTCATGTCTAAGAATCCATCGTCAAAAACTCATCCTGAAGCATTACATTTATGTTTTCTTCTAAGGGTTTTATGATTTTAGCTCTTACATCCAGGTCCTTAATCCATTTTGAGTCAATTTTCATATATGGTATGAGGAATGAGTTAAGCTTCATTTTTCTGCATGTGGAAGTCCAGTTGTCCCAGTATTGCTTATTAAAGAGACTATGCTCCTTGGAAATGAGGATGGTGAGACTTCATCTCATGTACTTTGGACATGTTATCAGGAGGGACTGTTCCCTGGAGAAGGACATCATGCTTGGAAAAGTAGATGGTCAGCGAGAAAGAGGAAGACCCTCAATGAGATGGATTGACACAGTGGCTGCAACAATGGGCTCAAGCATAACGATTGTGTGGATGGTGCAGGACTAGGCGGTGTTTCATTCTGTTGCACATGGGATCGTTATGAGTTGGAACTGACTTGACAGTACCTAATGGTAGCAACATTCTTTCTCAATTTGATGGACTTAGCACCCTTGTCAGAAATCAGTTAACCATAAGTGTGTGGATTTATTTCTGGACTCTCAATTCTATTCCATTGATCTATATGTCTATCATTAATACCACTACCAGACTGTTTTGATTACCGTAACTTCATCATATGTTTTTAAATTGGGAAGTGTGAGTCCTCCTACTTTGTTGTTCTTTTTCAAGATTCCTTTGGTTATTGGTAGCGCCTTACACTTATATGGAAACTGTGGTGGCATAGTGGTTAAGAGTTATGGCTGCTAACCAAAAGGTCAGCAGTTCAGATCTACCAGGCAGCCCTCGGAAATTCTATGGGGCAGTTCTACTCTGTCCTATAGGGTCGCTATCAGTCAGAATTGACTTGATGGTAATGGTTTTTTTTAATGGGTTCACAGTTCCATATAAATTTGAGGATTGTCTTGTCCATGTCTGCAAAGAAGGCTGTTAGAATTTTGATGGGGATTGCATGGAATCTATACATTGCTTTGGGTGGTGTTGTCGTCTTAACAATATTAAGTCTTCCAGTCCATGAACATGGAAAGTTTGATCAGTGTTTCCCTGAGGAGAACATATCATAAAAGGTAGAAGGCATTAAAAATCTCCGGGGACTTCCCATAAAACCCAAAACCAAACCAGCTGCCGTCGAGTTTGTGACCCTATACAACAGAGTAGAACTGCCCCATAGGGTTTCCAAGGAGTGCCTGGTAGATTTGAACTGCCGACCTTTTGGTTAGCAGCTGTAGCTCTGAACCACTACGCCACCAGGGTTTCCAAATTACAATTTCAGAATATTTATATGAATACTATTTTACCTACACAAATTTAACTTAGGATAGGTTGAGATTATCTTCTGATTTGACAACTATTCTCATGGAACACTTAAAGAGTAATATATCAAGCAATGTAATTATTTCTAACATCTCTTATTATAAGGCAAAATAATTAATATTTACCTCTGGTAAATCTCAAATATACTTTTTGGTATAAAGATACCCTAAAAATTTCATATTATTTGTTTTTCTATTTAGGATTTAATTTGGGGAAATCAAGAAAAAAAATTTTTTTTAAGTTGTTAAGAGGAGATTTGGACAATGGATTAGGATAGGGTCATGGACGCCTGAGGAGTAATACCTGGTTACCTATTTAATCCAAATGACGATGCAACATTTCAGAATAAACATAGAAACTAACAGGATTAAAAAAACTTTACCTCTTTCATAAGTGAGAAAGCTTTGTTCTTTGTTTTTTTTTCCTTAAAAGATATTTTGATTAAGAAAAATATTGTTATAATAAAAAAAAAATTTCTCATAAACAAGTAAAGGTAAAGAACAGAGCCTTATTCTGATCAAACATAGAATCTTTGCTCTAGGCAGATTAGACACAATGTAAAGAATATTGTTCACAGTGTAGGTGAAGGCACTAATCAGTAAACCTAGGAAACAAAGCCGTTAAAATCGAGCAAACTTTGCTAAGATTTTATTGGCTTCTTTTCAGTGCCAGGTATTATAAACCGTGGTAAATATTTTCATTACATTCTTTCACATTCTGGAACAAACTGTTAATTTGCTTTAGGACAGAACTCTGGGGTCCATGATGTCAAAATTAATTTGACAGTAATTTTAAGTTGTTATTAATGTTAACATGCAATTTTTTTCATCATTGCATTCATCAAATGAACAATGAAAGATTTTTCGAAATTCTCAGTTTTAATTTCTAATACAGTGTCTGTTTTTATAATCCAGGTAAACAGATGCTCTTTAAAGTACACAATAAATTCGAAGAGTGTTATGGGTTCTAGACACCAAAGGAAGTTTGAGAATATCTAATTTAGGATAAAATGACTTTTTCTTTGAAAAACGCAAGCACATACACATTGTGTTTTTCTATCATTCTATTGCTCTAAGTGTAGTGTCAATCATTCATGTCAATTTTTTATTTTAATCAATGTACCCACTCAAAAACTGGGGTTTGGACAATTGAGAACTGTTTTACAGAAGCATTTTAGTAGACTGCCAAAGCTCATGAACACATGTAACATTACTTTCTATAGTCACACAGACCTCTTATACAGATTCTTAAAATGACAAAAACCAATACATTAATATGACCCAGAATTCAGATGCTGTGGCATATAAAAATAAGAAGCAAAAGTATATAAGCTTAAAATTATGCCTCACAATCATTGTTTCACTATTATATCTTAGAAAATTGTCTCAGCATTCAGCACTTGTTCATTTATTAGCTCAATTTAACAGCAGTCCAAGGTTTTCAGATACCTAACCACCTTGAAAATTATCTTCAGGCTGACATACTACAAAACATAATTACTATTAAAATAAAATTTTTGTCAGAATAATGATTCAATATTGTTGAACATGGGTTGCAGCTTTCATAATCTTAATTATGGAGGAGTGATGTTAATTTATTAGTCAGTAAACCTGTATAAGTTTAGGAAAAACAAATCATAGTGCAATAAAATATACACTTGCAATATACTTAAATTAGTAATGATAAATTCAGGAAAATGTAGCTGCTTTATTTAACCACAATTATTAAACAGCTTATGTTTACCAAAGATTTACTTTCACTATATGAAAATGAATTCCTAAAAAAAATTTCTGAGTTAATTTCTGTAAGAATAAATCTTTTTAAGTATAGCACATTTAACATATTAGTTCAATTTTCTTATTTTCTGGGAATTTGGGGTATATTTGATTTTTATACATGCTTATTTATCTCTATAAACCAATAAGAACAGATCTCCTTTGAGAACTTGTAATTCAATTTTTAAATTTCTTTTGGAGATATGGAAATATTACACACTCAACACAATGGGAAGTAAAATTCTTTCTGAATTACAGACATGTATAAAAAAAAATTTTTTTTTTTTATATATGCAGGCACAGAAAGCATACTGCTAAAATTCTACAGAAGTCAAGAGATACAAGGGACTTAGAAACACAATAACTCACTAGTCCAGATATCAAAAGCCCAATTGCTTCCTAGTGGGTACAGAATTCTTAATTTATTTGATCCCAAAGTAAACAAATAGACAAACAAACTAACTAACAGACCAGATTCTTTGTTGTATCTCACACAACAGAGATCTTTATAATCAATTAATCCATTTACAGAGACTGGTCCCCCGCGTGTCTGTCAGTTTATTGTACTGTGGGGGCTTGCGTGTCACTGTGATGCTGGAAGCTATGCCACTGGTATTCAGATGCCAGCAGGGTCACCCATGCAGGACAGGTTTCAGCTGAGCTTCCAGACTAAGACAGACTAGGAAGAAGAACCCGGCAGTCTACTTCTGAAAAGCATTAGCCAGTGAAAACCTTATGAATAGCAGCAGAACATTGTCTGATATAGTGCTGGAAGAAGAGCCCTCCAGGATGGAAGGCACTCAAAAGATGACTGGGGAAGAGCTGCCTCCTCAAAGTAGAGTCGACCTTAATGACATGGATCGAGTAAAGCTTTCAGGACCTTGATTTGCTGATGTGGCACGACTCAAAATGAGAAGAAACAGCTGCAAACATCCATTAATAATCAGAACCTGGAATGTACAAAGTATGAATCTAGGAAAATTGGAAATCATCAAAAATGAAATGGAACACATAAACATTAATATCCTAGGCATTAGTGATCTGAAATGGACTGGTATTGGCCATTTTGAATCGGACAATCATATAGTCTACTATGCTGGGAATGACAACTCGAAGAGGAATGGTGTTGCATTCATCATCAAAAAGAACGTTTTAAGATCTATCCTGAAGTACAATGCTGTCAGTGATAGGATAATATCCATACACCTACAAGGAAGACCAGTTAATACGACTATTATTCAAATTTACACGCCAACCACTAGGGTCAAAGATGAATAGAAGATTTTTATCAGCTACTGCAATCAAGATGCATTGATAATTACTGGCGATTGGAATGTGAAAGTTGGAAACCAAGAAGAAGGATCAGTAGTTGGGAAATATGGCCTTGGTGATAGAAACAATGCTGGAGATCAAATGACAGAATTTTGCAAGACCAACGACTTCTTCATTGCAAATACCTTCTTTCACCAACATAAACAGTGACTATACACATGGACCTCACCAGATGGAACACACAGAAATCAAATTGACTACATCTGTGGAAAGAGATAATGGAAAAACTCAATATCATCAGTAAGAGCAAGGCCAGGGGCCGACTGTGGAACAGACCATGAATTGCTCATATGCAAGTTCAAGCTGAAACTGAAGAAAATCAGAGCAAGTCCACGAGAGCCAAAATATGACCTTGAGTATATCCCACCAGAATTTAGAGACCACCTGAAGAACAGATTTGATGCATTGAACTCTAGTGACCAAAGGCCAGACAAGTTGCGGAATAACATCAAGGACATCATCCGTGAAGAAAGCAAGAGGTCACTGAAAAGACAGGAAAGAAAGAAAAGACCAGGGTGGATGTCAGAGGAGACTCTGAAACTTGCTCTTGAGCGTCGAGCAGCTAAGGCAAAAGGAAGAACTGATGAAGTAAAAGAACTGAACGGAAGATTTCAAAGGGCCTCTCGAGAAGACAAAGTAAAGTATTATAATGACATGTACAAAGAGCTGGAGATGGAAAGCCAAAAGGGAAGAACACGCTTGGCGTTTCTCAAGCTGAAAGAACTGAAGAAAATATTCAAGCCTCGAGTTGCGATAGTGAAGGATTCCATGGGGAAAATATTAAATGATGCAGGAAGCATCAAAAGAAGATGGAAGGAAATACACAGAGCCATTATACCAAAAAGAATTAGTCGCTATTCAACCATTTCAAGAGGTGGCATATGATCACGAACTGATCGTACTGAAGAAGTCCAAGCTGCTCTGAAGGCATTGGTGAAAAACAAGGCTCCAGGAATTGATGGAATATCAATTGAGATGTTTCAACAAACAGATGCAGCACTGGAGGTGCTCACCCGTCTATGCCAAGAAATATGGAAGACCGCCTCCTGGCCAACTGATTGGAAGAGATCAATATTTATGCCTATTCTCAAGAAAGGTGATCCAACTGAATGTGGAAATTATAGAACAATATCATTAATATCACATGCAAGCAAAATTCTGCTGAAGATCATTCAAAAACGGCTGCAGCAGTATATCGACAGGGAACTGCCAGAAATTCAGGCCGATTTCAGAAGAGGACGTGGAAGCAGGGATATTATTGCTGATGTCAGATGGATCCTGGCTGAAAGCAGAGAATACCAGAAGGATGTTTACCTGTGTTTTATTGATTATGCAAAGGCATTTGACTGTGTGGATCATAATAAACTATGGATAACACTGCAAAGAATGGGAATTCCAGAACACTTACTTGTGCTCATGAGGAACCTTTACATAGATCAAGAGGCAGTTGTTCGGACAGAACAAAGGGATAATGATTGGTTTAAAGTGAGGAAAGGTGTGCATGAGGGCTGTATTCTTTCACCATACCTATTTAATCTGTATGCTGAGCAAATAATCGAAGAAGCTGGACTATATGAAGAAGAACGGGGCATCAGGATTGGAGGAAGACTCATTAACAACCTGCGTTATGCAGATGACACAATCTTGCTTGCTGAAAATGAAGAGGACTTGAAGCACTTACTAATGAAGATCAAAGACCACAGCCTTCAGTATGGATTACACCTCAACATAAAGAAAACAAAAATTCTCACAACTGGACCAATGAGCAACATCATGATAAACGGAGAAAAGATTGAAGTTGTGAAGGATTTCATTTTACTTGTATCCACAATCAACAGCCATGAAAACAGCAGTCAAGAAATCAAAAGACACATTGCATTGGCAAATCTGCTGCAAAGGACCTTTTCAAAGTGTTGAGGAGCAAAGGTGTCACCTTGAAGACTAAGGTGTGCCTGACCCCAGCCATGGTGTTTTCAATCACAGCATATGCATGTGAAAGCTGGACAATGAATAAGGAAGACCGAAGAAGAGTGACGCCTTTGAATTGTGGTGTTGGCAAAGAATATTGAATATACCATGGAATGCCAAAAGAATGAGCAAATGTGTCGTAGAAGAAGTATAACCAGAATGCTCCTTAGAGGCAAGGATGGCAAGACTGCATCTTACATCCTTTAGACAAGTTGTCTGGAGGGATCAGTCCCTGGAGAAGGACATCATGCTTGGCAGAGTACAGGGTCAGCGGAAAAGAGGAAGACCATCAACGAGGTGGATTGACACAGTGGCTGCAACAATGAGCTCAAGCATAACAACGATTGTAAGGATGGCGTAGGACCAGGCAGTGTTTCGTTCTTTTGTGCATAGGGTCGCTATGAGTCCGAACTGACTCGGCGGCACCTAACAACAATGACAACAACAACAACAACAGCAGTGATTGGTTAGACCATAAAACCAAATTCCCAACCATTTTTGCTGCCAGTGAGGAATAACTTAGCTATAAAATAAACAAAAACAGAGCACTAAGTCATCAGAGAGGAGAGAGAAAAACAAAACGTACAGAAACAGAGAGTCAGCAAATTTCTTTTGACTTATTCATTTCTGGGAGCCAAGGAAAGATGCCAACGACTTAAGCCCTCCATAAAGTACAAGTCTCCACCAACACAGCCCATTGGAAGTCTCAGTGGATGACCTTTGAAATGGTTAAAGGGTGCTCAAAAGTAAAAGGTGGAATGAGATCACGAGTCCTGCACAAATATAAAATGAAGACATTTCAAAGCTTTCATTTAACTCAGTTACTTAGTGAAGGAACCAGTAAGATCTTACAACTGACTCAAAGGAGAATTGAAAGTGCCACTTTTATATAGATTAGTCAGGAATGCTGAAATGAATTTACATATAGGTGCAAACCTAGTTTTATCCACGGGATGGAAAGGGAAATGGATTGTTTCTCCACAAGACAGAATGAAGTCTGTGAAGAAGTTGATTGAGTTTCTCTCAGTTATCTGCGATTTATAGAGTTGTAAATGGCTAAAGACAATGAAAGGCACAAAAGTCATAGAATCAGGATTAGATAATGCCTAGTTTTCCAGTGAGGACATCTCTTTTTGGTCCACTGGAAAATCTTTTTCACAATTTTTCCTGAAAAGATGCAGGTATATTTCTCCATCTTGAGGTCACATGCCCCTACCCCACCCAAATGGGAGCTTGTTAGACATATATAAACAATGTTTCTATTTCTTATTAGATGGACTTTCCCAAGAGCCAGCCTGGTGCTCATGTTGGAACCCGTGGCCATTACTTTGTTCCCAGCTTGGTAGAGTCACAAGTAGAATCAAGTCAATTATTTGTGCACTTATTTCTGGAATTTATCAGATGCCAGCCAGGTATGATAAACCTATGATCACCATCAGACTGTTTGGAACTTTGGGAGAGTAAAGATCCCTTGTTCGGTTTTAGAAATAAAGAGCCATTTAGTGGACAACTGCCTTCCTAAAAAAGAATTCAAGAAATTCACATATTACTTACTTTATTAGATACACAGACCTAGGCAGAGGTGTGTGTGAGGAGGTGGAGAGAGAGGGTAGAGATACCAAGAATGTGATTGCCCACCAAAAATCTCACCATTCAAAACTTGGGAGTTTTGCAAGAAGAGACTAACATTCCAGTCTGAGAATGGCAGTATTCTTAGAAGCATTCAAGAAGAACTTCGTTCACCCAATAGAAAAAGTGGATGATGGCAGGTTTGAATTAAAAATAGAGGGTCTTGGTGACATATTTAAAGTTATGCATCTCCTTGAAGATGTAATAAATATTGACCAGCTTTAAAGCTTAGTAGGAAAAAGAGTATTCACTCCTTCTCCAAAGCAAATGTTGCTTCTGCTAGCTCAGGTTTTCCCCCTCCCCAATGCCCTAACCGGCTCACGGGATTTTTATGAAGCAGGATCAATGAGTAGAAAAAAACTAGACATGAAGCCAGATGACCTAAGTTAAATCTATTTCATTAGGACCCACAAAGGAGGAGCAACCATGACCAAAAGAGCTGTCTGGGTACCAGGAAGAGGCTTTGCTGTTTGGCGAAAGAGGAACTGTGAAACAGCTTCTAGGAGTGAGAGAATTGGGGTGGAGAGGAAAGGCACTTCTGAGAAATGTTGTTCTGGCATATGAAATGAATATAATGTTTTTTCAAGGTGAAGAAAGTAAAATTAAAGTTCTTTTAAAATTTCTTTTAGCAACTCTGCTGCTTCTTTAATATGACTCCCTGCAGAGACTTGGCCACATAAACCCTTGCTTATATAAAGAATTGTGTAGTGATTTTCTCTAGGTGATGGGCTTCAGGTGGTTTTCTTCCTACATTTCTCACTTCTCTTTTAAAATAGTTTACAGTGATCATGCATTATTTTTATATTCACACATTCTTTTTCCCAGGCCAACATTACTTTTCACCAGTTGAAATAGCAAAGAAAATACGTAAAAATGTGGGGAAAGAGGGCTGAGCAGCAACACTGCAAGTTAGGGAGGTGACAGAAACTTTTAGAGTATATTCTTATTTTTAAAAGTTATAAAAATTTACACACTCACCAACTTCTTAAGTGTCTGTGTCATTGCATACTAACCCAAACTATGCATTCTATTTTTAGCTGAATAAGTATGAAATGCATACATGTATATATAAGGAGCCTTGGCAGCACAGTGGTTAAAACACTCGGCTGCTAACAAAAAGGTTGGTGGTTTGAACCCACCAGCTACTCCAAAGGAGAAGGATGTGGCAGTCTGCTTCTGTAAAGATTACAGGGAGGGGGGCCAAGATGGCTGACTAGGTAGACGCTACCTCGGATCCCTCTTGCAACAAAGACTCGGAAAAAAAGTGAATCGATCACATACATGACAATCTACGAACCCTGACCAACAAACACAGATTTAAAGAGTTGACCTGAGTGACAGAGACCGTGAACGAACAACTACAGGGAAGCAGCGACTGTTTTCGGAGCCTGGAGCCAGCATCCCAGTCAGGTAACCTTGGCGCCGGGCTTTGGACTGGGCGCAGGGGAGCTGAGCACAACATCCTGTGATGGCACAAACACGGGGCGCAGCCCTACCCCCCTGAACTGACCTCGGGAAGGGGCCCAGCCGGTCAGCGTGGGCGGCACGGCTATGCGGCTGGCGGGAGGAGAAGTCGCCGGGAGGCAGCGACTGGTTTTGGAGCTGGAAGTGCAGCGTCCCAGGTGGGGAACCTTGGCGCCGGGCTTTGGACTGGGCGAAGGGGAGCTGAGAACCACATCCTGTGATGGTGCAAACAAGGGGTGCAGCCCCAGCCCCCTGAACTGACCTGGGGGGGGCCAATCTGGTCAGCGCAGGCAGCGCAGCAACGCGGCTGGCAGGAGGAGAAGTCACCAGGAGGCAGCGACTGGTTTTGGGGACGGGAGTGCAGCGTCCCAGCCAGGGAACCTTGGCGCGGGGCTATGGACTGGTAGCGGAGGAACTGACCGCAGCTTCTGAGACAGCGCAAGTACAGGACGTGGGCCTGACCCTCGGCAACAATCTCTACCCAGCCAGTGCACACAGGCAACGCGCCCTTCGGGAATCTCAGATAAAACAGTCATCCCAAGCAAGATAAGTAACTTTGTCTATATTCCGGGGTGCTACTCTCTCCTGTTTTTCTGAGCCCCCCCTTTCCCAGGCGGCTTCATTAACATTGGAATTTCCTGAGCCAGAGGGAGAACTGCTCTGGCTTTTTCTTTTCTTTTCTTTTCTTTTTTTGTCTTTTCCTAACCCATTCTTCTGGCCTGAGAGAAGCAACCACAAAAAACCCAGGGACCAAAAATCCTTCCCTAATTGGGCTAAAAACACAGAACCAGCTCCAGCCAAGCATATGTGATCCACAGTCTCAGGCTTTCATCCCTGCAGGGAACAAGGTGGCTATTCTAATGCAAAGGCATTTCTGATATCAGGGAAGTTTTCTGCCAACAAATGTTCAACAGTTCTCTCTGTATTTTCTGTTATTCCTCCGTGCTCTGGTACTCCAATCACTCTTAAGTTATTTGTCTTGATAGAGTCCCACATGATTCTTAAGTTTTCTTCATTTTTTAAAATTCTTTTATCTGACTTTTCTTGAAATATATTGGTGCCAAGTGCTTTGTCCTCAAGTTCACAAATTTTGCCTTCCCCTTGCTCAAATTTGCTTCTCTGACTTTCTACCGAATTATCTAATTCTGTAATTTTATTGTTAATCTTTTGAATTTCTGATTGCTATCTATGGGTTTTTCCAGCTTATTAAATTTTTCATTATGTTCCCGAATAACCTTTCTAATTTCTTCAATTGCTTTATCTGCGTGTTCCTTGGCTTGTTCTGCGTATTGCCTGATTTCCTTCCTGATGTCTTGAAGGGTTCTGTATATTAATCTTTTGTATTCTGCCTCCAGCAATTCCAGGAAGGCACTTTCATCTAGAAGATCCCTTGATGCTTTGTTTTGAGAGCTTGTTGAGGCAATCATGGTCTGTTTCTTTATGTGACTTGATATTGACTGTTTTCTCCCAGCCATCTATAAGTTATTGTATTTGTTTATTTTATGTTTGCTTACTGTATCATAGCTTCTTGCTTTGTTTTGTTTTGATATGCCTGAATGGTTTGCTTGAGTGAGGTAGCTTGATTATTTTCACCTTTGGAGCTCTGATGTCCCTTCCCCAGATGGGTAGATCTGTTGTCAGGTATATTAGTCTAGGAATGCATTCACTTTCCTTGTATGAATTCAGCTCAGGTGTCCAGGTAGCTGATCATGAAGTGCGTGGTATAGGCTCTGTCCTACAGTCTTAGAGGGGCAGGAGTGACTGCTATAGTTACTGGTATTTGTTTGCAGCAGGGGGTCATGCTCTGAACAAGGCAGGGGCTGAGAATCATCCCCCAAGTGTCTCTGAGGGAAGTGTGTCCCTCTTCCCTAGAGCGTACAGGTGGGTGGGTTCTGTAGATGGACCATGGGCACCCAATGTTTTTGGTTGTAAGGACTGGGAGGTACAAGTTATCCTTGGACCCCTATCACGGGTGGCTGGGTGACCTGAGTGGAGCCACCAGTCCTTAGGTCCCTGATATGGGTAGGTGAGGACCTTGTTTAATAGGCAAAGTGGTGTCAAACATCAAACACCCTCCTCTCCACCACACAGCTGAAACAGTTGTAGTCTGCCAACAAGGGCCTGCTCTCCTGAAATAGGCCCAAACAGATCCATGCAGGGGAGAAAGGTACTCAAAGTCCACAGACTGTATATGCCTGGACAGGAGCCGCTTCTGTCCTGAGCTCCCCCAGTTAGTGGAGCTGGCAAAATATCTTTTCCCCCAACTGTTATTTTATTCCTTTTCCAGGGCCTGGAGGATGGCTCTAGGTGCTCAACAGGGCCTATCTGAGGCCCAGGGGAATTGACAGCCACTGAAGCTGGCTTGGGGGCGGAAGTCACTGTGAAATATACGCAAGTACTTAGTTTTTGCCGAGAGCACCATTCTCTAGTTCTGGAGGTGTGAGTAGGGTGTGTGGCTGGCTGTTTCTTCCTGAGGAAACTGTGGCCGAATGTAGTACCAGCCCGCTGCAGCTGCTCTCGGGAATGGTGCCTGAGGGCTCCCGGTGATTCAGGTCCAGTAACTCCTCTCCACTTCTGAACCATGTCTCTCTCCTCCTGCCCCTCAGTTTGTTTTCTAACCTTGCCTTTGATGTTTAGTGCTCCTAGGTTGTCATAAATATACTCGTTTCACTTGTTTTTTCTGGTCTTTGTTGTAAGAGGGCTCACCGGAAGCATCTGTCTATTCCACCATCTTGACCCCGCCTGTCAATTGTTTTTTGACAAAGACAATTCAATGGGTAAAGGAAATTCTTTTCAACGAATGGTGCTGGAACAATCAGAAAAACATCAAAATAATGATCCTTGTCTTCTACCTCACATCAATTACAAAGTGGTTTATGCTCAGCTACTAACCTAAAGCATTGCCATGTGTTGGAATCAACTCAATGACAATGGATTTGGTTTGCTTACTAACCTAAATGTTGATGGTTTGAACTTACCTGGCAGCTCTGCAGGACAAAGACCTGGTGATCTCTTCCATAAAGATTACAGCCTAGAAAACTTTATGGGGGCAGTTCTACTCTGTCACATGGGGTCCTTATGAGTTGAAAACTCACTTACCAAAGAACAACAACAACAATTAGATTTGCCTTCATTATAGGATTTCTCAGGGCTTTTATTATGCTAATATGCAGAGTAAATATCCATAAAGAAGGATATAGAATGTGTATTTTTATTAAAAATTCAGGACATGAATTAATAAAGTTTTATTTTGTTTTCATAAAAAATTTATTAGCATCTCATAGAGCATGCTTTAGCTGACACATTCTCCTCAATATCTCCCGCTATTGTCCAGGAAATAACTTTCTCTTTTAAAATTCTGATAGCTTCAGTTGTAAAGCAAGATATGAGGATTTTCATTTGTTATGCAGGCAGTTGCAAAAAAAAGGAGAAAAAGCCAATCATGCTTATATATGAATGCTCTTCAAAATTGGAACTGCTCTTCTTCAGTTACATTTTGGAAAGTACATCTGTACAATTCTGATTGAATAAAAAATGATGAAATGCATTTTAAATGGTATTTAAACTTGAATAAATTGGCCAAGTAGATTTACAGGGACAGTTTCTTGTAGGAAATAACATTAAGAGAAGGATGGAAGGGAACATTTATGGGCTTTTCCGATATTGAGAAGGTCAACTTTATCTTAAAGACTACTGTCTTAGTTATCTAGTGCTGCTGTAACAGAAATATCACACATGGGTGGCTTTAACAAATTTATTCTCTCACAGTTTAGGAGGGTAGAAGTCCATATTCAGGGCACCACCTCTAGGGGAAGACTTTCTCTTTCTGTAGGCTCTGAGGGACAGTCCTTGTCTCCTTTCAACATCTGTTCACCTGGCATTCCTTGGAGATCTCCATGTGTCTTGACATCAGTCCTCCTCTGGGTGTAGGAGGTTCTCAGCAAAAGGACCTCAGGTCCAAAGGAGGTGCTTTGTTCCTGTCTCTTCTTTCTTTGTGGATGAGTTCCCTCCATCTCTGCTGGCTGGTTTAATCTCTTTTATATCTCAAAAGAGGTTGACTCAAGACAACAACCTAGTTCTGTAGATTGTGTCCTCCCTCATTAACATAACTGCCTCTAATCCTGCCTTATTAACATCATACAGGTTAGGGTTTACAACATATAGAGTACATCATATCACAAAATAAAGAATAATTACATAATACTGAGGGTCATAGCCTAGCCAAGTTGACACGTATTTTTGGGAGACACAATTCAGCCCATAACAACTACCATGAAAAATTAATACAGATATGTCTATTTAATAGGATTTATAAAATTCTAATTGCTTTTCTTATGAAATGTGCACTATACTTGTGAATAAGATTTTTCAACATCAGTAACATATTACCATGTATTTAGAAAATTGAAGAAAGAAACTCTATAGTTAACTAAGAGGGTTGATTCTGATTAGCAGTTGATGCGTAGGGAAAGATTGGTAGAATTTTTTAATTAGTTTGTACTCCTCACATACCCCTCCTTTTCTTAAACTAATCACTTGCAGTTTCAGAGATGAGTAAAATTTTCATTTATCATTCCTCTCAGAAAGTCATACTTAATCTAATATCACCTCATAATAACTCCACACCTGCAATCAACAGAACCCTAACATTCCTCTTTTATGTTTCTTGCTTAATATTTGGCCCTTAGATAGGATGAATGCTGATTAAAATATGGTCTTTGGAAACACTCTGAGGTTGAATCAATCTTATTTGCTCTGTGACCTTGGGCAGGATGCTTAACTTCTTCCTGCCTCTTTTTCCTCATCTGTAAAATAAGGATAATAATTATACTTGTAGAATTATTATTGGGTTTAAATGAGTTAATATTTGTAAAATGCATGATAGCACCTGGCACCTGACAGGTGCTATGTATAAATGTTTAATCTATGGAACAAAGAAAATAAAAACAAGCAAGGAAATAAATTGGCAAACAAGTGCAAGCAGGTTTGGGAAAGCATATTGCTCACTTTTTGAGTTGATAGGCTGACATTTACAACTTCTAGAGAATTAAGGAACACTGTTCTATTTTCACATCTCATTGAAAATTAAAAAATAGAAGTACTGAAATTATTTCACAAGTAGCAAAGCAGAGAAAAGACAGTGGCCCCAGGTGCCCCTGGAACTTGGGTTCAAACTAAGGGGAAAAGTCATCTGCTCGATGAAAGGACCAAGAGAATGAGGAGGCTTTACGTGGTCTAGGTTTATGTCATGATGCCGTTGTTTTTGTTGTTATTGTAAAGTTAGCTCTGACTCATGGTGACCCCATGTACAACAAAACGAAATGTTTTCCAGTCTGTGCCATCTTCTCAATCGCTGGCATGCTCGAGTCCTTTGTTTCAGCCACTGTGTATTTTGAATGCCTTCCAACCTAAGGGGCTCATCTTCCAGCACTATATTAGACCATATTCTGTTGTGCTACATATAATTTTCCTTGGCTAATTTTTGGAAGTAGATTACCAGGCCTTTCTTCCTAGTCTGTCTTTATTTGAAAGCTTCACTGAAACCTGTCCACCATGGTTGACTCTGCTGGTGTTTGAAATACCAATGGCACAGCTTCCAGCATCATAGCAACACACAAGCCACCACAGCACAACAAACTTATAGACAAGTGGTGGGTCATGCTGGCAGCATTCCATAAATGGAGCTGCAGGCTTGGAAGCAGATCAGTTTCCTGAAATCTTCTTAGAGGCTTGAAATACAGGGCTATGATTCATGAGTTGGGACTAGAACTGAAGGGAGTGTCATGACTCCACCTGAGGGATATATATTGTCTGGCGAGCTGGAATATGTACAGATAATTAATATGAGGCACAGGAAATGTAATAATGTAGTCATTTTCTGGCTTTCAGATAATATGAAGGTTGGAAAGGCCTCTCTTGCTTGACTGACCATTAAGCGATCTAACAAAACTTGCTTGCAGTGCTTCACTTTTGACTCAAACTTGGATATCAAATTTAGAGAAACTAACTTCTGAGATTGCAAGACTTACCCACAGCAATTAGAGAACCTTCCTTCTCCAAGTGCTTTGGAGCTCCCAAGTCCAGCTCATCTGCTCTCAGTGAAAAGTTTGTCTGATCCTAGTTAATACAGAATTCTTCCTGGAAGTGTTTGATCGTCTTTCAGAGTAATCCTCTCACTGCTTTTTTTCAATTCCCTTGTCAGATAGGCATTAACCTTTTGTTAAAATAGCACATGATTTTTTTTCTCCTCATTTTTATAATAATGATATGGGAATCAGACGAAATAATATATCCAAGCTTACCACTGATAGGTTTAACAGCCATGCATTTTTTTTCTCATATATTGAGTGCATTCTAATTCTGTCCTCTTGGACTTTAGTTACCTGAAATAAAATCATCTGGGGTTTAGAACAAAGTGCACTTCTCATTCTTAGAAGGAAGTTATAATTTGCAAAGGCTTTTTGTAAGTAACTTTACACAGAATTATTCCTTTTTTTCCCTGGAGAAACACGAGTAACAGTGTTAAAACAGAGAAAATGATCAGTACATAGGTAAAGTAATATATTGTTTTGATTAATAACCTAAATGAATTAAAATTAATTAATATTAGTTGAATCAAAAAAGAAAGAAAGAAAGAAAATATTTACAAAAGCAAATTATATTTGGAGCTTATGGTGAAAGAGACTTCGAATTTAATTGAAGGAGCCATGCTGAATTGCCTCAAGAGTCTATAGTGAAATAATGCTTTGGTTAATTATTTCCTTTTGTTCTGCAGTGTTAGTAATATTTATATCTCTACATGATTCTGCATATCCTTATGAATTTGACCTCAGGATACCTGGTGATATTCTGAAATTTCTTTTCTTCTGGAATTCTGTCTTTAAAAAAAAATTTACCCTTCCTTAATTGACATGTAGGATTTAAGCAATTTTTAAATTGACATGTAGGATTTAAGCGATTTTTAAATTGACATGTAGGATTTAAGCGATTTTTAAATTGCCTTATGTATAGATTATTGGAAATCCTGGTGGAATAGTGGTTAAGTGCTACGGCTACTAACCAAAGGGTTGGCAGTTCAAATCCACCAGGCACTCCTTGGAAACTCTATGGGGCAGTTCTACTCTGTCCTATAGGGTCTTTATGAGTCGGCATTCACCTAGTATCAAGTGATATGCTCAAAGTCAAGATACCAAGTGAAGCTGGATTCAATGTTCAATGCACATGAGTGGGATCCATGATGTTCCGGTTATCTATTGTTGTATAAACAAACCATCCAAACTTAGTGGCTTAAACCATCAACAATTATTTTGCTCACAAATATGTAATATGAGGAAGGTTTAGTGGGATGATTCATTTCTGATCTACACTGTGTCAGCTTGAATGGCTTGACTAGGGGCTACAGATTTCACCTTCAAGATGGCAGCAAGTTGGTCCTGGTTGTAGGCTGGGAGCTCAGCTGAGGTTGTGGACTAGGGCCCTCAGTTACTCTTCGTGTGTGCCTTTCCATGAACTTCTTGGGATTCCTAAAACCATGGTGGCTGGGTTTCAAGAACAGGGGTCCCAAGAGAGTATGGTGTAAGTGCATGGTGTTTTTATGAATTAGCCGCATAAATCACGTAATGTTACTGTATTAGTTGAGGAAATCACAAAGTTCTACCCAGTTTCAACGGAGAGGAGATACAGACCTTACTATTTGATGGGAGAAGCACCAATATAACATTGTACAAAGAGAATATGGGATAGGAGTTATTATTGTTGCCATTTGTGGAAAGTACAATCTGCCACACACAATGTGTCAATAATTCAAAAGGTGCCAAAATGAAAATTGAAGATGGATTGGGGTAGTCATGCTCACCACTCCCCCTCCCATTTCTGATGATGTTCATGCTGTGTATTATGGAATATGGAGTTTAATTTTCATGTGAATAACTTGACTCTGGGAAGGGATCAAGTAAGTTTGCAGTAGAGAAAGTGAAATCTACTTTGTATACTAAGTTATATACACCCATGAAATGCTCAGATGACAAAGTCTTAAGATTCTGTGAATCAAAAGGGTTTTTGTTTTCCCTATGTGATTCCAGGTACCAAAGAGCCCTGTTGTTGTGAGGTGTCGCCAACTCGGTTCCAACTCATAGTGACCCTATGTATAACAGAATGAAACACTACCTGGTCCTGTGCCATCCTCATAATTGTTGCTATGCTTGAGCCCATTGTTGCAGCTGCTGCATCAATCCATCTCCTTGAAGGTCTTCCTCTTTTTCACGGACCCTCTATTTACCAAGCATGATGTCCTTCTCTAGGGACTGATCCCACCTGATAACATGTCCAAAGTATGTGAGACACAGTCTTGCCATCCTTGCTTCCAAGGAGCATTCTGGTTGTACTTCTTCAAAGACAGATTTGTTTGCTCTTTTAGCAGTGCATAGTATGTATATTCAATATTCTCCAACACCACAATTCAAAGGCGTCAATTTTTCTTGGGTCTTCCTTATTCATTGTCCAGCTTTTGCATGCATATGAGGCAGTTGAAAAGTTGAAACTAAAGAAAATTAGAACAAGTCCAAAAAAAGTGCAGAAATATTAAACCCATAATTTTGTGCTTTGTTCTGTTTTTTGCATATTTGAATAAGGACTTTATTTTGTAAAATTCAAACACTCTTTCATTATCAAAACATTTTAGGTGCCATTGATTTTTCCCTCAGGCCTCTCATCTGTATGCAGAGGAAAAACCTGGCTTAATGAGGAAGTTAAGAGTGCAAGATACACAGTGGTTATATTTTACATTCCCACCAGCAATGGATAAGTATTGCAATTTCTCAACATCCTTGCCAACACCTGTTGTTTTCTATTTTATTTATTATTTATTCATATGTTTTTAATCATATCCACCTTAGTAGAGGTGAATTGGCATCTCATTGTGGCTTTTTAAATTTACATTTCCCTAATGACTGATGACGTTGAGTATCTTTTCATGTGCTTATTGGCCATTTGTATTTCTCCTTTGGTGAAATGTCTGTTCAAGTCTTTTGCCCATTTTTAGTTTGGATAGTTTGTCTTTTCGTTGTTGAGTTGTAAGAGTTCTTTATATTTTCTGGATACTAGATCCTTATCAGATATATGATTTGCAAATATTTTCTTCCATTCTGTGGGTTGTCTTTTCACTTTCTTGGTGGTGTCCTCTGTCCTCTTTTAAAGGGCCCACCTGATTAGATTAGGGCAACACAGGATTATCTCCCTTTGGATTAACTTGAAGCCAACTGATTAGATGCCTTAATCACATCTGCAAAGTCCCTTCTGCATACAATGTAATGTGATTATGGGAGTGATATCAAATTGTATTCACAAGTTTTGCTCCCATTCAAGGGGAGGGGATCAGAAAAGATGTGTACACAAGAGGATAGGAATCTTGGGGACCATCACAGAATTCTGCCTAAGTGGACTTAAATGAACATGACAAATATGCAAGTTTGTTAGATGGTAATAATAGCTAGGAGGAAAAAAAAAAAGTAATGGAAGGGACGGAGGTATCTGAAAGAAGTTGCAATTTTAGAGAGGATGGCTAGAGGAAAAATCTAATAAGTTCATTTAAATAAATTTTTAATGAAGTGAGGGGGTAACCCAGCCAGAATTAATAGCAAGTTCCACCAAGTCCCTGAATAGGCACTTGTCTAGCATGTCGCAGGAAGGGCATGGAGGCCAGTGTTGCAGGCGGGAATTAAGTCAGGTAGAGAGTAATAGAAGATGAGATCAAAGAGGTTGTACAGTACCAAATCATGGAGGGTCTTATAGGTGACTATAAATATTGTTTTTTTCTTTGACTCTGAGTGAAATGGAATGTTACTAGGGGGGGTTAAACAGGAGTGACATGAAGTAGGGCAATAGCAGAATCTTAGGAGACAAGTAAGGAGACTGTGGCAATTATCCAGAAGAGGGTTTATGGTGGTTCACACCAGGGTGGTAGCAGTGGACGTGGTGAGAAGTGGTCAGATTCTAGATATATTTAAAAGATAAAGATGACAAATATTGTGATGGATAGATGAGAGGCAGAAACAGGAATAGAAGATGAGATATGAAAAAGAGAGATCAATATCAGGAATGATTCCAAATTTGACCAGAGCAATAGGAAATATGGAGTTACCATTTACCGAGATTTGGGCATTTGCAGGAGAAACAAATTTGAGGGAGGGGAGAGGTCAAGAATTCAGTTTCTGTAACATTGTATTTAAGAAGCATATTAGATATTCAAATATAAATATTAAGTAAGCACTTAAATATATGAGTCTGGTATTTCAGGGGAAGAAGGCCAGAGCCAGAGCTAGGAATTTAGTAATTAACAGCACAGTGATTGTATTTAAATCTATGAGACTGGAAAGGATCTCCAAGGGTATGAAAGTAAACAGGAAGAATAAAAGATCTAAGAAATGATGCTGGGACAGTTTAAAACGTTTTCATGTCAAAGCAATGAGGAGAAACTAGCAAAAGGGACTGAGAATGACCGGTCAGTGTACCAGGATGAAAGCAAG
Source organism: Elephas maximus indicus (assembly GCF_024166365.1). Lineage (NCBI taxonomy): Eukaryota > Metazoa > Chordata > Mammalia > Proboscidea > Elephantidae > Elephas > Elephas maximus. The sequence goes on along the minus strand of NC_064846.1, from coordinate 9,485,234 downwards.
GGAGTGTGAAGTACAGGAAAGCATCCAGAGACAGGGGTTCCAGGCAGAGGTCATAATTGACTATTTGAAATGGTGCTGAGAGATCAAGATGAGAACTGAGAATTCACTAGTGGATTTACCAATATGGAGGTCATTTGTGACCTTCTTAAGAACAATTTAAGTGGGGTGATAGAGGATAGCCTGTTTGGATAGGTTCAAGAGCAAATAGGGATAAAGAATTTGGAGGCAGTAAATATGCTGCTAGAAAAGGACACCATGTTTGGTAAAGTAAAGGGTCAGCGAACACGAGGAAACCCTCAGTAAGATGGATTGACACAATAGCCACAACAGTGGATTCAAACCTACTAACAATCATGATGCTTCCAGGGAGTTTAATATTTTCCCCATAGAATCCTTCACTATTGGAACTCGAGGCTTGAATTTTTTCTTCAGTTCTTTCAGCTTAAGAAATGACAAGCATGTTCTTCCCTTTTGGTTTTCTATCTCCAGCTCTTTGCACACATCATTATAATACTTTACATTGTCTTCTTGAGCCACCCTTTGAAATCTTTTGTTCAGCTCTTTTACTTCATCATTTTTTTCCTTTTGCTTTAGCTACTTGACATTCAAAAGCAAGTTTCAGAGTCTCTTCTGACATTCATTTAGGTCTTTTATTTCTCTCCTGTCTTTTTAATGACCTCTTGCCTTTGAATTGTGGTGTTGGTGAAGAATATCGAATATACCATGGGCTGCCAAAAAAACGAAAAAAAATCTGTCTTGGAAAAAGTACAATCAGAATGCTCCTTAGAAGCAAGGATGGCGAAACTGTGTCTTTCATACTTTGTATGTGTTGTCAGGAGAGATCAGTTTCTGGAGAAGGATGTCATGCTTGGCAAAGTACAGGGTCAGCAGAAAATAGGAAGTCCCTCAACAAGGTGGATTGACACAGTGGCTGCAACAGTGGGCTCAAGCATAACCATGATTGTAAGGATGGCACAGGACTGGGCAGTGTTTCATTCTGTTGTGCATAGGGTCGCTATGAGTAGGAGCCAACTCGACGGCACCTAACAACAATGACAACAACAATCATGAAGATGGCACAGGACTGGGCAACGTTTTATTCTGTTATAAATAAGGTTGCCATGAGTCCGTGCTAGCTCGACTGCTACTACAACAAATATACACAAGTTTTTAAAGAGTTTTTTTTCTGAAAAGATGTGGTATCTGAAAAAGTAATTGTCAAAGTTTTTGTTTTTTGTTTAGAAGGAAGAAATACGAGCATATGTGCATAGTGATGGGCAATCTTCAGTACAGATAAATAATGATGCAGGAGGAAAAAAGAAGAAATGCCAGAATAATGTCCTTAAGTTGAGTAGAGGGAATAGGATCTAGTTCTCAAGTGAACACGGGTTGACCTTTGTTAACAGCACTGACACTTCATTCATAATTACAGGAGAGAATATACAGTGTATGGGTACAGACATAACTACAAATAGGTAGACTTAATGGTTGGGTGTTGTAGAAATTATCTTCTAAGTATTTTACTTTCTCAATGAAATACAAAACAAGGACATCGGTGTAAAGTGAGAAAGGGGGCATTGGAGGTTTGAGGACAGAGAAGAAGGCATAAAAGAATTATTTAGGAATAGGTGAATGCAACATGATTCTTGGAAATATTAAGAGCTCACTGGAGATGAATTATCATAAATAAAGTGAAAATAGCTAATATTTGCTTTTCTACAGCCATATTTAGATGGTGGTGGTGGTGATGAAACTCAAGCAGATTACTTACACAAGATCTGTTGATTTCTCCCCACTTAACCAAACTGTATGAATTAATTGATTATCCCTTTTTCTTGGGTTAGAAATAAATATAAATAATTCTACTCTGGCACTGTTTATATACAAAGGGTTTCTCAGATGTTAATTTGAACAGCTTAAGGATTATGGCATTTTTTCCATCTCCCATTGTACAAGCTAAGCCCTCGTGGCACAGTGGTTAAAGAACTTGGCTGCTACCCAAAAAGTCTGCAGTTCGAATCCACCAGCTATTCCTTGGGAACCCTATGGGGCAGTTCTACTCTGTCCTATAGGGTTGCTCTGAGTCAGAATTGACTGGACAGCAACAGGTTTGGCTTTTTTTTTGTATTACACAAGCAGTAAAATGAGGCATTCTCTATGAAAGGTGAACATGTAGAAATCCATTCATTTTCAAATTACCTTCTTTTGGCATTGAACTTCCCATTGGTAGTGAGAGGTCATGCAACAGTCACAGGCCTCAGTGATGGAGTATGCAATTAACATAGACTTCCTTTAGGCATATTTAACGGTTAGCTTATTGTTTCACCAACATTTTAGAGTTGTTGGTACTGTAATTTGTACTAGTAATATTTCCCTGTAATATTATTAAAGTCAAAGGTTTGAGTCCCATATCCTTCTGTGTACTTTGCTCCTCAAACATCTGCTAAAGAACAGATTTATTTTGACATGAAAATGTTTAATCCCAGCTGGTTAGTTTGAATAGTAATTTAATGAGTGCTGGCCCAGTAAATTGGGTGACTATAGATTATGAAGTACTAAACCACACACGATTATTGGACTACATCTTCAGATCACATGACTACGGGGTGGTGGTGGGAATCCTTAGAGGTGATCTGTGGCTGCTGCTTTCAGCAACAGAGGTTTTAGGTCAAAGCGGTTGTGCACATTACTGACTTAACTTGGTGGAGCACCAATGTCATCATAAAGACCCTAGTACTTGAGGCAGTCTTCATTCTTCTCTAATTCTCTTTGGCCTGATTCTTTTTGCTTGCTTAAATAAGAGGCCTGTTGGATATCATATATTGGATACCAACTTAGGCTTAATTTCAAAAGGGCGGCTTTCCATTCTGAAGGTATAATTATCTACGGACCATTAGTTGCAGGTGGGGAAATAATAGACACAGCTCACTACACACGAAATTAGCCAACTGTTAGCTTTTTGGGCTAGTTTTTGGAGCAATTGACCACTTAAATCTTATTTAGTGAGTTTAGGCAGCCAATTGCACATAACAATTATTTGAGAATCTAATTTTTCCACATGCAGTTAATTTGGGGCTGACAATTGTATGTGATTAACAGAATGGCTGTGCAAGCCCATTTTTAGAAAGGTTTCTTGTGAGCCTGCCTAGAAGAGTGAGGGAAGAATGCAGAAAGCTCACAATAGACTCGACCTATTCAGGAGATCATGCAGATGTCACAGACTATGTGGACAGGCAGGAAAGATGGAGGTTTGGGAAATTAGTCATTCAGTGAACATGTCCAAATCACCTACCCTTTGCAAGTGGCCATTCTTGGCATTGTAAATCTAAAGAGAAATAAGGTATAATCTTTGCTGTCAAGTAATTTGCAATCCTGGTGCATACAGAATCTACCGGGCATTATGTGGTAATGGTCATAATACCAAGATGCTATGGAAGTTTGAAGAAAGTGATAGACTATTTTAAATTGAATTGAAACAGGTAGAGGAAAGTCACAGATTAGAATTGAGAGGACTCACCATATTGCAGAAAGCAGAGAGGATGAGTTTCAAGAAGAGAACGATGGTCAACACTGGAAAAGGCCATCTTATGTGTTCACAGGAATTAAAACGGCAGGATTGGTAATAGCTAAAAAAAAAAAAAAAAAATTTTTTTTTTTTTTTTGGTTTATAAATGTAATCTTCATAAAGGATTTGACCTCAGTTTGGAAGAAAGATTTTTTTTTCTGTTTTATTTTATTTTGTTTGTGTCATTTTCCTTAGACTATTTTTTTTTCTTTCTGGCTTTAATTACATGCAGAGTAAGTAAGCTTTTTGGGCTAGTTTTTGGAGCAATTGACTTTTATGAGAGGAATACCTTACTGTTCTGGAATTGCCTTTTAGCATTTTAAACATTGTTTTACTTACTTTAGAACTTGATCAAATTTCCTCAAAAATTACTTACCATTTGAGTTTGACAAGGAAAATTTATGTTTTAATAAATCATGAAAATATCAAGTTTATTAAGTAATCCTTGTGCTTTAATTCTCTCTCTGTTAATGGTATCATAAGAAAAGTTTGCCACTGGGAAAAAAATTCCTTTCCCGTTAGTGAAACTTTTTAGCAGGAGTGGGACCTAGCATGCCTCACTATTCTGAATACATGAGGGAAAATGTAAAATAACAAAATCTGCAGAAGTGGCAGTTAATAAAGTTCGAAGAACTCAAGGAAAATCCATGGTCTGTATTATGAAAAAAGATCATTTGCTGATATCATGTGCGATGATGTTCACGTTTAATCTTCTTAATATCAAAATTCTGCATCACACTTTCCAATGTAAGCTCATAATACTGTATGAATTTGACCTTCTTGACTTTTGCCTTATTATATTTATATGTATTTACCTTGATGCTGTTGACTGAAGTTGTGGCATGCAAATGGACTAGATGTGGTAGGGTGTCTGTAATACCACAGTACACCTGAGGCTATTATATTTTTGCAGAAAAAGACCTTGAAGTTTGGAAAGGTTTGTGATTTGCCTAAGCTACACAGCATGTTAACAACAGAGTTGAATTTGAACCCAGATCTCCTGACTACAAGCCCAAGGTTCACATACATTGGATAATCTGTTGTCTCTGAAAGTTTCATCTATCTCATTGTCCTGGGATTGATTCAATGAGTACAGGAAATAGCCTACATTTTCTCTGTCCCAAATCCAGTGCCTAATATTGGTATCATCTAAGGTTTATGCAAAACCTGGACAGCATTCACCTTTGGCTAAACCTTGAAATTATTAGTTAATGCTCTCCTTGCTATTCCTCACAAAAATAAACACTACTTAAACAGACCAATTCACTAAAAAGGTGGTGTCCAATCTGACTTTCTAAAAAAGAATACCATGAAGTTTTTCATCTCAATATTGACCCAGCATGCTTCAAAGTGGAATTTCCATTGTATTAAGCAATGACTAAAACAACTACAACAACAAACTATTCAGATAAATACTTTTAGGAAAGAAAGATGGAAAAATAGTTCATTCTTAAATAATCTGCTATTAATAATATATTTGCCTGGGGTGGTCAAGAAGACAAAATTAATTAAGTATAGGTACTTCTAAAGCATAATAGCAATTTCTGGTCTACATCTACGAGGTTATGCATAAGATTTTTACATAAAGGTTAGTTTAAGGGAAGTCCATCTAGGGAATTCGATTAAGCTGGAAACCCATTGTCATCAAGGCGGTTCTGACTCATAGCGATCCTATGAACAGAACCCATAGTAACAGAACAAAACACCACTCGGTCCTGCACCATCCTTACAATTGTTGTTGTGCCTGAGCCCATTGTTGCAGCCATTGTGTCAACCCATCTCATTGAGAGCCTTCCTCTTTTTCAATGACCCTCTACTTTACCAAGCATGATGTCCTTCTCCAGGGACTGATCCCTCCCGATAAAGTGTCCAAAGTATGTAAGACATAGTCTTGCCATCCTTGCTTCTAAGAAGCATTCTGGTTATACTTCTTCCAAGAAAGACTTGTTTTTTCTTCTGGCAGTCCATGGTATATTCAATATTCTTCACCAGCACCACAATTCAAAGGCATCAATTCTTTGATCTTCCTTATTTATCCTCCATCTTTCATGGACCCCTTAAAATTATATTTTATTGCTGTATTGGTACAAAGATGAATATGTTCCAGACTGTATTCATTACTATATATTCATTATTATTATTATAATATTTATTGTTATATTCTGATTTTAAAAGCATTTAAATATTTTTGTGAACCCCCTAAAAGTATTGTGGGCTCAAGGAATTGTGCCTACTCTGCATAATGGAGAAGTTGGCCCTGACAATATCTACTATAAACACTGCCTTATTTCTGTTGTCCACAGCAGGCAGTTCAAGTCAAATAGCCTCTCTAAGGAAAATGTGCTCATCTTCCTCTTCTAAGCAAATTTCTTAACCTGATTTCTTGAATTATTCATGATACTTTCTCTGGAAACTTCAGTCTCTTCTGTTTCTTTGTTGTTGTTATTATTGTTGTTGTTCCTGTTGAATTTTTCCTTTCAGCCATCAGCAAAGTTTAGTTGTCTTTTATACTAATAAAAGCAAATACACACACACACACACAAAACACACATATCTAAACAACAACAGTAATAATCTCTTCTCTCTTGATGAATTCTTTAGACTCCCATGCTATTGCTTGAATTTTTATCACAAAAATTAAATTTAAAGATAATTTTCTTTATTCTTAATATAATACACATAAATAAAATAATACACACACAATAAAAAAATATTTGTAACATACTGAAAATTCCACTGACAAGGTTTGTTTTTATTTGACCTGACTCAGAGCTTACCTGATGGGAACAGCCTTTTCCCTGGTGGCATTTATTCAAAATTAATCAGCACAAATTGTTTAATATCACACTTCCTTAAAGTAGAGAGAACAACTGGAATAAATTACAAGCTGACCAAAAAAAAAAAAAAAAAAAAAAAAACTAAGAAAAGCTGAGGAATAAAATGTCTTTAGGGGGTTTTTAAAATTAATTAATATATCCCTGGTAACCTACTCTAGAAGGTCACACACATGAATTGGGGTGTTAGCATTCCCTAAGCTCTTTATATATGCCTAATCTTGAAGTTATGTACAATAGGAAGTGAAGGCTAAGGCAGAGTTGTAAACAGCCTGCATGAACATTGAAAGCATGCCCCAAAAACCACAGAGTATTTTGGAGAAGATAGGGGATCTTATTGGTTTTAGGCATTTAAGGAAATTTCTGTCCAATTGTGTCTGATCACTAAGGTAATCAAGCAGGTACTTCAGTCTCCGTACACAACAAAACAATAAACTTTACAGAATTAGATCAAGAGACTACTAAATAGATAAACACTAAGAACAACATGCAGCAAAAATAAACTATGGGGGGGGGATCTGATTTCCAGAATTCCTACATTATAGTTTAAAATATCTAGTTTTCAATACAAAATTATGAGGCATGCAAAGAAACAAGAAAGTATGGCTCATACATAGTTAAAATTGCCGTCAATAGAAATTATCCCTCAGAAAGTCCAGACATTGGACTTATGACACCACAAGGACTTTAAATCATTTATTTTTAAAATTGTACGAAGGACTAAAGAAAATTATGAGAACAGTGACTCACAAAACAGATAAAAATTAGAACAAAAAGAAAATCAAATATCTATTCTTGTGTTGAAAAATACAATAATATAAATGAAAATTCCCCAGGAGGGATCAACAGCAAATTTGATCTGGCAGAAGAAAGAATAACCAGACTTGAAGATGGGTTAATTGAGATGGTCCAATCTGAAGAACTGAAAGAAAAAAGAAACAAGAAAAATTAACAGCTTCTCAGAAACTTGTGGGACACCATCAAGCCTATCAACTTATACACAGTAGAAACCCCAGAAAGAGAAGAAAGAAAAAGTGGCAGAAAGAATATTTGAAGAAATAATGGCCAAATCATTCCTGAATTTGATGAACAACATTAATCTAAATATCCAAGAAACTAGACAAACTCTAACTAGGATATATTTAGAGAGATCCATAATTAGACCGTGGTGGCGTAGTGGTTAAGAGCACAGCTGCTAACCAAAAGGTCAGCAGTTCAAATTTACCATCCACTTTTGGAAACCCTCTGAAGCTGCTGTACTCTGTCCTATAGGGTCACTGTGAGTTGGAATCGACAACAGCAGATTTGGTTTTGGTTTTATAACTAGACACATCATAATCAAACTTTCAAGAACCAAGTATAGAACCTTGGAAGCAGGAAGAGGGAAGGGACTCATCATGTACAAGGGATCTTTAATAAGATTGAAGAGGTTTTTTTTAATCAGAAACCATGTAGGCCATAAGGCAATAGGAAGACATATGCAAGTGTTGAAATAATAAGACTGTCAATCAAGACTTCTATACCCAGCAAGACGATCCTTCAAAAATGATGGAGAATTGACCATATATTAGATGACCAAATATGTCTCAGTATATTTAAAAAGAATGAAATAATACAAAATATCTTTTCTGATCACAATGAAATGAAACTAGATATAAATAACAGAATAAAAAATGAAAAATTCACAAATATGTTAAAATTAAACAACATGATATTAAACAACAAATGGGTCAAAGAAGAAAACACGAGGGAAAATAGATAATACTAAGAGAGGAATGAAAATGAAAGTACACCATACTACAACTTGTGGGATGCAGTGAAAGCAGTGTTCAGAGGGGACTTTATAGCAATAGTGCCACATTAAAAAAGAAGAAAGATTTCAAATTAATAACCTGTTTTACACCTTAAGGAATTAGAAAAAGAAGAGACAACTAAGCCCAAAGCTACCAGATGGAAGGAAATAATAAAGATCTGAGAAGAAATAAATAAAATAGAGAAAAGAAAAATAATAAAGAGAATCGACAAAGCCAAAAGTTGATTCTTTGAAATGATCTAAGAGCTATGGCTGCTAACCAAAAGGTCAGCAGTTCTAATCCACCAGCCTTTCCTTGGAAACCCTGTGAGGCAGTTTTACTATGTCTACAGGGTCACTAAGAGCCAGAATAAACTAGATAGTGACGGTTTGGGGTTTTTGTTTTTTTGTTTAATAGATAAAGTGGAATGTTGCTATAAAAAATAGAAATAGCTAAAATACGTGGCAGAGAATTAGATTTCAGGCAGTAGGACATGAGCAAACATAACAAACTAGAATGTGTAGAACATTTTATGTCATTGAAAATATGTAGTAAAACTCTCACCTGGAAATCAGAGCATACACCTACTGTTTCTGTAGCTCTAGGGAAATTAAATGAAGAGAATGCTAGTTTAGCATGTGTTGGCTACATTCGTATTTTGTTAGCCCACTGATATTTTAATAAAGTATTTCAAAAAAGAAATAAGCTCCGTCAAAAATTATCTAGTTTTCAAAAATGAAAATATTTGTCATCATATTCTGAAAGTGAATGAGCTGAATGAAGAAAAATAACCCAGAAAGAGGACTTAATATATTGTCCTTAAAGGATATGCTGGATTGTCACCTGTGCTCTTTTAGTAATTGTCACCGAAGTGATGGAATAACTAGTCTATGGGGCTGTGGCATTACATGACAACAATTTGCCACAAAGGGTAGCTACAATATGCTTTCAACAAATCTTTTACCTACAAGACCAATGGTTTATCAAATTGTTTGAAATCCATGACCTTTATAGTACTGGTATTAGAGCTATAAAGTTATTGAAAGTTAGAAAAGATTTAAAAATGGTACCCAGCTGCGTTTTGCCTATTTTATGAATTTGAAAAAAATAACTCTCAACTGAGAACCCTCTTTTCTGTTTCCAATATGACAGCTATTCTAAATCATTTGAGCTTATTGTACTGATAGATTTTTTATTTTAGTGCCAAGCCACCACCCCAAAATGCAACAGTTGAGGAAAATAGCTTCAAAAAGTGTTAAAAAAAAAAAAAGTGACCTCTGACTTTCTGTAAAGATTATTTCCAGTGTGCTCTTCTCCATGACTAATTTCAGGACTCTAATTTCTGAGCTTAATCTTGAGAATGTGACTAGAGAGCTCAGAGATTGCTGATGTGAGGCAAAATGGCCTGGAAAGCAGGCCATGTCTTGTCTTAGCCACATAGCCAATAGGAGAACTAAGCTCTGATTCAGTCAGCATCATTTTACACTAAGATGTCTTCAAACTTGTCAACAATCACTCCAAGCAATCAATCTCTTTTTATTTTTGAGAGAAAAAGAAAGGAAGGTACTATTCAATCAAGATATAATTGTATTAAGAGAGATAACTGAGGAAATAAATAGTTGGTTGCCTAAGGAGATCTACTGGGTCTTTTACTGTTTTCTGAGAATGTGATGGTAGACTCTTCTATCTGTAGATACAGGAAGTTTCTAAAGCCCCTCCCTTTTCTCATTTGGACTTTTCTAAAGCTCTATAAGGTAGGTTGGGTGAGGATTATCATGCAAGTTTTAGGTGACATATTCCGGATTTCTGCCAAAAATAGAAGATAAAAATGTCTATAAACTTCAGCAGTGGGATTTAAAATTTCACATAATGTAAAATCCACTGAGCCTGCGAATCCATGGGACGGATTAGCCCAAGTCTGACCAAAGAAATCTCTGCAACACTCTTCAGTTATTCCTCCTTCCTGTCTTAGTTCATATGTCAGGACTAAAGGCAGGGATTTGGAAGGCTCGAACCCTGTGAGGATATTGTAATTGCTAATACTAAAGAATTCTCCTGCATCAACTGTCATCTGATTGTTGAATTCATTTTTTTTTTTAAAGTTTGCAAAGTTTGGCTTTTCCTTCTTACATTTTTTCAACTGTAAAAATAAGGTAAAACTATCTGTCAGCGATGAGTGTATATAGTAAAATTTCAACACGTTAGCTGTATTATTGTAGGAATCATAGAATTATGGGATTTTAGTTAAAAATGGGCATTCAAGATATCTTTTGTTTTAATCAGTGCATAAATGCAACCAACAACATCCTTGAAAGGATGCTTGAATGTTACTAGTAATAAAGAATTAAATATTTCTAGTTATATGCCTTCCTTAATTGTTTTAATTGTTAGGAATGTCTTCCTTATGGTTCATAATTCCTATAATTTTTAATCACCGGTTCCAGTCCTGTTGAGACATACAAATTGCTATCTTTCTCACTAGAATATGAACATTATCATTCCAACATGAATTTTCTCTTTTTTGGAGAAATGATTAGGTTTCAACTTTTTTCATGTTACATGATTTTAAGATATTTACTGTTCTGCTTTGCACAGTTTAAAAGATCTAATTTATTAATTGTAAATAAATTTGTAATTGTATAAATGCTTTGAGCATCTTCTAGGTGTCAGACACTGCCAGGAACTTGAGAAAAGAATATTAAATAGACATGAGCTTGGACTTCATGGAGCAGATCTGTCATAGCTTTCTTTCCAGAAACAATCAATCAAAACAAATTTCACAAATTAAGAAAGGGAAGCCAAAAGTTCACATATGGGTATAAACCTTTAGTTTAAAAAAAAAGAACGGGGGGGCGGAGCCAAGATGGCGGACTAGGCAGACGCTACCTCGGATCCCTCTTACAAGAAAGACACGGAAAAACAAGTGAATCGATCACATACATAACAATCTACGAACCCTGAACAACAAACACAGATTTAGAGACGGAGAACGAACTAATACGGGGAAGCAGCGATTGTTTCCAGAGCCTGGAGCCAGCGTACCAGTCAGGTACCGCACAAGCACAGAGAGCTGCTCCACCCCCCTGAACTAACCCCGGGAGGGAGACCAGCCGGTTCTGCGGGTGGCATGGGACGCAGCTGGTAGGAGAAGTCCCCGGAAGGCAGTGACTGGTCTCGGAGCAGGAAGAGCAGCGTCCAAGCCGGGGAACCGTCCCGCAGGGATTTGGACTGGACGCAGGTACGGCATAAACATGGAGAGTTGCTCCACCCCCCTGAACTAACCCCGGGAAGGGGACCAGCCGGGTCGCGCGGGCGGCGTGGGACGCAGCCGGTATGAGAAGTCCCCGGGAGGCAGCGACTGGTATTGGAGCGGGGAGAACAGCTTCCCAACCGGGACACTCGGTCACAGCACAAGCACGGGGAGCTGCTCCACCCATCTGAACTAACCCCGGGAGGAGGCCCAACTGGCTCTCGGGTGCAGCACGGCCACACGGCTGGAGGGACGAGAAGTCCCAGGGAGGCAGCGACTGATTTTGGAGTCGAGAGTGCACTGTCCCAGTAGGGGAGCCTTGACGCTGGGCGTGGGGCTGGAAGCGGAGGATCTGACCGTGACTCCAGCGGGCCAGACCCCCCGGGGGCAATCTCCACACAGCCAGCACACATAGGCGACGTGCCTCACGGGAATCTCAGGTATAATAGTCATTCCAAGCAAGACAAGCAACTCTGGCTATATTCTGAGGTGCTACTCTCCTATCTCTCTGTTCCCTCCCCCACCCTCCCCAGGCGGCTTCATTAACATCTGAATAGCCTGAGCCAGAGGGAGAACTCTGATAGGGATCTGGCTGCATTTTTTTTTTAGCGGATTTTCTGGAAAAACTAGTTTCCCAGTGATGGCTCGGAGACAACAATCCATATCAAACCACTTAAAGAAGCAGACCATGACAGCTTCTCCAACCCCCCAAACAAAAGAATCAAAATCTTTCCCAAACGAAGATACAATCTTGGAATTATCAGATACAGAATATAAAAAACTAATTTACAGAATGCTTAATGATATCATAAATGAAATTAGGATAACTGCAGAAAAAGCCAAGGAACACACTGATAAAACTGTTGAAGAACTCAAAAAGATTATTCAAGAACATACTGGAAAAATTAATAAGTTGCAAGAATCCATAGAGAGACAACATGTAGAAATCCAAAAGATTAACAATAAAATAACAGAATTAGACAATGCAATAGGAAGTCAGAGGAGCAGACTCGAGCAATTAGAATGCAGACTGGGACATCTGGAGGACCAGGGAATCAACACCAACATAGCTGAAAAAAAATCAGATAAAAGAATTAAAAAAAATGAAGAAACCCTAAGAATCATGTGGGACTCTATCAAGAAGGATAACCTGCGGGTGATTGGAGTCCCAGAACAGGGAGGGGGGACAGAAAACACAGAGAAAATAGTTGAAGATCTCCTGACAGAAAACTTCCCTGACATCATGAAAGACGAAGGGATATCTATCCAAGATGCTCATCAAACCCCATTTAAGATTGATGCAAAAAGAAAAACACCAAGACATATTATCATCAAACTCACCAAAACCAAAGATAAACAGAAAATTTTAAAAGCAGCCAGGGAGAAAAGAAAGGTTTCCTTCAAGGGAGAATCAATAAGAATATGTTCTGACTACTCAGCAGAAACCATGCAGGCAAGAAGGGAATGGGACGACATATACAGAACACTGAAGGAGAAAAACTGCCAGCCAAGGATCATATATCCAGCAAAACTCTCTCTGAAATATGAAGGCGAAATTAAGATATTTACAGACAAACACAAGTTTAGAGAATTTGCAAAAACCAAACCAAAGCTACAAGAAATACTAAAGGATATTGTTTGGTCCGAGAACCAATAATATCAGATATCAGCACAACACAAGGTCACAAAACAGAACGTCCTGATATCAACTCAAATAGGGAAATCACAAAAACAAACAAATTAAGATTAATTAAAAAAAAATACACATAACAGGGAATCATGGAAGTCAATAGGTAAAAGATCACAATAATCAAAAAGAGGGACTAAATACAGGAGGCATTGAACTGCCATATGGAGAGTGATACAAGGCGATATAGAACAATACAAGTTAGGTTTTTACTTAGAAAAATAGGGGTAAATAATAAGGTAACCACAAAAAGGTATAACAACTCTATAACTCAAGATAAAAACCAAGAAAAACGTAACGACTCAACTAACATAAAGTCAAGCACTATGAAAATGAGGATCTCACAATTTACTAAGAAAAACGCCTCAGCACAAAAAAGTATGTGGAAAAATGAAATTGTCAACAACACACATAAAAAGGCATCAAAATGACAGCACTAAAAACTTATTTATCTATAATTACCCTGAATGTAAATGGACTAAATGCACCAATAAAGAGACAGAGAGTCACAGACTGGATAAAGAAACACGATCCATCTATATGCTGCCTACAAGAGACACACCTTAGACTTAGAGACACAAACAAACTAAAACTCAAAGGATGGAAAAAAGTATATCAACCAAACAATAAGCAAAAGAGAAGAGGAGTAGCAATATTAATTTCTGACAAAATAGACTTTAGACTTAAATCCACCACAAAGGATAAAGAAGGACACTATATAATGATAAAAGGGACAATTGATCAGGAAGACATAACCATATTAAATATTTATGCACCCAATGACAGGGCTGCAAGATACATAAATCAAATTTTAACAGAATTGAAAAGCGAGATAGATACCTCCACAATTATAGTAGGAGACTTCAACACACCACTTTCGGAGAAGGACAGGACATCCAGTAAGAAGCTCAACAGAGACACGGAAGATCTAATTACAACAATCAACCAACTTGACCTCATTGATTTATACAGAACTTTCCACCCAACTGCTGCAAAATATACTTTTTTTTCTAGCGCACATGGAACATTCTCTAGAGTAGACCACATATTAGGTCATAAAACAAACCTTTGCAGAGTCCAAAACATCGAAATATTACAAAGCATCTTCTCAGACCACAAGGCAATAAAACTAGAGATCAATAACAGAAAAACTAGGGAAAAGAAATCAAATACTTGGAAAATGAACAATACCCTCCTGAAAAAAGGCTGGGTTATAGAAGACATCATGGAGGGAATAAGGAAATTCATAGAAAACAACGAGAATGAAAATACTTCCTATCAAAACCTCTGGGACACAGCAAAAGCAGTGCTCAGAGGCCAATTTATATCAATAAATGCAGACATACAAAAAGAAGAAAGAGCCAAAATCAGAGAACTGTCCCTACAGCTTGAACAAATAGAAAGTGAGCAACAAAAGAATCCATCAGGCACCAGAAGAAAACAAATAATAAAAATTAAAGCTGAACTAAATGAATTAGAGAACAGAAAAACAATTGAAAGAATTAACAAAGCCAAAAGCTGGTTCTTGGAAAAAATTAACAAAATTGATAAACCATTGGCTAGACTGACTAAAGAAATACAGGAAAGGAAACAAATAACCCGAATAAGAAATGAGAAGGACCACATCACAACAGAACCAAATGAAATTAAAAGAATCATTTCAGATTATTATGAAAAATTGTACTCTAACAAATTTGCAAACCTAGAAGAAATGGATGAATTCCTGGAAAAACACTACCTACCTGAACTAACACATTCAGAAGTAGAACAACTAAATAGACCCATAACAAAAAAAGAGATTGAAACGGTAATCAAAAAACTCCCAACAAAAAAAAGTCCTGGCCCGGACGGCTTCACTGCAGAGTTCTACCAAACTTCCAGAGAAGAGTTAACACCACTACTACTAAAGGTATTCCAAAGCATAGAAAATGACGGAATACTACCCAACTCATTCTATGAAGCCACCATCTCCCTGATACCAAAACCAGGTAAAGACATTACAAAAAAAGAAAATTATAGACCTATATCCCTCATGAACATTGATGCAAAAATCCTCAACAAAATTCTAGCCAATAGAATCCAACAACACATCAAAAAAATAATTCACCCTGATCAAGTGGGATTTATACCAGGTATGCAAGGCTGGTTTAATATCAGAAAAACCATTAATGTAACCCACCACATAAATAAAACAAAAGACAAAAACCGCATGATCTTATCAATAGATGCAGAAAAGGCATTTGACAAAGTCCAACACCCATTCATGATAAAAACTCTTACCAAAATAGGAATTGAAGGAAAATTCCTCAACATAATAAAGGGCATCTATGCAAAGCCAACAGCCAATATCACTCTAAATGGAGAGAACCTGAAAGCATTTCCCTTGAGAATGGGAACCAGACAAGGATGCCCTTTATCACCGCTCTTATTCAACATCGTGTTGGAAGTCTTAGCCAGGGCAATTAGGCTGGACAAAGAAATAAAAGGTATCCGGATTGGCAAGGAAGAAGTAAAGTTATCACTATTTGCAGATGACATGATCTTATACACAGAAAACCCTAAGGAATCCTCCAGAAAACTACTGAAACTAATAGAAGAGTTTGGCAGAGTCTCAGGTTATAAAATAAACATACAAAAATCACTTGGATTCCTCTACATCAACAAAAAGAACACCGAAGAGGAAATAACCAAATCAATACCATTCACAGTAGCCCCCAAGAAGATAAGATACTTAGGAATAAATCTTACTAAGGATGTAAAAGACCTGTACAAAGAAAACTACAAAGCTCTACTACAAGAAATTCAAAAGGACATACTTAAGTGGAAAAACATACCCTGCTCATGGATAGGAAGACTTAACATAGTAAAAATGTCTATTCTACCAAAAGCCATCTATACATTTAACGCACTTCCGATCCAAATTCCAATGTCATATTTTAAGGGGATAGAGAAACAAATCACCAATTTCACATGGAAGGGAAAGAAGCCCCGGATAAGCAAAGCACTACTGAAAAAGAAGAAGAAAGTGGGAGGCCTCACCTTACCTGACTTCAGAACCTATTATACAGCCACAGTAGTCAAAACAGCCTGGTATTGGTACAACAACAGACACATAGACCAATGGAACAGAATTGAGAACCCAGACATAGATCCATCCACGTATGAGCAGCTGATATTTGACAAAGGACCAGTGTCAATTAATTGGGGAAAAGATAGCCTTTTTAACAAATGGTGCTGGCATAACTGGATATCCATTTGCAAAAAAATGAAACAAGACCCATACCTCACACCATGCACAAAAACTAACTCCAAGTGGATCAAAGACCTAAACATAAAGACTAAAACGATAAAGATCATGGAAGAAAAAATTGGGACAACCCTAGGAGCCCTAATACAAGGTATAAACAGAATACAAAACATTATCAAAAATGATGAAGAGAAACCCGATAACTGGGAGCTCCTAAAAATCAAACACCTATGCTCATCTAGAGACTTCTCCAAAAGAGTAAAAAGACCACCTACAGACTGGGAAAGAATTTTCAGCTATGACATCTCCGACCAGCGCCTGATCTCTAAAATCTACATGATTCTGTCAAAACTCAACCACAAAAAGACAAACAACCCAATCAAGAAGTGGGCAAAGGATATGAACACACATTTCACTAAAGAAGATATTCAGGCAGCCAACAGATACATGAGAAAATGCTCTTGATCATTAGCCATTAGAGAAATGCAAATTAAAACTACGATGAGATTCCATCTCACGTCAACAAGGCTGGCATTAATCCAAAAAACACAAAATAATAAATGTTGGAGAGGCTGCGGAGAGATTGAAACTCTCATACACTGCTAGTGGGAATGTAAAATGGTACAACCACTTTGGAAATCTATCTGGCGTTATCTTAAACAGTTAGAAATAGAACTACCATACAACCCAGAAATCCCACTCCTAGGAATATACCCTAGAGATACAAGAGCCTTCATACAAACAGATATATGCACACCCATGTTTATTGCAGCTCTGTTGACAATAGCAAAAACCTGGAAGCAACCAAGGTGTCCATCAACGGATGAATGGGTAAATAAATTGTGGTATATTCACACAACGGAATACTACGCATCGATAAAGAACAGTGACGAATCTGTGAAACATTTCATAACATGGAGGAACCTGGAAGACATTATGCTGAGCGAAATTAGTCAGAGGCAAAAGGACAAATATTGTATAAGACCACTATTATAAGATCTTGAGAAATAGTAAACCTGAGAAGAACACATACTTTTGTGGTTACGAGGTGGGGAGGGAGGGAGGGTGGGAGAGGGTTTTTTATTGATTAATCAGTAGATAAGAACTGCTTTAGGTGAAGGGAAAGACAACACTCAATACATGGAAGGTCAGCTCAATTGGACTGGACCAAAAGCAAAGAAGTTTCCGGGATAAAATGAATGCTTCAAAGGTCAGCGGAGCAAGTGCGGGGGTCTGGGGAACATGGTTTGTGGGGACTTCCAAGTCAATTGGCAAAATAATTCTATTATGAAATCATTCTGCATCCCACTTTGAAATGTGGCGTCTGGGGTCTTAAATGCTAACAAGCGGCCATCTAAGATGCATCAATTGGTCTCAACCCACCTGGAGCAAAGGAAAATGAAGAACACCAAGGTCACACGACAACTAAGAGCCCAAGAGACAGAAAGGGCCGCATGAACCAGAGACCTACATCATCCTGAGACCAGAAGAACTAGTTGGTGCCCGGCCACAATCGATGACTGCCCTGACAGGGAGCACAGCAGAGGACCCCTGAGGGAACAGGAGATCAGTGGGATGCAGACCCCAAATTCTCATAAAAAGACCAAACTTAATGGTCTGATTGAGACTGGGGGAATCCCGGTGGCCATGCTCCCCAGACCTTCAGTTGACACAGGACAGGAACCATCCCCGAAGACAACTCATCAGAAATGAAAGGGACTGGTCAGCGGGTGGGAGAGAGACGCTGATGAAGAGTGAGCTAATTATATCAGGTGGACACTTGAGATTGTGTTGGCAACTCTTGTCTGGAGGGGGGATGGGAGAATAGAGAGAGAGGGAAGCCGGCAAAATTGTCAAGAAAGGAGAGACTGAAAGGGCTGACTCAAGAGGGGGAGAGCAAGTGGGAGTAGGGAGTGAGATGTATGTAAACTTATATGTGACAGACTGATTGGATTTGTAAACGTTCACTTGAAGCTTAATAAAAGTTATTAAAAAAAAAAAAAGAACAAAGCATATAATCTGTCTTGCTTATCAAATTCTGTAGACCCCACTCTGGGTATTGGAAAACATGATTTAAGATTTTCTGTTGGATTCTAAGCACCAAAACTAAAATCTGATAAAATTCTTGGTTGACCTTTGAACAATCCATGTGAGGCAAGCCCAAACCAATCAAGTGAGCTTGAGTTTGGTTATATTAGGCCAGATGGTTCCATAGGGAGCACATTATGATCAAAACTAAGAGAATTATACTCTGGCTAAAAACAGCACTCTGTTCAAGTAATCCAATTAGACTTTGTCTTCATTTTTCTGATAAATATGGGAGATTAAGAAGTCTTTTCTAATGCTTGTATTTCTAAGATAACATGATTGAATGAAAGCATATCACCGAACTTTCCTTCCCATAAAGCTAAAAACCAAAAAAAGAACAAATTGTGAATAAAATCCAGAAGAGAGAACTAAACAGTACAAAAATACAGTGGAGTATTCAGTTCTTCACTTTTGAAAAGTGGTAAACTGCGACAGAGCAAAATATGATCCCAAAATTTGATGAGCTATCCCTTCTCCCACATACTGAGAAGCAGTGCCAGGGAGAGAAGATAAGTGGAAATTTTTATTAAAAAGAAATTACTACTCCCCAAGTTGGAGGAAAGTACACAGAGGAGCTAAGTAGATGGCCTAGGAGAAAGGATACAAAATGTCCTTCAGAATATCCAATAAGGTACTCAACTTTGTTGTCCCCGACAAAGAGGAAGATAGGAGAAGGAAGGAACAATGGCAATGATTACTTAGAACTAATAATATCCAGGAATAATGGGGGATATTTTAGAATTACAAAGAGAGAAAGAAGTAAGAGAACATCTGAGAGAGGAGGTCCATCCAGGAAGCCCCATTTGAAGCCCCCTTCTCAATATGAACAAACCAGCCTTAGCCAAAATGCTCAGGCCTCCCCCACATCTGTTCTCTGCCTGGGAGGGCAATGGAAGCAGCTTAATAAGAGAAGCTAATGAAACTAGCCAAATCAAGGCCTAGAGATGATGAACTGGATCAGAAGCCATTCTAGATATATTTCATGTTTTCTTGTGATCTATTACTTTTGCAACATACTTTTGTTTGTGGAATACCCTTCCTTATGAACCCCACACCCCTAATGGAAATACCAGAAAACTGGCTTTGTCAGTCAGCCTTGCAGCTGGAGCACAGGCTTGAAGACTAGGCCTTGGAACCCAGGACAACTCTCAGGAGATGTAAATTCAAAAGTTAGCAATATGATGAGTCAAGCATTGTGTGAAGTTGATTTTCTTCAGAAGATTGAGACAGAGATATTAAGCTTTCAGGGCAGAAGTGAAAGAGGTTGTCCAGCATCAGTGGTGGAGAGACTGTGTCTATGCCAACAGTGGGGGCTTGGAATGCTCATTTAAGCCCTGCCACAGTGGGATTTGGGCATTTTTCTTGGCTGTATACTACCTGAGTCTGACTCTCTGGCCATCTGCCACCAACAAAAGAGAAGTAGATAGAAGCAAAAACAGAAAGAAACTGCAAACTGAGCCTTTAAAGGGCAAGACTAACATGTTTCAAATAAAATGAGAAGGGAGTCTGCCACACATAGTTCTGCACAAACAGAACATAGAGGTAGTGGTCATCAACCAGGACCTCCCTCATCTTAAACCAAACATACAAACCTACTGTTGTTGTTGTTAGGTGCCATCAAGTTGGTTCCGACTCATAGCGACCCTATGCACAACAGAACAAAACACTGCCTGGTCCTGAACCATCCTTAACAATCTTTGTTATGCTCGAGCTCATTGTTGCAGCCACTGTGTTAATCCACCTCGTTGAGGGGCTTCCTTTTTTCTGCTGACCCTGTACTCTTACAAGCCTGATGTCCTTCTCCAGGGACTGATCCCTCCTGGCAACATATCCAAAGTATGTAAGAGGCAGTCTCGCCAACCTTGCTTCTAAGGAGCATTCTGGTTGTACTTCCTCCAAGACAGATTTGTTCGTTCTTTTGGCAGTTCATGATATCTTCGATATTCTTCGCCAAACACCACAATTCAAAGGCGTCAATTCTTCGGTCTTCCTTATTCATTGTCCAGCTTTCACATGCATATGATGCGATTGAAAATACCATGGCTTAGGTCAGGCGCACGTTAGTCTTCAAGGTGACATCTTTGCTCCTTAACACTTTAGACAGGTCCTTTGGAGCAGATTTAGCCAAGGCAATGCGTCTTTTGATTTCTTGGCAAACCTACTTGCACCCATTATTCCTTCCTCCCTGCCATTGTAATAAAGAAAGTGTTCTTCCTCCTGTCTAAGGCTAATTACCCCATATCCCAGGGTGGTCTCAGATCTCACCTACATTTGTTTTATCAGAAACCTAATACTACTTAGTCCTACACTCTAGAGTTTATCTAACTTCTTTTTACGATATGATCCTTCTCACTGGCAGTTTTTCAAATTCATTTTTCCTTATATTTTAAAATTAGGCAAGAAATAACTGCATTTTGGTTGCTAAATGTTTAAAAAATACAGAAATGTGGGGCAGTGTTTCATTCTGTTGTGCACGGGGTCACTATGATTTGGAACCCACTCGACAGCACCTAATGACAACTTATATTTCAGACTGGAAGCTGAAGAAGCTGACAATCTGGAAAAGCCAATAGGCACAGACAAAAAAAGCCCCAACAAAAGCCTGCTATCTCTAACCCTTGAACCAGGAAAGGGGCAGACTAGCAAGATATAGAGCAACTACTAAAATATATATGTAGAGAAATACACACAAAAACACTGCAGATATATCGAAACAGATTTCTACAAAATAGTCAAGTAGCCCAGAAGAAGGCAATAAAAAGAAACAAAAGCAGAGAACAATGAGAATACAAAAAATAAAATGACAGGTTTAAGCCTTAAGCCTTAATAATCACATTAATTGCAAATGGTCAAAATACATCAATTAAAAGACAGAGATTGGTAGAAAGGACTAAAAAACATGACCTAATTATAGGTTGTCTATAAGAAAATTCAAATATAATATCTAGGTAGGTTGAATGCATAGTACCAGTATCAGTACCAGTTGTCATCAAGTCAGTTCCCACTCATGGAGACCCCATGTATGTCAGAGTAGAACTGTGCTCCATAGGGTTCTCAATAAGTGGTTTTTCAGAAGTAGATTGTCAGACCTTTCTTCTGAGGTTCCTCTGGGTGGGCTCGAACTGCCAACCTGATTGCTAGCAGCTGATTGTGTTAACCATTTGCACCACCCAGGGACTCCTAGGTTGAAAGTTAAAGGGATGGAAAAAAGGTATACAAAGCAGGAGTGACTATATTAATATCAGAAAAGCAGACTTCAGAGTAAATAAATTTACCAGATACAAAAAGGGACATATATAATGATAAAATGGTCAGTCCACGAAGAAGACATAGTAACACTGAATGTGTATGAACCAAGCAACAGAACTGCAAAATATGTGGAACAAAACCTGATAGAACTGAAAGGAGAAGTAGACAAATCCACAATTATAGTTGGAGACTTGATCAGCAGTTTGGCAGTTTCTTAAAAAACTAAACATACAACTGCCAAATTATCCAACAATGTACCCGTAGGTATTTATCCCAGAGAAATGAAGACTTATATTCACAGAAAAACCTGTACAAGATGTTTATAGCAGCTTTATTCACAATAGTCAAAAATTGGAAACAACCCAGAGATCCTCCAATGGGTGAATGTTTAAACAAACTGGTACAGCCATACCATGGAATATTATTCAAGAATAAAAAAAGAAACAGGCTATTAATACACACAACTTGGATGACTCCAGATAACTAAAGCAAGTGAAAAAAGTCAACATCAAAAGGTTTTACACTGTATAATTCAATTTATATAAAATTCTTGAAATGACAAAATTATAGACATGGAGAACAGATTAGTGGTTGTCAGAGGTTAAGGAGGGGGTAGAGGCAGAACCAAAGTGGGCATGTTTATAAAAGGGCAAGTCAGGGATCCTTGTAGTGATGGGAATATTCTGTGTCTTGACTGTATCTATGCCAATATCCTTGTTGTGATATTGTACTGTAGTTTTGCGAGATATTACCATTGTGGCAAATTGGGTAAATGGCACACAGGATCCTTTTGTAGTATGTCTTACATTTATTTATTTATTTCTCCATTTATTGCAAAATAAAAATTTTGTTAAAAAATCCATGCCAGATGAAAACAATTTTAATAACATATTTTGTTTAACTCAGTATGTCTACCCCCACTTGTCTGTCAGTTTGTCGTACTGTGGGGGCTTGTGTGTTGCTGTGATGCTGGAAGCTATGCCACCGGTATTCAGATACCAGCGGGGTCACCCACGGAGGACAGGTTTCAGCTGACCTTCCAGGCTAAGACAGACTAGGAATAAGGACCCGGCAGTCTACTTCTGAAAAGCATTAGCCAGTGAAAACCTTATGAAAGCAGCGGAACATTGTCTGATATAGCGCTGGAAGATGAGCCCCCCAGGTTGGAAAGCACTCAAAAGATGACTGGGGAAGAGCTGCCTCCTCAAAGTAGAATCGACCTTAATGACATGGATCGAGTAAAGCTTTTGGGACCTTCATTTGCTGATGTGGCACGACTCAAAATGAGAAGAAACAGCTGCAAACATCCATTAATAATTGGAACCTAGAATGTACAAAGTATGAATCTAGGAAAATTGGAAATCATCAAAAATGAAATGGAACGCATAAACGTCAATATCCTAGGCATTAGTGATCTGAAATGGACTGATACTGGCCATTTTGAATTGGACAATCATATAGTCTACTATGCTGGGAATGACAACTTGAAGAGGAATGGTGTTGCATTCATCATCAAAAAGAACGTTTCAAGATCTATCCTGAAGTACAGTACTGTCAGTGATAGGATAATATCCATATGCCTACAAGGAAGACCAGTTAATACAACTATTATTCAAATTTATGCACCAACCACTAGGGCCAAAGATGAAGAAATAGATTTTTATCAGCTGCTATAGTCTGAAATTGATCAAACATGCAATCAAGATACATTGATAATTACTGGCAATTGGAATGTGAAAGTTGGAAACAAAGAAGAAGGATCAGTAGTTGGGAAATATGGCCTTGGTGATAGAAACAATGCTGGAGATCAAATGATAGAATTTTGCAAGACCAACGAGTTCTTCATTGCAAATACCTTCTTTCACCAACATAAATGGCAACTATACACAAGGAGCTCACCAGATGGAACACACAGAAACCAAATTGACTACATGTGTGGAAAGAGACAATGGAAAAGCCTAATATCATCCGTCAGAACAAGGCCAAGGGCCAACCGTGGAACAGATCATCAATTGCTCATATGCAAGTTCAAGCTGAAACTGAAGAAAATCAGAGCAAGTCCACAAGAGCCGAAACATGACCTTGAGTATATCCCACCTGAATTTAGAGACCATCTGAAGAATAGATTTGACGCATTGAACACTAGTGACCAAAGACCAGACAAGTTGTGGAATGACATCATCCATGAAGAAAGCAAGAGGTCACTGAAAAGACAGAAAAGAAAGAAAAGACCAAGATGGATGTCAGAGAAGACTCTGAAACTTGTTCTTGAGCATTGAGCAGCTAAAGCAAAAGGAAGAATTGATGAAGTAAAAGAACTGAACAGAAGATTTCAAAGGGCCTCTCGAGAAGACGAAATAAAGTATTATAATGACACGTGCAAAGAGCTGGAGATGGAAAACCAAAAGGGAAGAACACGCTCGATGTTTCTCAAGCTGAAAGAACTGAAGAAAAAAATCAAGCCTCGAGTTGCAATAGTGAAGGATTCCATGGGGAAAATATTAAATGATGCAGCAAGCATCAAAAGAAGATGGAAGGACTACACAGAGTCACTATACCAAAAAGAATTAGTCGATATTCAACCATTTCAAGAGGTGGCATATGATCAGGAACCAATCGTACTGAAGGAAGAAGTCCAAGCTGGTCTGAAGGCAGTGGCAAAAAACAAGGTTCCAGGAATTGATGGAATATCAATTGAGATGTTTCAACAAACGGATGCAGTGCTGGAGGTGCTCACTCATCTATGCCTGGAAATATGGAAGACAGCTTCCTGGCCAACTGATTGGAAGGGATCCATATTTATGCCTATTCCCAGGAAAGGTGATCCAACCGAATGTGGAAATTATAGAACAATATCATTAATATCACACATAAGCAACATTCTGCTGAAGATCATTCAAAAATGGCTGCAGCAGTATATCAACAGGGAACTGCCAGAAATTCAGGTTGGTTTCAGAAGAGGACGTGGAACCAGGGATATCATTGCTGATGTCAGATGGATCCTGGCTGAAAGCAGAGAATACCAGAAGGATGTTTACCTGTGTTTTATTGATTATGCAAAGGCATTTGACTGTGTGGATCATAACAAACTATGGATAACACTGCGAAAATGGGAATTCCAGGACACTTAATTGTGCTTATGAGGAACCTTTACGTAGATCAAGAGGCAGTTGTTCGGACAGAACAAGGGGATATTGATTGGTTTAAGGTTAGGAAAGGTGTGCGTCAGGGTTGTATTCTTTCACCATACTTATTTAATCTGTATGCTGAACAAATAATACGAGAAGCTGGACTATATGAGGAAGAACAGGGCATCAGGAATGGAGGAAGACTCATTAACAACCTGCGTTATGCAGATGACACAACTTTGCTTGCTGAAAGTGAAGAGAACTTCAAGCCCTCGTTAGTGAAGATCAAAGACCATAGCCTTCAGTATGGATTGCATCTCAACATAAAGAAAACAAAAATCCTCACAACTGGACCAATGAGCAACATCATGATAAACAGAGAAAAGATTGAAGTTGTGAAGGATTTAATTTTACCTGGATCCACAATCAACAGCCATGGAAGCAGCAGCTAAGAAATCAAAAGATGCATTGCACTGAGCAAATCTGCTGCAAAGGATCTCTTCAAAGTGTTGAAGAGCAAAGATGTCACCCTGAAGACTAAGGTGCACCTGACCCAAGCTATGGTATTTTCAATCAATCAACCAATCAAGGTGGACAATGAATAAGGAAGACCGAAGAAGAGTTGATGCCTTTGAATTGTGGTGCTGGCGAAGAATATTGACTATACCATGGATTGCCAAAAGAACGAACAAATCTGTCTTAGAAGAAGTACAACCAGAATGCTCCTTAGAAGCAAGGATGGCAAGACTGTGTCTTCCATACTTTGGACATGTTGTCAGGAGGGATCAGTCCCTGGAGAAGGACATCATGCTTGGCAGAGTACAGGGTCAGCAGAAAAGAGGAAGACCCTCAACGAGGTGGATTGACTCAGTGGCTGCAACTATAAGCTCAAGCATAACAACGATTGTAAGGATGACGCAGGACTGGGCAGTGTTTCGTTCTGTTGTGCATAGGGTCGCTATGAGTCGGAACCAACTTGATGGCACCTAACAATAACAGCAGTATATCTAAAATGTTATCATTTCAATGTGTAATATAAAATATTAAGGAGATGACATATTTTTTTTGTACTAAGCTTTCAAAATTTGGTATGCATGTTATACCTATAAACCAAAAAACACGTAACCCGCTACTGTCGAGTCGACTCTGACTTTACACCTATTGAATGTACCAAATTATATACTAGTTTTCATCAGAAATGCTTGATCTGTATTTAGATTTCATAAAATTTAATATTGAAAAATTAGATTCATGTCCTCAAACTATTCCATTCTTAAAATTTTTCAGTAACTGAAAAAATACCTTCAAATTATTTTCGTTCAATATTCTTATCCATATTGACCAAATTCCTTCATATTTTTTAGAAGAATTGATTTGACTTTGAAGCAAAAACATTATCAGTGAATTAAATTCACTAACTTTTGTGTCAATTCAGCATTACTAATATTGAATTCAAAGGGGGTATTTCATAAATTGAAGAGTAACTTTGAATGCACCACTGTATACAACATGTTCTTCACATTTGTCTGGCAGTCAATGTACATAACGCTGTTAATTATGATTACAATCTTCCATGTGATGATTCGTGTTAGGAAAGTATGACTAATATTGATATATATTATCCAAAGTTTCTATCCCCATACAAATTCTTGCATTTCTCTAGCAAGGCTGCAAGATTTTCTTTTGCTTGGAGCTTCAGTTTTAGCTCTTTGGGATGCAGTGTGATATCAGTGAGAAAATGCAAATCTCAGCATCACTTTTGTCTTTGATTATTGGCTATTTGGCAAGAGTTCATTTTGCTTTAAGAAAATCTTGAATTGGAGTTACCAGTACAGTAAATCTTTGTAAAATTCTTCTGGGACTCAACTAATGAGCATTGGCAAAGAACATAAGACCGTTCAATTTGTTGTCTTCTATTAGTTTTATTAGTTTTAGCAGTTCTGTAAACTGGCAATGATCCATAGCATTTACACACATATGCTAAATGATATCACAACTATGTCCAGACATACAATCTGCTTCAGAAAATTGAGGACAAATGTTTTCAATATGTATCATACAGTGGAATGAAGTAATAAGGGAAACATAGGTCTCTTGTTTTAAAATTCCAATAAACCCAGATGTTTTACCTAACATAGCTGGAGCACTGCCTATTGTAATACTAACTGATGCTTTTTCATATCTAATTGAATTTTTTTTGACAGATGTAAAAGATCCAAAATTATGCCATGAGTTTGATTTGTTGGGCTGCAAAGTGAAATTTCTTCATAAATTTGGAAGTCCTTTGTGACAAAACATGCTCCAAGTGCTAATTGGGCAGTGTTTCTTATATTACATGTGGTTTTCCAAATTTTGAAACCGTTGATCTCTGATATTGTTAAAAGGTCTTGTATTATACAAGCAGTTGTTTGGTGGTTTTAATTGCAGATTTTTTACATTTAAAATATTTCTTTTAGCCTGTTCCTCCTAATTGTCTAAAAAATTTCCATAATAGATATAAAAACTTATTTTACCATCTTCCCATATAAAAATGTGGTCTTGTTTCCTGAATACAACCGAGCACTTCAAAGACCAGAGTAGCTGGGGCAGGGGTTTGGGGGCCATGGTTTCAGGGGACATGTAGGCATCTAGGTCAATTGGCATAACAAAATGTATTAAGAAAACATTCTGCCTCCCACTTTGGTGAGTGCCGTCTGGAGTCTTAAATGCTAGCAAGTGGCTGTCTAAGATGCATCAATTGGTCTCAACACACCTGGAGAAAAGGAGAATGAAGAACACCAAAAACACAGGTAATTATGAGCCGAAGAGACAGAAAGGACCATATAAACCAAGAGACCACGTCAGCCTGAGACCAGAAGAACTAGATGGTGCCCGGATATAACCGATGACTGCCCTGACAGGGAACACAAGCGAGAATCCCTGATGGAGCAGGAGAACAGTGGGATGCAGACCTCAAATTCTCATAAAAAGACCAGACCTAACGGTCTGACTGAGACTGGAGGTATACCGGAGATCATGGTCCCTGGACTGGAACCTTTTCCAAAGCCAACTCTTCAGACAGGGATTGGACTAGACTATAAGGCAGAAAATGACACTGGTGAGGAGTGACTTTCTTGGCTCAAGTAAACACATGAGACTATGCAGGCAGCTCCTGCCTGGAGGCAAGATGAGAAGGCAGAGGGGGACAGAAGCTGCCTGAATGGACATGGGGAATAAAGGGTGGAGAGGAGGAGTGTGTTGTCTCATTAGGGGGAGAGCAACTAGTAGTACATAGCAAGGTGTATTTAAGTTTTTGTATGAGAGACTGACTTGATTTGTAAACTTTCACTTAAAGCACAATTAAAAAAAATAAAAATGTCTCTCTCTTTTCTTTCATTTTTTCTTCGTTCTTTTTTGTAAAGAGCCATGTCTTCTCCTCAAAGTATCCTTTTCCTTGTGGTTGTCACAGAATAATTAATTCTAAACATCTACCACGATGATAGAATTTAGACAGAGCATCGTTTTTTATGATTTGGAAAATGAATTCATCTTTAATTCTTTACCCATATTTGTAACAATTGGAAATACACTTGAATGTGTCTTTCCTCAAGCTACACTTCTTCGGCCTTCTATGTCATCAGGAAAATGCTTGAGAAGGAAAAAAAAAGCTTGTCTCCCCCCTCCCCATGTCCTATCGACTCCCGGTACCTAACTTCAATATACAATATACCTAAAAGACCACATGAGGTAGAGAATACAATTTGTCTCCAGAGACAGGGCCATCCATCAAATTGGGTTGCTTCCTTTCACATACCTGAGCATATTGGGACCAGGCCACTGGTCTTCAACAAAAAATTTCTGCTTTGCTGCAAAACCAGTGAAAACAACAAGTCTTACCTTTGTCTGGTTTTGCCAATGCAGTAATATTGACTCTTAGCTATTTACCAAGTTATAATCTGTGAGAAACATTCCTATTCCTAGAGGTGCTTTCAAAATCCTATCAAAAAACAGAAAGCAGGAATCACTGGCAGTAATGCTTCCTTGGGAACAGCCAAGCTTTATTAACGGCATTATGCACCCTCAATGCTTGGTTGTATATTCCCGAGAAAGCAAGACCTAATGGAAGCACTAAGAAACACAACCAGAATGCCCCTTAGAAGTAAGGTTGGTGAGGCTTTGATTTGCTTACTTTAAACACATCATCAGGAAAGATTATTATTAGAAAAGGATATCATGTTTGATAAAGTAGAGGGTCAGTGAAAACGGGGAAAACCCTTGCGATGTTTAAGGTTGTGCATCAACTTGGCCTGGCCATAATTTTCAGTGGTTTGACAGTTATGTAAGGATATATTTCTGCATTTATATAATGATGTAGTCATCCTCCATGATGTGATCAGCCAATCAGTCGTAAGGGGAGTTACCTCAGGGGTGTGACCTGCATCCAATATATACATGGACGCTCTGGCAAAGCTTGCTCGCTTGTTCTGGATCTTGCATCTGGCTTATCATCATCTGACCTCCGGTTCTTGGGACTTGAGCCAGCAGCCCGCAGTATTGCCTGCTGATCTTGGGATTCATCAGCCTCCCCAGCCCATGAGCCAGTGGCCTGCCACCTGACCTGCTGATCTTGGGTGTCTCAGCCACTGCAGCTACCTGAGTCAGGAGAAACCTCCAGCCTGACACCTGACCCATGGACTTGGGACTTGTCAACTTCTACAACCATGTAAGCCATTTCCTTGAGATAAATCTCTCTATGTATATACATATATATATATATACGTACATGCTTCACTGGTTTTGTTTCTCTAGAGAACTCAGCCTAAGACAACCCTCAATGAGACGGATTGACATAGTAGCCTCAGCATTGTACTCAAATATACCAATGATCATGGATAATGAAGATGGCACATGACTGGGTAAGGTTTCATTCTGTTATACATCAGGTCCCCTGAGTCAGAGGCAACTCGACAGCAGCTAACAACAACAGCAATGGAAAAGCACAGATTTGAAGCCTTGCAAGCTTAGTTCATCACTGACTATCTGAGTGACCTTGCATAAAGTTATTTATGTTATCTATATAGATCAGTTTCTTCATTAGTACAATGGAGATGACAATACCTAATGTACAGAGTGTCTTTTGATGATTAAATGACATCACATATATGCAAGTATGTAGAATGTAGCCTAGAAAGGGTACTGTTGGTGAAGAGCCCTGGGCCATAGTGGTTAAAACGCTAGGCAGCTAACCAAAAGGAGAAAGATGTAACAGTCTGCTTCCATAAAGATTTACAGCCTTGGAAAACCTAGAGGGGCAGTTTTACTCTGTCTGTAGTGTCATTCTGAGTCAGAATCGACTCAACGGCAATGGGTTTTTTACTGTTGGCATTTCAGAGCAGGAAGTATCTCCTTGTCATGGGCACTGAAACGGAAATTTGTTTCCATGTTACCAATATTTTATCATCTGGAAAGTCATATCGGCAACCTAGCAAATATCAAAGATGAATGTAAAAGAGTTGGAGACTCTTTGCATTGCTTTCGTTAGTTTAATTTCTACCTTCTTTAAGAGGGCTTTCTTGATGGCCCAAGGCTTCAAAGCTTACTCTCAGAAATTCTATAGCAATGTTTGTGTTTAACACTCATATGCTTTTTATCATGTCCCAGTGTCTTAGCCTTCTCTCCTTTGGTGGACCCAGTTTCTAGCACAGGGCCCTACAAATAGAAAGTGCTCAGCACATCTTTGATAGCCTCTCACAGTTCCAGAATGAAGCACTCCTGGTATTGGATAATTGAATTAGGGAATGTAATATCACAGTGAAAGAGAAAACTCTGTTGGATTTTAGAATTTGCAATATATGAAATATTGCCTTATCCATAGCCTGCACCAGACCTGAATAGTACTATACTATCATCCATATTTCCGGAAAAAAGGTAAACAAAACCCCTGCCTTGCATTTTAGAACTGGATAGCAGGCTGTTTTTATCTTTAGTCCAAGATGAACCTTTCCCTTGCCTTGATTGTACTCCTTTAGAATACATAGCCTAAGCTCAGAGAGGGCAAAAATGGCTTAGAAACTTCTCTAGCTTCTCACAACCCAGTGCTTAACCTGATGGTTTACACACAACAGGGCTCAGTGAAATTCTGCTAAATCAGTGACCTTAACATGAAGAACATGCCCCTAGGAGTACAAAAAGAATTTCCAGGTGGTCCACAGGCATGCCTACTTCTAAGAACATCGATTTTCAGATCCTCCACCTGCTTATGCATGGATTTTAAAGCCAATCGGCCTGAGCACAGCTCTGGTTCAGGCCTCATGCACCTTCTGCACTCACATGTCTTCTTCAAAATTGTTCTCCTGCTTTTACAGAAAGGCATCCAACTCACCCATCTGGAGTCTTCTTTTTGTACCTTGTAGGTTGTGTTGCACTAGTAGGTGCTAAGCAAGTTGGAAGATTGGAATACAAGTGGAACTTCCTTTGAACAAAGAATGGTATTAGAAATGGGGTATTTGAACTTATGTTGGGGTGTTCTGAACTCAGATATATTATATGGAATGGGGAGTGATGAAAATATTTTGTTTAATAAACTTTCTCCCTCAACATCCAAAGTGTTTTCGAAGAATTCATTGATCCATAAAGTTTTGTGAGAGCATTGTTAAGAAATATGGAAGGTGGCAATGCTTTATTTCAAATAAGTGACAAACTCAAGGTAAAGCTTTGTGCCTTATCCGTCTTAGATTTAGAATTCAAGACCAAGATGCAGCTGTAGAGGCTGTATTAATACATTCATTTCAATGGAAAGAAAGGAAGTCAGACTTTTTCTGACAGAGTAAGTCTGATTGGTTTGACAACGAAGGCTGGCTTTTCAGTTAGTTTATTTGACAATTTCCAAATTTTGAATAAGCTAAATCTGTAGCTCCACAGTTTTGAAAAGCTTCTGTTAAGGGTGGTGAAAAATTTTGGAAACAGATAGTGGTGATGGTTGCACAACAAGGTGAATGTAATTAAAGTCACCGAATTGTACGTGTAGAAAATGTTGAAATAGCAAGTATTTTGTTATGTATATACTTATCACAATTTTAAAAATTAATTAAAAAACTAAATGTAAGGTAAAGTCATTTTATATTAAAAACCTTTTATTGTCAAAGATGAATGGAAATTAATATTTTAATCTCCTCAAAGCTTTCTGATATCAGATTAAAAAAGATGTCTCTAAAAGAATAATACATATAACTAACACACTTTATTTTTATTGTACTTTAGATGAAGGTTTACAGAACAAACTAGGTTCTCATTAAACAGTTAGTACACATAATTGTTGTATGACATTGGTTAACAACCCCACAGCATGTCTACAGTCTCCCTTCTCAACATTGGGTTTCCCATTATTAGCATTCCTGTCCCCTCCTGCCTTCTAGTCCTTGCCCCTGGGCTGGTGTGCGCCTTTAGTCTCATTTTGTTTTATGGGTTTATCTAATCTTTGGCTGAAGGGTGAACCTCAGGAGTGACTTCATTACTGAGCTATAGGGATGTCTGGGGGCCATATTCTCAGGGTTTCTCCAGTCTCTTTCAGGCCAGCATGTCTGGTCTTTCTTTTTGAGTTAGAATATTGTTCTACATTTTTTCTCTAACTCTGTCCGGGACCCTCTATTGTGATCCTTGTCCGCGCAGTCAGTGGTGGTAGCCGGGTGCCATCTTGTTGTACTGGACTCAGTCTGGTGGAGGCTGTGGTGGATGTGGTCCATTAGTCCTTTGGACTAATCTCTCCCTTGTATCTTTAGTTTTCTTCATTTTTCCTTGTACCTGAAGGGGTTAGACCAGTGGAGTATCTTAGATGGCTGCTCATGGGCTTTTAAGACCCCAGACACTACTCACCAAAGTAGAATGTAGAATATTTTCTTTATAAACTATGTTATGCCAATTGAGCTAGGTGTTCCCCGAGACCATGGCCCCCACAGCCCTCTAAATAATACACTTTAAAACTTATTGGAATAGTTATGGGCACATATATCCCATGAGGGAGAATATTTTTCTTTTGTTCACTGGTATATAATGACAGTACCTGTCATACAGTAGGCACTCAATAATTGTTTACTGATAAATAAAACTTTTATGTATGTTTCCCAGAAATTGGTAAAATAAATAATGCTAATACAGTGACAAATACTTCAGCAAGTCAGGCAGTTTTTAATATTTTACTTCAAAAAATTTTGACTTCAGTTATCACATAATAAATAATCAAATAGATTTTAAATGGTAACTCATTATGTGATTTTTTTACTTATAGCACAGTAGGAATTCAAAGAAGCCAGGAACCTAACACTGCTATAATACAGGTCCTTCCATTCTTAATTACATATCTATAGAAATATAATTTCTCAGTGCTTAAAAAGTGGGAAGCTATTTGATGATGCACAGGACCAGGCAGTGTTTCCTTCTGTTGTACATGGAGTCACTATGAGTTAGAACTGACGCGACATCACCTAACAACAACAACATTTGATGATGATGATCCATCTCTCATTGTAGCAATATTTAATAGTTATCTAAAGCTGTATGAATTATTGTATTTTT
This sequence comes from Elephas maximus indicus, assembly GCF_024166365.1. NCBI lineage: Eukaryota > Metazoa > Chordata > Mammalia > Proboscidea > Elephantidae > Elephas > Elephas maximus. The sequence continues at coordinate 9,451,843 of NC_064846.1, read as the reverse complement.
ATGCATATAACACATGCTTTCTCTTTGCCAACTGCACCATTCTCCCACGAGGTATGTTCATAAGCGTGCTATGCTAAATTTTTTACAGCAAAAATCTTTGGCCTTAATGCTTGGTGCCCAGATTTCAATAATAGTCATATTAACTGGTGTTCCTTGTGGGCATATGGCTATTATCCTGTAACTGACAGCATTGTACTTCAACATAGATCTTGAAATGTTCTTTTTGACAGTGAATGCAATGCCATTCCAAGATATGCAGGTGGCAAATAAATATATGAAAAGATGCTCAACATCATATGTCACAAGGAAATTGCAAATTAAAACAACGAGATAACCTCAACACACCTATAAGAACAGTTAAAATCTAAAATACTGACACCACCAAATTCTGTTGAGAGTGTGGTGCACCAGGAACCCTCATTCACTGCTGGTGGGATTGCAAAATAGCACAGCCACTTTGGAAGACAGCCTGTCAATTTCTTACAAAGCTAAAGATAGGCTGATCATACGATTCAGCAATGATGTTCCTAGGTATTTACTCAAATCAGTTGAAAACTTATGTTTACACAAAAACCTGCAGATGAATGTTTATAGCAGCTTTATTCATTCTTGCCCAAACTTGGAAGCAATCAAAAAGTCCTTCAATAGATGCATGGATAAACAAACTATGGTATATCCATACAATGGACTATTATTCAGTGATAAAAAGAAATAAGTTATCAAACTATGAAAGACATGGAAGAATCTGAAATGCATATTGATAACTGAAGGAAAGAGTCCCTGCGTGGTGCAAATGGTTAAAGTGCTACTAATCAAAAGGTGGCAGTTTGAGTCTACCCAGAGGCACCTCAGAAGAAAAGCCTGGTGATATACTTCTGAAAAATCAAGAGACTCTGAAAATTGCTTTTGAATGTAGAGTAGCTGCAGCGAAAGGAAGAAATGATGAAGTAAAAGAGATGAACAAAAGATTTCAAAGAGCAGCCCTAGAAAACAAAGTATGCAAAATGTGCAAAGACCTAGAGTTAGAAAACCAAAAGGGAAGAACATTCTCTGCATTTCTCAAGCTGAAAGAACTGAAGAAAAAATTCAAGCCTCGCTTTGCAATATAAAAGGATTCTACGGGGAAAATATTGAATGATGCAGGAAGCATCAAAAGAAGATGAAAAAGAATACACAGAGTCACGGTACCAAAAAGAATTTGTCGATGTTTAACTGTTTCAGGAGGTAGCATATGATCAAGAGACTGTGGTGCTAAAGGAAGATGTCCAAGCTGCACTCAAGGCATTGGTGAAACACAAGCCTCCAGGAATTGACAGCATACCAACTGAGATGTTTCTCAAATAGATGCAGTCCTGGAGGCTCCCTTGTCTGTGCCAAGAAATTTGGAAGACAGCTACTGGCCAGTCAACTGGAAAACATCCATATTTGTGCCCATTCTGAAGAAAGGTGATCCAACAGAATGTGAAAATTATTGAACAATATCATTAGTATCACACACAAGCAAAATTATGCTGAAGATCATTCAAAAATGGCTGCAGCAGTATATCGACAGAGAACTGCCAGGAATTCAGGCTGGTTTCAGAAGAGGACATGGATGGAACCAGGGATAACACTGCTGATGTCAGATGGATCTTGACTGAAAGCAAGAATACCAGAAAGATGTTTACCTGTGTTTTATTGACTATGCAAAGGTAGTTGACTGTGTGCATAATAACAAAGTTTGGATAACTTTGCAAAGAATGGAAATTCCTCAAATAAGAACACTTAATTTTACTCATGTGGAACCTGTACAAAGACCAAGAGACAGTCATCTGAACAGAACAAGGGTATACTGTGTGGTTTAAAGCCAAGAAAGGTATGTGTCAGGGTTATATCCTTTCACCATACTTATTCAATCTGTATGCTGAGGAAATTATCTGAGAAGCTGGACTATATGAAGAAGAATGGGGTATCAGGATTGGAGGAAAACTCATCTGTGTTATGCAGATGACAAAACCTTGCTTGTTGACAGTGAAGAGGACTTGAAACACTTACTGATGAAGATCAAAGACTACAATCTTCAGTATGGATTACACCTCAACATAAAGAAAATAAAAATCCTCACAACTGGACCAATAAGCAACATCATGGATAAACGAAGAAAAAGATTTCATTTAACTTGGATCTACAATCAACACCCACGGAAGCAGCAGTCACGAAGTCAAAACATGCACTGCATTAGGCAAATCTGCTGCAAAAGTTCTCTAAAGTGTTAAAAATCAAAGATATCACTTTAAGGACTAAAGTAACCCTGATGGAAGCCATGGTGTTTTCGACAGCCTCATATGCATGTGAAAGCTGGACAATGAATAGCGAAGACTGAAGAAGAATTGATGCCTTTGAATTATGGTGCTGGCGAAGAATATTGAGTATATTATGGACTGCCAGAAGAATGAACCAATCTGTCTTGGAAGAAATACAGCCAGAATGCTCCTTAGAAGTGAGGATGGCGAGACTTCATCTCACATACTTTGGACATGTTATTAGGAGGGACCAGTCTCAAGAGAAGGACATTATGCTTGTTGAAGTAGAGGGTCAGTGAAAAAGAGGAAGACCCTCGGCAAGATGGATTGACCCAGTGGCTGCAAAAATGGGCTCAAGCATAACAACGATTTTGAGGGTGTGCAGGACAGGGCAGTGTTTTGTTCTGTTGTATATAGGGTTGCTATGAGTTGGAAACAACTCAGTGGCACCTAACAACAACATATCTTCTTTGATGAGGTTTCACTTAAAATCTTTTGCCCCTTTTGTAACTGGGTAGTTTGTTTTCTTATTATTGCGTTTTAAGTGTTCTTTGGATACAAGCACTTTGTCAGATATGCGCTTTGCGAATATTTTCTTCCAGCCTGTGGCTTGATTTTTCATTCACTTACCTCTTCTTTTGCAGAGCAGTTTCTGTTTTTTTTAATTTCAATAAAGTTCAACTGATCAACCTTTTATTTTATGTGTTGTACTTTGGGGATTGTATCTTAAAAACTCATTACCAAACTCAAGATCACATAGCTTTCTCCTCTGTTTTCTTCCTAGAAGTGTTCTAGTTGAGCATTGTGCATTTAGGTCTATTATTCAGTTTGAGTTGCTATTTGTGAAAGGTGTAAGATGTGTGTCTAGGTTCTTCCCCCAACTCTCCCTTTGGCATATCGACATCCAATTGTTCCACAGTCATTTATTGAAAATGCCTTTATTTTTTATTCAGTAGGAATTTAAGGACTGGAAAAGGCCTCTTGGCAGTGACGTGGCATGACTTCCCTGGGGTCTCTGAGTCATCATCCTGAAGTTCAACCCTGAGGATGAAACCAGAGAACTTGACTGCAATGCACACTGCTTGCTCATGGCTGTGATTCATGTTTTCCTTGGGACAGTCCCAACAGAAAAAGAATTAAGTCAGTGATTTAAAACTGACATTTTCTTAAACCTTTTTTTTCCCCCTTAATTTTGCCCAGCAAGAGGTTTTCCTGCCTTAGAAATGATTTGGGAATAATAATCAATCAGCTGTATCAAGAATCAAATAATTTTTTTGACCTGACATATCCTTGAAAGACAAACTAAATTTTAGCTCTGAAAGTGAAAAAGACGTATGACCCTATTTCTTTTTCTAGATTCATTTTCTCCTACTGCTTTCAATTTAGAACAAAATTTATAGCTGGATTTCCTTAGGACTTTTAAAAAATGATACAAGAGGAATTAGCGTTCCTATTGCTACATCCGTTTGGATGTTTCCCTTTTTACACCATCTATTCTGTATCCACAGGGGTTAAGAGCTCAGCTGTCAACCAAAACGTTGGCAGTTCCAATCCACCAGGCACTCCTTGGAAACCCTATGGGGCAGTTCTACTCTGTCCTATGGCGTCGCTATGAGTCAGAATGACTCGATGGCAATGGGTTTGGTTTTTTGGTATTCTTTATCAAGGGCTCTTCCATTAATATAATTTACAAATAGAATTCAATAGTTGCTAGTTAGCATTTCAGTAAAAATGCTCTTATGTGGTAATTGGTTAGTGGAAAAATAAACTCATTTTAGTATAAATGAATAGATTCAATCACAATAAAATATTTTTTATCATACACATCTTTAAAATGTATTTTTTTGTCCATAAAGTTTTATTGGAACACAGCCACGCCCACTTGCTTACTAAAATGTATTCTGAGTCTCATGATTGATTTAGGTTCAATATTATGGACTACTCATACATCTGCATTTAGTCAGAAACAATGACATTTTCCCCTGATACTATTTTCATACTTTAAAAATGAATATGATAGATTCTCACTGAGTTGAGTAACATCTATATTTAGCCACTAATAAAGGAATATTCTCTGTTACCTTTCTTTTTCTATCCCTGACCCCTTGGCGTGGGGTGGGAAGATGGCTCCTTGAGTACTGACTCCTTTTTCCTCCTGACTTCCTATCTGTATTGAAACAGCAACCAGAATCACCATACTTGTAGAGCTGAAGGATTCGTCTAAGGCAGCAGGTTCTCTGAGATCTTCAGGGCAGTGACAACCCGTAAAATAAAACCAAATCCGTTGCCGTCCAGTCGATTCTGACTTATAGTGTCCCTATAGGAGAAAGTAGAACTACCCCATAGAGTTTCCAAGGCTGTAATCTTGCCGGAAACAGACTGCCTCATCTTTCTCCTGTGGAACGGCTGGTGGGTTCGAACTGCTGACCTTTTAGTTAGCAGCTGAGCGTTTAACTCCTGCTCCACCAGGGCTTCTTTAAGACACAACCCGGGGGTCTTCATATCCTTGAGGCCAGCTGAGAGTTGAGGGAGCAGCAGCAGAAGAGAGTATTGGCGTTTCCTTAAAGCTTGGCAGTAAGGACCAGGGTTCCATGATTTCCTAAGGAACCTCAATCTGAATTCCTTCAAAGAAGGACTAAACTTACCTGCTTGCTAATAGGCTGAATACAAAACTGACGTCCTGCCAGATTCCTGATGACCCCAGTGGAACTTGTCAGGACTGAGGTTTTTCGACATTGGCTGAATTGCTCCCAGTATATGAGGTTGAAAGGGGCCTGCAGCTCCACAAAGAGATTGCCAGCGTTAAATATCATAGATAGGAAATCCAGAGGACACGAATTTTAGGAGTGGTTCAAGGACTGGGCCTGTGCCTTGATTGATTAGTTTGGGAGAAACTACATGAAAAGCCTTTTAACTACCTTCTGTTTGAATTCCAAGTCCCTGCCTTCACAGCGTTTTCGTTTTTGCTAACTTATTGTCCTTAGTTTAGAGAAACGTTGCATCAATTTACTATCTGTTCTACTTGTTGAAAAGGCAATTCTTTGAAAGAGAGTGCCAGCCAGAGGAATGGCTCTCTCGTGCATTCCTAGCTTCTGCTTTGTACTCCTGAGGCATGGAATCAGAAACGTTTTATCCTTATTTTTCAGCAGATTATCTAATGATTTGCCAGTTCACTCAGTTGTGACACCCTCCCAAAAAACAGACAGACAAACAAAAATCATTGTCTCCTACCACTGAATAGTTTTCCACATCTCAAAAGACTCTCTAACTGACTTGTATGGGTGCCAGGATCAACGCAAAATACTGATTGACAAATGTAACTCATTTATAGGATCTCAGTAACATGAAGGAGAGATTTCGAGATGGATTTTGACTACAGATGATTCTCATTTAAGTATAATTAATGGAAGAGATGAAAGTGGACTTTTATGAAATATTAATGAAAACTCTTAAAGAAATAAAATTAGAATATATAAAATATTTCTCTAGAACTTGATTTTGAATTTAAAACTGCAGTAGACAAATTGAAAAAGAACATACTCAAAGCTGAAATCTCAACTATTAGTAGGCTAAAAAATCAAGTCAAAGAAATTTCTCAAAATGGCAAAAAGATAAAAATTATGAAAAGGAAAATAAGAAATTTGGAAGACAGGCTCAGGAAAACGGAAAATCTCAAGACGAGAAAATGGATCATATGGACAATATGTATGAATCAAACAAACGATAGGAGAAATTTAGTCTCACGCGAATACTTGAGTCAGAACAATGAAGGGGCCCATGATTGAAAACTCTTAGTAACAGCAAATTGAAGGGGCCCCTAGGAAGGATAGGTCAGGTGCACCTTACACTTCAAGGTGACACCTTTGCTCTTCAACACTTTAAAGAGGTCCTTTGCAGCAGATTTGCCCAATGCAATGTGTCTTTTGATTTCTTGACTGCTGCTTCCATGGCTGTTGATTGTGGATCCACATAAAATGAAATCCTTGACAACTCCAATCTTTTCTCCATTTATCATGATGTTGCTCATTGGTCCAGTTGTGAGGATTTTTGTTTTCTTCATGTTGAGGTATAATCCATACTGAAGGCTGTGGTCTTTGATCTTCATTAGTAAGTGCTTCAAGTCCTCTTCACTTTCAGCAAGCAAGGTTGTGTCATCTGCATAACGCAGGTTGTTAATGAGTCTTCCTCCAATGCTGATGCCCTGTTCTTCTTCATATAGTCCAGCTTCTCGTATTATTTGCTCAGCATACAGATTGCATAGGTATGGTGAAAGAATAGAACCCTGACGCACGACTTGCCTGACTTTAAACCAATCAGAATCCCCTTTCTCTGTCCAAACAACTGCCTCTTGATCTATGTAAAGGTTCCTCATGAGCACAATTAAGTGTTCTGGAATTCCCATTCTTAGCAACGTTATCCATAATTTGTTATGATCCACACAGTTGAATGCCTTTGCATAGTCAATAAAACACAGGTAAACATCCTTCTGGTATTCTCTGCTTTCAGCCAGGATCCATCTGACATCAGCAATGGTATACCTGGTTTCAGGTGCTCTTCTGAATCCGGCCTGAATTTTTGGCAGTTCCCTGTTAATATACTGCTGCAGCCGTTTTTGAATGATCTTCAGCAGAATTTTGCTTGTGTGTGATATTAATGATATTGTCCTATAATTTCCACATTCGGTTGGATCACTTTCTTGGGAATAGGCATAAATATGGATCTCTTCCAATCAGTTGGCCAGGAAGCTGTCTTCCATATTTCTTGCCATAGATGAGTGAGCACTTCCAGTGCTGCATCCGTTTGTTGAAACATCTCAACTGATATTCCATCAATTCCTGGAGCCTTGTTTTTCGCTGATGCCTTCAGAGCAGCTTGGACTTCTTCCTCCAGTACCATCGGTTCCTGATCATATGCCACCTCTTGAAATGGTTGAACATCGACTAATTCTTTTTGGTTTAATGACTCTGCGTATTCTCTCCATCTTCTTTTGATGCTTCCTGCGTTGTTTAATGCTTTCCCCATAGAATCCCTCACTATTTCAACTCGAGGCTTGAATTTTTTCTTCAGCTCTTTCAGCTTGAGAAATGCCGAGCGTTTTCTTCCCTTTTGGTTTTCCATCTCCAGCTTTTTGCACATGTCATTATAATACTTTACTTTGTCTTCTCGAGAGGCCCTTTGAAATCTTCTGTTCAGTTATTTCGCTTCATCAATTCTTCCTTTTGCTTTAGCTGCTGGATGTTCTTGAGCAAGTTTCAGAGTCTCCTCTGACATCCATCTTGGTCTTTTCTTTCTTTCCTGTCTTTTCAATGACCTCTTCCTTTCTTCATGTATGATGTCCTTGATGTCATTCCACAACTCATCTGGTCTTCGGTCACTAGTGTTCAGTGCATCAAATCTATTCTTCAGGTGGTCTCTAAATTCAAGTGGGGTGTACTCAAGGTCATATCTTGGCTCTCGTGGACTTGGTCTGATTTTCTTCAGTTTCAGCTTGAACTTGCGTTTGAGCAATTGATGGTCTGTTCCACAGTTGGCCCCTGGTCTTTCTCTGACTGATGATATTGAGCTTTTCCATCGTCTCTTTCCACAGATGTAGTCAATTTCATTTCTGTGTGTTCCATCTGGTGAGCTCCATGTGTATAAGTCGCCTTTTATGTTGGTGAAAGAAGGTATTTGCAATGAAGAAGTCGTTGGTCTTGCAAAATTCTGTCATTTGAGCTCCAGCATTGTTTCTGTCACCAAGGCCATATTTCCCAACTACTGATCCTTCTTCTTTGTTTCCAACTTTCACATTCCAATCGCCAGTAATTATCAATGCATCTTGATTGCATGTTCGATCCATTTCAGACTGCAGCAGCTGATAAAAATCTTCTATTTCTTCATCTTTGGCCCTAGTGGTTGGTGCGTAAATTTGAATAATAGTCGTATTAACTGGTCTTCCTTGTAGGCATATGGATATTATCCTATTACTGACAGTGTTGTACTTCAGGATAGATCTTGAAATGTTCTTTTTGACGATGAATGCAACACCATTCCTCTTCGAGTTGTCATTCCCTGCATAGTAGACTATATGATTGTCCGATTCAAAATGGCCAATACCAGTCCATTTCAGATCACTAATTAATGCCTAGAATATCAATGTTTATGCGTTCCCTTTCATTTTTGATGATTTCCAATTTTCCTAGATTCATACTTCATACATTCCAGGTTCTGACCATTAATGGATGTTTGCAGCTGTTTCTTCTCATTTTGAGTCATGCCACATCAGCGAATGAATGTCCCGAAAGCTTGACTCCATCCACGTCATTAAGGTTGACTCTACTTTGAGGAGGCAGCTCTTCCCTGGTCATCTTTTGAGTGCCTTCCATCCTGGAGGGCTCTTCTTCCAGCACTCTATCAGACAATGTTCTGCTGCTATTCATAAGGTTTTCACTGGCTAATGCTTTTCAGAAATAGACTGCCAGGCCCTTCTTCCTACTCTGTCTTAGCCTGGAAGCTCAGCTGAAACCTGTCCTCCATGGGTGACCCTGCTTGCATCTGAATACCGATGGCACAGCTTCTAGCATCACAGCAACACAGAAGCCCCCACAGTATGACAAACTGACAGACACATGGGGGACTGAGGTGCACTTGACCCAAGCCATGGTATTTTCAGTCGCATTATATGCATGTGAAAGCTGGACAATGAATAAAGAAGACCAAAGAACAATTGACGACGTTGAATTGTGGTTTTGGCAAAGAATATTGAATATACCATGGGCTGTCAAAAGAATGGACAAATCTGTCTTAGGAGAAGTACAACCAGAATGCTCCTTAGAAGGAAGGATTGCCAGACTGTGTCTTACATACTTTGGACATGTTGCCAGGAGGGATCAGTCCCTGGAGAAGGACACCATGCTTGTAAGAGTATAGGGTCAGTGGAAAAGAGGAAGACCCTCAACGAGGTGGATTGACACAGTGGCTGCAACAATGGGCTCCAGCATTACCATGATTGTGAGGATGGAGTGGGACTAGGCAGTGTTTTATTCTGTTGTACATAGGGCCACTATGAGTTGGAACGGACTCGATGGCATGTAACAAGAAAGGCATACACAAATCAAGAATTCAGATTTAATAGGAATTTAGATTATTTAGATTTAAGTATCATTCACTAAGAGCATACCATATGCCGAGCACCACGATGAGTGTTTTATAAATGCTGCTTGTGAGGTAGATGTTGTTTTAATTTTCTAGATGGTGACAGTAAGGCTCAGATTTTAAGTAACGTTCACATTGTTACAAAAATTTTAAGGGCAGAGCTGGAATGCACTCATCTTTATTCATACAAATCCGTTTTTTTTTTCACACTGCAAAATATGGAACATATAAATGGCATATCATATCAGATCAGGTAAGTTCCTGAACCCTGGTCTAATTCACCAATATTTTTGGAGGTCCCATGTTCATAAAATGAACTGTATAAAAACTGAAGTATTTCATTTTAAACACTCAGAATTTGCCATGATTTTCTCAGGGCTTCAAAGAGGACAGTATTTAATGAAAAAAAAAAAAAGGGAGATGATAATAGAATTGCAAAAGCTTAGTATAAGCTTCTTAAGAGAAAAATCATTATTTGGAAGATCCTTTAGGGAACTGTCAGCTTGTAAATAGATGTTACCACCAACTTATTTTTGCTTTTATCCTATTAGTTGGGAATAATCATTTAAACCTTTATTGCCTCGGTTTCCTTAACTGTAAAATATGAATAATAATAATAGTACTTACTTGATAGGCTATGATGAGTGTGAATTGAATGAGTACATATCATGTGCTTAAAAGAGTGTTTGGTACTTAGAAAGCAGTTGATGTACTTTAAATAGTAAATAGGCATGAATTCAGCTGTGACGTGTCTCCGACCCCACATATGCTGTGTTAGCTATTGGATTAAGAGAGTACATGTAAATGAAATATCTCTTCTGAAATTAAAAAAAAGATCTAACGTATTTATTGAAGAATTCATCTGGCTTTTCCTACAGTTCTTGTGAATTTGTGAAACATAAATGGACTTTGAGGACATATTTTATGGAGAAAATATCTCCAGCTAAAAACTAAGCAGAGAAAAAAATGCATTCTTGTCACACAAGTGTGTCTGTGCCTGTTTATCAATATAATTTTTGCATAAACCTCTGAAACATATGTGCATGTAATGAAGATCCACATTTGGATTTTAAGCTATTATGGAAAATTGGCATAGCCAGAAATAACAGATAAAGGAGCATTATATAGATTAATGGCACACAGTGACTCGAGGATAGAAAGTAAGGGTAGACAACATGGGTACTACTCAATTTTTACTAGCAAAAGAAATAAAAGAGGGTTAACCAGGAAAACAAAGAAAGTCACCACAGTAAATAATTAAGATCTCTTGCCTAGCTTCTGGTTCCCTTTCATCTTAGAAAGGCTAGAGGCTCATTTTCTGGATGTAGGTTTGCCTTTTCATGTTTGATCCACTGCTCAGATCAGAAGACCCACTTACAGCAAAGGAGGTGTGACAGTGGGCCTGTGACTATGGATGCCACTGATCATAGCATATACCTTAACCCCAGAAGCTGCTGGCCAGGTAGAGTGTTAGCATGGCTGACTGAACACAGAGCTGAAAAACCAGCTTGGAGTAAATACTCTGTAAGTATGCAGTGCTTTATTCCAGGACTCATTATATGCACTTATTCAAAGACCTTGATGTGTCACTGTGTCACATAATTGGAAGAATATGTGAGCCTGGGAACCAAGGGATGGAAGTAAGACTGGATCTACTGAGGGGCTTTTTTAATTCTTGTCCTCACAACTCGGCTCTGCAAGGTTCGAGGTCCTGCTTCCCAAAGGGGACACAATTACATTAGTGGACACAGTGTTCCATTGAACTACAAGTTATGGTTGCTGTCTGGGTACATTAGACTCCTCATTTTTAGGAGCCAGCAGGTGAGAAGAAAAGTACCCTTCTCATCAGGGGTAATTGAGACTGATCAACAAAATGACATAATGACATAGGACTGCTGTTACATACTATCTGCAGGAAGGAAGAGGTATGAAACCTTGGTGATCTGCTTAGATTATTTTTGGGATTTTCTTGACCAAATATGCTTGTAAATGGACAAGTACAACATCCCTTGCCTGGGTAGGGGTTGGTGACCAAGGGTTCAGGTCTCTCAGGCATGGGCAGGTCTCAATCAAACCACCAGGCAAGCCACTGAAGCTAGCATAGGTGGTAGCTGAGATTGAGGAGACTTTAGAATGAATTTTGAAAGAAACAGAAAATGAGTGTCAATATGGCTCCCAAAACCAACTGCAGTGATTGAGGCTGCAGTTCATTCCATTAACTTTCCTCTTCAAAGCTTCTCTTCTCTTCAGTAAGAGAAGTGTACTGGAATTCTTGAAGAGAATCTCCGTAAATATGTGAGGAAAGTGGATCCAGGAGGCATATGAGGTGGATACGTAGGCATGGAGATACACCATGCGCAACCTGCTTCAAGAAAGGACTCATTACCCACCTGTTATGAATGTGATCAGATGGCAGCCTTTAGCTGTCAGCCACTTCAGGGTCTCTCTCAGCTGCCTTGTCCAAGAACATGCCCTCACTGGGGCAGGCCACATCCAGTGACTGAGCAAAGCCGGAGTATAAAGACCTGGCTCTCCAGTCCAACATGCGTCGCTCTGATGGGCAATACTTGCTCCACAACTCTCTATCATATAGCCCAAAGCTTTGTCCAAACATCATCTCAGCACCTGCTCTCAGAAGATCCATGGAATTGTTATATATTATTTTCCTATGTTAGTGATAATGCTACAGCAGGATTTCTCAATCAGGCTTGTACAAAACCCTAGTATTCTACAAGATATCACTAGAGGTTCCCCTAAAAAAAAATTGTGAATAAAAAAGAGAAAGAGAGAGAAGAATAAGAATTTTTGAAATTCCTGAGCCAGGCAATAGGAAACACTGGTGGCGTAGTGGTTGAGTGCTACGGCTGCCAACCAAAATATCGGCAGTTCGAATCCACCAGGAGCTCCTTGGAAACTCTATGGGGCAGTTCTATTCTGTCCTATAGGGTCGCTATGAGTCGGAACCGACTCGATGGCAAATGGGTTTTGGGTTTAGAGCCAGGAGATGCTACTGATAGTGACAAAACAACCCCATTAGCAATTATATCAGAGGTCTTTACAACTGACAAATGAGCAATATAGAATCATGTTCATTTGGTTGAGCCCATTCTGTGCTTTTGACATGAGATAAGAGAAACCCTTGAAAATCAACAAGCACTATATATCACAAAAGGGAGAATAGTAGATTGATGATGTCATTCTCTTCTTCTGGAATTCCTCTCTCAATCTCCTCTTACACAACTGGATGTGATTAATATATTCGAATTATTTTTGTTCATCATATTAATGAATGGAAACCCTGGTAGCCTAGTGGTTAAGAGCTACAGCTGCTAACCAAAAGGTCGGCAGTTCAAATCCACCAGGCGCTCCTTGGAAACACTCTGGGGCAGTTCTACTCTGTCCTATAGGGTTGCTGAGTCAGAATCAACTCAACGGCAGTGGGTTTGATTTTTTTTATATATTAATGAACAAAATATTAATATTTGTTAATTAATTGTCATTAATATTTGTTCAATATTAGCTTCAGAATTGCTAACACATACTCTTGTGAAAACAGATTTAGAAACTAGAGTACAGTATTTATCTATACATTTTTTTTGTCTTCAGCCTTACAGTACCCTCTCAAAATAATGTTTTCTAAAGTAACTTGTTGTCAGGCGCCATCCAGTTGGTTCTGAATCGTAGAAATCCTGTGTACACAGAATGAGACACTGCTCAGTCCTGTGCTATGCTTACAATCGTTGTTATGCCTGAGCCCATTGTTGCAGCCACTGTGTCAATCCATCTCCTTAAGGATCTTCCTCTTTTTGGCTGACGCTGTAGTTTACGAAGCATGATGTCCTTCTCCAGGGACTGATCCCTCCAGACAACCATGTCCAAAGTATGTAAGTTGCAGTCTTGCCATCCCTGCTTCTAAAGAGCATTCTGGCTGTACTTTTTAAGAGACAGATTTGCTCATTCTTTTGGCAGTCCATGGTATATTCATTATTCTTTGCCAACACCATGATTCACCACCATGATTCAAAGATATCATTTCTTCTTTGGTATCCCTTATTCGTTGTCCAGCTTTCACATGCATGTGATGCGATTGAAAATACCATGTCTTGAGTCAAGCGCACCTTAGTCTACAAGGTGACTTCTTTGCATTTCAACACTTTAAAGGGGCCCTTTGGGGTCGATTTACCTAATGCAATGTGTCTTTTTGATTGCTTGACTGCTGCTTCCATGGGTGTTGATTGTGGATCCAAGTAAAAGGAAATCCTTGACAACCTCAATCTTTTCTCCGTTTAACATGATGTTGCTTATTGGTCCAGTTGCGAGGATTTTTGTTTTCTCTATGTTGAGGTGTAATCCATACTGAAGGCAGTGGTCTTTGGTCTTCATCAGAAAGTGCTTCAAGTCCTCTTCACTTTCACCAAGCAAGGTTGGGAATTCCAGAACACTTAATTGTGCTCATGAGGAACCTTTACATAGATCAAGAGGCAGTTGTTCGGACAGAACAAGGGGATACTGATTGGTTTAAAGTCAGGAAAGGTGTGCGTCAGGGTTGTATTCTTTCACCATACCTATTCAATCTGTATTCTGAACAAATAATACGAGAAGCTTGACTATATGAAGAATGGGGCATCAAGATTGGAGGAAGACTCATTAACAACCTGTGTTATGCAGATGACACAACAAGGTGGATTGACACAGTACCTGCAACAATGAGCTCAAGTATAACAATGATTGTAAGGATGGTGCAGGAGCGGGCAGTGTTTCACTCTGTTTTGCATAGGGTCGTTATGAGTCAGAGCCGACTGGACGGCACCTAACAACAACAACGAAAATGTGCAATGAAACACAGTTTAATCAGCATATATAAACAAAATCATAATTCCTCTCACTCTAAAACCAAATGTTTCCCAAATGGATATCATCTTTGGAAGTTAGTATTTATGTTTTCATGAATTTGCTTTAGAAAACTAATGTGGTTTTGCAACTCTTCTTGTATTTAGATAATATGGTTAAAATCTAATTTGATGCCCACACAGGATTTGATGACAAAATATTTTCCAGCAGAAGAGAATAGTCATCCAATTTAGTATAATCAGGGTCAGACATTCGGAAAACTCTGACAACAATGTGTTATAAACTGTGACAGGGCAAAGGAAATCCAAATGAATCTGTATTAATTCAGTGAAGAACAAACACAAGACTTAGTTTTGTTCTCCAGTAGTACGACTTTCTTTCTGGGTTGACAACAGGTTACTGGAATAAAAATTCCTGTTAGTTGTGGCTGAAGATTTAATTATATGTTTCAGAGTTGTGGCATAGCTCCTGTATTCCTCAATGTACTACAAACACCAAGCTTTAAACCATATCCATATTTCAGTTATTACTTCTAATAATAATAAACTTTATATTATGGATTTTAATACTTCTCCAAATTCTAACTGTAGTTTACAAGCATTTTATTTTTCCACAGATATATATTAATTACTGAGCAGTAAAAACAATTTTTGTGTAGTTTTCAGTGTACAGAAAATAATTGTCACCAATTAGCTGTTTGCCCTCACAATAGCCTCATTTTTGATTGCCCTTATTTTCTCGATAATAACACCCTGGCATACAACTTTTACAAAGTCATCCTGAATCTTTGATAGGATATCTGTACATAAAAAATAATTCTTTAAAAGACGTGTGATCTCACACCACTCCATAAGAACCCCCCCCAAAGAGTGACAAAAGAAACACTCAAAACAAAGCTCATCTCTTTATAATGATTTACTTATAAGATCTTTTTTTTTTAACCAAACACTCATGTTGAGTTTAGAATGCCAAGCATCAAGATGTTGAAGAAAACATTCTTCAGAGTATTGGAAGTGAATCAGGAAGCATGTATTGTTGCTCTGGTTCAAGTAATAAGCAGCTAAATTATCTTGTGGAAGTCATTCAGCCCTTCTGGTCTCAATTGCCTGACTGGAAAAATGATAATGTTGTTGTAAGACTAGATAAAAGACTACGATGATTAAATTTAGGATAATAGTGGTAGTAGCAATGGTGATGTTGAGAAATGGTGGGATTCTGGTTATATTTTGAAAGTACAGCCAATAGTATTTGCTATGGTTTGGATGTGTGGTACAAGTTACTTATTTTACACAACTGTGCTCATCTATTAAGCAGGGATAAAACTGATGAGTTCCTCTGTCATGGAAAAATTGTTAGGATTAAGGGAACTAATACAAGCAAAGTATCTAGCATAATGCTTGTGACATAATGAGTGATTAATTAAAATTAGTTATAAGAGGCTTTCAGAAGTAGGTAGCTCAGAGGCTCCAAGGGCAGAAGCTTCATCAAATCAAATTTGGTTCTCCAACCATCAAGAAGGCCAACATTTGTTTTGACTTTGCAGCTATGATATGGGGAAAGAAAACATGAAAAAAAAAATTGTGAACTCCTTGCCTTCTGTTCTGTGGATAAGATATATTTCATGCTAAAAAAGCAGGGCTGCATTTAAAAAGTGGTTCCATCTTGAGGTCAAGGTGTTTTCTTTGCCTTAGTATTACTGGTCTAGACTAAAGAGTGAACCTTCAAAGATCTGGCTTCTTCCTAAAGGCCTTTTTATTTTATATATTAAGTGGCAGAGCTCTTAACAAGCCTCCCTCCCTGATTCCATTTAAAGAAACTTGAAGAGCTGATAGAAGTGTCTGCATCAGTACTAGTCATAAAAATAAGGTCATTTCCATGCGTGATGTGTACTTTCATATGCTTTCTTCTCCCCATCAATGCTAATAACGTATTGTAGTCCTGTGTAAACAGCCGCACCTTTTCCACTTCTTCAGCCTCATTCATTTAAAAATACCAGAAAGTTTCAAAATAGTTTGTCATACCACTTTTTCTTGCATGTATGTTCTTGTTTAAAAGTCCCTCAAGGCCCATAAAGGATGTATTTCCTCAATATAAAGTTGCATGGATATATAAAATTTAAAAATTCAGTCCTTGGAAATTGTCTGTGGTTTCATTGCACCATGCTTATTGATGTCTTCATTGGAAAACTCTTCTAGGCAACTGACTGGATGCATAATAAATCCCAACTTAGATTGTTCCACAAAAAAAGTTAGCCTGAATGAGTCAGTAGACCCTAATCTCCACCTAGTTTGCTACTACCATCTAGAGACCATGGGCAGATTAACCTTCTATGTGTAGTTACCCAGGATAAACATCAGCTGTGCCTGGGCCTGTTGTATGTGAGTGTACATATGGGTATATATGTGTGTTTTGAGCGGAAGAATAGTAGTGTTTCACGGTGCAGGCGTAGCAGTGATCTTACAGTACCAGCCTACAATAAAAAACATAACCTGCTCTTTTGCTTGAGTACTCTTAGCCTGTAGGAAAAAGCATGCTTCAAAAGGGAATCAATGTCTGATTAGAACACTGCTTCCCAGTTTCGCATAGAATAAATGGAGAAATGTAATACTGAGTTGTAAACTAGTGTAGGTACGATAAATCAAATTTGCTTTCGTATCTTCAGTAGTTAGGAAACAATTTGTACTTTAAAATGGTTTTGGACATTCTTGGTTAAAATGGCAAATTGAGTACACACATCTGATTTGTTCCCTTTGGAAACACCACTTAGATTACATTAACAGGATTTTTTTTTAAGTTATAAACTCATAAGGACACAGAGAAGAGGAGTTAATACTAATTGTTTTAAATTTGAAAAATTGGTGGACAAGTGAGAATTGGCTCAACAGATTCAACAACATTTAATCCTAAGTGAGCACAAAAATTTACAGAACAAAAATCTCAAAAAGAAACAAAGGAGTCAAGGTAATGGAACAATGAGTTCTAAATGGTAAAGAAAATACATTTCCAACTTGACCATATCTCTGCCAGACATGCAATACCTAGTTTACACTACAGCTGTCAGATGCCCTGACTGTGGGGAGTCCTATATTTTCTAGGGCTCATTGTGACCCTTGATAAACTTCCCCATCTAGGAATCTTGTACACTTTCAGGGAAATTGAGGTCAGACACCTCAGCTTGACTAATTCTGGGAGTCTTTATCGAAGAGTGGCAATTCTACCCTTTCCTTACACAGCTACTAGAGTCTTCAATATGAAGCAATTTATTGTCTTTGTTGTCATTGTTAGTTGCCATCAAGTCAACTTCAACTCATGGAGACCCCATGTGTTACAGAGTAGAACTGCTCCATAGGGTTTTCTTGGCTGAAATCTTAACAGAATCAAATAGCCAGGACTATTCTTCCATGGAACCGCCAACTAGGAATACACATATAGGTAGTAAAACTATATAGAAAAGCAAGATACTTATTATTATCTCAAAAACAAAGACAGTGGTTATCTGTGGGAGGGGGAGAGGGATGCAGGGGGATACTAGAGTATTGGTGACGCTAACTTTCCTAACTCTGATTGTGATATGAATAATGGCCCCCCCAAAGATGTTCACATCCTAATCTCAAGAACATGTGAATGTTACCTTCATGGGAAAAGGACTTTGCAGATGTGATGAAGGAAAGGATATTGATATGGGAAGATTATCCTGGATTATCTGAGTGGGCCAACATAATCACAAGGGTCTTTATCTAAGGGAGGCAAGAGGGTCAGAGTCAGAGAAGATGTGACAATGGAGATCAAAGTGGGAGAGAGATTTGCAGATTCTTTGGAGGACGGGGACATGAGCTAAAGAGTGCAGGTAGCCTCTAAAAGCTGGAAAATAGAAGAAAACAGGTTCTCCTCTTAAGACTCCAGAAGGAACACAGCTCTGTCAACACCTTGATTTTAGCCTTTTAAGGCAGATTTCAGACTTCTGACCTCCATAACCATAAGATAGTTTATTTGGGGGGGGGGCAAGATGGCTGACTAGGTAGACGCTACCTCGGATCCCTCTTGCAACAAAGACTCGGAAAAACAAGTGAATCGATCACATACATGACAATCTACGAACCCTGACCAACAAACACAGATTTAAAGAGTTGACCTGAGTGACAGAGACGCAGAAGGAACAACTACGGGGAAGCAGAGACTGTTTTTGAAGCCTGGAGCCAGCGTCCCAGTCAGGTAACCTTGGCGCCGGGCTTAGGACCGGGTGCAGGGGAGCTGAGCACCACATCCTGTGATGGTGCAAACACAGGGCACAGCCCTACCCCCTCGAACTGACCTCAGGAGGGGGCCCAGCCGGTCCGCATGGGTGGCGCAGTGACGCGGCTGGCGGAAGGAGAAGTTCCCGGGAGGCAGCGACTGGTTTTGGAGCCCGGAGTGCAGCGTCCCAGCCAGAGAACCTTGACGCTGGGCTTTGGACGGGCAGGGGAGGAACCGACCGCGGCTTCTGTGGGCCTGACCCTCGGGGGCAATCTCTACCCAGCCAGCACACATAGGCGACACACAGCTCGGGAATCTCAGATAAAATAGTCATCCCAAGCACGATAAGTAACTTTGTCTATATCCCGGGATGTTACTCTCTCCTGTTTTTCTGAACCCTCCCCTCCCCTTCCCAGGCGGCTTCATTAACATTGGAATTTCCTGAGCCAGAGGAAGAGCTGCTCCGTGGTTTTTCTTTTCCCCCTTTTTTTTTTTTTGTTTTTGGTCTTTTCCTAACCCACTCTTCCAGCCTGAGAGAAGCAACCACAAAAAACCCAGGGACCAAAAATCCTTCCCTAATTGGACTAAAAACACAGAACCAGCTCCAGCCAAGCATATGTGATCCACAGTCTCGGGCTTTCATCCCTACAGGGAACAAGGTGGCTATTATAATGAAAAGGCATTTCTGATAGGGATCTGACTGCATTTTTTTTTTAGCAGATTTACTGGAAAAACAAGTTTCCCAGGTCTGATATCTCTGTGTATTCAACAGAGCCCTAACTGACCCACAACAGGGAACTGAGGACTGAAGCTCCCCCAGACCACCTAGCTCCTGCCTTAGGGGTCTAAGGAGGGTGACACCTACCAATCTGTAGAGGTGCTTGCATTGGGGGCCTAAGGTACAGCTACAGAGCCCACCCACCAGGTGCTTTAGAAATAGAGACACACCTACCTCACTAACACTTGGGGGAAGCCTGTCAGCATTCTGCCCCCCTTGGAGTGTGAACCCCAGCTGCTACTAGAATCTGGTGCACACAACTATCACCACTACTTCTCAAGGTGGATATGTGATAGGGTGCCTCACACACTAAAAAAAACACACTAGATGACCCCAAATCAGATTCTACTCAAGAATAGTGAATGGACTCAGGCTTATATATGTGGTAACAGCCCAAACCAGCTGGTAATAGGTCATAAGTAAGTCAAGGGCTACAACAATCAAGACAGCACAATCTAGTAGCCCATCCACGTATACTGAAAGAAAACAAAACAAGATAAGACTCATTGAGCAAATATAGAATAAATCACTACAATATCTTAGTGATGGCTAGGAGACAGCAGTCGATATCAAACCACATAAAGAAGCAGACCATGGCTGCTTCAAAACCCCACAAACAAAAGAATCAAAATCTTTCCCTAATGAGGATACAATCCTGGAATTATCAGATACAGAATATAAAAAACTAATTTACAGAATGCTTCAAGACATCAGGGATGACCTCAGAAATGAAATAAGGCAAACTGCAGAAAAAGCCAAGGAACACACTGATAAAACTGTTGAAGAACTCAAAAAGATTATTCAAGAACATACTGGAAAAATTAATAAGTTGCAAGAATCCATAGAGAGACAGCATGTAGAAATCCAAAAGATTAACAATAAAATTACAGAATTAGACAACACAATAGGAAGTCAGAGGAGCAGACTCGAGCAATTAGAATGCAGACTGGGAAATCTGGAGGACCAGGGAATTAACACCAGCATAGCTGAAAAAAATCAGATAAAAGAATTAAAAAAAAAAATGAAGAAACCCTAAGAATCATGTGGGACTCTATCAAGAAGGATAACTCACGTGTGATTGGAGTCCCAGAACAGGGAGGGAGGACAGAAAACACAGAGAGAATAGCTGAAGATCTGCTGACAGAAAACTTCCCTGACATCATGAAAGACGAAAGGATATCTATCCAAGATGCTCATCGAACCCCATTTAAGACTGATGCAAAAAGAAAAACACCAAGACATATTATCATCAAACTTGCCAAAACCAAAGATAAAGAGAAAATTTTAAAAGCAGCCAGGGGTAAAAGAAAGGTCTCCTACAAGGGAGAATCAATAAGAATAAGTTCAGACTACTCAGCAGAAACCATGCAGGCAAGAAGGCAATGGGATGACATATACAGAGCACTGAAGGAGAAAAACTGCCAGCCAAGGATCATATATCCAGCAAAACTCTCTCTGAAATATGAAGGTGAAATTAAGATATTTACAGATAAACACAAGCTTAGAGAATTTGCAAAAACCAAACCAAAGCTACAGGAAATACTATAGGAAATTTTTTGGTCAGAAAACCAATAATATCAGATACCAGCACAACACAAGGTCACAGAACAGAACATCCTGATATCAACTCAAATAGGGAAATCACAAAAACAAATTAAGATTAATTAAAAAAAATGCTCATAACAGGGAATCATTGAAGTCAATATGTAAAAGATCACAATAATCAAAAAGAGGGACTAAATACAGGTGGCATAGAACTGCCATATGAAGAGTGATACAAGGCGATATAGAACAATACAAGTTAGGTTTTTACTTAGAAAAATAGGGGTAAATATTAAGGTAACCACAAAGAGGTATAACAAATCCATAACACAAAATAAATAAACCAAGAAAAACGTAACGACTCAACAAACATAAAGTCAAATACTATGAAAACGAGGAACACACAATTTACAAAGAAAAACGTCTCGGCACAAAAAAGTAAGTGGAAAAATGAAATTGTCAACAGCACACATAAAAAGGCATCAAAATGACAACACTAAACACATACTTATCTATAATTACGCTGGATGTAAATGGACTCAATGCACCAATAAAGAGACAGAGAGTCTCAGACTGGATAAAGAAACACGATCCGTTTATATGCTGCCTACAAGAGACACACCTTAGACTTAGAGACAGAAACTAACTAAAACTCAAAGGATGGAGAAAAATATATCAAGCAAACAATAAGCAAAAAAGAAGAGGAGTAGCAATATTAATTTCTGACAAAATAGACTTTAAACTTAAATCCACCACAAAGGATAAAGAAGGACACTACATAATGATAAAAGGGACAATTGACCAGGAAGATAGAACTGTATTAAATATTTATGCACCCAATGACAGGGCTGCAAGATACAGAAATCAAATTTTAACAGAACTGAAAAGTGAGATAGACACCTCCACAATTATAGTAGGAGACTTCAACACACCACGTTCGGAGAAGGACAGGACATCCAGTAAGAAGCTCAGTAGAGACACGGAAGACCTAATTACAACAATCAACCAACTTGACCTCATTAACTTATACAGAACTCTCCACCAACTACTACAAAGTATACTTTTTTTTTCTAGCGCACATGGAACATTCTCTAGACTAGACCACATATTAGGTCATAAAACAAACCTTTGCAGAATCCAAAACATCAAAATATTACAAAGCATCTTCTCAGACCATAAGGCCATAAAAGTGGAAATCAATAACAGAAAAATTAGGGAAAAGAAATCAAATACTTGGAAACTGAACAATACCCTCCTGAAAAAAGACTGGGTTATAGAAGACATTAAGGAGGGAATAAGGAAATTCATAGAATGCAAGGAGAATGAAAATACTTCCTATCAAAACCTCTGGGACACAGCAAAAGCAGTCCTCGGAGGCCAATTTATATAGATAAACGCACACATACTAAAAGAAGAAAGAGCCAAAATCAGAGAACTGTCCCTACAGCTTGAACAAATAGAAAGTGAGCAACAAAAGAATCCATCAGGCTCCAGAAGAAAACAAATAATAAAAATTAGAGCTGAACTAAATGAATTAGAGAACAGAAAAACAACTGAAAGAATTGACAAAGACAAAAGCTGGTTGTTGGAAAAAATTAACAAAATCGATAAACCATTGGCCAGACTGACTAAAGAAATACAGGAAAGGAAACAAATAACCTGAATAAGAAACAAGATGGGGCACATCACAACAGACCCAACTGAAATTAAAAGAATCATATCAGATTGTTACGAAAAATTGTACTCTAACAAATTTGCAAACCTAGAAGAAATGGATGAATTCCTGGAAAAACACTACCTACCTAAACTAACACATTCAGAAGTAGAACAACTAAATAGACCCATAACAAAAAAAGAGATTGAAACGGTATTCAAAAAACTCCCAACAAAAAATAGCCCTGGCCCGAATGGCTTTACTGCAGAGTTCTACCAAACTTTCAGAGAAGAGTTAACACCAGTACTACTAAAGGTATTTCAAAGCATAGAAAATGACGGAATACTACCTAACTCATTCTATGAAGCCACCATTTCCCTGATACCAAAACCAGGTAAAGACATCACAAAAAAAGAAAATTACAGACCTATGTCCCTCTTGAACATAGATGCAAAAATCCTCAACAAAATTCTAGCCAATAGAATTCAACAACATATCAAAAAATTAATCCACCATGACCAAGTGGGATTTATACCAGGTATGCAAGGCTGGTTTAATATTAGAAAAACCATTAATGTAATGCACCATATAAATAAAACAAAAGACAAAAACCACATGATCTTATCAATTGATGCAGAAAAGGCATTTGACAAAGTCCAACACCCATTTATGATAAAAACTCTCACCAAAATAGGAATTGAAGGAAAATTCCTCAACATAATAAAGGGCATCTATACAAAGCCAACAGCCAACATCACCCTAAATGGAGAGAGTCTGAAAGCATTTCCCTTGAGAATGAGAACCAGACCAAAAAAAAAAAAAAAATAATAAGGATGCCCTTTATCACCGCTCTTATTCAACATTGTGCTAGAGGTCCTAGCCAGAGCAATTCGGCTAGACAAAGAAATAAAGGGCATCCGGATTGGCAAGGAGGAAGTAAAATTATCTTTATTTGTAGATGACATGATCTTATACACAGAAAACCCTAAGGAATCCTCCAGAAAACTACTGAAACTAATAGAAGAGTTTGGCAGAGTCTCAGGTTACAAGATAAACATACAAAAATCACTTGTATTCCTCTACATCAACAAAAAGAACATTGAAGAGGAAATAACCAAATCAATACCATTCACAGTAGCCCCCAAGAAGATAAAATACTTAGGAATAAATCTTACCAAAGATGTAAAAGACCTATACAAAGAAAACTACAAAGTACTACTACAAGAAACTAAAAAGGACCTACAAAAGTGGAAAAACATACCTTGCTCATGGATAGGAAGACTTAACATAGTAAAAATGTCTATTCTACCAAAAGCCATCTATACATACAATGCACTTCCGATCCAAATTCCAATGTCATTTTTTAATGTGATAGAGAAACAAATCACCAATTTCATATGGAAGGGAAAGAAGCCTCGGATAAGCAAAGCATTACTGAAAAAGAAGAAGAAAGTGGGAGGCCTCACTCTACCTGATTTCAGAACCTATTATACAGCCACAGTAGTCAACACAGCCTGGTACTGGTACAACAACAGGCACATAGACCAGTGGAACAGAATTGAGAACCCAGATATAAATCCATCCACGTATGAGCAGCTGATACTTGACAAAGGCCCAGTGTCAGTTAATTGGGGAAAAGACAGTCTTTTTAACAAATGGTGCTGGCTTAACTGGATATCCATTTGCAAAAAAATGAAACATGGCCCATACCTCACACCATGCACAAAAAGTAACTCCAAGTGGATCAAAGACCTAAACATAAAGACTAAAACAATAAAGATCATGGAAGAAAAAATAGGGACAAGCTTAGGAGCCCTAATACAAGGCATAAACAGAATAGAAAACATTACCAAAAATGACAAAGAGAAACCAGATAACTGGGAGCTCCTAAAAATCAAACACCTATGCTCATCTAAAGACTTCACCAAAAGAGGAAAAAGACCACCTACAGACTGGGAAAGAATTTTCAGCTATGACATCTCCGACCAGTGCCTGATCTCTAAAATCTATATGATTCTGTCAAAACTCAACCACAAAAAGACAAACAACCCAATCAAGAAGTGGGCAAAGGATATGGACACACACTTCACTAAAGAAGATATTCAGGCAGCTAATAGATACATGAGAAAATACTCTCGATCATTAGCCATTAGAGAAATGCAAATTAAAGCTACGATGAGATTCCATCTCACTTCAACAAGGCTGGCATTAACCCAAAAAACACGAAATAATAAATGTTGTTGAGGCTGCGGAGAGATTGGAACTCTTATACACTGTTGGTGGGAATGTAAAATAGTACAACCACTTTGGAAATCTATCTGGCGTTATCTTAAACAGTTAGAAATAGAACACAACCCAGAAATCCCACTCCTCGGAATATACCCTAGAGAAATAAGAGCCTTCACACAAACAGATATACGCACACCCATGTTTATTGCAGCTCTGTTTACAATAGCAAAAAGCTGGAAGCAACCAAGGTGTCCATCAACGGATGAATGGTTAAATAAATTGTGGTATATTCACACAGTGGAATACTACGCATCGTTAAAGAACAGTGACGAATCTGTGAAACGTTTCACAACATGGAGGAACCTGGAAGGCATTATGCTGAGTGAAATTAGTCAGAGGCAAAAGGACAAATATTGTATAAGACCACTATTATAAGATCTTGAGAAATAGTATAAACTGAGAAGAACACATACTTTTGTGGTTACGAGGTGGGGAGGGAGGGAGGGTGGGAGAGGGTTTTTTACTGATTAATTAGTAGATAAGAACTGCTTTTAGGTGAAGGGAAGGACAATACTGAATACATGGAAGGTCAGCTCAACTGGACTGGACCAAAAGCAAAGAAGTTTCCGGGATAAACTGAATGCTTCAAAGGTCAGCGGAGCAAGGGCAGGGGTTTGGGGACCATGGTTTAAGGGGACTTCTAAGTCAATTGGCAAAATAATTCTATTATGAAAACATTCTGCATCCCACTTTGAAATGTGGCGTCTGGGGTCTTAAATGCTAACAAGCGGCCATCTAAGATGCATCAATTGGTCTCAACCCACCTGGATCAAAGGAGAATGAAGAACACCAAGGTCACACGGTAATTATGAGCCCAAGAGACAGAAAGGGCCACATGGACCAGAGACCTACATCAACCTGAGACCAGAAGAACTATTTGGTGCCCGTCCACAACTGATGACTGCCCTGACAGGGAGCACAACAGAGAACCCCTGAGGGAGCAGGAGATCAGTGGGTTGCAGACCCCAAATTCTCACAAAAAGACCGTACTTACTGGTCTGTCTGAGACTAGAGGAATTCCGGCAGTCATGGTCCCCAAACCTTCTGTTGGCCCAGGACAGGAACTATTCCCGAAGACAACTCATCAGACATGGAAGGGACTGGACAGTGGGTAGGAGAGAGATGCTGATGAAGAGTGAGCTATTTGTATCAGGTGGACACTTGAGGCTGTGTTGGCATCTCCTGTCTGGAGGGGGGATGGGAGGATAGAGAGAGTTGGAAGCTGGCAAAATTGTCACGAGAGACTGGAAGGGCTGACTCATTAGGGGGAGAGCGAGTGGGAGTATGGAGTAAGGTGTATATAAACTTATATGTGACAGTCTGACTTGATTCGTAAACGTTCGTTTGAAGCTCAGTAATAGTTAATAAAAAAAAAGATACTTTATTTGTATTACTTTAAGTCACTAAATTTGTGGTAATTTGTTACAACAGCAATAGGAAACGAGTATATGTGGATATGTAGATATCCATTTAACTGTAATTATTATTCTTTAATCTGTACAAAAAGCCCTAGCATTTACATATGGTTCAATTTACAATATATATTATTTAATTTTCCAAGGAGATTCTGATATAAAGCCAACATTTTTTTGTTTTACGTGACATGTCCTTTTCTCTTCCCTGTTGCATAAGAATATTCATTACACAGAATATAAACCAATGGGCTAAATCAAAGAGAATCTATCATAAGATAACACTTCTATTCCTAGGGACAAATATACATCCACACAAATATTTTTACGAAAATATTCATATCAACATTATTTACAATAGAAGAATCCAAATGTTCGTTCCCTGTTGTGTGGACAGACAAAATCTGGTGTATCCACTAGAATGAAACCTTATTCAGCCATATAAAGGAATGGAGTAGTGATACATACTACAATATGGAAGAACCATTGGAGGGTCCCCTTTATTTTTTAAAAAATAATCCAACTGTACTGTCCTAAGATTATTATGAAAAACATTTTTGCTGGATATAAGTTTTCCAGCATTTTAAAAAAGTAATTCTATCCTATTTACTCTCTGTTGTTCCTGGTGAGAAGTCAGCCCACATTCTTTCTTATGTAATGTTCTGTATGTTTATCTTTATGCTAGTACCACATGTCTTGGATATTTTAACTTTGTAGAAAGTTTTGAAATTGTCAGGTGTATTTGGTATTGTTCTTAAAGAAGACTATGGAGGCATAAACCCTGAGCAAATCACTCCATGTCCACGTATAATAAGAATGACATAATGTATGCTATGGTTTTCTGTCAGTTTAAAGAATGACTTCAGGGCTGCTAAGAGTAACAGTGAATCTCTTAATCAGTGTGTGCATAGCTTCATTTTGGAGATCACACCATTTCTGATTTATCTGTATTTGTTTCTATATTCCATCTGATGTTAGATGACTTGGCCAAGCACCTACATAGCCAAAATGATTTATTAGGGTAGAAGTAATACTCTGTATTCACCATGATGTGTTCATCCAAATTCACAAGTATGCCAACTGCAAATTGTCTCCATGGCTGTGGATATAATGCCTCAAACTTAGTCTTACTAAGAGATGATAGCCCAATGAATTGTTTGAATGAATGTTTACTAAAAAAAGAATATGTATGGGTGAACAGCACCAGGAAAACCTGGTACTCTAGCTTTGTTTATAGGTGCATAAGGTTGTATTTTTTGTTTGTTTTGTTTTTACCATGGATGGTGTCTCTTAGTTATCTAGTGCTGCTGTAACAGAAACACCACAAGTGGGTGGCTTTAACAAAAAGGAATCTATTCTCTCACAGTTTAAGGGGCTAGAAGTCCTAAATCAGGGCACCAGCTCCCAGGGAAGGCTTTTTTTCTGTTGGCTCTGGGGGAAGGTCCTTGTCACCAATCTTTCCCTGCTCTAGGAGCTTCTCAGAGCAGGGACATGGAATCCAAAGGACATGCTCCACTCCTGGCTCCTCTTGGTGATAATGCGGTCTCTCTCCTCTCTGCTCATTTCTCTCTTATATCTCAAAAGAGATTGACTCAAAATACAGCCCAATCTTATAAATTGTGTCCTGCCTCATTAACATAACTGCCTATAATCCTGCCTCATTAACATCACAGAGGTTAGGATTTACAACAGTCTTTCTCCAGGGACTGGTCCCTCCTGATAACATGTCCAAAGTCTCACCATCCTTGCCTCTAAGGAGCATTCTGGCTGTATTGCTTCCAAGACAGATTTGTTTGTTCTTGGCAGTCCATGGTATATTCAGTATTATTGGCCAATACCACAATTCAAATATGTCAATTTTTCTTCCATCTTCCTTATTCATTGTTCAGCTTTCTCATGTATATGATGTGATTTAAAATACCATGGCTTGGGTCAGGAACATCTTAATCCATAAATTGGTATTTTTGCTTTTTAACACTTTAAAGAAGTCTTTTGCAGCAGATTTCCCCAATGCAATATGTCCTTTGATTTTTTGACTGCTGCTTCTATGGGCATTGATTGTGGACCAAGTAAAGGAAATCAATTCAGGGTCTCCTAAAATCCAGCCCACAGCGTGTCATTGTCGATCCCATTGTAAGATTAGAAATGAGAAGAGGTTCCTAAGAAATCAAGATCCCATAAAACTGTCATAAAATCCAAGGACAAAATAAATTCTATTTCACAAGCAGGTAACTTCAAATATCCTTGAGTTGGAAATGACTCTTGATATGTCACGGTTATTTCAGCATTTACCCCACGTGTCTGTCAGTTTGCCGTACTGTGGGGGCTTGCGTGTTGCTGTGATGCTGGAAGCTATGCCACCAATATTCAAACACCAGCAGGGTTACCCATGGAGGACAGGTTTCAGCTGAGCTTCCAGACTAAGACAGAGTAGGAAGAAGGACCCGGCAGTCTACTTCTGAAAAGCATCAGCCAGTGAAAATCTTATGAATAGCAGCAGAACCTTGTCTGATATAGTGCTGGAAGATGAGCCCCCCAGGTTGGAAGGCACTCAAAAGATGACTGGGGAAGAGCTGCCTCCTCAAAGTAGAGTTGACCTTAATGACGTGGACGGAGTAAAGCTTTTGGGACCTTCATTTGCTGATGTGGCACGACTCAAAATGAGAAGAAACAGCCGCAAACATCCATTAATAATCGAAAAGTGGAACATGAGAAACATGAAGCTAGGAAAATTGGAAATCATCAAAAATGAAATGGAACGCGTAAACATCGATATCCTAGGCATTAGTGAGCTGAAATGTATTGGTATTGACCAAAAACGGCTACAGCAGTATATTGACAGGGAACTGCCAAGAAATTCAGGCCGGTTTCAGAAGAAGACATGGAACCAGGGATATCATTGCTGATGTCAGATGGATCCTGGCTGAAAGCACAGAATACCAGAAGGATGTTTACCTGTGTTTTATTGACTATGCAAAGGCATTCAACTGTGTGGATCATAACAAATTATGGGTAACATTGCTAAGAATGGGAATTCTAGAACACTTAATTGTGCTCATGAGGAACCTTTACGTAGATCAAGAGCAGTTGTTTGGACAGAGAAAGGAGATTCTGATTGGTTTAAAGTCAGGAAAAGTGTGCATCAGGGTTGTATTCTTTCACCATACCTATTCAATCTGTATGCTGAGCAAATAATACGAGAAGCTGGACTATATGGAGAAGAACGGGGCATCAGAACTGGAGGAAGACTCATTAACAACCTGCGTTATGCAGATGACACAACCTTGCTTGCTGAAAGTGAAGAGGACTTGAAGCACTTACTAATGAAGATCAAAGACCACAGCCTTCAGTATGAATTATACCTCAACATAAAGAAAACAAAAATCTTCACAACTGGACCAATGAGCAACATCATGATAAACGGAGAAAGATTGAAGTTGTCAAGGATTTCGTTTTACTTGGATCCACAATCAACAGCCATGGAAGCAGCAGTCAAGAAATCAAGACTCATTGCACTGGGTAAATCTGCTGCAAAGGACCTCTTTAAAGTGTTGAAGAGCAAAGACGTCACCTTGAAGACTAAGGTGTGCCTGATCCAAGCCATGGTATTTTCAATCACATCATGTGTATGTGAAGGCTGGACAATGAATAAGGAAGACCAAAGAAAAATTGATGCCTTTGAATTGTGGTGTTGGCGAAGAATATTGAATATACCATTGACTGTCAAAAGAATGAACAAACTTGCCTTAGAAGAAGTACAACTAGAACACTCCTTAGAAGCAAGGATGGTGAGACTGTGTCTTACATACTTTCGGCATGTTGTCAGGAAGGATCAGTCCCTGGAGAAGGACATCATGCTTGGCAAAGTACAGGGTTAGTAGAAAAGAGGAAGACCCTCAACAAGGTGGATTGACACAGTGGCTGAAACAATGAGCTCAAGCATAACAAGGATTGTAAGGATGGCTCAGGACCGCGCAGTGTTTCGTTCTATTGTGCATAGAGTCGCTATGAGTTGGAACCGACCCGACGGCACCTAACAACAACAACTATTTCAGAATTTAAAGGTGTGACAACACTACTCAAATAAGGATACTTTTGTGTTCTTTGAACTCCAGTAGCTCTTCATACCTCTCCTATAGTGATTATGTTACTGAAAAGTCTTTGAGGACAGCTACCATATTTTACTTATCCCACTCTCTTGAATCACCTAGAGCAGTTACTGGCACATTGTAGGTACTTGATGAATTTTGAATCAAGTTGTTGAATTAGGGCAACGTCAAATTTGGCAAAGCCTATCTTTCAGGAAGATTGGGAAGTGTTTGATTGATGGTAGGCAGTGGATACAAGTGCTGCTCAAGACCTTTATTAGTAGCTGAGCTCTACTTTGCCCTGAGGCTTTGGTAATGGCATGTTTAGAATTAGCCATTGTGTGTATGTGACAGGGTAACCCTGGTGGCGTAGTGGTTAAGTGCTATGGCTGTTAACCAAAGGCTTGGCAGTTTGAATCCACCAGACGCTCCTTGGAAACTCTATGGGGCAGTTCTACTCTGTCCTATAGGGTCGCTATGAGTCGGAATTGACTCCGTGGCAGTGGGTTTGGTTTGGTTTAGTTTATATGTGACAGGTTCTAGAAGACTGTATTTAGTTTGCGTCTCAAAATTAGCCCGTGCATTCACCATTTACTTGGACTTGTGCAATTCTTAAGTCAGTTTTTAAATTTAATGACATATATTTCTTATATTGAAGTTATTGTATGCTAATAGCAGAAAATTATGAAAATATAAGTAGGCAAAAAAAAAATAGCACAGCTGCCAATATTCCCACTACCTGGAGATATTCACTGTTAACTTTATACATGTCCTTCTAGACATTTTTCTATGTATAGTGTCTAACAGAAATAATACCCCAATCCACTTAATAGTTTAAAAATTCTTTTTTTTTAAATTGGCTATTTTTATCGTGGTTAAAAAAATATATATCAAAACATTTGCCATTTCAACATTTTTTACTTGTGTAATTCAGTAATATTATATTCATCATACTATGCAGCCATAACTGCTATCCATTTTCCAAATTTTTTGTCACCCCTGACAGAAATTCAGTGTCCCTTAAGCAATGACTCCTTTAAACATTCCTCCCACCCTTGGTAACTACTAATAACTTTAATCTCTACACATTATCTAGGTATTTCACAAAGTGAAATCATCTAATATTTGTCCTTTGGTGCCTGACTTATTTCACACAGCATAATGTTTTCAAGATTCATCCATGTTTTAGCATATATCAGAACCTCATTTCTCATTATGACTGAGTAATATTCCATTTTATGCATATACCACATTTTATTTACTTATTCATCTGTTTATGGCCACTTGAGTTGTTTCCACTTTTAGCTATTGTGACTAATGCTATGGTAACACTGGTGTGCATGTATCTATTTGAGTCTCCATTTTCAATTCTTTTGGGTGTGTACCTCAGAGTGGAATTATTGGTTCATATTATGGTAATTCTGAAGGATCCTGGTGATGCAATGCTTAAGAGCTTGGCTGTCAACCTAAAGATCAGCAGTTTGAACCTACCCAAGTCACTTCATGGGAGAAAAGACCTGGTAATCTGTTCCTGTAAAGGTCGTAGTCTAGGAAACACTATGGGGCAGTTCTACCCTGTCACATGAGGAGTTTAAAAACTTTTATTTATTATTTTATAAAATAGTTCCCCTTTATTAAGTTGTATTTTACATAATGCAATTTTACACATTCTTCATTTTTATGGCACTACTATTATGATTTATTTGATTAAACACATATTGTTGCATATTTAGGTTTTTCCACATTTTTACTGTTATAAATAATATTGTGATGAATGTTCTTGTGTATATACGTGTGCATGCATGTATGCATGCATGCATGTATTAAAAAAAAAAAAACCTATTATGGTCAAGTTGATCCTGACTCTTGGCAACTCCATGCGTTACAGAGTAGAACAGCTCCATAAGGTTTTCTTGTAATCTTTATGGAAGCAGATTGCTAGGCCTTTCTTCTGCAGGACTGCTGGGTGGGTTCAAACCGCCAATCTTTACGTTTAGTCAAGTGCAAATCATTTGTGCATATATACACAAATATTACAGCCTTCAATATGGATTATATCTGAACATAAAGAAAATGAAAATTCTCACAACTGGACCAATAAACCCCAAGTAGTAAAGCATAAACATGCAATCAACCAATCAACCAGTTGCTGTCGAGTCGATTCCGACTCATAGCAATCCTACTGGACAGAGCAGAACTGCCCCATAGAGTTTCCAAGGAGCGCCTGGTGGATTCGAACTGCCAACCTTTTGGTTAGCAACTGTAGCACTTAACCACTACACCACCAGGATTTCCAAGCACAAACATAGATTTTAAAAAGTTTTTTTTGGTTCTATTCTTAGAATACTTTCCTCTAACCCAAGATTACCCCAGAGGTGATCTTAGAAAGCAACAGCGTATGAGTATGAGCTTCAATGTCATATTGCCTACTGTATGAGATGTGTGTGGGCAGATCCTGTGTGAGGGTCTTTTAATCAAAACAAGGGATACTAAAGTTTGGATCTTACAATCAGTCCTGTGAGGAGGGGCCAATGAACCAAATAGCTGGCATGTGGAGTTAGAGAACCAAAAGACAAAATTCCAAGGATCAAAATCCCAAGAAGGCCTGAAATCACCACATTAAAATTAGAGATGATGAAACTATTCCACCTACTCTAGTGCCTGGCATAGAGTCAGCACTAAATATATGGCATCAGTTATCATTACTTTTCTCTTATTTAACTGTTTTCACAAAGACATAATCACTAAGGATGATTTAATACACATTCACAGTGTTCATGGCAAAAAATCATTCTGGAAAATGTTTGATTAAATTGTGATGAAGGAAGAAAATTCTTGTTATTAAACAAAACTCAATATTCATGATTTTCAAGTACTGGATATAACTGCAATAATCTAAGCATATTAAAAACTATTTTTCAAATCTCAGTAAAAATCATTTCTAGAAATTATCTACTGCTTTTTTTTTTAATATCATTAGGATATCTATTTTCATTTTGGTTAGCTTTGATGTTATCAAAATTTAGTATGAATAAAAGTCCTTTTGATAATGTCTTAAAAATGAAAATGGGGATTGTATAATGTCCATTGTTTCAGATTCAGTTTCCCACCACCCACCCCTGAAGAAATGTATTTAGCATTACATTCATTATAGCCCCTGAATGACAAATAGCTTTTATTCTGAATGGACTACACCTATGTTCTCCTCTTCTTTCTATTATTCTATTATTGTCAGTTAAAATGAAGCTGTTTCATCAAGTCAACTCAATTGTAAAAATGAAGATTTATGAGTACCACACAAACATGTATCTAAATTGCTTTTAAATATAAAAATACTGATTTTATTGTCCTCAATGCTGCTATGATTAAACTTGCATGATGCTTAATGTATGTTGTCTTCTGAAGCATTATTAAATATTATTCTTGGAAGATATCATTTATACTTATTTTAAAAGATTTTACAATGTAATTTGGAAATAAATTATTGTTCTTTCAGTGCCATTGGTAGAAATATTATTAAATTTATTTATTCCTTTGGGTTACAATTAATTGGTCAGAATGAGACTCCACGTTCAAGAGAAATATTTTCTTATATTAACCTCAATTACGATGATACGAATATAAAACTTAATCTCCCAGGCATTGTGGAGAAGTGTTTCAGAGAATAGGAAATTGGCTCGTTGAATTTGTATGTACACAAAAGCACAAATGAATTTAGTGATGATTCAGAAATGGGTTAGTCAGTATGTATCTCATGAAGGCCCCTGTGCTCCTACCACAGTAAACTTTTATGCCCCCCCCCCCAGTGCTCCATAGCCTGGGCACAAAAATTAAATGCTGTTTCAGTTAGTACCGTTAAACTCAACACCTTCTCAGGACCAGGGATATAGAGACAATGTGTGTGCTATGGACAGCCTGAGAGCATAGTCAGAGAGAAAAAACATGAAAGTAGACCATTGTGGTATACTTACTATAAAGAACTAAGTACAAGGATTTTTTGGTGTGTGTGAGAGATGAAAAGTGCTACTAATCAGGATGAGATGAAAGCTCAGATGTAGCACTAAGTTCAGTTTTGAAGCATGATTTTGATGTAGGTGCAGATGAAATTCGGTATTTCAACAACTGCTGCTGGAAAAACTGGATAACCAAATGCAAAAGATTTCCAATCCATTCCTTGAGCCATACTGAAGAATTGACTGAAAAATGAGTCTTAGATCTAAATTTAAAATTGAAAACTACAAAACTTCTAGAAGAAAACAGTAGAAATCTTCATAACATTGTTGTTAGTTGCCATGGAGTTGATTCCAACTAAAGACTGGAAAATAGAGTTCTTAGATATACTCGCAAAAGCACGATCCATAAAACTTCAGATTAATAAAATCAACTTCATCAAGATTAGAATGTTTACTCTTTGAAAGACCCCATTAAAAGAATGAAAAGACAAGCCATAGACGGGGCAAACATGCTTGTAAATCACATAT
Source organism: Elephas maximus indicus (assembly GCF_024166365.1). Lineage (NCBI taxonomy): Eukaryota > Metazoa > Chordata > Mammalia > Proboscidea > Elephantidae > Elephas > Elephas maximus. The sequence goes on along the minus strand of NC_064846.1, from coordinate 9,417,099 downwards.
CTGATAAAGAACTTGTACCTGGAGTATATAAAGAAATCTCAAAAGTCAATAATAATAAAGCAATCTGATTAAAAATGGGTAAAAGATTTGAACAGACACTCATAAAAGACTATATGCTGATGGCAAATAAGCATGTGAAAAGATGCTCAGTATCATCAGTCATTAGGGAAATGCAAATCAAAACAACAATGAGCTACCACTACATATCTATTGGAATGGCTAAAATTTCAAAGTCTGACCAATCCAAATGTTGATGAGGATATGGAGGAACTGGAACTTTCATTTACTTGCTGTAGGAATATATGTAAAATGGTACAACCACTTTGTAAAACAGTTGTCAGTTTCTTATGTAGTTTAAGCATATACCTTCCATATGTCCCAACCACTCTATTTCTAGGTATTTGCACAAGAAAAACGAAAACATACCTCAAAAAAGATTTGCACATGAGTATTTAAAGTTTTTTTTGTAATAATAATAATAAAAAACTGGAAATATCCCAAATGCACCTAACCTAGAGAATGGATAAACAAATTCTGAAACATCCATGCATTGAAATCTACCTGACAATGAAAACGAAAGACATGGATGAATCTGAATGATATTAGCTAAATCAAAGAAGCCAGACACAAAAGGAAACACTTTCAAAGAGACAGAACTATAAAAAAAAATTTTTTTTTATAAAAAAAAAAAACAGATCAGTGGTTTCCAGGGCCTGAGGGCTTAGGAAGGTGTTTATTACCAAGGGGCATGGGAGGAATTTTTGAGGTGATGGAACTCTTTATCTTGATTGTGGTTATTATTATCTGACGGCATGTATTTGTGAAAATTCGAAGCAATGTACATTAAAAAGTATGTATTTATTGGATGTGAAGTGTATCTTAATTAAAAAAAAACAAACAAGAAAAGATCACTTATAACTATGCATTAGCCTGAAGTTCTAAAAAAAAAAAAAATACTAGTATATAATCCTTGGATTAAATTGTGTGGAATGGAGATTCCTTTTCTGTCAGAATCTGCTTCTTCCACAGCTACCCTTCTTTTTAATTTAACCCCTGCTCTTCCCCACTGATTTGGTTTCCTGACCCTCCTACATCTCCCATGTGAGCCATTTAACCAGTGGCCTTAAGTATTAATGTTTTCTAGAACAATAATTCTGACAGCACAGTCTTAAACACTGGGCTAAGATTCAGAAAATGTGTGTTCTATGTCTGACTCTGACACCATTTGGCTCTGTGACCTTGCCCAATCACTTCCCCTCTCCGAACCCCCTTTTCTTTCTCTGTCAAATGAGGGAGTGGGGCTAGGTAATCTCTGAGGCCCCTATAAGCTTCAGTGCTTCGTGATTCTACCTAGAAATCAGATTTCACATACTGAAAATTAAATAAGCAGCCTCATGATTTCTAAAGTCATGTTTTTATCCAGGAGCCTTATTTGCCAATTCATTATTATGGATTATTCATGCATATAAACTTCTTCAGGCATATTCATCTTTTCTCTTTTTTTCAGTTTGCAGTAAGACCTTATTAAGAACTTTGATCTTTGTTTAAACAACCTCCTTTAGCAGAAAATCTGTCTAAAGGCAGAGCCAATTAATTGATGATGACTTGATAACAGCAAGTTATAAAATTCATCTGAAAGTGGAAAGCTCTTTTTTATCATGAGATTTTCTACAACCTTAGTTTCAATCTTCAGTTTAGCAAATGCTTAATAAGCCCACTATGTGCTTGTATCTGTATACCTCAGTTTTCTTATTATTTTTGTGCAAACTGAAACTCCCATTTCATTCATTAAACAGTGAACACCTACAATGTGCAAAGCCAGTGATTTCTGTTATGGGAGGAGATGGCCTCATCAAAATCCACTATAATTTTTTTTTTCATATTACAGCAGTGCTCTGTGACACAGAGATCCTGGTATGTGCTATCATGGCACCAATAGAAAGATAATATTTGTACAGCCTGCTGGGGTAAATCGATCAGGCAGTTCAGGGTACTTAACCAGCCCAGGAATATCCACTATCCAAGATCTCAATCAGCTAACCTGATTAATATCTCTATCTATCTGTAAACTATTTGTAGCAGGTGGCTCTTCTCTGACCTCTACCCTCAACCACAGCTAAAAATAATTACTAGTCAGCCACTGCTACCTAAATATCATATCCTTCAGGTATATAGAGGTGGAGAAAGATAGAGGACTGTGGGGCTATAGTTCTGGGCAATATGTTGGATTTGGGGGATTCCAAAGATGAATAAAATGTACTACCTTCTTTCACAGAGGCTATGGCCTAAAGGGAAAGAAGATAAAGAAATTGCCACTCAAGTACTATGTTGTTGTTAGGTGCCGTCCAGTCGGCTCCAACTCATAGCGACCCTATGTATGACAGAACAAAACACTACCCAGTCAGGTGCCAGCCTCACTACTGTTGTTATGCTTGAGCCCATTGTTGCAGCCACTGTGTCAATCCATCTCATTGAGGGTCTTCCTCTTCTTTGCTGATCCTCCACTTTATCAAGCACGAAGTCCTTCTTCAGGGACTGGTCCCTCCTGAAAACATATCTAAAGTATGTGAGATGTAGTCTTGCCATCCTTGCTTCCAAGGAGCATTCTGGTTGTACTTCTTCCAAGATCAAAACCCGACTCAGTGCCGTTGAGTCGATTCCGACTCATAGCGACCCTATAGGACAAGATAGACTTGTTCATTCTTTTGGCAGTCCATGGTATATTCAATATTCTTCTCCAACACCATAATTTAAAGGCATCAATTCTTCTTCAGTCTTCCTTATTCATCGTCCAGCTTTCGCATGCATATCAGGTGATTGAAAACACCATGGCCTGGGTCAGGCACATCCTAGTCTTCAAGGTGACATCTTTGCTTTTTAACACTTTAGAGAGGCCTTTTTTGCAGCAGATTTGCCCCATGCAATGCACCTTTTGATTTCTTGACTGCTGATTCCATGGGTGTTGATTGTGGATCTGAGTAAACGGAAATCCTTGACAACTTCAATGTTTTCTGTTTATCATGATGTTGCTTATTGATCCAGCTGCGAGGATTTTCATTTTCTTTGTGTTGAACTGTAATCCATACTGAAGGCTGTGGCCTTTGATCTTCACAAGTAAGTGCTTCAAGTCTTCTTCACTTTAAGCAAGCAAGGTTGTGTCATCTGCAAAATGCAGGTTGTTAATGAGTCTTCCTCCAATCCTGATGCCCCATTCTTCGTATCGTCCAGGTTCTCGTATTATTTGCTCAGCATACAGATTGAATAGGTGTGGTGAATGGATACCACCCTGATGCACACCTTTCCTGACTTTAAACTACATTGTATCCCCTTGTTCTGTTTGAACAACTGCCTCTTGATCTATGTACAGGATCCTCATGAGCACAATTAAGTATTCTGGAATCCCCATTTGTCATGGATTGAATTATGTCCCCCCAAAAATACATGTATCAATTTGGCTAGGCCAGGATTCCCAGTATCGTGTGATTTTCCTACACGTTGTAAATCCTGCCCCTATGATGTTAATGAGGGAGAATGGGCAGCAGTTGTGTTAGAGAGGCAGGACTCAATCTATAAGATTAGATTGTGTCCTGAGGCAATATCTTTTGAAATATAAAAGAGAGAAGCAAGTAGAGAGACAGGGGGACCTCATACCACCAAGAAAGCAGTGCTGGGAGCAGACACTGTGCTTCGGACCTGGGGTTCCTGCATGGAGAAACTCCTCGACCAGGGGGAGATTGAGGACAAGGACCTTCCTCCAGAGCTGACATAGAAAACCTTCCCCTAGACCTGATGCCCTAAATTTGGACTTTTAGTCTACTCTGCTGTGGGGAAATTAATTTATTTTTGTTAAAACCATCGACTTGTGGTATTTCTGTTACAGCAGCACTGGACAACTAAGACACCATTCTTCACAATGTTATTCATAATTTGTTATGATCCACACAGTCGAATGCTTTTGCATAGTCAATAAAACATAAGTGAACATCTTTCTGGTATTCTCTGGTTTCATCCAAGATCCTCCTGACATCACCAATCATATCCCTGGTTCCACATCCTCTTCTGAATACGGCTTGAATTTCTGGCAGTTCCCTGGCAGCTGCTTTGGAATGATCTTCAGCAAAACCTTGCTTGTGTGTGATATTAATGATATTGTTCGATAATTTCCACATTTATCTGGATCACCTTTCTTGGGAATAGGTATAAACATGGATCTCTTCCAGTCGGTCGGCCAGGTAGCTGTCTTCCAAATTCCTTGGCATAGATGACTGAGCACTTCCAGTGCTGCATCTGTGTGTCAAAACATCTAAATTGGTATGCAATCAATTCCTGGAGCTTTGTTTTCTGCCAATCCCTTAAGTGCAGCTTGGATTTCTGCCTTTAGTATCACTGATTTCTGATCATATGCTACCTCCTTAAATGGTTGAACTTCTATCAATTCTTTTTAGTATAGTGATAAATACTATAAATGCCATAATAGAATTATGCATGCTGTCTAATTGGAGCACAGATGCTTCATTTGTTCAGGTCTTCTAAGATGCAGACACCAAGACATTATTAGACATGCAGGAAAGCTATTGAGGGACATGACCAGATGTAGGAGGAGAGTTTCAGATGGCAAAGTAGGATTGACACCTATGGAAAGAGAAGAGGAAAAAAGTGAAATTGAGTAAGAAGAATTTCATACTGTAGCATACTTGTAAGAAAGAGTTGGCTAGTCCATAAGCCAAAGTTACCTATCAGAGGAATCACACCATCTATAGGAATGGGACAGCATTAGTACTCAGCCATATTCAGTCACTGACTGGGAGCCTAAAAGAACTAAGCTGAGTCTGTAAAGATGAGAGACCAAATGAGGGAGAATGAAAGTTTCCTCATTTTATGTTACTTATCATGAATCTTTTTTGTTTGTTTTGGTTTCATAACTAGGAATATTGTTGCTTATTTCAGTACCTGACTGTAGTCTTTAGAATCTATAAAGAACCTCTTGTCACCCCAATCTTCTTGAGAAAAGAGTTTCAACCCTTATTATATATAGGAGCCATCAGAAGGACTTCAAACAAACAAGCAAAAACAGAACAACTTTTCCCACTTCCAGAGGTTCTGATTCTTTGATTCTGGGGCAGGTTCTAGGAATCAGCATTTTAACAACATATCAGATTATATTAATGGAGATGGTCTGTATAAGACTCATTGATAAATACTGATGCCAGCTATCCATTTTTTTACAAATGTGTACATGAGGGAGCATATTACGGATAAGCATTATTTACATATTCACAAAAGGCTTCTTGATGATGAATTTCTTAACTAATCTTATGTTTCATAAAGTTATCTCCTTCTTACTGCTAGGTATTAGGAGAACTCCAGTTTCCCTCCACCTTGGTGCACATACTTCTGCAGAAGATGGAGGACAGTGTTCCTACTTTCATGGCTGGGTGAGTATTTCTGTGTTAAACTATACTTTTGTTTTGAAAATGAAAGTGAGCACAAGTGACAAAAGAAAACACAGATAAATTGAATTTCATCGAAATTAAAAACTTTTGTCCTGCAAAGGATACCATGAAGAAAGTAAAAATACAACTCACAGAATAGGAGAAGGTATTTGTAAATCATATCTCTAATAAGGGACTTGTATCTAGACTACATAAAGAATTGTTAAAACTCAATAATAAAAAGTCAAATAACCCAATCAAAAGTGGGCAAAGGCTCTAAATGGATATTTCTCCAAAGAAGATATCGAAATGGTCAATAAGCACATGAAATATGCTCAATATCATCAGATAGGAAAATACAAATCTAAACCACAATGATGTACCACTTCACTCCCACTTGTTTTTGTTTTTAGGTATGGGTGAGTTGATTTCGACTCATAACAATCCCCAATAAGGTAGCTGTAATCAAAACGACTGTAAATAGTAAGTGTTGACAAGGATGTCCATTCTCAAGTCATTCCACCCCTCTCCTTCACTGATTCCCATCCACATCAGACTTTTAGTTCCTTGAATACAATGAGATCTTTCTCCTTTAAGGACATTTGCACCTGCCAGGAATAATCTCCCCTCCCCTGTAAACAATCTAACCACGTTTTAACTCTCATTTTAATATTACTTGCTTGAATGTTTAACCATGGTCTGGAATCTCTGTGTTTCACTTTCTTAACACTCTTCACTGCTCCTTAAGCATGTATCGTGCTTATAGTTACCTAATATTTTGGATATCTTACCTAAAATTTCTCCAAGCTAATGTGGCTCTATGTAAGTCTTGGTGGAGATGTGGATCATCCCACTTCCCTCCCGTTAGAAAGGCTAAGATTAGAAAGGCAGAAAGTATTAAATATGGGAGAGGATGTGGGGCAACTGGAACTCATACTTCTTCAGTACCCCACAGAACTGAATACAATGGATTCATTCAAATTTTCCATCACTTGAACTAAGACGTATCAATCAGAGGTCTTCATCAGAGAATTTGAATTTAAAACTAAGAGAATCAAGTTTGCATCAGAATATAGCTACATGGCATTTATTTATTGAATGGCCTCACAAACATATTCAAGGACCACGTTCTTTGAATTTCCCCTTGCCCAATGCTAGCAATTGCTTTACACATTAACCATCAGAGAGTAATCTGAGAGTTAGGTGGTTTAAGAGTACTTCAAAATACAAAACTGCACTGTAGAGAGATGCAGCCATGGGGTCAGTTGCAATATATGCTGTAACTATCAAAGTATGCACAATAGTTGAGGATGCCTTGAGAGGGAGAAAAGCACAATAATTTCTCACCACAAGAAATGATGTGCCTTTGATTCCTCTCCTTGCACCTTTTGATTGCCACATGTCTTCTCAGAGCATCCTTCCGTACACCATGATGGCAGTTAAAATAACCATTCACGACTGCTTCTGTTTCTATTCAACAACACTTTAAACTTTATTTTCTACCAAGAACTTTGAAAATAAAATATTTTCAAAATGGTGTGTTAATAATTTTATTGTATCTCTATCTCTGAGCTATATTGGGTATAACTTGTATTGTTAGTTTGTTTTGTGTAATTTTGTGTTTGAGGGTACATTTTTCATCCTTTCCTCAAGTTCAGGAGCTTCATTCGTGTGTGTGTGTGTGTGTGTGTGTGTGTGTTGGAGGGAGAGTTGGCGTGCAACCTGGGTGTCTGTTTTAGATTGCTGCCATTTGCAAAAATGTTGGGGCCTTGAAAGAACTGACAATGGTTCTGTTTCAACCACTAGATGTTTTGTTTTGTTTTATTTATTTTTACTGTCCAGGATCTTAGCATACTAAGTAGAACATGGATTACGGGTAGATTGCTCAGCATATATGCGCCTTAATTTAAGGCCATCATTGCTATCAATGGTGTTACAGTAACACACCATCCATACTCTGATTTCCTCTGAGGATAGAGCAGGGGAAGTTCAGTGACCTCTTCCAGGTCAATCTTTTACAAATTCTCCTTTGTTATAAATACACAGCCAATGCCTCAGATGCTCTTTTGGTTTTATTGCCCTTGTTGTTTGAAGTGACTGATATTTAATCTTTCAAGAATTAAAAATTTTCAAAACAAAAGTTGAGTGAGTCCCGGTGGTGCAATCATTAAAGCACTTGGCTGCTAACAGAGAGCTTGGCGGTTCGAACCCACCAGTGGCTCTGGAGGAGAAAGACGTGGCAGTCTGCTTCGGTAAAAGACTCACAGCCTTGGGAACCCTATGGAGCAGTTCTATTCTGTCCTCTAGAGTGGCTCTGAGTTGGAATTGACTCAATGGCAGTGAGTTTGATTTGGTTTGGGTTATATCAGTTGTTAATCATAGCACCCAAATCATAGTTAACATCTAGAATCAGAAAGCTGGAAGGGAATTTGGAAATCTGATGTAATGATTTAGCCAAGGATTCATCAAAATCACCCATAAATCCCCCCAAAAAACAAACCCATTGCCATCAAGTAGATTCTGACTCATAGCTAATCACTCACAGGATTTGGTAAAATATGGAGATACCAGGCACCTCCCCAGACCTACTAAATTGGAATCTCTGAGGAACCATGCCTGGGAATCTGCATTTAAACCAAAGCTCTCCAGATGATTCTACTGCTGACCTTGGTGAAGAACCACTGATCTTGTCAAATCTCTTTAGTTCAAAGTGAGGACAAAACTGAGGCCCAGAGCCATGAACCCCCTGGCTAATTTTTTATCTCTGGTTAATAACAGAGATAAACTAAAATTTATATTCCTAGCTCTGGTCTTATCTCCTCCATTCTGCTACCTTGATACATTAATTTCTGTTTTAGTCAAGACAGCTTGGCTCCTGTTAAGGTGCATTTGTAAGCATAACATTAATATTGATTTTCTAAACTGTTGAAATTTTACACAGAAACTGCTCTAGTGCTAGGGTGTAATGGTAATTGGTTTCTAAATAATTTTCTAATACCTAAGTTGTCGTTATTTTTTATGGTCCTGGTGCTGCTCTTGGAGGATACAGATTATGATTTTTCACTTTGTAGAAATAAATTCTTGTAATCAGATCACGTTATTTATGCATTACTATTTACTAAGTAGCTCAAATTGTTGTACAAACTTATTTTTTCTTTTCTTCTAACAGCTCTACGGATTAAAGATAATAGTTACTAGGGTCTGCTAACCAAAGGAAAGGTGCAGTGCTTTTCAGGGGGATCTGAAAATAGCAAGGTCAATGAAATCCAATGTAGTTCATCCGTAGAAGGGGAGAGACAGATATGATAGGCGCTACTTCAACAAGCACACAATCTAGTTGGGAGAGACGGGGCTAGCATAAGAACAAATATCAATAACATAAATCATGTCTAACAATGCCTCAAAGGGTATATCCTAAGGGGTTTACATGATTTGGGGTAGCACTGTTGTGTAGGGGAAAGGGCATAGACTTTTGAGATGAACAAACTTGCTTTCCTCTTCACAGGGTTGGAGATGAACAAACTGGGTTCTAATTAATAATAGTTGCTTTAAAGTCAGTTAGTGGAGTTTCTTGTTTAAGGAAGCTTTTGCTACCTTGTTATTCTTGTCAGATGCCATCTAAAACCCAGTGCCGTCGAGTCGATTCCGACTCATAGCGACCCTATAGGACAGAGTAGAACTGCCCCATAGAGTTTCCAAGGAGCGCCTGGCGGATTCAAACTGCCGACCATTTGGTTAGCAGCAGGGTTCCCGTCTAGTCAGTTCCAAATCACAGCGACCCCATGTACAACAGAACAAAACACTACCTGATCCTGCACCAACCTCACAATCATTGTTATGCTTGAGCCCATTGTTGAAGCCGCTGTGTCAATCCATCTCGTTGATGGTTTTCCTCTTTTTCGCTGACCCTCTACTTTACCAAGCATGATGTCCTTCTCCAGGAACTGGTCTCTCCAGATAACATGTCCAAAGTATGTGAGATGAAGTTTTGTCATCCTTGCTTCTAAAGAGGAAACGCTGGTGGCGTAGTGGTTGAGTGCTATGGCTGCTAACCAAAGGGCTGGCAGTTTGAATCCACCAGGCGCTCCTTGGAAACTCTATGGGGCAGTTCTACTCTGTCCTACAGGGTCGCTATGAGTCAGAATTGACTCGACGGCACTGAGTTTGTTTTTTTGTTTTGTTTTGTTTTGCTTCTAAAGAACATTCTGGCTGTACTTCTTCCAAGACAGATTGGTTCATTCTTCTGGCAGTCTATGGTATATTTAATATTCTTTGGCAACACCATAATCCAAAGGCATCAATTCTTCTTGGGTCTTCCTTATTCATTGTCCAGCTTCCACGTGCATATGAGGTGACTGAAAATACTATGATTTGGGTCAAATGCACCTTAGTCCTCAAAGTGGCATCTTTGCTTTTTAACGCTTGAAAAAGTTCTTTTGTGACAGATTTGGCCAATGCAATATGTGGTTTGATTTCTTGACTGCTATTTCCATGAGTCTTGATTATGGATCCAAGTAAAATGAAATCCTTGACAATTTCAATCTTTTTTCTGTTTATCGTGATGTTGATTATTGATCCATTTGTGAGGATTTTTGTTTTCTCTAAGTTGAGGTATAATCCATACTGAAGACTGTAGTCTTTGATCTTCATCAGTAAGTGTTTCAAGTCCTCTTAGCTTTCCGCAAGCAAGGTTGTGTCAATCTGCATATTGTAGGGTGTTAATGAGTCTTTCTCCAATCCTGATGCCGAGTTCTTCTTCATATAGTCCATTTTTTCAGATTATGTGCTCTGCATACAGATTGAATAGGTATGATGAAAGATACAATCCTGACACACACCTTTCCTAACCTTAAACCATGCAGTATCCTCTCGTTCTGTTCAAACAACTGCCTCTTGATCTATGTAGAGGTTCCTCATGAGAACAATTAAGTGTTCAGGAATTCCCATTTGTCTTAGTGTTGTTTATAATTTGTTATGATCCTGTGATGGTTAAAATTGTGTGTCAACTTGGCTGGGCCATGATTCTCAGTGTTTTGGCAACTGTATAATGTTGTGTTCACTTCCCTGTTAAAATTTGATATGTGATTACCCCCATGATGGGATCTGCTGAATGGTACCAGTGGGGGTGGGGCCTGTGGCAGCTCATCACCCCCTCAGCCTTCATCTCTCCATCTTCCACCACCTACTTCCTTCCTGCTCACCTTGCAAAGGTTGTTGGCTTGTTCTTGATCCAGCAGCTGTTTCATCTGACCTCTGGTTCTTAGGACTTGAGCTAGCAGCTTACCTGTCCATCTTGGAATTTGTCGCTCTTCATAGCCTACGAGCAAGAGTCCTTCTCCCTGACCTGCCTATCTTGGGTTCGCCAGCCACTGCAGCTGCATGAATCAGGAGAAACCTTGCAGTCTTTTCTGCTGACTTGGGGATTCCTCTACCTTTACAGCCTGTGAGCAGGAGCCCTGCTCAGTGACCTGCTGATCTTGGGCTCACCAGCTTCTGCAGCTATGTAAATTGGGAAAGGCCTCCATCCTGATTCAAGGACTTGGGACATTCTAACCCCTACAATCATGTCAGCTGTTTCCTTGCTATAAATCTCTCTATATATATTTATATGCTTTATTGTTTTTTTTTTCTCTAGAGAACCCAGCCTATGACAGATCCACACAGTAGAATGCCTTTGCATAATCAATAAAACATATGTAAACATCATTCTGGTATTCTCTGCTTTCAGCTAAGATCCACCTGACATCAACAATGATATCCTTCCTTCCACGTTCTCCTTTAAACCCAGCTTGAATTTCTGGCAGTTGATGAACTCCTGCTACCAGTTTTTAATGATCTTCAGCAAAATTTTACTTGCATGTGATATTAATGATATTGTTCAATAATTTCTGCATTGCCTTTCATCACATTTCTTTGGAATGGACACAAATATGGATGTCTTCCAGTTAGCTGGCCAGGTCTTCTGAATTTCTGGACATAGATGAGTGGGCATCTCCAGTGCTACATCTGTTTGTTGAAACATCTCAATTTGTATTCCATCAGTTCCTGAAGCTTTGTTTTCACCATTCCTTTCATGGCAGCTTGGACTTGTTCCTTCAGTACCATAGGTTCTTGATCATGTGCTACCTCCTGAAATGGTTGAATATTGACTAATTCTTTTTGGTATAGTGACTCTGTGTATTCTTTCCATCTTTTGATGCTTCCTGCAATGTTCAATATTTTCCCCATAGAACCCTTCAGTATTGCAATTTGAGGCTTGAATTTTTTCTCCTGTTCTTTCAGCTTGAGAAATGCTGAGCGTGCTCTTCCCATTTTGGTTTTCTAACTCCAGGTCTTTGCACATTCATTATAATACTTTGTCTTCTCAGCTGCCCTTTGAAATCTGCTCAGTTCTTTTACTTCATCATTTCTTCCACTTGCTTTAGCTACTCTACATTCAAGAGCAAATTTCAGTCTCTTCTGACATCCATTTTGGTCTTTATTTCCTATCTTTTTAATTACCTTTTGCTTTCTTTGGGTCTGAATGCCTTGATGTCATTCCACAACTCTTCTGGAAAAAAAAAACCAGTTATTAGTGTTCAATGCATCAAATTTATTCTTGAGATGGTCTCTAAACTCAGGTGAGATATACCCAAGGTTGTACTTTGGCTCTTGTGCACTTGCTCTAATTTTCTTCAGCTTTAACTTAGCCTGGAAGTTCAGCTGAAACCTGTCCACCAAGGGTGACCCTGCTAGTATTTGAAATACCTGTGGCATAGCTCCCAGCATCATAGCAACAGGCAAGCCACCACAGTACGATGAACTGAGACACGTGTGTGTATACACACACACACACACGGGTTATATCTGACGTGAGAGTTTTTTCATAGTAGGATGTATTCTCTTACACTGTCATGATTATTGCAATGACTCTCCAATGATTGTATTTTTTTTTAATATAAATCAGGATAACTAAAGGTTGGCTTACTTAAACCCACCCAGTGACTCTGTGGAAGAAAGGTTGAGCAATCTGCTTCTGTAAAGAGTAAAAAATCCGTTGCTGTCGAGCTGATCCCAACTCATACTGACCCTATATGACAGAGTAGAACTGACCCCATAGGGTGTCTAAGGCTGTAATCTTTAGGAAATCAGACTGCCACATCTTTCTCCGGTGGAGCGGCTGGTGGACTCAAGCAGCTGATATTTTGGTTAGCAGTGGAGTGCTAAGTAAACCCTATGGAACAGTTCTACTATTTAACACATGGAGTCACCATGAGTTGACTCAATGGCAATGGGTTGGTTTTGGTTTTGGTATTCAGTTTATGGATAAATATTCTCCTTTATAGAAATTAATAAGGAGTGAACATGAGATTTTTCTCCCTAAAGGAAGAGAGGGTAGAATATTATCTGTATGAAAAAAAAAATCCTCTAAAACTTTTTGAATTAAAAGATCAAAACATTATTTCTGGGATTTAGCAAGCAAATTAGAATTCATATTACTTAAATGCTTTTCTCTGATAAGGCAAATATGACAATCTTTACTTTATGAGACTGGCTCATCTTGAGCTTGACTTCCAAAGACTAGATAGAGAAGAAATCCCCAGAACTAGACTCTTTTTTATCTTAGGGTACCTTTCCTATCTACTCATGGGTGGTTCAGAATCTTTGCTAAAGTAAACATCTCAGTTAATAGACCTGAGTTCCAGTCAATATAGCAGAATGAGCTGATGCAGAGCAATCCCCACCCTACCTCGGAAAGTACAGAGAAATGCTGTATAAATTATTATACTTGAGAATAATCAGTAGGACCTGAGAAGAAAGGGAATGTCTGGGTGCTGGAAACTTTTTATTTTATTTTTAATCAAAGCCAAAGTGCTGATATCTAGCTAAATTGGCCACTGGCGTACACATACTTCAAGACTTGGAATTTTGACACTCCCACCACCCCCAAATAGGGACTGATGTCAAGGTTGTGGGTCCTCAGTGTGAAGGGCTGGAACTGCATAAAGACTTGAGCTGCATAGTTCTCTGAAATGCAAGCTAGAAAACCTCAGCCAACTGGTCCTTCAGCAAAGAAGAAAAGCAGCTAACAATTGCCCTGAGCTGTGAGTGCGGAAAGAGGGTCATTTATTAGAAATCAGAATCACAAACCTCTTCCATACACAGAAAGGGGTCCAAATACTCAATAGCCACAAGGTGTGGGAACTCTGAGACTACAAATTAAGCAAGTGAAATCTATTGCAATCTAGAGAGGCAAATACGAAACTGCCTCGTATCCAGGGCACAGAAGACTCCCACAGAACACCGTGCCCACTGAAGGTGAGCTCAGAATAAAAAGGACTGAACAGCGAAAGAGGAAACACTTAGCAGAGACAAACCCAGAAGAGAATTCACATTCCAAGAAATGGAGATATTAGTATCATCTGAAAGAGACTGAAATACGTATCTTTAAAATGCTCAGAGACAGAATAGTCATTTCAATCAACCAAAGCAGTTTTTTAATGAAACGCTCTATTTATGCTTGTGTCTACATCAGATGAAATGAAGTTTTTTTCTTGTATTTTTAAATTGTAACCAGCAACATAGTCCCTGGCAATAAGATACTTAAAATTTAATTGAATGAAAAGAATCCGTACATGTGAAATGCATTTAAGTACTTTCCATATTATCTAAATATCCAGAACATAAGTACAGACATATGTATGTATCAATGCATATTTGTATAGTGTGTGTAGTTATATTTATCTATATTTATTTATCTTAACCTAATTCTATCTATCTACCTGTGGTACAGTGTTCCGCTGCTATTCATAAGGTTTTCACTGGTTAATTCTTTTCACAAGTAGACTGCCGGGTCCTTCTTCCTAAAATCAGAGCAAGTCCACGAGAGCCAAAATATGACCTTGAGTATATCCCACCTGAATTTAGAGACCATTTCAAAAATAGATTTGTCGCATTGAACACTAGTGACCGAAGATCAGACGGGTTGTGGAATGATATCAAGGACACCATAACATGAAGAAAGCAAGAGGTCACTGAAAAGACAGGAAAGAAAGAAAAGACCAAATTGGATGTCAGAGAAGACTCTGAAACTTGCTCTTGAGCATCGAGCAGCTGAAGCAAAAGGAAGAATTGATGAAGTAAAAGAACTGAACAGAAGATTTCAAAGGGCCTCTCGAGAAGACAAAGTAAAGTATTATAATGACACGTGCAAAGAGCTGGAGATGGAAAACCAAAAGAGAAGAAAACGCTCAGCATTTCTCAAGCTGAAAGAACTGAAGAAAAAATTCAAGCCTCGAGTTGCAATAGTGAAGGATTCCATGGGGAAAATATTAAATGATGCAGGGAGCATCAAAAGAAGATGGAAGGGGAGGTGGGGCCAAGATGGCGGACTAGGTAGACACTACCCCGGATCCCTCTTGCAACAAACACTCGGAAAAACAAGTGAATTGATCACATACCTAACAATCTATGAACCCTGAACAACAAACACAGATTTAGAGACGGAAAACGAACAAATACGGGGAGGCAGCGACTGTTTTCAGAGCCTGGAGCCAGTGTCCCAGTCAGGTAACCTTGGCGCCCGGTTTAGGTCAGGGCCCAGGGGAGCTGACGGCGCAAACAAGGGGTGCAGCCCTACCCCACTTAACTCACCCCGGGAGGGGGCCCAGCCAGTCTGCGCAGGTGGCATGGCGATGCAGCCGGTGGGAGAAGTCCCCGGGAGGCAGTGACTGGTCTTGGAGCTGGGAGTGCAGCGTCCCAGCCGGGGAATCTTGAAGCTGGGATTTGGACTGGCAGCGGAGGATCTGACCGTGGCTTCAGGGGGCCAGATCCCCGGGGGCAATCTCCACACAGCCAGCACACATAGGCGAAAGGCACCTCGGGAATCTCAGATAAAATAGTCATTCCAAGCAAGACAAGCAACTCTGGCTATATTCCGAGGTGCTACACTCCTCTTTACTCTCCTATCTCTCTGATCCCTCCCCCACCCTCCCCAGGCGGCTTCATTAACATTGGAATTTCCTGAGCCAGAGGGAGAACGGCTCCAGCTCCACAGCGGCTTTGCTCCCCCCCCCCCCTTTTTTTTTTCTCTTTTGGTCTTTTCCTAACCCACTCTTCTGGCCGGAGAGAAAGGAAACACAAAAAACGCAGGGACCAAAAATCCATCCCTAATTGGACTAAAAACACAGAACCAGCTACAACCAAGCATATATGATCCAAATCTCAGACTTTCATCCTTACAGGGAATAAGGTGGCAGTTATAATCCAAAGGCAGTTCTGATAGGGATCTGACTGAATTTTTTTTAGCGGATTTTCTGGAAAAACTAGTTTCCCAGTGATGGCTCGGAGACAGCAGTCCATATCAAACCACATAAAGAAACAGACCATGACAGCTTCTACAACCCCCCAAACAAAAGAATCAAAATCTTTCCCAAATGAAGATATAATCCTGGAATTATCAGATACAGAATATAAAAAACTAATTTACAGAATGCTTCAAGACATCAGAAACGAAATAAGGCAGACTGCAGAAAAAGCCAAGGAACACACTGATAAAACTGTTGAAGCACTCAAAAAGATTATTCAAGAACATAGTGGAAAAATTAATAAGTTGCAAGAATCCATAGAGAGACAACATGTAGAAATCCAAAAGATTAACAATAAAATGACAGAATTAGACAATGCAATAGGAAGTCAGAGGAGCAGACTCGAGCAATTAGAATGCAGAGTGAGAAATCTGGAGGACCAGGGAATTAACACCAACATAGCTGAAAAAAATATGACAAAAGAATTAAAGAAAATGAAGAAACCCTAAGAATCATGTGGGACTCTATCAAGAAGGATAACTTCTGTGTGATTGGAGTCCCAGAACAGGGAGGGGGGACAGAAAACACAGAGAAAATAGTTGAAGATCTCCTGACAGAAAACTTCCCTGACATCATGAAAGACGAAAGGATATCTATCCAAGATGCTCATCGAACCCCATTTAAGATTGATCCAAAAAGAAAAACACCAAGACATATTATCATCAAACTTGCCAAAACCAAAGATAAAGAGAAATTTTTAAAAGCAGCCAGGGAGAAAAGAAAGGTTTCCTTCAAGGGAGAATCAATAAGAATCAGTTCAGACTACTCAGCAGAAACCATGCAGGTAAGAAGGGAAAGAGACGACATATACAGAGCACTGAAGGAGAAAAACTGCCAGCCAAGGATCATATATCCAGCAAAACTCTCTCTGAAATATGAAGGCGAAAATAAGATATTTACAGATAAACACAAGTTTAGAGAATTTGCAAAAACCAAACCAAAGCTATAAGAAATACTAAAGGATATTGTTTGGTCAGAAAACCAATAATATCAGATACCAGCACAACACAAGATCACAGAACAGAACATCCTGATATCAACTCAAATAGGGAAATCACAAAAACAAATTAAGATTAATTAAAAAAAAATGCTCATAACAAGGAATCACTGAAGTCAATATGTAAAAGATCACAATAATCAAAAAGAGGGACTAAATACAGGTGGCATAGAACTGCCATATGGAGAGTGATACAAGGCGATATAGAGCAATATAAGTTAGGTTTTTACTTAGAAAAATAGGGGTAAATAATAAGGTAACCACAAAGAGGTATAACAACTCCATAACTCAAGATAAAAGCCAAGAAAAACGTAACGACTGAACAAACATAAAGTCAAACACTATGAAAATGAGGATCTCACAATTTACTAAGAAAAACGCCTCAGCACAAAAAAGTATGTGGAAAAATGAAATTGTCAACAACACACATAAAAAGGCATCAAAATGACAACACTAAACACTTATTTATCTATAATTAGGCTGAATGTAAATGGACTCAATGCACCAATAAAGAGACAGAGAGTCTCGGACTGGATAAAGAAACACGATCTGTCTATATGCTGCCTACAAGAGACACACCTTAGACTTAGAGACACAAACAAACTAAAACTCAAAGGATGGAAAAAAATATATCAAGCAAACAATAAGCAAAAAAGAAGAGGAGTAGCAATATTAATTTCTGACAAAATAGACTTTAGACTTAAATCCACCACAAAGGATAAAGAAGGACACTACATAATGATAAAAGGGACAATTGATCAGGAAAACATAACCATATTAAATATTTATGCACCCAATGACAGGGCTGCAAGATACAGAAATCAAATTTTAACAGAACTGAAAAGTGAGATAGACACCTCCACAATTATAGTAGGAGACTTCAACACACCATTTTCGGAGAAGGACAGGACATCCAGTAAGAAGCTCAATAGAGACACGGAAGACCTAATTACAACAATCAACCAACTTGACCTCATTGACTTATACAGAACTCTCCACCCAACTGCTGCAAAGTATACTTTTTTTCTAGCGCACATGGAACATTCTCTAGACTAGACCACATATTAGGTCATAAAACAAACCTTTACAGAATCCAAAACATCGAAATATTACAAAGCATCTTCTCAGACCATAAGGCCATAAAAGTGGAAATCAATAACAGAAAAACTAGGGAAAAGAAATCAAATACTTGGAAACTGAACAATGCCCTCCTGAAAAAAGACTGGGTTATAGAAGACATCAAGGAGGGAATAAGGAAATTCATAGAAGGCAACGAGAATGAAAATACTTCCTATCAAAACCTCTGGGACACAGCAAAAGCAGTGCTCAGAGGCCAATTTATATCGATAAATGCACACATACAAAAAGAAGAAAGAGCCAAAATCAGAGAACTGTCCCTACAGCTTGAACAAATAGAAAGTGAGCAACAAAAGAATCCATCAGGCTCCAGAAGAAAACAAATAATAAAAATTAGAGCTGAACTAAATGAATTAGAGAACAGAAAAACAGTTGAAAGAATTAACAAAGCCAAAAGCTGGTTCTTGGAAAAAATTAACAAAATCGATAAACCATTGGCTAGACTGACTAAAGAAATACAGGAAAGGAAACAAATAACCCAAATAAAAAACGAGAAGGGCCACATCACAACAGACCCAACTGAAATTAAAAGAATCATATCAGATTACTACGAAAAATTGTACTCTAACAAATTTGCAAACCTAGAAGAAATGGATGAATTCCTGGAAAAACACTACCTACCTAAACTAACACATTCAGAAGTAGAACAACTAAATAGACCCATAACAAAAAAAGAGATTGAAACGGTAATCAAAAAACTCCCAACAAAAAAAAGCCCTGACCCGGACGGCTTCACTGCAGAGTTCTACCAAACTTTCAGAGAAGAGTTAACAGCACTACTACTAAAGGTATTTCAAAGCATAGAAAATGACGGAATACTATCCAACTCATTCTATGAAGCCACCACCTCCCTGATACCAAAACCAGGTAAAGACATCACAAAAAAAGAAAATTACAGACCTATATTCCTCATGAACATAGATGTAAAAATCCTCAACAAAATTCTAGCCAATAGAATTCAACAACATATCAAAAAAATAATTCACCACGATCAAGTGGGATTTATACCAGGTATGCAAGGCTGGTTTAATATCAGAAAAACCATTAATGTAACCCACCACATAAATAAAACAAAAGACAAAAACCACATGATCTTATCAATAGATGCAGAAAAGGCATTTGACAAAGTCCAACACCCATTTATGATAAAAAACTCTCACCAAAATAGGAATTGAAGGAAAATTCCTCGACATAATAAAGGACATCTATGCAAAGCCAACAGCCAACATCACTCTAAATGGAGAGAGCTTGAAAGCATTTCCCTTGAGAACAGGAACCAGACAAGGATGCCCTTTATCACCGCTCTTATTCAACATCGTGCTAGAAGTCCTAGCCAGGGCAATTAGGCTAGACAAAGAAATAAAGGGCATCCGGATTGGCAAGGAGGAAGTAAAATTATCTCTATTTGCAGATGACATGATCTTATACACAGAAAACCCTAAGGAATCCTCCAGAAAACTACTGAAACTAATAGAAGAGTTTGGCAGAGTCTCGGGTTATAAGATAAACATACAAAAATCACTTGGATTCCTCTACATCAACAAAAAGAACATTGAAGAGGAAATAACCAAATCAATACCATTCACAGTAGCCCCCAAGAAGATAAAATACTTAGGAATAAATCTTACCAAGGATGTAAAAGACCTATACAAAGAAAACTACAAAGCTCTACTACAAGAAATTCAAAAGGACATACTTAAGTGGAAAAACATACCTTGCTCATGGATAGGAAGACTTAACATAGTAAAAATGTCTATTCTACCAAAAACTATCTATACGTACAATGCACTTCTGATCCAAAATCCAAGGTCATATTTTAAGGGGATAGAGAAACAAATCACCAATTTCATATGGAAGGGAAAGAAGCCTCGGATAAGCAAAGCATTACCGAAAAAGAAGACGAAAGTGGGAGGCCTCACTCTACCTGATTTCAGAAGCTATTATACAGCCACAGTAGTCAAAACAGCCTGGTCCTGGTACAACAACAGACACATAGACCAATGGAACAGAATTGCGAACCCAGATATAAATCCATCCACGTATGAGCAGCTGATATTTGACAAAGGCCCAGTGTCAGTTAATTGGGGAAAAGATAGTCTTTTTAACAAATGGTGCTGGCATAACTGGATATCCATTTGCAAAAAAATGAAACAGGACCCATACCTCACACCAGGCACAAAAACTAACTCCAAGTGGATCAAAGACCTAAACATAAAGACTAAAACAATAAAGATCATGGAAGAAAAAATAGGGACAAGCTTAGGAGCCCTAATACAAGGCATAAACAGAATACAAAACATTACCAAAAATGACAAAGAGAAACCAGATAACTGGGAGCTCCTAAAAATCAAACACCTATGCTCATCTAAAGACTTCACCAAAAGAGTAAAAAGACCATCTACGGACTGGGAAAGAATTTTCAGCTATGACATCTCCGACTAGCGCCTGATCTCTAAAATCTATATGATTCTGTCAAAACTCAACCACAAAAAGACAAACAACCCAATCAAGAAGTGGGCAAAGGATATGAACACGCACTTCACTAAAGAAGATATTCAGGCAGCTAACAGATACATGAGAAAATGCTCTCAATCATTAGCCATTAGAGAAATGCAAATTAAAACTACGATGAGATTCCACCTCACTCCAACAAGGCTGGCATTAATCCAAAAATCACAAAATAATAAATGTTGGAGAGGCTGCGGAGAGATTGGAACTCTTATACACTGCTGGTGGGAATGTAAAATAGTACAACCACTTTGGAAATCTATCTGGCGTTATCTTAAACAGTTAGAAATAGAACTACCATACAACCCAGAAATCCCACTCCTCGGAATATACCCTAGAGAAATAAGAGCCTTCACACAAACAGATATATGCACACCCATGTTTATTGCAGCTCTGTTTACAATAGCAAAAAGCTGGAAGCAACCAAGGTGTCCATCAGCGGATGAATGGGTAAATAAATTGTGGTATATTCACACAGTGGAATACCATGCATCGATAAAGAACAGTGACGAATCTGTGAAACATTTCATAACATGGAGGAACCTGGAAGGCATTATGCTGAGCGAAATCAGTCAGAGGCAAAAGGACAAATATTGTATAAGACCACTATTATAAGATCTTGAGAAATAGTATAAACTGAGAAGAACACATACTTTTGTGGTTACGAAGGGGGGAGGGAGGGAGAGGGTTTTTTATTGATTAATCAGTAGATAAGAACTGCTTTAGGTGAAGGCAAGGACAACACTCAATACATGGAAGGTCAGCTCAACTGGACTGGACTGGACCAAAAGCAAAGAAGTTTCCAGGATAAACTGAATACTTCAAAGGTCAGCGGAGCAAGGGCGGGGGTTTGGGGACCATGGTTTAAGGGGACTTCTAAGTCAATTGGCAAAATAATTCTATTATGAAAACATTCTGCATCCCACTTTGAAATGTGGCATCTGGGGTCTTAAATGCTAACAAGCAGCCATCTAAGATACATCAATTGGTTTCAACCCACCTGGAGCAAAGGAGAATGAAGAACACCAAGGTCACACGACAGCTATGAGCCCAAGAGACAGAAAGGGCCACATGAACCAGAGACCTACATCATCCTGAGACCAGAAGAACTAGTAGGTGCCTGGCCACAATCGGTGACTGTCCTGACAGGGAGCACAATAGAGAACCCCTGAGAGAGCAGGAGATCAGTGGGATGCAGACCCCAAATTCTCATAAAAAGACCATACTTAATGGTCTGGCTGTGACTAGAGGAATCCCGGCGGTCATGGTCCCCAAACCTTCTGTTGGCACAGGATAGGAACCATCCCTGAAGACAATTCATCAGACATGAAAGGGACTGGACAGTGGGTGGGAGAGAGATGCTGATGAAGAGTGAGCTAATTATATCAGGTGGACACTTGAGACTGTGTTGGCATCTCCTGTCTGGAGGGGAATGGGAGGATAGAGAGAGTTGGAAGCTGGCAAAGTTTTCACGAAAGGAGAGACTGGAAGGGCTGACTCATTAGGGGGAGAGCAAGTGGGAGTAAGGAGTAAGATGTATATTAACTTATATGTGACAGGCTGACTTGATTTGTAAACGTTCAGTTGAAGCTCAATAAAAGTTAATAATAAAAAAAAAAGAAGATGGAAGGAATACACAGAGTCATTATACCAAAAAGAATTAGTCGATATTCAACCATTTCAAGAGGTGACGTATGATTAGGAACCGATGGTACTGAAGAAAGAAGTCCAAGCTGCTCTGAAGGCATTAGCGAAAAACAAGGCTCCAGGAATTGATGGAATATCAGTTGAGATGTTTCAACAAACAGATGCAGTGCTGGAGGTGCTCACTCATCTATGCCAAGAAATATGGAAGACAGCTTCCTGGTCAACTGACTGGAAGAGATCCATATTTATGCCTATTCCCAAGAAAGGTGATCCAACCGAATGTGGAAATTATGGAACAATATCATTAATATCACACGCAAGCAAAATTTTGCTGAAGATCACTCAAAAATGGCTGTAGCAGTATATCAACAGGGAAATTCCAGAAATTCAGGCC
Organism: Elephas maximus indicus; assembly: GCF_024166365.1. Lineage (NCBI taxonomy): Eukaryota > Metazoa > Chordata > Mammalia > Proboscidea > Elephantidae > Elephas > Elephas maximus. The sequence continues at coordinate 9,394,638 of NC_064846.1, read as the reverse complement.
GGTTTCAGAAGAGGACGTGGAACCAGGGATATCATTGTTGATATCAGATGGATCCTGGCTGAAAGCACAGAATACCAGAAGGATATTTACCTGTGTTTTATCGACTATGCAAAGGCATTCGACTGTGGGATCGTAACAAACTATGGATAACATTGTGAAGAATGGGAATTCCAGAAGACTTAATTGTGCTCAAGGGGAACCTTTACATAGATCAAGAGGCAGTTGTTCAGACAGAACAAGAGGACACTGATTGTTTTAAAGTCAGGAAAGGTGTGCGTCAGGGTTGTATTCTTTCACCATACTTATTTAATCTGTATGCTGAACAAATAATATGAGAAGCTGGACTACAGGAAGAAGAACGGAGCATCAGGATTGGCGGAAGACTCATTAACAACCTGCGTTATGCAGATAACACAACCTTGCTTGCTGAAAGTGAAGAGGACTTGAAGCACTTACTAATGAAGGTCAAAGACCACAGCCTTCAGTATGGACTGCACCTCAACATAAAGAAAACAAAAATCCTCATAACTGGACCAATGAGCAACATCATGATAAACGGAGAAAAGATTGAGGTTGTCAAGGATTTCATTTTAGTTGGATCCACAATCAACAGCCATGGAAGCAGCAGTCAAGAAATCAAAAGACGCATTGCATTGGGTAAATCTGCTGTAAAGGACCTCTTCGAAATGTTGAAGAGCAAAGATGTCACCCTGAAGACTAAGGTGCACATGACCCAAGCCATGGTATTTTCAATCGCCTCATATGCATGTGAAAGGTGGACAATGAATAAGGAAAACCAAAGAAGAATTGACGCCTTTGAATTGTAGTGTTGGAGAAGAATATTGAATATACCACGGACTGCCAAAGAGCGAACCAATCCGTCTTAGAAGTACAAGCAGAATGCTCCTTAGAAGCAAGGATGGAGAGACTATGTCTCACATACTTTGGACATGTTATCAGGAGGGATCAGTCCCCGGAGAGGGACATCATGCTTGGCAGAGTACAGGGCCAGTGGAAAATAGGAAGAACCTCAACAAGGTGGATTGACAGAGTGGCTGCAACAATTAGCTCAAACATAACAACAATTGTAAGGATGGCTCAGGACCAGGCAGTGTTTCGTTCTGTTGTGCATAGGGTCACTATGAGTTGGAACTGACTTAATGGCACCTAACAACAACAACCTGTGGTACATAATGTTGCTATGAGTTGGAACCTACTCAATGGCACCTAAGAACAACATCTGTCTACCTATCTACCTCTCTCTCTCTCTATCATCTATCTGTCTGTCTGTCTATCTACCTACCTATCTAATCTATCTATCTATCATCTATCTACCGTCTACCATGTATCTATCTATCATCTATCATTTATCATCTGTCTACCTGTCTGTCTGTCTGTCTGTCTGTCTACCTACCTATCATCTATCATCTATCTTTTCTATCAATTGATCCATCTGAGGGACAGATGTGTACTGGGGGAGGGACAGTGTGAGACATGGAGAAAGAGCAAGACAGAAGGGAAATGGAGGTAAGGTAAGAAAGAATGGAGGAGAAATAGAGAGGGAGAGACCAAGATGAAAGAGAGGGAAGAGGGAGAAAGTAAAATTAATTTCAGTTCAATTAAAACAAAGGCAATATGGTTTGTAATTGTTGATTATGAAAGTGTGTAAGATTATCCAACCCAGCCCACTCATAAGGCAAATAAGCAACAATTATTTTTGAATTGGTGAATAGAATTTTGTGTACAAGAGATGCATGCCTTCACTAGCAGTAGTCATTCAACAGATTATCTTTCTTCTTTTTCCCATTCATGGCTATGGGTTTATCAGATGGCCGTCTACCAGTAATGCAGCAATACTTCCCTCCTTGCTTTCATACTTCTTACTCCAGTTCTGGAGCCCTAGTTGACAGAATCAGGTTTCCAAGCAATACAGAAAAATTACCATGGAGTAAAATCACATTATGTGCTGATAAGGTGTTTATGCTAGTTAAAAAAAAAAAAAAAAGATTCCAAAGTATCTTTGAAAAGGTCTTAGAGCTGATCTCTCTATGAGACTTTTTTTCCCTCGAACAAGGTGGTTAGCTCTGCTTAGTTAGACATTTTGAATTTTGACGGTAGTATGTTTATTGACATAAGAGAAGATGCCATTATAGAGAAGTAAAATTCTATCATTTAAGGGCAATTGCAAATGACAATGAGAATGATAATATTTTGATAGATTCCAAAATTAAAAGATAAACACCTTATTTTGTAAGATAACATGCCACTAGTATGGTATCCAAACAAGGTAGTACTATTTATAGTGATGTACTTTTTATATGTGTCATATTTATGCAGAGGTAGATTGATAAAGATAGCTAGTAATTATAAAAGTAAAATTTCTAATTAGAAATGAAGGTTCAGTTAAACCACCTGGTTAAGAAAATATTTTGCCATCTTTATTACAACTTTGAATATCCCCCATCGTTTGTTTGGGGCTGGGGGAAACACAGTTTTTAGGGGAGTACCACCTAGAGAGGAAAGGCTGGTAGCGTAGTGGTTAAGAGCTATGGCTGCTAACCAAAAGGTTGGTAGTTTGAATCCACCAGGTGCTTCTTGGAAGCTCTATGGGGCAGTTCTACTCTGTCCTATGGGGTCGCTAAGAGTCAGAAATGATTCGATGGCAATGGGTTTTTTTTTTCTTTTCTTTTCTTTTCTTTTGGTTACCATCTGGAGAATTAAGTACCAAAAATCCTCCCTTTTACCAAATGTCTTTGTTCTTAATTCAAAGGACAAGAGAAATTTTATAAGCAATCCTAGACATTTCCCTTAAGTTGTGAGATTTTTATTCTCATTTATTAAAGAACAATGTTGTGTCCAGAAGAATACAGAAATCAATTAATTGAAATTTAGATGCCATTTCCTTTTTAAGCAATGTCTTATTATATAAAATGAAAGCGTGTTTCATGTAAGGGATCATCTGAAAGTGAAACAGAGAGTGGAGGAAATATCAGTAAAGGAATGTACAAATAAGAATTCTATATTTAAGACTGTACTGTCATTCAAGTTTAGCTTTTAAATCCATTGATAGGCTGAAGTAAAGGCCACTAAGTTACAAGCTGGCCCAGCTCATTGTGTATGTCTTTCCACAGAGTTGGCAGCTTATGATAAGGGTAGGTAGCCATGTGAGCTCTGTAAGCTCAGTACAGGATAAGTGGAGAAAACCCAGCCTGCCAAAGAGTAAATATCAAATAGCTCTTCCTAACTCCATCTTAATCACGGGCAATGCAGTATTTAATAGAACACTTTTTCTACACAGTTAAACTTTACAAGCAATCAAAAGAAGGATGGATTGAAGGATAGAGAAAACAAAACCCACTGCTGTCGAGTCGATTCCGACTCATAGCGACCCTATAGGTCAGAGTAGAACTGCCGCATAGAGTTTCCAAGGAGCGCCTGGTGGATTTGAACTGCCAACCTCTTGGTTAGCAGCCGTAGTACTTAAAGGCAGTAGAAATATACTCAGAAAATATCAGTCTGGGGTTCATTCTCAAAAATGGAAGGCTGTACAAGTATATATATAGCATTTGGAATGCATGTGGACATGGTACATTAGTAGAGAGTAATATTCTTGATATGTGGTCCCTAGCTTCTGCAGAAGACCTTTGTCTACTGTGATGATTAAGGTTGTGTGTCAACTTGGCTGGGCCATGATTCTCACTGGTTTGGCCGTTGTATGATGATGTGATCACTTCCACGATGAGATTTGATATAAAGTGATCACCTTCATGGTAGAATCCACTGTGAGTAGCCAATCAGTTAAAAGGGAGTTTACTTGGGTGTGTTGCCTGCATCAAATATAAACAGACATTCTGGAAAGGCTCGTGGGCTTTTGCTTGCTCTGATCCTGCAGCTGGCTCCTGTTCATCTGACTTCCAGTTTTTGGGACTTGAGCTAGCAGCTTACCTGAGATCTTGCCTGCTGATCTTGGGATTCATCAATCTTCAAAGCCTGTGAGCAAGAGCCCTACTCCCTGTGGCTATGCGAATCAAGGGAAACCTCTATCCTGACCCATGGACTTGGGACATTCCAGCCTCTATAACCTCGTGAGCCATTTCCTTGAAATAAATCTTTCTCTATTTTATATACATATTTATATGCTTTGCTGGTTTTGGCTTCTCTAGAGAACCCAGCCTAAGACACCTACTATGTGTCAAACATAATAATATGTATCACAATTCCATATACTAGGAGGCGGAATGATAGTGGAAGCTTGTCAAAACAAGACAATAAAAACAGAAAATAACAAGTGTTGGTGAGAATGTGGAGAAACAGGAACCTTCATCCACTGCTGATGGGAATGTAAAACGGTACGGGCACTGTGGAAAACAGTTTGGTGGTTCCTCAAAATGTTAAACATAAAATTACTAAATGACCCAGCAATTCCACTCCTAGATTTATACCCAAAAGACTTGAAAGCAGCTACTTGTAAACCAATTTTCATCGAGTACTATTTGTAATAGCCAAAAGGTAGAAACAACCCAAGTGTCCATCAACAGATGAATGGATAAACACAATGGGCTCTACCCATAGAATGGAATACTATTCAGCCATAAAGAGAAGTGAAGTTCTAATACATGCTACAACACTGATGAACATTAAAACCATTATGCTGAGTAAAATAAGTCAGACACAAAAGGACAAATATTGTATGATTCCACTTGTATGAAATATCTAGAATAGGCAAATGTATAGAGACCAAAATTGTTACCAGAATGAAGGGAAATAGAGAAGGAAATGGGTAAGCATCTGTGACAGGTGATGAAAAATGTTTGGAAATGGATAGTGGTGATGGTTGCACAACACAGTGATGTAATTAATATTGCTGAATTGCACACTTAAAAGTGGTTAAAATGGCAAATGTTTTATAACGTATATTCTACAACAATAAAAGAAAAAGATAATCATAGAATTTTCAAGTTAGAAGCCACTTGGTGACAATGTCATTTTATAAGTGAAGAAACTGGGACCTAAAAGTGAAGTGACCTGCCCAAGTTAAGTTGAAAAGGCTGTATCAGATTACAAGTTTTGTGCAACTCAGCTTTGTGTTCAACCAGCATATTATTTTAGACTTTAACCTTCAGGAGACCTGAAGCAAATGAAACTCACTTTCCAGATTAAAGAGATTAACTCAGGGCAAAGGAACCTCTTCCCCAACTTAACAGCCTATTACAGCCTACAAAGATCACACAGCAACATACTTTTACCTCCTCTATTCTCCTCACACTGTTACTTATGAATGGTTTCCATTTTGGAAGCACTGAAGTAAATCTCTTTTTTCAATGTTCTATATGATATAAAATACCCTATTAAAAATTTAATATTTTAAAAGAAGCTATGTTCCATTAATTGGGATAATTCAAACAAAGTGGGAGAATGACAAGGTCAGATAACACAGAAATATTAGTAGTAGGATAAAGTATATGTAAAATAAAAACAAGAGGTAAATAAAGCCAATGATTTGAGATAAAGTACCTCTGCTTCATTCTAATATTTCAAAATTTCTCTGCTGTCTTTCCTGGTATTTCGGTACCTATTACAGAGTATTTAGTTGGTGACAGGGGGTGGAGGGATTCTATCACCCACTAGTTAAGTAATTGAGAAAACATTTCGACACTGAACATTTCTTATGTGTCAGCCCTGCAGTTTCTTTGGTAAGTTCTGTTTGACTAAGAACGTGCAAGAAAAGAAGCAAACAGCAACTGAAACCTCAACAAAAACGTCAAGGTGGCCGGTTTATCGCTCTGCTCATCCGTTTAGAATCTATTGAGCATTTTTATTGCCATATGCAAAGGATAATGCTATGCACAGTGAAGGTCCTTATCTTTATGGGGGCATAGTGCTCTCTGTTGTTATTGTGTGCCGTCGAGTCATTTATAACTCAAGCGACCCTATAGGACAGAGTAGAACTGCCCCATAGGGTTTCCTAGGCTTATCTCCCACGGAGCCGCCGGTGGTTTCAAAGTACTGACCTTTTGGTTAGCAGTCAATCACTTTACCCACTGCACCACCAGGGCTCCTTTCGTGTACTGTAGGAACAACAACAACAAAACTCATTGCCATTGAATCGATTCTGTCCCCTAGTGACCCCGTGTGACAGAGTAGAACTGCCCCACAGGGTTTCCAAGGCACTCAGCTGCTAACCAAAAGGTCGGTGGTTCAAACCCATCAGCCACTCTGGGAGAAACATCCTACAGCGTGCTTCCATAAAGATTTACAGCCTTAGAAACCCTATGGAGCAGTTCTACTCTGTCCTACATGGTCCCTGTGAATCAGAATTCAATCAATGGAAATGGGTCCTATGGAGTGGCTTGTGGGTTCCAACAGCTGACCTTTCATTTAGCAGCGGAGCACTTATCCACTGCCTCATGAAGGCTCTTTCATACTTTAGGATACAAGATACGTAAACAGCTAACTATGGAACAAGAGAAACAGAAATAATAGTAGTCATGTGTCTCAGTTTCCTGAGGTTCCTATAACAAAATACAACAAAGCGAGTAGTTTTAAAGAACAAAAATTTATTGTCTCACAGTTCTGGAGGCTTGAAGTCCAAATCAGGGCTTCTTCAATTCCTTTTGAGGGCTCTGAGAGACACACTATTCCATTGCTCCATGCCTCCCACCTAGTTTCTAATGACTGCTGGCAATCCTTGGCATTCCTCTGCTGCTTGTAGATGTACCTTCACGTGGTGTCTGCCTTCCCCCTGGATGGGACTCCTTTTTCACAAGGCACCACTCAGAAGGGATCAGGATCTACCCTACTCAGATATGACATTTTTAACTGATAACATTTGCAAAGGGAAACTGTATTGCCCTAAACAAGGTCACATGCACCAGTGCCAGGATTAGGACTTCAACATATCTTTTTGGAGGACACAATTCAATCCATAACACCATGTGTTAAAGGCACAATAACTGATTCATCATTTAAATGTGTATACAATCAGAAAACCAAGTTTGTGACAGATTGATGATTAACTCTGGGAGCATAAGAGAAGCTTAATGGCAGAGGTAATGGGTCTTTAATAATCATTTCATTAGTTTATTTGATAAAATGCATTGACGGCTTATTATCTTCCACACATTGATATGTACAAACATATAAGGTCCCTGCCCTCATAAAGATCGCATTTACAATAGTAGACATTGCCAGGAGGAGAAGCTTGAAAGATGAGTAGGTTTTAAAGTTTCAGAGGTGGGAGATGGGTTACTTGAATATAGAGAAGAGCTTTAAGCCATAGAGGTTGAGAGGTTTACATCATGTTTGTGAAAAAAAGAAGGAATTGGGAGTGGCTGGCTTGTATGAATGGGGATCGTTGGAAAATGTGGGTGGAAAGGTAAGGGCTTAATGCTGTGCTAGGAATTTTCTATTTTATTCTGTAGTCAAAATAGACACTATTTCTTTTATGTTTGGCAGGAATGAAAAGGATTAATTGAAGATGAGTGATGATTAAAGACCAAAAAACTGTAATGATAATTCAGACTAGATAATGAGAATTCATTGATTCTTCCATGTTTCTGAACTATATATCTAGAACAAATTTCTTGATTCTAAAGCTAAAGTATATTTTTTGATAGCTGGATGTCAAACCTGCTTAAGGGAAGCCATGTGGCAACACTGCCATGAGTCACCAGGGTATTGCAGTGTCTGGTTGTTGCTGGGTGGAAACCCCAGGTTCTGCTAGGCATTACTCCTCTCAGTGAATAAATGAGAGACTAAGGTGGGAGAGTGGAAGGGCGCCTTTATTTCACTGCACAAGGAAAGGCAACAGTTGGGGCTGCAGCTGCCAAGACTGCTCTGCAAGGGCAGGGGGAAGGGGACTTTTCTTTAATTAATTTTTATTGTGCTTTAAGTGAGAGTTTACACCTTGTTTAAAACGGTACTAATTCCTCACCCTCTAATGAGATAGCATGGTTCTTCCCTCCACTCTCCCTCCTCCTGTCCATTGGGGTAGCTTCTGGCCCTCTCTGCCCTCTCATATCCCCTCCAGACAGGTGATGCGAACATAGTCTCATGTGGCTACTTGATCCAAGAAACTCATTCCTCACCAGTATCATTTTCCATCCCATATTCCAGTCCAATCCCTGCCTGAAGAGTTGGCTTTGGGAATGGTTCCAGTCTTGGGCTAACAGAAGGTCTGGGGACCATGGCCTCCAGAGTCCTTCTACTCCCAGTATGACCATTAAGTCTGGTCTTTTTCGAGAAATTGGGCTCTGCATCCCACTGCTCTCCTGCTCCCTCACGGGTTCTCTGTTGTGTTCCTTATCAGGGCAGTCATCAGTTGTGGCCGGGCACCACCTAGTTCTTCTGATCTCAGGCTGATGTAGTCTCTGGTTTATGTGGTCCTTTCTGTCTCTTTGGAAACCCTGGTGATGTAGTGCTTAAGTGCTAAGGCTGTGAACCAAGAGGTCGGCAGTTTGAATCTGCCAGGTGGTCTTTGGAAACTACGGGGCAGTTCTACTCTGTCCTATAGGGTCACTATGAGTTGGAACCAACTCGACAGCAGTGGGTTTGGTTTTTGGTTTCTGTCTCTTAGGCTCATAATTACCCTGAGTGTTCTTCATTCTTCCTTGCTCCAAGTGGGTTGAGACCAATTGATGCGTCTTAGATGGCTGCTTGCTAGCATTTAAGACCCCAGACGCCACTCTCCAAAGTGGGATGCAGAATGTTTTCTTAATAGATTTTGTTATGCCAATTGACTTATATGTCCCCTGAAACCATGGTCCTCAAACCCCTGCCCCTGCTATGCTGGCCTTTGAAGCGTTCAGTTTATTCAGGAAACTGCTTTTAGTTTAGTCCAGTTGTATTGACCTCTCCTGTATTGTATATTGTCTTTCCCTTCACCTAAAATAAAACTTATCTACTATCTAATTAGTGAAAACTCCTCTCCCTCCCTCCCCACTCTTGTAACCATCAAAGAATATTTTCTTTTCTGTTTAAACTATTTCTCAAGTTCTTATAATAGTGGTCTTATACAATGTATGTCCTTTTGCAACTGACTAATTTCACTCAGCATAATGTCTTCCAGATTTCTCCATGTTATGAAATGTTTCACGGATTCATCATTGTTCTTTATTGATGCATAGTATTCCATTGTGTGAATATACCATAATTTATTAATCCATTCATCCATTGATGGGCACCTTGGTTGCTTCCAACTTTTTGCTATCGTAAACAGTGCTGCAATGAACAAGGATGTGCACATATCTGCTCGTGTAAAGGGTCTTATTTCTCTAGGATATATTCCAGGAGTGGGATTGCTGGATCATATGGTAATTCTATTTCTAGATTTTTAAGGAAGTGCCAAATCTATTTCCAAAGTGGTTGTACCATTTTACATTCCCACCAGCAATGTATAAGTGTTCCAGTTTCTCCACAACCTCTCCAACATTTATTCCCAAAAAACCCACTGCTGTCGCGTCTATTCCGACTCATAGCTACCCTATAAGACAGAGCAGAACTGCCCCATAGAGTTTCCAAGGAGCATCTGGCAGATTTGAACTGCCGACCTTTTGGTTAGCAGCAGTAGCACTTAACCACTACACCACCAGGTTTTCCCAACATTTATTACCATGTGTTTTTTGGACTAATGGGAGCCCTGTTGGAGTGAGACGGAATCTCACTGTAGTTTTGATTTGCATTTCTCTAAAAAAAAAAAAAAAAATTTTTTTTTTTTTTTTTTTTAGTGGCATAGTGGTTAAGTGCTATGGCTGCTAACCAAGAGGTTGGCAGTTCAAATCCACCAGGCGCTCCTTGGAAACCCTATGGGGCAGTTCTACTCTGTCCTATAGGGTCACTGTGAGTCAGAATCGACTTGACGGCAGTGGGTGTGATTTGGGTTTTTTTTAATGGCTAATAATTGTGAGCATTTCCTCATGAATCTGTTAGCGGCCTGAATGTCTTCTTCAGTGAAGTGCCTGTTCATATCCTTTGTCCATTTTTTAATTGGGTTATTTGTCTTTTTGTGGTTGAGTTTTAGCAGGATTATGTAGATTTTACAGATCAGACGCTGACCGGGAATATCATAGCTAAAAACTTTTTCTCAGTCTGTAGGCAGTCTTTTTACTCTTTTGGCGAAGTCTTTGGATGAGCATGGGTGTTTGATTTTTAGGAGCTCCCAGTTATCTGGTTTTTCTTCTGCATTGTTAGTAATGTTTTGTATACTGTTTATGCCACGCATTAGGGCTCCTAACGTTGTCCCTATTTTTTCTTCTATGATCTTTATCATTTTAGATTTTATGTTTAGGCTTTTGATCCATTTTGAGTTCATTTTGTGCATGGTGTGAGGTATGGGTCTTGTTTCATTTTTTTGCAGATGGATATCCAGTTATGCCAGCACCATTTGTTAAAAAGACTGTCTTTTCCCAATTAACTGACTTTGGGCCTTTGTCAAATATCAGCTGCTCATATGTGGATGGATTTATGTCTGGATTCTCAATTCTGTTCCATTGGTCTATGTATCTGTTGTTGTACCAGTACCAGGCGTTTTTGACTACTGTGGCAATATAATAGCTTCCAAAATCAGGTAGAGTGAGGCCTCCCACTTTCTTGTTCTTTTTCAGTAATGCTTTACTTATCCGGGGTCTCTTGCCCTTCCATATGAAGTTGGTGATTTGTTTCTCCATCTCATTAAAAAATGTGATTGGAATTTGGATCAGAATTGCATTGTATATGTAGATGGCTTTTGGTAGAATAGACATTTTTACAATATTAAGTCTTCCTATCCATGAGCAAGATATGTTTTCTTGCAGTAGTGTATTGTAGTTTTCTATGTACAGGTCTTTTGCATCTGTGGTAAGATTTATTCCTAAGTATTTTATCTTCTTGGGGGCTACTGTGAATGGTATTGATTTGGCGATCTCCTCTTCTATGTTCTTTTTGTTGGTGTAGAGGAATCCAACTGATTTTTGTATGTTTATCTTGTATCCTGATATTCTGCTGAACTGTTCTATTAGTTTCAGTAGTTTTCTTGAGGATTCTTTAGGGTTTTCTGTGTATAAGATCATGTCACCTGCAAATAGAGATACTTTTACTTTTTCCTTACCAATCTGGATGCCCTTTATTTCTTTGTCTAGCCTAATTGCTCTGGCTAGGACCTCTAGCACAATGTTGAATAAGAGTGGTGGTAAGGGGCACCTTTGCCTGGTTCCCGTTCTCAGGAGGAATGCTTTCAGGCTCTCTCCATTTAGGATGATGTTGGCTGTTGGCTTTGTATAAATGCCCTTTATTATGCTGAGGAATTTTCCTTCTATTCCGATTTTGCTGAGAGTTTTTTTTTATTTAATCAGGAATGAGTGTTGGACTTTGTCAAATGCCTTTTCTGCATCAATTGATAAGATCATGTGGTTCTTAGCTTTTGTTTCATTGATGTGATGGATTACATTGATTGTTTTTCTAATGTTGAACCATCCCTGCATACCTGGTATGAATTTCACTTCGTTACAGTGAATTATTTTTTTGGTATGTTGTTGAATTCTATTGGCTAGAATTTTGTTGAGGATTTTTGCATCTAACTTCATGAGGGATATAGGTCTGTAATTTTCTTTTTTTGTGTGTGATGTCTTTACCTGGTTTTGGTATCAGTAATTCCCTGTTTTGAGTGTTTTTATTAATTTATTTTTGTGATTTCCCCATCTGAGTTGATATCAGGATGCTCTGTTCTGTGTCCTTGTGTTGTGTTAATATCTGATATTATTGATTTTCTGACCAAAAAATTTCCTTTAGTAATTCTTATAGCTTTGGTTTGGTTTTTGCAAATTCTCTAAGCTTGTGTTTATCTGTAAATGACTTAATTTCACCTTCATGTTTGAGAGAGAGTTTTGTTGGATATATGATTCTTGGCTGGCAATTTATCTCTTTCAATGCTCTTTGTATGTCATCCCATTGCCTTCTTTCCTACATGGTTTCTGCCAAGTAGTCCGAACTTATTGATTCTGTTTTGTTGGTGAGTTTTCGTTTATCCCTGGCTGCTTTTAAAATTTTCTCTTTGTCTTTGGTTTTGGCAAGTTTGATGGTAATATGTCTTGGTGATTTTCTTTTGGGATCTACCTTGTTTGGGGTTCAATGGGCACCTTGGATAGGTATCTTTCATCTTTCAAGATGTCAGGGAAGCTTTCTGCCAACAAATCTTCAACAATTCTCTCTGTATTTTCTGTTATCCCTCCCTGTTCTGGGATTCCTATCACAAGCAAGTTATTCTCCTTGATAGAGTCCCACATGATTCTTAGGGTGTCTTCATTTTTTTTTAATTCTTTGATCTGATTTTTCTTCAAATATATTGGTGGTAATTGCCTTATCCTCCGTCTCCCCAATTCTGCATTCCAATTCCTCAATTCTGCTCCTCTGACTTCCTATTGAGTTGTCTAGTTGTGTAATTTTATTGTTAATCTTTTGAATTTCTGAATGCTGTCTCTCTATGGATTCTTGAAGCTTATTAATTTTTTTCATTATGTTCTTGAATAATCTTTTTAATTTCTTCAACTGCTTTATCTGTGTGTTCCTTGGCTCTTTCTGTACATTGCTTGATTTCATTTCTGATATCGTCAAGCATTCTGTATATTAATCTTTTGTATTCTACATCTGGCAATTCCAGGAATATATATTCTTCTGGGAGAGATCTTGATTCTCTGTTTTGGAGGTTTATAGAAGCAATCATGGTCTGCTTCTTTATGTGATTTGATATCAACTGCTGTCTCTGAGCTATCTCTGTTATTGTAATACTTCATTTTATGTTTGCTAACTGAGCCCTATCTTCTGTTTTGTTTTGTTTCAGTATACCCAGATGGGCTACCAGAGTGTGCTAACTTGATTATTGCAGCCTTTGAAGCATTAATGTCCTGTTATCAGATGGTCAGAAGTGTTACCAGGTATATGAGCCTATGAGTTCGTTCAATATTCTTGAATAGAATCAGCTCAGGTGTCCTGATAGTTGGTCACCTAGTGTGTGGTGTAGGCTCTCACCTACTGTCTTACAGGAGTAGTGGTGATGGTTGTATGCACTGGTTTCTGGTAGTGGCCGGGGGTCACACTCTGAGGAGGGTAGGGTGCTGACAGCCTTCCCCCAAGTGCCAGTGAGGAAGGAGCATCTCTGTTCTCTACAGCACTTTGGTGGGTGGGCTCCACAGCTGTACCTTAGGCACCCAGTGCTTATACCTGTAAAGACTGTTAGGCACCACTATCCTCAGACCACTTTCACAGGTGGCTAGGTGGTGTGGGTAGGTGAGGGTTGTTTAATAGGTAGAGTGGTATCAGAACTCCAAAACCTGCCTCTCCACTGCTAAGCTGAAACAATTATAGTCATACCTCTAACAGATTTGCCTTTGTATTACAGTAGACACTTGGTTCCATGTAGGGGTGAAAGCCAAAGTCTGTGGATGGCTTATGCCTGGACTGGAGCTGTTTCTGCTCTGATCTTCCAGTTTAGGGGAGGCAGGAAAGTACTTTTCCCCTGGTTGTTAATTTGCTGCTTTTCCCAGGCCAGGAGAATGGGTCAGAAAAAAGCAGGGCACTTCTATCTCAGGCCCAGGGAATTCGAATGTTAGTGAAGCTGGTTGGGGCAGGGAGGGGAGGGATCAGATAGATAGGAGAGAGTAAAAAAAAAAAAAGAGAGAGAGAGTAGCGCTGTAAAATAGACAAAATCACTTATCTTGTGTCTAGAGAGCTGTTTTATCTGAGGTTCCAGAGGCACGTGTAGCCTGTGTGCTGCTGGCTGATTCCCTGCCGAGATTACCCCGGGGGTTAGGGCTGCGACCCTTGCTTGCCATGTCTCAGCAAACTATCATCAGCCCCACTGCCTTCACCCCAAAGAACAGCACCAAGGAATCAGAGCTGGGGCTCTGTGCGGGCTGGGCAACTAGTTGCTGCTTCTGTGCAGTCTCTCGATCCCCCATCACTCAGGCTGATTCCTTAGTTCTGTGTTTGGTGGTCAGGGTTCATAGATTGTCATAAATGCAATTGATTCACTTGTTTTTTCTGTCTTTGTTGCAAGAGGGTTCAATGGAAGCTTCTGCCTAGTCGGCCATCTTGGCCCTGCCTCGGAAGGTTATTTTTAAGGGGTTTACAAGTAGGAAGTTCATACAAGTTACATCAGCAACATACTTAATCATACTATGCAGGTACAATGGAGTTTATGTATAACTTCATGTGTGGCATGTTCAGAAAATGGAGATTAAACTTCACCAGAGGCAGGGAAGTTATTATGTGTGTGGTCTAAAAGGTTATCCTGAAGGTCAACATGGTGTCTAAACCGGTTTCTGCCAATTTCCTCTTATTTTGGGGCAGCAGTTAAGGAGAGGGAAATCAGAATTTTAATGTAAAATTACAGGGCGTGCCTAGCAAAGGAACCAGGATTCTAATGTAAAGCTACTGGGCATGCCAAGCAAATTGCTTGAGGCAGTGGAATCTTCTGCAGCCTGGGGACCTCTGTCTTATGGTGGCAGAGTAGGTAAGAGCTCAGCTACTGACCAAAAGGTCAGCAGTTTGAATCCACCGGCTACTCCTTGGAAACCCTATAGGCCATTTCTACTCTGGCCTATAGGATCGCTATGAGTTGGAATTGACTCGAAGGCAATGGGTTTATCTATCCCAGATAAAAAGTTTTCTTTCATTCTGGGGTCTAAGAGATAGGTTTATTTTCATAGAAATAGCATGGAAGACCTGAGACTTCAAAGCAGCCCATGCCCATGGCAGAATGAGCCTTCGAAGTTCTATAGCTGCAGATCATAAACCTCACTCCCTCAAAGAAAATGTCCAGAGCTTTCTTGCTAAGTACTCAAAGAGATCTATGTCTCACGCCTGAATGAACCAGTTAGGGAGAATCTAGCAAATTGGGTAATTTGAATGTTTGTCAAGATGGACTTGGGAGAATGTTTGTTCTGCATGCCCCAGGAAGAATGTATATGTAAATATTTCAGAAAATCGCTTGCTGGTTGGCTCCAGGAAGACTGTGTTAGAAAATAGGCCAGTTAACCCGTAAAATTTTAACTTGTGATTGTCTTATAGCTATGTGTAATCCCAAGCCCCCATGATTATGGTCACGTACTCCTTTTTCCATTTTTCTGTATAAAAATTTCGCCTCTCCTTCAGAATGTTGGAACACTTTGTGGCTCCACACTGTGTTGCCCAGCTATAGCTGTTCTATTTCTCAATAAAATTCCTTTGCTTTCACTCCTAACAGAGTACGAGATTTTCTACTTTGACATGACTTCTTTTAAATTTATTGAGACTTGATTTATGGCCTAGAATGCAGTCCATTTTGGTGAATGTTCCATGTGCATTTGAAAAGAATGTGTATTCTACTGTGGTTCAGTGAAGTCTTCTGTAAATGTCAATGACATCAAATTGGTTGATAATGTTCAAGTATTCAACTGATTTTCTGTCTAATTGTTCTATCAATTGTGGAAAGAAGATATTTAAATCTCTAATTGCAATTGTGGTTTTTATCTATTTCTCTTGCAGTTCTATTAGTTTTACTTCCAGTTTTTTAAAGCTCTGTTTTTGGGGGTAGTGTTGATAAACATTTAGGATTTTTAGGTTCTCTTGATTAATTGACACCTTTATTATTTTAAAATGACATCTATTATCTCTGGTAATAATATCTGATATTAATATAGCCCATCCAGCTTTCTTTGACTAGCATTTCATACTCTATAATAGCTTTGTTACTAAAAAAGTCAGCAAGTGATGTTTAGGAATGTATATGAACCTGTGGTAGATATGTAAAGATCAACAATGTATATAAGACAACCTGTAGATGATTGATTAAACACTCTTTATGATTTTTTCATGTTGAAGCATTTTCAGAGCTCTGTCTGTATGTGAGGATGGATACTATATGACTCCATTTTTGTGGGTAACACTTCTCTGTATATTTCCTTAATTCTGAAAATTACATATCCAAGTAGCATACCACATTCTCCCCCAATTTCACAATAACCACAAAGTAAAAGGGAACCTTAAGGTAAGTTCTTATGCATAAAAAAGTCTTACAAAAAAGTGGTAATATTTGTCAAGCTATAAAATCCTTTGTAACATGCTGTTGTCTTTGGTATTTACTAACATTTTCTTAAGTATTATATGCCAAAGACCATTCTAAGTCCTTTCTATTTAGTGTGTCATTTAATCCTCATAAAAAACAGTTGACACAGTCCAGGGGTTAGGAATATTGTCTGTAATCTATCAGATGAACCTGGAGTCCAGGCTGCCCCAGTTACCATCTTTGCCCCCTTGGACAAGTTAATAAACCTTTTAATGCCTCATTTATTCAAATATAAAATTGGGATAATAATAGCACATGTTTTATGGGATTACTGTAGTAACCAAGATAATATATGTAAAACATTTAGCAGAGTGTCCGATGAGTAGTAAGCACTTGGAATGTTAGACATTATTATTAGGCACCTAAGGCATGTACTCTGACCATCCCTACTTTACAGATAAGGAAATAAAACTTGGAGAGTAAGTAATTTCCAACAGGTCAACAAATTTTCTTCTAGTGGTGTACCAAGAAATATTACTCAAACTTGGCTCCAGAACTCAATCACCACATTATATTGCAAAACAATAACACTTCTCTATGGTTTTAAAAAAAATCAATTTCTATGGTTTGCATGTTCTGATGTTTTATAAATTCTTCAAAAGAGGCAAAGGTGGAACTGTGAAAGTATAGTCTCTGTGAGAAGTAAGATGATCTGAAAGGTTAATTGTCAAGTGCCAGTGATCTGTAGCCAGAGAAGCTCATTAATAATCTATCATAAGAAAAATTACTCTGGAGGAAATAGTAAGAGAATATATTTGAGTGGGAGAATTTGAGTGTAAATAAGGGCACAAAAGAATACTAGAAATGTGTTAGTTTTGCATGGACGACAATAAAGAGGAGAAATGTAAACTGTAACTTCATAGTTTCCATGCTCATGTGGAATTTCTTAGTTCAGAGAAAGCACAGGAGGAATCAAGACCAAGAAAATATTTGTTCCCATATTATGCTAAGGGATCTAGCCAGACGTAGGGATTGTGTGTGTGTGTGTCCGTGTGTGTATGTGCTAAATTGGTTTTGTTCATTTTTCTTTCCACTATCCCCAAATACAAAAGTGAGCACAAAAAGGCTAGCAAATAGGGAAAAATAGCAGAAACCTAATGCTGTGTACAAACACCACACTGTATAAGGGAAGGAGAATCCAGGAGGCCAATATGAAATTAAAGATCATTAGAACTAATTGTTCTGTGAGATTAAACATAAGAAGGTGCTTGAATAATTTATGTATGGTATTCTTTACTTAATTTCAATTATTCTTACTTTTATAGAGATTTGCTTGCCTATTTTTACATGGTAACAACATTTAAAATCTTAACATATATAAAACAAAAACCCACTGCCAATGAGTCCACTTCAACTCATATCGACCCTATAGGACAGAGTAGAACTGCTCCATAGGGTTTCCAAGGAGCAGCTGATAGATTTGAACTGCTGACCTTTTGGTTAACAGCCACATCTCTTAACTACTATGCCACTTTGAAAATGCCTGAAGTTAATCGGATCTGTTTACTATGCTAATACTGCAGCTGCTTGTAAAGGAAACCAGAAATATATTAGTAAGTCAATAGGTATTATCACCATTTCAAAGATTTTTTTAAAAGCCAGGCTTTGCTACATTTAAGGTTTTCATATATCAGTTGTGCATTATACATTTTATCACTACGCCACCAGGGCTCCTGAAAATGCTGGCATAAAAAACCACTAAGTTAAAATTAAAAGACAACCAAGGGGCCAGATATCGGTTTATCCTCTATATCAGTAGCCAGTTGCCATTGATGCAACTTCAACTCCTGGCAACACCATGTGTTTCAGAGTAGAACTGTGCTCCACAGGGTTTTCAATGGGTGATTTTTTGGAAGCAGATTGCCAGGCCTTTCAACGAAGGAGCCTCTGGATGGATTTGAACCTCTAACCTTTTGGTTAGCACCTGAGTGTTAACTGTTCATGCCACCCAGGGACTCCTCATTTTCAGTTGTTATGATTGTTGCTAGGTGCCACCGAGCCAGTTCAGACTCATAGTGACCCTATGTACAGAAGAATAAAACATTGCCTGGTCCTGCCCAATCCTCACAATCGTTGTCATGCTTGAACCCATTGTTCCAGCCTCTGTGTCAGTCCATCTCATTGAGGGTCTTCCTCTTTTTCACAGACCCTCTACTTTACCAAGCATTGTGTCCTTCTCCAGGGACTGGTCCCACCTGATAACATGTGTAAAGTATGTGAGATGAAATCTCCCCACCCTTGCTTCTAAGGAGCATTCTGGCTCTACTTCCAAGACAGATTTCTTCCTTCTTCTAACAGTCCATGGCATATTCAATATTCTTCACCAACACCATAATTTAAAGGCATCAATTCTTCTCTGGTCTTCCTTATTCATTGTCCAGCTTTCACATGCATATGAGGCGATTGAAAACACCATAGCTTGGGTCAGGCTCACCTTAGTCCTTTAAGTGACATCTTTGCTTTTTAACACTTTTGAGGTCATTTGCAGCAGATTTGCCCAATGCAATGCGTAGGTTGATTTCTTGACTGTTGCTTTGATGGGCATTGATTGTGGTGTGGATACAAGTAAAATGAAACCTTGACGACTTTAATCTTTTCTCCATTTATCATGATGTTGTTTATTGTTCCAGTTGTGAGGATTTTTGCTTATTTTATGTTGAGATGCAATCCATACTGAAGGCTGTAGTCTTTGATCTTCATCAGTAAGTGCTTAAAATCCTCTTAACTTCCAGCGAGCAAGGTTGTGTTATCTGCATCTGGCTGGTAGTTAATGAGTCTTCCTCCAATCCTGATGCCAGCTTCTCAGATTAATTGGTCAGCATACAGACTGAATAAATATTGTGGAAATATATAACCCTGATGAACACTTTTCCTGATTTTAAACTGTGGAGTATCCCCTTTGTTCTGTTTGAACGACTGCCTCTTGATCCATGTACAGGTTTCTCAGGAGCACAATCTGGAATTCCCATTCTTCCCAATATTATCCACAATTTATTATGATCCACACAGTTGAATACCTTTGCATAGTCTATAAAACACAGGTAAACATCTTTCTGGTGTTCTCTGCTTTAGCCAAGATCCATCTGACATCAGCAATAATATCCCTGGTTCCACGTCCTCTTCTGAATCTAGCTTGACTTTCTGGCAGTTCCCTGTCGATGTACTGCTGCAACCATTTCAGCAAAATTTGATTTGTTTGTGATATCAATGATATTCTATAATTTCCACATTCTGTTAGATCATCTTTCTTTGGATTGGGCATAAATATGGATTTCTTCCAGTCAGTTGACCAGGCAACTGTCTTCCAAATTTCTTGACATAAATGAGTGAACAGTTCCAGCACAGCGTCCATTTGTTGAAACATCTCAATTGGTATTCCATCAATTCCTGGAGCTTTGTTTTTTACCAATGCCTTCAGTGCAGCTTGGATTTCTTCCTTCAGTACTATCAGGTCTTGATCATATGATACCTCCTGAGATGGTTGAACATCAACCAATTATTTTTGGTACAGTCACTCTGTGTATTCCTTCCATTTTCATTTGATGCTTCCTTCATCGTTTAATATTTTCCCGATAGAATCCTTCAGTATTGCAAATCAAGGCTTGAATTTTTCTTTCACTTATTTCATTTTGAGAAATACTGCATGTGTTCTTCCCTTTTGGTTTTCTAACTCCAGGTCTTTAAAAATTTCACTATAATACCTTGTCTTCTCAAGCTGAGCCCTTTGAAATCTTCTGTTCAGCTCTTTGACTTCATTTCTTCTGTTTTCTTTAGCTGCTCTACATTCAAAGCAAGATTCAGAGTCTCTTCTGACATCCATTTTGGTCTTTTCTTTATTTCCTGTCTTTTTAATGACCTTTTGCTTTCTTCATGTATAATGTCCTTGATGTCATTCCACAACTTGTCTGGTTTTCGGTCATTAGTGCTCAATGCATCAAATCTATTTTTTAAATTTATTTATACTGCTTTTGGTGAAAGTTTACAAATCAAGTCCGTCGCTCATTCAAAAAGCCATGCATACCACGCTATGCACTCCCAGCTGCTCTCCACTTAATGAGACAGCACATTCCTCCTCTCCACCCTGTATTCCCCTTTTCTATTCAACCAGATCCTGTCCCCCTCTCCCTTCTCATCTTACTACCAGACAGGAGTCTCCCACATAGTCTCACGTGTCTACTTAAACCATGAAGTTCGCTCCTCACCAGCATTATTGTCTATCTTATAAAAAAAAAAAAAAAAAGTCCAGGCCAATTCCTGTCTGTAGAATTAGTTTTGGGACTGGTTCCAATCTTGGGCTATCTTAAGGTCCAGGGACCATGACCGTCAGGGTCCCTCCAGTCTCAGTCAGACCATTAAGCGTGGTCTTTTTATGAGAATTTAAGGTCTGCATCCCACTGTTCTCCTGCTCCATCAGGGATTCTCTGTTGTGTTCCCTGTCAGGGCAGTCATCGGTGGTAGCCGGGCACCATCTAGTTCTTCCAGTCTCAGGCTGATAGAGTCTCTGGTTTATGTGGCCCTTTCTGTCTCTTGGGCTCATATTTACCTTGAGTCTTTGGTGTTCTTTATTCTCCTTTGCTCCAGGTGGGTTGAGACCAATTGATGCATCTTAGATGGCCACTTCCTAGTGTTTAAGACCCCACATGCCTCTCATCAAAGTGGAATACAGAACGTTTTCCTAATGCATTTTCTTATACCAATTGACCTAGGTGTCCCCTGAAACCATGGTCCCAAGACCCCATCCCTACTACTCTGGCATTCGAAGCTTTTGGTTGTATTCAGGAAACTTTGCTTTTGGTTTAGTCCAGTTGTTCTGACTAACCCTGTGTTATGTGTTGCCCTTCCCTTCACCTAAAAAATTTCTGTCTACTATCTAATAAAAAAAAAAAAAATTTTTTTCTAGTTAGTGAATATCCCTCTCGCTCCCTCCCCACCCTCGTAACCATCAAAGAATATTTTCTTCTGGGTGTAAACTTTATCTAAAAAAAGAAAAGAGTTTTTTTTTTCTTAAACTTTATCTAGAGTTCTTATAATAGTGGTCTCATACCATATTTGTCCTTTTGCAACTGACTAATTTCGCTCAGCATGATGCCTTCCAGAGTCCTCCATATTATGAAATGTTTCGTGGATTCGTCATTGTTCTTTATCGAACCGTACAATTCCATTGTGTGAATGTACCATAATTTATTTATCCATTCATCCCTTAATGGGCACCTTGGTTGCTTCCAGGGTTTTGCTGTTGTAAACAGTGCTGCAGTGAACATGGGTGTGCATGTATCTGTTCGTGTGAAGGCTCTTATTTCTCTAGGATATATTCCAAGGAGTGGGATTGTTGGGTCGTGTGGTAATTCTATTTTTAGTTTTTTAAGGAAGTGCCAAATCGATTTCCAAAGTGGCTGTACCATTTTCCATTCCCACCAGCAGTGTATAAGTGTTCTAGTCTCTCCACAACCTCTCCAACATTTATTATTTTGTGTTTTTTGGATTAATGCCAACCTTGCTGGAGGGAGATGGTATCTCATTGTAGTTTTGGTTTGCATTTCTCTAATGGCTAACAAAGTGAGCATTTCTTCATGTATCTGTTAGCAGCCTGAATGTCTTCTTTGGTGAAGTGCCTGTTCATATTCTTTGCCCATTTTTTAATTGGGTTATTTGTCTTTTTGTTGTTGAGTTTTTGCAGTATCACATAGATTTTAGAGATCAGATGCTGATTGGAAATGTCATAGCTAAAAACTTCTTCCCACTCTGTAGGTAATCTTTTTACTCTTTGGGTGAAGTCTTTGGATGAGCATTGATTGGTGTTTGACTTTTAGGAGTTCCCAGTTATCTAATTTCTCTTCTGGCATTTGTACATTGTTAGTAATGTTTTGTATACTGTTTATGCCATGTATTAGGGCTCCTAGCATTGTCCGTATTTTTTCTTCCATGATCCTTATCATTTTAAATTTTATACTTGGGACTTTGATCCATTTGAGGTGGTTTTTGTGCATGGTGTGAGGTATGGGTCTTGTTTTATTTTTTTGCAGATGGATATCCAGTTATGCCAGTACGATTTGTTGAAGAGAGTATCTTTTCCCCATTTAGCAGACTTTGGGCCTTTGTCAAATATCAGCTGCTCATATGTGGATGGATTTATGTCTGGATTCTCAATTCTGATCCATTTGTCTATGTATCCGTTGTTGTACCAGTACCAGGCTGTTTTGACTACTGTGGCGGTATAATAGGTTCTAAAATCAGGTATTTTGAGGCCTCCCACTTTGCTCTTCTTTTTCAGTAATGCTTTACTTATCCAGGGCCTCTTACCCTTCCATATGAAGTTGGTGATTTGTTTCTCCATCCCATTAAAAAATGTCACCGGTATTTGGATCAGAATTGCACTGTATCTATAGATCACTTTGGGTAGAATAGACATTTTTACAATGTTGAGTCTTCCTATGCATGAGCAAGGTATGTTTTTCCACTTATGTAGGTCTCTTTTGGTTTCTTGAGGTAGTATCTTATAGTTTTCTTTGTATAAGTCTTTTACATCTCTGGTTAGATTTATTCCTACATATTTTATCTTCTTAGGGGCTATTATAAATGGTACTGATTTGGTGATTTCTTCTTTGACATTCTCTTCGTTGGTGTAGAGGAATCCAACTGATTTTTGTATGTTTATCTTACACCCTGATACTCTGCTAAACTCTTATTAGTTTCAGTAGTTTTCTTGAGGATTCTTTAGGTTTTCTGAAAACAGAGACGTGACCTTATACATACCTTTACTTCTTCTTTGCCAAGTCGGATGACCTTTGTTTCCTTATCTAGTGTAATAGCTCTGGTTAGGAACGCCAGTACAATGTTGAATAAGAGTGGTGATAAAGGGCATCCTTTTCTGATTCCTATTCTCAAGGAGAATGCTTTCATTCTCTCTTCTTTTAGGATGATGTTGGCTGTTGACTTTGTATAAATGCCCCTTATAATGTTTAGGAATTTTCCTTCTATTTCTATTTTGCTGAGCGTTTTTATCATGAACGGATGTTGGACTTTGTCAGATGCCTTTTCTGCATCAATTTATAAGTTCATGTGGTTCTTGTCTTTTGTTTTATTTATGTGAAGGATTACATTGATTGTTTTTCTAATGTTGAAACATCCCTGCATACCTGGTATGAATCTCACTTGGTTGTGGTGAATTATTTTTTTGATATGTTGTTGAATTTTATTGGCTAGAATTTTCTTGAGAATTTTTGTGTCTAAGTTCACGAAGGGTATTGGTCTGTAATTTTCTTTTTTTGTGGTGTCTTTTTTTTTTTTTTTTTTACCTGGTTTTTTTATCAGGGATATGCTGGCTTCATGGAATGAGTTTGGGAGTATTCCGTCCTTTTCTATTCTCTGAAATATCTTTAATAGTAGTGGTGTTAACTTTTCTCTGAAAGTTTGGTAGAATTCTCCAGTGAAGCCATCAGTGCCAAGGCTCTTCTTTGTTGGGAGTTTTTTAATTACGTTTTCTATCTCTTCTTTTGTTATGGGTTTATTTAGGTGTTCTGTCTCTGTGTTAGTTTAGGTAGGTGATGTGTTTCTAGAAATTTGTCCATTTCCTCTACATTTTCAAATTTGTTAGAGTACAATTTTTCATAGTATTCTGTTATAATTCTTTAAATTTCAGTTAGGTCTGTTGTGATGTCGCCCATCTCATTTCTTATTCAGTTTACTTGCTTCATCTTCTGTTTTCCTATTGTCAGACTGGCCAATGGTATATCAATTTTGTTAATCTTTTCAAAGAACCAGCTTTTGGTCTTGTTAACTTTTTCAATTGTTTGTCTGTTCTCTATTTCATTTAATTCTGCTTTTTTATTATTTGCTTTCTTCTGGTGCCTGACGGGGTTTTTTGTTGTTGTTGTTGCTCTCTTTCTATTTGTTCAAGTTGTAGTGACAATTCTTGGATTTTAGCCCTCTCTTCTTTTTGTATGTGTGCATTTATTGATATAAATTGACCTCTGAGTGCTGCTTTAGCTCTGTCATAAAGCTTCTGATAGGAAGTGTTTTCATTCTCATTGGATTCTATGAATTTCTTTATTCCTTCCTTAATTTCCTCTGTAATCCAACTGTTTTTGAGCAAAGTGTTGTTCAGTTTCCATGAGTTTGATTTCTTTTCCCTGATTTTTCTCTTACTGACTTCTAGTTTTATGGCTTTATGGTCAGAGAAGATGTTTCGTAATGTTCCAATGTTTTGGATTCTGTTAAGGCTTACTTTATGGCCTAATATGTGGTCTATTCTAGAGAATGTTCCATGTGCATTGGAAAAGAAAGAATGCTTGGATGCTGTTGAGTGGAGTGCTCTGTATGTCTATGACGTCAAGTTGGTTGATTGTGGCATTTAGCTCTTCCATGTCTTTATTGAGCTTCTTTCTGGATGTCCTGTCCTTTACAGAAATTGGTGTGTTGAAGTCTCCTACTATTATTGTGGAGCTGTCTCACTTTTTTTAAAACAATTTTTATTGTGCTTTAAGTGAAAGATTACAAATCAAGTCAGTCTGTCACATATAAACTTATATACACCTTACTACATACTCCCATTTACTCTCCCCCTAATGAGTCAGCCCACTCCCTCCTTCCAGTCTCTCCTTTCGTGACCGTTTTGCCAGTTTCTAACCCTCTCTACCCTTCCATCTCCCCTCCAGACAGGAGATGCCAACACAGTCTCAGGTGTCCACCTGATACAAGTAGCTCACTCTTCATCAGCATCTCTCTCCTACCCATTGTCCAGTCCCTTCCATTTCTGATGAGTTGTCTTCGGGAATGGTTCCTGTCCTGGGCCAAAAGAAGGTTTGGGGACCATGAGCGCCGGGATTCTTCTAGTCTCAGTCAGACCATTAAGTCTGTTCTTTTTATGAGAATTTGGGGTCTGCATCCCACTGATCTCTTGCTGCCTCAGGGGTTCTCTGTTGTGCTCCCTGTCAGGGCAGTCATCGGTTGTGGCCGGGCACCATCTACTTCTTCTGGTCTCAGGATAATGAAGTCTCTAGTTCATGTGGCCCTTTCTGTCTCTTTGGCTCATAGTTATCATGTGACCTTGGTGTTCTTCATTCTCCTTTGATCCAGGTGGGTTGAGACCAATTGATGCATCTTAGATGGCCGCTTGTTAGCATTTAAGACCCCAGACGCCATATTTCAAAGTGGGATGCAGAATGTTTTCATAATAGAATTATTTTACCAGTTGACTTAGATGTCCCCTGAAGCCATAGTCCCCAAACCCCTGCCCTTGCTCCGCTGACCTTCAAAGCATTCAGTTTATCCCGGAAACTTCTTTGCTTCTGGTCCAGTCCAGTTGCGCTGACATTCCCTGTATTGAGTATTGTCTTTCCCTTCACCTAAAGTAGTCCTTAAGTACTATCTAATCAGTAAATAACCCTCTCCCACCCTCCCACCCTCCCTCCCTCCTCTTGTAACCACAAAAGAGTGTGTTCTCTCAGTTTATTCTATTTCTCAAGATCTTATAATAGTGGTCTTATACAATATTTGCCCTTTTGCATCTGACTAATTTCACTCAACATAATGCCTTCCAGGCTCCTCCATGTTATGAAATGTTTCACAGATTGGTCACTGTTCTTTATCGATGCATAGTATTCCATTGTGTGAATATACCATAATTTATTTAACCATTCATCCATTGATGGACACCTTGGTTGCTTCCACCTTTTTGCTATGGTAAACAGTGCTGCAATAAATGTGAAAAAAACATGGGTGTGCATATATCTGTTTGTGTAAAGGCTCTTATTTCTCTAGGTTATATTCCGAGGAGTGGGATTTCTGGGTTGTATGCTAGTTCTATTTCTAACTTTTTAAGAAAACACCAGATAGATTTCCAAAGTGGTTGTAACATTTTACATTCCCACTAGCAGTGTATAAGAGTTCCAATCTCTCCGCAGCGTCTCCAACATTTATTATTTTGTGCTTTTTGGATTAATGCCAGCCTTGTTGGAGTGAGATGGAATCTCATCGTGGTTTTAATTTGCATTTCTCTAATGGCTAATGATCGAGAGCATTTTCTCATGTATCTGTTAGCCACCTGAATATCTTCTTTAGAGAAGTGTGTGTTCATATCTTTTGCCCACTTTTTGATTGGGTTGTTTGTCTTTTTGTGGTTGAGTTTTAACAGAATCATATAGATTTTAGAGATCAGGTGCAGATCAGAGGTGTCATACCTGAAAATTTTTTCTCAATCTGTAGGTGGTCTTTTTACTCTTTTGGTGAAGTCTTTAGATGAGCATAGGTGTATGATTTTTAGGAGCTTCCAGTTATCTGGTTTCTCTTCATCATATTTGGTAATGTTTTGTATTCTGTTTTTGCCTTGTATAGGGCTCCTAACGTTGTCCCTATTTTTTCTTCCATGATCTTTATCGTTTTAGTCTCTATGTTTAGATCTTTGATCCACTTGGAGTAAGTTTTTGTGCATGGTGTGAGGTATGGGTCCTGTTTCATTTTTTTGCAAATGGATATTCAGTTATGCCAGCACCATTTGTTAAAAAGACTATCTTTTCCCCAATTAACTGACACTGGGCCTTTTTCAAATATCAGCTGCTCATACGTGGATGGATTTATATCTGGGTTCTCAATTCTGTTCCATTGGTCTATGTGCCTGTTGTTGTACCAGTACCAGGCTGTTTTGACTACTGTGGCTGTATAATATGTTCTAAAATCAGGTAGAGTGAGGCCTCCCACTTTCTTCTTCTTTTTCAGTAATGCTTTACTTACCCGAGGCTTCTTTCCCTTCCATATGAAGTTGGTAATTTTTTTCTCCATCACATTCAAAAATGTCATTGGAATTTGGATTGGAAGTGCATTGTATGTATAGATGGCTTTTGGTAGAATAGACATTTTTACAATGTTAAGTCTTCCTATCCATGAGCAAGGTATGTTTTTCCACTTATGTAGGTCCCTTTTAGTTTCTTGCACTAGTACTTTGTAGTTTTCTTTGTATAGGTCTTTTACATCTTTGGTAAGATTTATTCCTAAGTATTTTATCTTCTTGGGGGCTACTGTGAATGGTATTGATTTGGGGATTTCCTCTTCGATGTTCTTTTTGTTGATGTAGAGGAATCCAAGTGATTTTTGTATGTTTATCTTGTAACCTGAGACTCTGCCGAACTCTTCTATTAGTTTCAGTAGCTTTCTGGAGGATTCCTTAGGGTTTTCTGTGTATAAGATCATGTCATATGCAAATAGAGATAATTTTACTTCTTCCTTGCCAATCTGGATGCCCTTTATTTCTTTGTCTAGCCTAATTGCTCTGGCTAGGACCTCTTGCACAATGTTGAATAAAAGCATAAGAGCGGTGATAAAGAGCATCCTTGTCTGGTTCCCATTCTCAAGGGAAATGCTTTCAGACTCTCTCCATTTAGAATGTTGTTGGCTGTTGGCTTTGTATAGATGCCCTTCATTATGTTGAGGAATTTTCGTTCAATTCCTATTTTGGTGAGAGTTTTTATCGTGAATGGGTGTTGGACTTCGTCAAATGCCTTTTCTGCATCAATTGATAAGATCATGTGGTTTTTGTCTTTTGTTTTATTTATATGGTGGATTACATTAATGGTTTTTGTAGTGTTAAACCAGCCTTGCATACCTGTTATAAATCCCACTTGGTCATGGTGGATTATTTTTTTTGATATGTTGTTGAATTCTATTGGCTAGAATTTTGTTGATTATTTTTGGTCTATGTTCATGAGGGATATAGGTCTATAACTTTCTTTTTTTGTTGTGTCTTTACCTGGTTTTGGTATCAGGGAGATGGTGGCTTCATAGAATGAGTTAGGTAGTATTCCGTCATTTTCTATGCTTTGAAATACCTTTAGTAGTAGTGCTGTTAACTCTTTTCTGAAAGTTTGGTAGAACTCTGCAGTATAGTCATCCGAGCCAGGGCTTTTTTTTTGTTGGGAGTTTTTTGATTACCTTTTCAATCTCTTTTTTTGTTATGTGTCTATTTAGTTGTTCTACTTCTGATTGTGTTAGTTTAGGTAGGTGGTGTTTTTCTAGGAATTCATCCATTTCTTCTAGGTTTGCAAATTTGTTAGAGTACAATTTTTCATAATACTGTGATATGATTCTTTTAATTTTCGTTGGGTCTGTTGTGATATGGCCCATCTCGTTTCTTATTTGGATTATTTGTTTCCTTTCCTGTATTTCTTTAGTCAGTCTGGCCAATGGTTTATCAGTTTTGTTAATTTTTCCAAGAACCAGCTTTTGGCTTTGTTAATTCTTTCAATTGTTTTTCTGTTCTCTAATTTTTTTTTTAATTCATTTAGTTCAGCTCTAATTTTTATTATTTGTTTTCTCTGGTCCCCGATGGATTCTTTTGTTGCTCACTTTCTATTTGTTCAAGTTGTAGGGACAGTTCTCTGATTTTGGCCCTTTCTTCTTTTTGTATGTGTGTATTTATCGATATAAATTGACCTCTGAGCACTGCTTTTGCTGTGTCCCAGAGGTTTTGATAGGAAGTGTTTTCATTCTCGTTGCATTCTATGAATTTCTTTATCCCCTCCTTGATGTGTTCTATAACCCAGTCTTTTTTCAGCAGGGTATTGTTCAGTTTCCAAGCATTTGATTTCTTTTTCCTGATTTTTCTGTTATTGATTTCCACTTTTATGGCCTTGTGGTCTGAGAAGATGCTTTGTAATATTTTGATGTTTTGGATTCTGCAAAGCTTTGTTTTATGACCTAATATGTGATCTATTCTACAAAATGTTCCTTGTGCCCTAGAAAAAAAAGTATACTTTGCAGCTGTTTGGTGGAGTGTTCTGTATGTTTATGAGGTCAAGTTGGTTGATTGTAGCAATTAGGTCTTCTGTGTCTCTGTTGAGCTTCTTACTGGAAGTCCTATCCTTCTCCAAAAGTGGTGTGTTGAAGTCTCCTACTATAATTGTAGAGGTGTTTATCTCACTTTTCAGTTCTGTTAAAGTTTGTTTTATGTATCTTGCAGCCCTGTCATTGGGTGCATAAATATGTAATATGGTTATATCTTCCTGGTCAATTGTCCCTTTAATCATTATGTAGTGTCCTTCTTTATCCTTTGTGATGGATTTAACTTTAAAGTCTATGTTGTCAGAAATTAATATTGCCACTCCTGCTCTTTTTTGATTGTTGTTTACTTGATATATTTTTTTCCATTCTTTGACTTTTAGTTTGTTTGTGTCTCTAAGTCTAAGGCGTGTCTCTTGGAGGCATCATACAGACAGATTGTGTTTCTTTATCCAGTCTGAGGCTCTCTGTCTCTTTATTGGTGCATTTAGTCCATTTCCATTCAGCATAATTTTAGATAAGTATGTGTTTAGTGTTGTCATTTTGATGCCTTTTTGTGTGTGTTGTTGACAATTTCATTTTTCCACTTACTTTTTTGTGCTGAGACATTTTTCTTTGTAAATTGTGTGTTCCTCATTTTCATAGTAGTTGAATTTGTGTTTGCTGAGTCGTTATGTTTTTCTTGGTTTTTATTTTGAGTTATGGAATTGTTAGACCTCTTTGTGGTTACCTTAATATTTACCCCTATTTTTCTAAGTAAAAACCTAACTTGTATCGTCCTCTATCGCCTTGTTTTCCTCTCCATATGACAGTTCTATGCCTCCTGTATTTAGTCCCTCTTTTTGATTATTTTAATCTTTTACATAATGACTTCGATGATTCCCTGTTTTGAGCATTTTTTTCTTTTTAAAATTAATCTTAATTTGTTTTTGTGATTTCCTTATTTGAGTTGATATCAGGATGTTCTGTTCTGTGACCTTGTGTTGTGTTGGTATCTAATATTATTGATTTTCTGACCAAACAATTTCCTTTAGTATTTCCTGTCGCTTTGGTTTGGTTTTTGCAAATTCTCTAAGCTTGTGTTTATCTGTAAATGTTTTCATTTCACCTTTGTATCTGAGAGAGAGTTTTGCTGGATATATGATCCTTGGCTGGCAGTTTTTCTCCTTCAGTGCTCTGTACATGTCAACTCATTGCCTTCTTGACTGCATGGTTTCTGCTAAGTAGTCTGAACTTATTCTTATTGATTCTCCTTTGTAGGAGACCTTTCTTTTATCCCTGGCTGCTTTTAAAATTTTCTCTTTATCTTTGGTTTTGGCAAGTTTGATGACAATATGTCTTGGTGATTTTCTTTTTGGATCCATCTTATATGGGGTTCGATGAGCATCTTGGATAGATATCCTTTCGTCTTTCATGATGTCAGGGAAGTTTTCTGCCAATAGATCTTCAACTATTCTCTCTGTATTTTCTGTTATCCCTCCCTGTTCTGGAACTCCAATCACATGCAAGTTATCCTTCTTGATAGAGTCCCACATGATTCTTAGGGTTTCTTCATTTTTTTAAATTCTTTTATCTGATTTTTCTTCAACTATATTGCCTTATCCTCCACCTCTCCCACTCTGTATTCCAATTGCTCGAGTCTACTCCTCTGACTTCCTATTGAGTTGTCTAATTCTGTAATTTCATTGTTAATGTTTTGGATTTCTGAATGCTGTCTCTCTATGAATTCTTGCAGCTTATTAATTTTTCCACTATGTTCTTGAATAATCTTTTTTATTTCTTCAACTGCTTTATCAGTGTGTTCCTTGGCTTTTTCTGTCGGTTGCATTATTTCATTTCTGAGGTCATCCCTGATGTCTTGAAGCATTCTGTAAATTTGTTTTTTATATTCTGTATCTGATAATTCCAGGATTGTATCTTTATTTGGGAAAGATTTTGATTCTTTAATTTGGGGAGTTGTAGAAGCAATCATGGTCTGCTTCTTTATGTGGTTTGATATCGACTGCTGTCTCCAAGCCATCTATAAGATATCGTAATGATTTTTTTTTATATTTGCTCACTGAGTCTTATCGTGTTTTGTTGTCTTTCAATATACTTAGATGGGCTACTAGATCGCGCTGTCTTGATTGTTGTAGCCTTTGAATCACTTACGTCCTATTACTGGCTGGTTTGGGCTGTTACCAGATATATAAGCCTAAGAGTCCATTCACTCTTCTTGAGTAGAATCTGATTTTGGGTCACCAAGTGTGTGGTGCAGACTGTCACCTATTCACTTAGAGTAGTGGTGATAGTTGTGTGCACCAGATTCTAGTAGCAGCAGGGGTTCACACTCCAGGGGGAGCAGGATGCCGACAGGCTTCCCCAAGTGCCATTGAGGAAGGTGTGTCTCTATTTCTAATGCACTTTGGTGGGTGGGCTCTGCAGCTGTACCTTAGACACCCAATGCATGTACCTCTACAGATTGGTAGGTGTCACTATTCTCAGACCCCTTTGGCAGGAGGCTAGGTCATTTGGGTGGAGTTTCAGCCCTCAGTTCCCCATTGTGGGTCAGTGAGGGCTCTGTTTAACAGGTAGAGATATCAGACCTGGAAAACTTGTCTTTCCAGTAATCCACTAAAATAATTACAGTCAGATCACTGTCAGAATTGTGTTTGCATTATAATAGCCACCTTGTTCCCTGTAGGGGTGAAAGCCCAAGACTGTGGATCTCATATGCTTGGCTGGAGCTGGTTCTGTATTTTCAGTCCAATTTCAGGAAGCCAGGGAATGATTTTTGGTCCCTGGGTTTTTTGTAGCTGCTTCTCTCAGGCCAGGAGAATGGGTTAGGAAAAGACAAAACAAAACAAAAAAAAAGACCTCAGCGCCCTTCACTCTCTGGCCCAGGAAATTCCGATGTTAATGAAGCTACCTGGGAAGGGAGGGGAGGGATCAGATAGATAGGAGAGAGCAGCACCCAGGAATATAGACAAAGTTACTTATCTTGCTTGGTGATGACTGTTTTATTTGAGATTCTGGAGAGGCATGTAGACTGTGTGTGCTGGCTGGGTTGAGATTGTCCCTGAGGGTCAGGCCTGTGTCCTGTGCTTGTGCCGTCTCAGAAGCTGTGGTCAGTTCCTCTGCTCCCAGTCACAGCCCATCTCCAAGGTTCCCTGGCTGGGACGCCGCACTCCAGGCTCCAAAACCAGTCGCTGCCTCCCAGTGAGTTCTCCTGTCAGCCGCATTGCTGTGCTGCCTGCATGCAATGGCTGGGCTTCCCCTGAGATCACTTCAGGGGGCTAGGGCTGTGTCCCGTGTTTGTGCCATCTCCGGAAGCCATGCTCAGCTCCCCTGCGCCCAATCCAAAGCCCGGTGCCAAGGTTTTCTGCCTGGGAAGCTGGCTCCAGGCTCTGAAAATAGTCGCTGTTTCCCCGTGGTTGCTTGTTCTCTCATTATCCCTGTCAGTGTGCAGCCTGATTGCTCTGGCTGAGTCTCTACAGAGGTTACCCCAGGGGGCTAAGGGTTAGTGCTTTGTCCCTTGCCTGCCCTGCCTCAGCAAGCCGCAATCAGCCCCGCCACTCGGCACCAGGGAACTGCGAGGGCTCAAGGCTGTGGAGCGGGTCGAGGGTTCCAGAAGCGGTCGCCGCTTCAGGGCACAGCTTTTCGCTCACCTTTCACTCAGGTCAACTCTTTAGATCTGTGTTTGATGGTCAGGGTTCATAGATTGTCATGTATGTGATCAATTCACTTGTTTTTCCAAGTCTTTGTTGCAAGAGGGATCTGAGGTAGCTTCTATCTGATCAACCATCTTGGCCCCACCCACTGTCTCACTTTTTAATGCTGTTAGAGTTTGTTATATGTATCTTGCAGCCCTGTCATTGGGTGCATAAATATTTAATATGGTAATAACCTCCGGTACAGTGTCCCTTTAATGATTATATAGTGTCCTTCCTTATCCTTTGTGGTAGATTTAAATTTGAAGTCAGTTTTTTTCAGAAGTTAGTATAGACACTCCTGATCTTTTTGATTGTTGTTGGCTTGATTTTTTTTTTTCCACTTGACTTTTACTTTGTTTGTGTCTTAAACTCTTAGGTGTGTCTCTTATAGGCAGCATATAGACGGATTTTTTTTTTTTTTATCCTTTCTGCAACTCTCTGTCTCTTTATCGGTGCATTTTTTCCATTTTCATTTAGCTTAATTGTGGATTGGTATGAGTTTATTGCTGTCATTTTGATGTCTTTTTTTGTGTGTGTTGTTGACAGTTTCATTTTTCCACTTTTTTGTGTGTTGAGTATTTTTCCTTTGTAAATTGTGTGTTCCTTTTTACCATTGCTGTTGTTTTTGTTTTTGCTGAATCTTGATGCTTTTCTTGTATTTTGTTTTGATGTGTAGAATTGTTAGTCTTCTTTGTATTTACCTTAGTATTTACCCCTATTCTTCTAAGTTTAAACCTAACTTGTATTTTCCTATATTGCCTTGATTTTCTGTCCATATGAAAGATCTTTGACTACTTTATTTAGTCCCTCTTTAATGTCAATTTAATATTGTCATCTTTTACAGAATGACATTGCTGATCCCCTGTTTTGAGAGTTTTTTTTTTTTAATTTTTATTTATTTTTGTGACTTCCCTGTCTGGGTTGATATCTATTTGCTCTGTCCTGAGTTCTAGTGTTGGGTTGGTATATGATATTATTGATTTTCTAACCAGACAGCTCTCTTTAGTGTTTCTTGTAGTTTTGGTTTGGTTTTTGCAAATTCCCTAAGCTTCAGTTTATCTGGAAGTGTCCTAATTTCACCTTCATATTTGAGAGACAGTTTTGCTGGATATATGATTCTTGGCTGGCAATTTTTCTCCTTCAATGCTTTATATATGTCATCCTATTGCCTTCTTGCCTGCATGGTTTCTGCCGAGTAGTCCAAACTTATTCTTATTGATTCTCTTTTGTAGGTTACTTTTTGCTTATCCTTGGCTGCTCTTAAAATTTTTTCTTTGGTTTTGACAAGTTTGATTTTAATATGACTGGGTGACTTTCTTTTGGGATATACCTTTTATGGAGTTCGATGAGTATCTTGGATAGATATCCTTTCATCTTTCATGATGTCAGGGAAGTTTTCTGCAAACAAATCTTCAACAATTCTCTCTGTATTTTCTGTTATCCCTTCCTGTCCTGGTACTCCAGTCACTCATAAGTTATTATTCTTGATAGAGTCCCACATAATTCTTAGGGTTTCTTCATTTTTCTAAATTCTTTTATCTGATTTTATTCAAATATATTGTTGCCATGTGTTTTATCTTCAGCCTCACTAATTCTGACTTGCATTGCCTCATTTCTGCTCCTGTGACTTCCTATTGAGTTGTCTAATTCTGAAGTTTTATTTTTAATCTTCTGAATTTCTGATTTCTGTCTCTCTATGTATTCTTGCAGCCTATTAAATTTTTCATTATGTTCTGAATAATCTTCTTAATTTCCTTGACTGCTTTATTTGTGCTCTCCTTGGCTTGTTCTGCATTTTGCCTGATTTACTTCCTGATGTCTTGAAGATTTCTGTCTATTAATCTTTTGTATTCTACACCTGGTATTTCCAGGAATATATCTTCGTCTGGAAGAGTCCTTGATTCTTTGTTTTGGGAGTTTGTTGAAGCAATCATGGTCTCTTTCTGTATGTGATTGGTTATCAACTGTTGTCTCCGAGCCATCTATAAGTTATTGTATTAATTTATTTTATATTTGCTCACTATGTCCTAGCTTCTTGCTTTGTTTTCTTTTGATATAGCAAAATAGTCTACTAGAGTGAGATAACTTGATTATTGGAGCCTTTGAAGCACTAATGTCCTATTACCAGATGACTAGAGCTGTTACCAGGTATATGAGCCTAGGAATCCATTCACTATTCTTGTATAGATTGCATCAAATCTATTCTTGATATGGTCTCTAAATTCAGGTGAAGTTGGAAACAAAGAAAAAATAATAGTAGTTGGAAAATATAGCCTTGGTGATAGAAATGATGCCAGAGATAACATGATAGAATTTTGCAAGACCGATGACTTCCTCATTGAAAATACCTTTTTTCAACAACACAAACAGCAACTATACATGTGGACCTCACTCAGTGGAATACACAGGAACCAAACCAACTATATTTGTGGAAAGAGACGATGGAAAAGCTCAATATTATCAGTCAGAACAAGGCCTGGGACTGACTGCAGAACAGAGCATCAAATTGCTCATATATAAGTTCAAGTTGAAGCTGAAGAAAATTAGAACAAGTCTATGGGAGCCAAAGTACGACCATGAGTATATCATTTTCAGTAGATAAGATCAAAGTTTATACCTCATACCTCTTTTATACCTTCCTGAGTACTAAAAAAAAAAAAAAAAAAAGTTTTTTTTTTTTTTGAGTACTGAATCCGTTGCTATTGAGTTGAGTTTATTTCAGCTCATAGGGAGCTTATAGAGCAGAATAAAAGTGTCCCATAGGGCTTCCGGAAACCCTGGTGGTGTAGTGGTTATGTGCTACGGCTGTTAACCAATGGGTTGGCGGTTCAAACCCGCCAGGCACTCCTTGGAAACTCTATGCGGGCAGTTCTTCTCTGCTCTATACAGTCGCTATGAGTCGGAATCGACTCAACGGCACTGGGTTTTTTTGGTTTGGTTTGTATAGGGCTTCCAAGGCTGTAGATCTTTATGGAAGCTGGCTGCCATATCTTTCCCCCATGAAGCAACTGGTGGGTTTGAACCACTGACCTTCAATTAGCAGACAAGCCCTTAACCCACTGTGCCACTAGGATTCCTTTCTGAGCACTACTATGACATTAAACAGTATTAAATATTCAAAAAACTACTGACTGCCTCAAGCATTTGTTTCTGATGTCTAGCCAAAATTAATGATATCTGGAGTTTGTGAAGGTTTTTCTGTCTAAAGCATGGCATACTGGTGGGCAAAAGTTTGGAAAGAAAGTATTTTGGAAAAATAATAGCAATATAAGACCAAACATGCCTTCTGTGAATAAACTGCTATGAAAATATTTACTGATTATTCTTCAGGTCTAATTTTTCTAATCATAGTATACATATGAATTTGAAAGTATAACTTAATGAGATAAGTGCAATAATGTTGTTAAGTTACTCAGCACAGCGGCTGTCACATAGTTAAAGTACTCAATAAATGGTAGATTCTTCTCTGTCCTCGTGTGAAGTAAATAAAAAAGAAACAGCATTAACAAATGTGTTTTTTTTTTTCCAGAGTTGAAGCAGATGTAACATATACTAAGCAGGGTGCTGCTTCTCTGCTTCTGCTGAAAACTGGATATTTTATATCAAGTGACTCTGATTCTTTTCTGATTTTTATCTTTCATGAAAATCTTAAGAGACTCTTTGGTTTCCGATATTTAGTCAATTTTGCAAAATTTAAGTTGACTGCATTGCTTGTTTCAGTTGCCAGAGTCCTTTTATGATATTCAAACTCTTCATTTTGATTTTACTGTCCTGTGCTTATACTAAAATTGTGTTTATTGTAAGTTTGGCACGCTGGAATGTTTTGGAGATAAAGAATGTCTTTTTCAATTTGCCTTGAGTCTTTCTACAAAGTTTTTATTTTTCATTTATGATAATCCTTCTTTTAAATTGCATGGAAGGATTTATGGTGCATTGCCTGAACAAAATAAATACAGGAGTCTTGTCTTTTGTAAGTCAACTTAACCCGTCTGAAGATGACGTTTTGGTGCAACTCATAAAAAATCTGTTGGGGTATATATATCATTTTAGAGTTAAAGTAGTGGCCATATCTTGTCTTTTAAAGTACCCTATCTCAATTATCTTGAGGGTTAGGAACAAAACAATCATAAAATAGTTTTCACATTTTGCATTAAAATGTAATATATTTCCTAAAACAGATTTATTTACACTTTTGTCCCCAAAATAGGAGATACACATTTATAAAAGAAAATAAATTATATTGACTAGAAAAAAAAAAAACATTGGCAGCTAGTTGATTCTGACTCATAGCAGTCCTATAGGACAGAATAGAACTGCCCCATAGGGTTTCCAAGGAGTGCCTGGTGTATTCAAACAGCCAGCCTTTCAGTTAGCAGCCAAGCTCTTAACCACTGCACCACCAGGGCTCCATTGATTAATATACAAAGAATTTTTTCACTTGTTCCACTCAGTAACCTCCTGGACCTCTACACACACACACACAAAAAAAAAAAAACTACAGCTGCTTAAAAATAGTTGTGGCTCTATTAAGAATCTGGAAGTATGATTTTTCCAAAATACTGGTATATCAAAATATAACCAATCCTAAAAGTATGAATCTGATTCAAAGTAATAGTTGTTGGCTACATTGATTTTACATGCACTGAAACTCTCTAACCTAAAATAGACCATCAAAAGTGCCTCGTTGACACTCTAAATTTGCTTCATCCTACTAAGAATTAGAAGCAGCCCAGGAAAATGCTGACAAGTTTTTTCTTTTAATTTTTTGCATATTTGGCTTTCTTCATTTCAAGTAAAATCTGCTGAAAAATCTCCCCCAAGCTAGCTATAAGATTTAAATATGTGAGAAATCATCTTCTATTTAATAAAGAGAAATATATTGGATGCAGTCCTGCATCTAAATTACACACTTACGTGAAAGTTTCTCAAAATTCCAATTGAGGTGTTCATGTTGATTTAATTTTAATCAAGTTTAATTGCAGAAAATAGTAAACTTGATAGAAGGTACTATTCCAATCTGGGTTTTCTGACTATGCTCCCTGTTTCCTTTCCCTAGTGGCTAGCTCCAGTCTCAAATGTGAAATATATAAAAGATAAGCAGCAATCCTAAAGGAGGCCAGTCTGTTCTTTCTTGTAATAACATTCTTTTTTACTTATGTACAATATTTTGAAGTTTCCAGATAATTTGGAAAGTGTTTTGCTTATTGAAATATCCTTTCTAATATTACCTAGCTATACAATTTCACTTTTCCTATGTGGACTAAGTATAAACCTCTTCTGACCTGAAAAAGGCCAAGACATGCACATAGAACTCAAAAAGCTAGTAACCCATCCATCACCTATGTATCTATCTAGCTCTGTACTTAGAGATACATTTTTTTAATTACAAAATTAAGAGCATACATTTATATCATTTTACCCTATTTTTCATATATCTACTTCATTTCAAGCGGCAGTGTTCAGACAGAACAAGGGGATACTGGGTGGTTTAAAGTCAGGAAAGGTGTGCATCAGGGTTGTATTCTTTCACCATACCTATTCAATTTGTAAGCTGAGCATGTAATCTGAGAAGCTGGACTATATGAAGAGGAATGGGGCATCAGGATTGGAGGAAGACTCATGAACAACCTGTGTCCACTTACTAATGAAGATCAAAGACCACAGCCTTCAATATGGATTACACCTCAACACAAAGAAAACAAAAATCCTCACAACTGGGCCAATAAGCAACATCATGATAAATGGAGAAAAGACTGAAGTTATCAAGGATTTCATTTTACTTGGATCCACAATCAACATCCATGGAAACAGCAGTCAAGAAAACAAACAATGCATTGCACTGGGCAAATCTGCTGCAAAGGACCTCTTTAAAATGTTGAAAAGCAAAGATGTCACCTTGAAGACTAAGGTGCACTTGATCCAAGCCATGGTGTTTTCAATTGTCTCACATGCATGCAAAAGCTGGACAATGAATAAGGAAGCCTGAAGAAGAATTGATGCCTTTGAATTGTTGTGCTGGTGAAGAATATTGAATATACCACGGACTGCCAGAAGAACTAACAAGTCTGTCTTGGAAGAAGTACAGCCGGAAAGCTCATTGGAGGCAAGGATGGGAAAACTGCATCTTACATCCTTTGGACATGTTGTCAGGAGTGATCAGTCCCTGGAGAAGGACATCATGCTTGGTAAAGTACAGGGTCAGCAGAAAAAAGGAAGACCCTCAAAGAGATGATTTGACACAGTGGCTGCAACGGTGGGCTCAAGCATAACAACAGTTGTAAGAATGGTGCAGGACTGGGTAGTGTTTTGTTCTGTTGTACATGGGGTTGCTATGAGTCAGAACTGACTCAACAGCACCTAACAACAGCAACAATTTTCTTTGTCATTAAATAGTTCTCAGCACCTTACAAAATAGTGAATGAATAGTATGTCTTCATATGACTATCCAAAAACCTATTGCCACAAGTTGATTCCAATTTCTAGTGACCTAATGGGACAGAGTACAACTGCCCCATAGGGTTTCCAAGGAGCAGGTGATGGATCCAAACTGCCGATCCTTCTGGTTAGCAGCCGTAGCTCTTAACCACTGTGCCACCATAATATAACTCACCAAACCCATATTTGGGTTTTTTTTTTTATCATTTCAAATCCATGTTAATATAAAATAATGTTGTGATGAATGTCCTATACCTATTTTTTAAATACCTGTTTTATTATTCCCTGAATTAAAATAGGTAAAGGTAGTTTTCAATGTCAATTGAATACATTTTTTTAAGTATTTAGATAAATATTGTAACAAATATCTGGTCTAGATAGTATTGTATGTCCAAGGTTTGAAATGCTTCCACTGAAAGAAATATGTAGAAAATCTAGAAGAATATAGGGAAAAGTAACACATGTTCATACTCAAAAAGCAAATCAAAATGTCTATAAAACATAAACAGACATAAATACAAGGTGGTAAGAAGAGTGAAGTTGAGGACCTGGTGAGCTCTGGAAAGGGAACAAGCCAAGGCATCCAAGAATTTAAGTCCTAAGAGACAACAGAAGCTAATAGCGCAGAGAACCTGAGCTGGGACTAATGCTTTAAGCCTGAAAGGTTGGCAGGAGTCAGCCACGCATGAAAGGATACCAAGAAAAAGCTGCACCCTCAGCCTGGGGCGAGGGTCGATCTGGGGATGTTAGAACTGGGAAATATACCTTTGCAGCTAGGATCTGGGCTAAGCTGCTCACTGGCTCAGAGGCTGTATTTGTACCAAGAAATCAATACAAGATAGTGTTTTCCTTTGTGGTTCCCAGGGATCAAGCGGAAGCAATATCACATCTACTTGTTAAGGAGATTTGAGCACGTGAAAGTGAAAATGGAAAGAAAACAAACAAAAACACGGTCCTACAAAAAGTAAGTCAGCAACCCAAATTACAAACACAAGGGGGAAATTAATGTTAAAAATGCTGATAATGTAAAAAAAAAATTAGGAGTTGTATTAAGAGGGGATGAAAATTTTAAATAAATCGAATATGATTTTTAGCTGTGATTAGGATGATAACGAAACCCTGGTGGCATAGTGGTTAAGAGTTCAACTACCTGACCAACTGACTGGAATCGATCCGTATTTGCTCTCATTCTGAAGAAAGGTGAGCCAATGGAATACAGAAATTATCAAACAATATCATTAATATCGAAAACGCTGGTGGTGTAGTGGTTAAGTGCTACAGCTGCTAACCAAAAGGTCGGCAGTTTGAATCCACCAGGCACTCCT
Source organism: Elephas maximus indicus (assembly GCF_024166365.1). NCBI lineage: Eukaryota > Metazoa > Chordata > Mammalia > Proboscidea > Elephantidae > Elephas > Elephas maximus. Next base: position 9,354,343 of record NC_064846.1, on the reverse strand, counting down.
TGGAAACTCTACAGGGCAGTTCTACTCTGTCCTGTAGGGTTGCTATGAGTCAGAATAGAATTTACAGCAACGGGCTATCATTAATATCACATGCAAGTAAAATTTTGCTGAAGATCTTTCAAAAACTGTTGCAGAAGTACATCGATGGGGAACTGCCAGAAGTTCAAGCTGGATTCAGAAGATGTGGAACCAGGGATATCATTGCTGATGTCAGATGGAGCTTGACTGAAAGCAGAGAATACCAGAAGGATGTTTACCTGTGTTTTATCAACTATGCAAAGGAATTCAACTGCATGGATTATAAAAATATTATGTATAATATTATGAAAAATGGGAATTCCAGAACACTTAATTGTGTTCACGTGAAACCTGTACACAGACCAAGAGGCAGTCGTTCAAACAGAATGAGGGAATACTTTGTGGTTTAGAATCATACTTATTCAATCTGTATACTGAGCGAATAATCCGAGAGGATTGACTAAATGAAGAAGAAGGTGGCATCAGGATTGGTGGAAGATTCATTTACAACTTGCAATATGCAGATAACACAACCTTGCTTGCTGAAAAAGAAGAGGACTTGAAGTACTTACTGATGAAGATCAAAGACCACAGCCTTCAGTATGGATTACACCTCGACGTAAAGAAAACAAAAATCCTCACAACTGGACCAATAAGCAACATCATGATAACAGGAAAAAGATTGAAGTTGTCAAGGATTCCATTTTATTTGGATCTACAGTCAACACCCATGGAAGCAACAGTTGAGAAATCAAATGACATACTGCACTGGGCAAATCTGCTGCAAAAGATCTCTTTAAAGTTTAAAAAGCAAAGATGTCACTTAAAGGACTAAGCCATGATATTTTCAATTGCCTCATATGCTTGTGAAAGCTGGACAATGAATAAGAAAGATCAAAGAATTGATGCCTTTGAATTATGGTGTTGGTGAAGAATATTGAATATACTATGAACTGCCAGAAGAGTGAACAAATCTGTCATGCAAGAACAGCCAGAATGCTCCTTAGAAGCAAGGATGGCAAGACTTCCTGTCACGTACTTTGGGAGTATTATCAGGAAAGAGCAGGCCCTGGAGAAGGACGTCATGCTTGGTAAAGCGGAGGGTCAGTGAAAAAGAGGAAGCCCCTCAACGAAATGAATTGACACAGTGGCTGCAACAATGGGCTCAAACACAGCTATAATTGTGAGGTTGGTGCAGGACCTAGCAATGTTTCATTCTGTTGCACACGGGGTGGCTGTGAGTTGGAACTTCCTCGACAGCACCTAACAAGAACAACATAAACTTTTCTCTAATACAGCCTTCTCTTTTTCCTCCTTCATTGTGCTATTAAGAACCCACTGCCATACAATTTATATCTTTATATATTATAAGCATATTAATAGTTCCATAATCATTTCTTTTTATATATGTTTTTAGAATCAAAGAGAAGAAAGTAATTTAAAAATCTATTTACATTGCCTTTTATATTTGCCTATGGCTAGTGGCATGGCCATGATGTAGTTACATTTACTGACTTTCTTTACTTCTTTGGATTGGAGTTTACCATCTAGTGATTTTTCATTTAGCCTGAAGGAGTCATATCAGTATTCCTCATAGGTCATATCTACTCGTGATGAATTCTCTCATTTTGTTTCACTGGATTTGTCTTATTTTTTACTTCCTTTTTGTACTAAAGCTTTTCTGGATATAAAATTCTTGTTTGGCCATCTTTTTCTTTTATCACTTTGAATATGTAATTCCTCTGCCTTCTGGTCTCCATAGTTTCTCATGAGATGTCATGTATTAATCTTCTTGTGGCTCCATTATATGTGATAAATTGTTTTTCTCTTGTTGTGTTTGTCTCTTTTTTGTCTTTGGCTTTCAACAGTTTAACTATGATGTGTGCATGTATGTGATACACGTGTCTAAGTGATAAATTCTCTCCTTTTTGTTTATCTGGGATTTTCTTAGCTTTTTTACTTCATTTTTGTAATATAGTTTTAGTCTAGTTATGATTTCATAATTTTTTCCTTTTATACACATATCTCAACATCCGACTTACCCAGTGTAATGATTTTGTTCCCCAAATCAAAACTTAAGACAATGAGTGATAAAATCTATAAAATAGTGAGCCCTAAAGGATAAAATCTCCTTAAATTGCCAGTAAACTGAAAACTATATGTTTTTAAATATAGTCTATCAGTTATGTTTGGTCTTTCTCTCTTCTGAACTTCTGCCTCCAAGAAACCAGGTAAGTATAACTTTAAAGATAGTCCATTTAGGTAAGCTTTAAGGATTTACAGAAGGATTAGCTTGTTTGTATACCAGGTTATTTTTGTATCTAAATCATAAAAATGTCACTTGTTGATTTGATCGGTGGAGAGAAGCAATCAGCCTGATTCTCTGACCCTGGAAATACAGTTTCATACTGGTTGCAGGGGAGGTTGGAGGCAGTTAGACCATGAAAAGGTGAAAAGAACTGAATTTTTGTAACCCTGTGTTTCACTCATCTCGCTGATTACTTAGAGATAATTAGGTTGCATAACAGCAGCCGCCGATTAGCTCTCCAAACAACCTTATATCATTAGCTCTATTTTGAAGAAGCACATTTATTCATAGGTGGCTTTGTTTTTAAGAATGCCAAAGGACATTAGCAAGTGTTTCTAAAATTTCTTAATTATGATCCTATTATGTATATGTAAGGTCATATAACCAAAAAACTAAGCCCATTGCTGGCGAGTCGATTTCAACTCACAGAGACCCTATAGGACAGAGCGGAACTGCTGCATAGGGTTTCCAAGGAGCGGCTGGTAGATTTGAACTGCCAACCTCTTTGGTTCACAGCCATTGCATACCATGGAGCTTAACCACTGTGCCACCAGGGCCCCTTAGGGTCATATGGGGGCATTAATTTGTTTCATAAAAATGTAGAATCCAGAAATATGCAAAAATTGGCAAAAAACAAGAAGTTCGAAACACCCAAAACACATTTTATGGTGTTCTTGGTGTAATGTCATCAAGATCTGGAATGTGCTTTTATTTTACGGAAACCTAATCAAAATACAGTGTACAAGTTTGAGTGATGATGACGATCATCATGATGATGATAAGAAAAACATTAATGCATTTTTGAGTACCTACTGTATGTCAGGCACTGAATTTATAGTTTAAATCTGGGATAATAGGTCTCTTTATAAAATTGCACGTTCATACTTAAGAATGTGTTTTTATCTAGATCCTAGATGTCGCATTTATTCATAGGTGTTTCGTATGTGGGGTTTTGCCATTAATCTTATTAATAAAAAAAAAAGATGAATACCACGTGACAGTGATAGAACTTTTTTGGGAATATATATGGCATATCTTCCAGAGACTTCCAAAATCCATTGGATGATTTTGCAAGGATGCTGGCTGACATTCAGCACTACCAAAAATAAACCCATTAACGTGGGTTACAAATGAGTAACTGAAGTCATTTCTAACTAAATGTTTCTAAAATGAAACCAGTTTAACAAAATCATCCAAAAATGATAAAGCGTTTAGTATTCTAATTCACTTTCTAGTCAGGTTGAGTTGTGACTAGTCTTTTATAAAATAAATGGGATGGGGAACTCTAATGACTGGTATCGCTCACTTTTCAACTCTGATGATTCCAGGGAAGTTCCTTTTCTTTCTCCACATTGTAGAATTAAATCAAATGAAATTCAAATGATCTATGTACAGGTTTCTCATGAGCACAATTAAGTGTTCTGGAATTCCCATTCTTCCCAATGTTATCCACAATTTGTTATGATCCACACAGTTGAATGCCTTTGCATAGTCAGTAAAACACAGGTAAACTTCCTTCTGGTATTCTCTGCTTTCAGCCAGGATCCATCCGACATCAGCTATGATAACCCTGGTTCCACGTCCTCTTCTGAATCCAGCTTGAATTTCTGGCAGTTCCCTGTTGATATACTATTTCAGCGACTTTCTAATGACCTTCAGCAAAATTTTAATTTTGTGTGATATTAATGATATTGTTCTATAATTTCCGCATTCGGTTGGATCACCTTTCTGAGAATAGGTATAAATATGGTTCCCTTCCAGTTGGTTGTCCAGGTAGACGTCTTCCAAATTTCTTGGCATAGATGACTGAGCACTTCCAGAGCTGCATCTGTTTTTTGAAACAGCTCAATTTGTATGCCGTCAATTCCTGGAGCCTTGTTTTCCACCAATGGCTTCAGTGCAGCTTCCTTCAGTACCATGAGTTCCTGATCATATGGTACCTTCTGAAATGGTTGAACGTCGACTAATTCTTTTTGGTATAGTGATTCTGTGTATTCCTCCCACCATCTTCTGATGCATCCTGAATTGTTTAATATTTTCCTAGCAGAATCCTTCAACAATGCAACTCGAGGCTTGATTTTTTTCTTCAGTTCTTTCAGTTTGAGAAATGCTGAGCTTGTTCTTCCCTTTTGGTTTTTTATCTCCAGGTCTTTGCATATGTCATCACAATACTTTACTTTGTCTTCTCGAGCTGCCCTTTGGAATCTTCTGTTCATCTCTTTTACTTAATTTCTTCTATTTCCTTTAGCTACTTGACATTCAAGTGCAAGTTTCAGAGTCTCTTCTGATATCCATTTTGGTCTTTCTTTCCTGTCTTTTTTTTTGTGCTTTATTTTATTTCATTTTATTATTGTCCTTTAAGTGAAACTTTACAATTCAGGTCAATTTCTTATACAAAAACTTATACACATATCATTATATGATCCTAGTTGCTCTCCCTACAATGTGACAGCACATACCTTCCCTCCACCCTGTATTTCCTTGTCCATTCAACCAGCTCCTGTCCCCCTTTGCCTTCTCATCTCACCTCAAGACAGGAGCTGCTCACATAGCTTCATGTGTCTACTTGAGCTAATAAGCACACACCTCACCAGTATCATTTTATATCTTATAGTCCAGTCTAATCTTTGTCTGAAGAGTTGGCTTCTGGAATGTTTCTAGTTTTGGGCTAACAGAGAGTCTGGGACCATGACCTCTCAGGTCCCTCCAGTCTCAGTCAGACCATTAAGTCTGGTCTTTTTACTAGAATTTGAAGTCTGCATCTCACTTTTACCCTCCTCCATCAAGGATTCTCTGTTGTGTTCCCTATCAGGGCAGTCATTGATGATAGACAGGCACCATCTAGTTCTTTGGTCTCAGGATGATGGAGTCTCCGGATTATGTGGCCTTCTCTTTCTCTTGGGCTCATATTTTCCTTTTGTCTTTGGTGTCCTTCATTCTTCTTTGCTCCAGGTGGGTTGAGACCAATTGATGCATCTTAGATGGTCACTCGCTAGCTTTTATGACCCCGGATGCCACTCACCAAAGTGGGATTGTGAACATTTTCTTAATAAACTTTGCTATGCCAATTGGCCTAGATGTCCCCTGAAACCATAGTCACCAGACCCCGACCCCTGCTACTGCTACTCTGTCTCTCAGAGTATTTGGTTGTATTCAGGAAACTTCTTAGCTTTTGGTTTAGTCCAGTTGTGTTGACTTCCCCTGTATTGTGTGTTGTCCTTCCCTTCACCTAAAATAATACTATCTGATTAGCAAATAGCCCTTTCTCTCCTTCCCCACCCTTGTAAGCATCAAAGAATGTTTTCTTCTGTGTTTAAACCTTTCTTCAGTTCTTATAATAGTGGTCTCATACAATGTTTGTCCTTTTGCAACTGACTAATTTCACTCAGCATAATGCCTTCCAGATTCCTTCATGTTATGAGATGTTTCATGAATTCATCATTGTTCTTTATCGATGCAAAGTATTCCATTGTGTAAATATATCATAATTTGTTTATCCATTCAACCATTGGTGGGCACCTAGGTTGTTTCCATCTTTTTGCAGTTGTAAACAGTGGTGCAATGAACGTGGGTGTGCATATATCTATTCATGTGAGGGCTCTTATTTCTCTACGATATATTCCAAGGAGTGGAATTGCTGGATCATATGGTAATTCTATTTCTAGCTTTTTAAGGAAGTGCCAATGTGATTTCCAAAGTGGTTGTATCATTTTACATTCCCACCAGCAGTGTATAAGTGTTCCAGTCTCTCTACAACCTCTCTAATATTTATTATTTTGTGTTTTTTGGCTTAATGCCAGATTTGTTGGGGTGAGATGGTATCTCATTGTAGCTTTGATTTGCATTAATGGCTAATGTCATGGACTGAATTGTTTCCCCCCAAAATATCCATCAACGTGGCTAGGTCATGATTTCCAGTATTGTATGATTGTCTACCATTTTGTCATTTGATGTGATTTCCCTATGCATTGTAAATCCAATCACTATAATGTAACGAGACGGATTAGTGGCAGTTATATTGATAGGATCTACAAGATTAGGTAATGTTGTAAGCCAAACTCTTTTGAGATATAAAATAGAGAGGCAAGCAGAGAGACATGGGGACCTCACACAACAAGAAAGCAACACTGGGAGCAGAGAGCATACATTGGACCTGGGGTCCCTGCACCTGAGAAGGTCCTCGACTAGGGGAAGACTGATGACAAAAAATCTTCTTCCAGAGCTGACAGAGAGAGAAAGCCATCCCCTAGAGATGACACCCTGAATTTGGACTTGTAACCTACTAGACTGTGAGAGAATATGTATCTCTTTATTAAAGCCTTTCACTGGTGGTATTTCTGTTATAGCAGCACCGGATGACTAAGACTGCTAATGATCGTGAGCATTTCCTCAAGTATCTGTTAGCCACCTGAATGTCTTCTTTGGTGAAGTGCCCATTCATATCATTTGCCTGTTTTTTTTTTTTTGATTGTGCTTTAAGTGAAAGTTTACAAATCAAGTTGGGCTCTCATACAAAAATTTACAAACACCTTGCTATATACTCCTAATTGCCCTCCCCCTAATGAGACAGCACACTCTTTCCCTCCACTCTCTCTTTTTGTGTCCATTCAGCCAACTTCTGACCCTTTCTACCCTCTCATTTACCCTTCAGACAGGAGATGCCAACAGAGTTTCATGTGTCTACTTGATCTAAAAAGCTCATTCTTCACCAATATCATTGTCTATCCTATAGTCCAGTCCAATCCCTGCCTGAAGAGTTGGCTTTGGGAATGGTTCCTTTCTTGGGCTAACAGAAGGTCTGGGGACCATGACCTCTGTGTCCTTCTAGTCTCAGTCAAACCATTAAGTCTGGTCTTTTTACAAGAATTTGGAGTTTGCATCCCACTGCTCTCCTGCTCCCTCAGGGGTTCTCTGTTGTGTTCCCTGTCAGAGCAGTCATCGGTTGTATCCAGAAACCATCTAGTTCTTCTGGTCTCAGGCTGATGTAGTCTCTGGTTTATGTGGTCCCTTCTGTCTCTTGGGCTCATAATTACCATGTGTCTTTGGTGTTCTTCATTCTCCTTTGTTCCAGGTGGGTTGAGACCAATTGATGCATCTTGGATGGCTGCGTGCTAATATTTAAGACCCCAGACGCCACTCTCCAAAGTGGGATGCAGACTGTTTTCTTAATAGATTTTATTATGCCAATTGATCTAGATGTCCCCTGAAACCATGGTCCCCAAAACCCCGCCCCTGCTATGGTGACCTTCGAAATGTTCAGTTTATTCAGGAAACTTCTTCGTTTTTGGTTAAGTTCAGTTGTGCTGACCTCGCCTGTATTGTGTGTTGTCTTTCCCTACACCTAAAGTAGTTCTTATCTACTATCTAATTTTTGAATACCCCTCTCCCACCCTCCCTCCCCCCATCTTGTAACCATCAAAGAATATTCTCTGTTTAAACTATTTCTCAAGTTCTTATAGTAGTGGTCTTATACAATATTTGTCCTCTTGCAACTGACTAATTTCACTCAGTATAATGCCTTCCAGATTCCTCTCGTGTTATGAGATGTTTCATGGATTCATCATTGTTCTTTATCCATGGGTAATATTCCAATGTGTGAATATACCATAATTTATTTATCCATTCATCCATTGATGGGCACCTTGGTTCATTCTATCTTTTTACTATTGTAAACAGTGCTGCAATGAACATAGGTGTGCATATATCTGTTTGTATAAAGGCTCTTATTCTCTAGGATATATTCCAAGGAGTGGGATTGAAGGATCATATGGTAGTTCTATTTCTAGTTTTTTAAGGAAGTGCTAAATCGATTTCCAAAGTGATTTTACCATTTCACATTCCCACCAGCAGTGTATAAGTGTTCCAGCCTCTCTACAACCTCTCCAACATTTATTATTTTGTTTTTTTTGGATTAATGCCAGCCTGGCTGGAGTGAGATGGAATCTCATTGTAATTTTGATATGCATTTCTCTAATGGCTAATGATCATGAGCATTTACTCAAGTATCTGTTAGCTACCTGAATGTCCTCTTTGATGAAGTGTCTGTTCATATCCTTTGCCCATTTTTTAATTGGGTTATTTGTCTTTTTGTAGTTGAGATTTTGCAGTATCATGTAGATTTTAGAGATCAGACGCTGGTCAGAAATCTCATAGCTAAAAACTTTTTCCCAGTCTGTAGGTAATCTTTTTACTCTTTTGGTGAAGTCTTTGGATGGGCATAGGTGTTTGATTTTTAGGAGCTCCCAGTTATCTGGTTTCTCTTCTGCATTGTTAGTAATGTTTTGTATATTGTTTATGCCATGTATTAGGGCTCCTAGAGGAAACCCTGGTGGTGTAGTGGTTAAGTGCTACAGCTGCTAACCAAAGGATTGGCAGTTCGAATCTGCCAGGCGCTCCTTGGAAACTCTATGGGGCAGTTCTACTCTGTCCTATAGGGTCGCTAAGAGTCAGAATTGACTCGACAGCACTGGGTTTGTTTTTTTTTTATTGGTTGTTAGGGCTCCTAGTGTTGTCCCTATTTTTTTCTTCTGTGATCTTTATCGTTTTAGGTTTTATATTTAGGTCTTTGATCCATTTTGAGTTGGTTTCTGTGCATGGTGTGAGGTATGAATCTTTTTTCACTTTTTTGCAGTTGGATATCCAGTTATACCAGCACCATTTATTAAAGAGACTGTCTTTTCCCCATTTAACAGACTTTGGGCCTTTGTCAAATATTAGCTGCTCATATGTGGATGGGTTTATGTCTGGATTCTCAATTCTGTTCCACAGTTGTATGTATCTGTTGTTGTACCAATACCAGGCTGTTTTGAATACTTTGGCAGTATAATAGGTTCTAAAATCAGGTAGAGTGAGGCCTCCCACTTTCTTCTTTTTCAGTAATGCTTTACTTATTCAGGACCTCTTTCCCTTCCATATGAAGTTGGTGATTTCTTTCTCCATCTCATTAAAAAATGTCGTGTTAATTTGGATCAGAATTGCATTGTACCTATAGATTGCTTTTGGTAGACTAGACATTTTTACAATGCTAAGTCTTCCTATCCATGAGCAAGGTTTGCTTTTCCACTTATGTAGGTCTCTTTTGGTTTCTTGCAGTAGTGTATTGTAGTGTTCTATGTACAGATCTTTTACATCTCTGGTAAGATTTATTCCTAAGTATTTGATCTTCTTGGGGGCTACTGTAAATGGCATTGATTTGGTGATTTCCTCTTCGATGTTCGTTTTGTTGGTGTAGAAGAATCCAACTGATTTTTGTATGTTTATCTTGTATCCTGATACTCTTCTATTAGTTTCAGTAGTTTTCTGGAGGATTCTTTAGGGTTCTTTGTGTATAAGATCACGTCATCTGCAAATAGAGATAGTTTTACTTCTTCCTTACCAGTCTGGATGCCCTTTATTTCTTTATCCAGCATCATTGCTCTGGCTAGGACCTCCAGCACAACGTTGAATAAAAATGGTGATAAAGGGTGTCCTTGTCTGGTTCCCGATTTCAAGGGGAATGCTTTCAGGCTTTCTCCATTTAGGATGACATTGGCTGTTGGCTTTGTATAAATGTCCTTTATCATGTTGAGGAATTTTCCTCCTGTTTCTATTTTGCTGAGTTTTTATCACGAATGGGTGTTGAACTTAGTCAAATGCTTTTTCTGCATCAATTGATAAAATCATGTGATTCTTGTCTCTTATTTATATGATGGATTACATTAATTGTTTTTCCAATGTTGAACCATCCCTGCATACCTGGTATGAATCCCACTTGGTCATGATGAGTTATTTTTTTTGATATGTTGTTGAGTTCTATTGGCTAGAATTTTGTTGAAGATATTTGCATCTAAGTTCATGAGGGATATAGGTCTGTAATTTTTATGTGCGTGCTGTCTTTACCTGGTTTTGGTATCAGGGATATGCTGGTTTCATAGAATTAGTTTGGGAGTATTCTGTCCTTTTCTATGCTCTGAAAAACCTTTAGTAGTAGTGGTGTTAACTCTTCTCTGAAAGTTCGGTAGAACTCTGCAGTGAAGCCTTCCGGGCCAGGGCTTTTTCTTTTTTTGTTGGGAGTTTTTTGATTACCTTTTCAATCTCTTCTTTTGTTATGGGTCGATTTAGTTGTTCTACCTCTGTTTGTGTTAGTTTATGTAGGTAGTGTGTTTCTAGGAATTTATCCATTTCTCCTAGGTTTTCAAGTTTGTTAGAGTACAATTTTTCGCAGTAATGTGATATGATTCTTTTAATTTCAGTTGGGTCTGTTGTAATATCGCCCATCTCGTTTCTTATTTGGGTTATTTGCATCCTCTCCTATTTTTCTTTTGTCAGTTTGGACAATGGTTTGTCAATTTTGTTAATTTTTTCAAAGAACCACCTTTTGGTCTTGTTAACTCTTTCAATCATTTTTCTGTGTTCTATTTCATTTGGTTCTGCTCTAATTTTTATTATTTCCTTTTTTCTAGTGCCTGAAGTTTTCTTTTGTTACTCTCTATTTGTCTAAGTTGTAGGGATAATTCTTTGATTTTGACCCTTCTTTTTCTATGTGTGCACTTATTGGTATAAATTGACCTCTGAGCACTGCTTTCGCTATGTCCCAAAGGCTCTGATAGGAAGAGTTTTCATTCTCATTGGATTCTATGAATTTCTTTATTCCATCCTTAATGTCTTCTATAACCCAGTCTTTTTTGAGCAGTGTATTGTTCAGTTTCCAAGTGTTTGATTTCTTTTCCCTGCTTTTTCTGTTATTGATTTCTACTTTTATGACCTTATGATCAGAGAAGATGCTTTGTAATATTTCGATGTTTTGTATTCTGCTAAGGCTTGCTTCATGACCTAATATGTGGTGTTTTCTAGAGAATGTTCCATATGCACTAGAAAAGTAATTATACTTGGCTGCTCTTGGGTGGAGTGTTCTGTACATGTCTATAAGGTCGAGTTGGTTGATGTGGTATTTAGATCTTCTGTGTCTTTATTGAGCTTCTTTCTGGATGTCCTGTCCTTCACCGTAAGTAGTGTGTTGAAGTCTCCTAGTATATTTGTGGAGCTGTTTTTCTCACTTTTCAATGCTGTTAGAGTTTGTTTTGTGTATCTTGCAGCCCTGTCATTGGGTGTATAAATATTTAATATGGTTATGTCCTCCTGGTATGTTGTGCCTTTAATCATTTTATAGTGTCCTTCCTTATCCTTTGTGGTGAATTTAGCTTTAAAGTCTATTTTTTCCAGAATTAATATTGCCACTCCTGCTCTTTTTTGATTGTTGCTTGCTTGATATTTTTTTTTTTCCATCTTTTCAGTTTTAGTTTGTTTGTGCCTCTAAGTCTAAGGTGTGTCTCTTGTAGGCAGCACATAGACGGATCATGCTTTTCTATCCATTCTGCTGCTCTCTGTCTCTTTCTCGGTGCATTTAGTCCATTAACATTCATTGTAATTATGGATAGGTGTGAGTTTAGTGCTTTCATTGTGATGTCTTTTTTTGTGTGTTGTTGACAGTTTCTTTTTCCCACTTAATTTTTTGCGCTGAGTAGTTTATTTTTATATATTGTGTTTTTCTCTTCGTCATGGTTGTTGATTTTGTCTCTGCTGAGTCTCTATTTTTTTCTTGTATTTTATTTTGATGAGTAGGATAGTTAGTCTCCTTTGTGGTTACCTTAATATTTACCCCTGTTTTTCTAAGTTTAAACCTAACTTTTATTTCTTTATATCTCCTTGTCTTCCTCTCCATATGAAAGATCTATGACTGCCTGTCTTAGTCCCCTTTATTATTTTAATGTTGTTGTCTTTTACATAATGACATCACTGTTTCCTTGTTTTGAGCATTTTTTTTATCTTGATTTATTTTTGTGATTTTCATGTCTGGGTTAATATCTGATTGCTCTGTCCAGTATTCTAGTTTTGGGTTGATACCTGATATTATTGATTTTCTAACCAAAGAACTCCCTTTAGTATTTCTTGTAGTCTTGGTTTGTCTTTTACGAATTCCCTAAACTTCTGTTTATCTGGAAATGTCTTAATTTTACCTTCATATTTGAGAGACAGTTTTGCTGGATATATGATCCTTGACTGGAAATTATTCTCCTTCAATGCTTTACATAAGTCATCCCATTGCCTTCTTGCCTGTGTGGTTTCTGCCAATTAGTCCGAGCTTATTCTTATTGACTCTCCTTTGTAGGTGACTTTTCATTTATCCCTAGCTGCTCTTAAAATTCTCTCTTTATCTTTGGTTTTGGCAAGTTCGATTATAATACATCTCGGTGACTTCCTTTTAACATCTACCTTATGTGGAGTTCAATGAGCATCTTGGATAGATATCTTCTCATCTTTCATGATATCAGGGAAGTTTTCTGCCAACAAATCTTCAACAATTCTCTCTGTATTTTTTGTTATCCCTCCCTGTTCTGGTACTTCAATCACATGTAGGTTATTTCTCTTGATAGAGTCTCACATGATTCTTAATGTTTCTTCATTTTTTAAATTCTTTTATCTGATTTTTCTTCAAATATATTGACGCCAAGTACTTTATCTTCAAGGTCATCAATTCTGCCTTTCACTTGCTTGATTCTGCACCTCTAACTTTCTATTGAGTTGTCTAATTCTGTAGTTTTATTGTTAATCTTCTGAATTTCTGATTGCTGTCTCTCTATGGGGAAACTCTGGTGGTGTAGTGGTTAAGTGCTATGGCTGCTAACCAAGAGGATGGCAGTTCAAATCCACCAGGCACTCCTTGGAAACTCTATGGGACAGTTCTGCTCTGTCCTATAGGGTTGCTATGTGTCAGAATCGACTCAACAGCAGTGGGTTTGGTTTTTTTGTTTTGGTCTCTCTATGGATTCTTGCAGCTTATTAAATTTTTCATTATGTTCTTGAATAACCTTTTTAATTTCTTCATCTGTTTTATCTGTGTGTTCCTTGGCTTGTTTTGCATATTGCCTGATCTCCTTCCTGATGTCTTGAAGAATTCTGTATATTAATCTTTTTGATTCTGCTTCTGGCAATTCCAGAAAGGCACCTTCATCCAGAAGATCCTTTGATTCTCTGTTTTGAGAGCTTGTTGAAGCAATCATGGTTTGTTTCTTTATGTGGTTTGATAGTGACTGTTGTCTTTGAGCCATGTATAAGTTATTGTGTTACTTTATTTTAGGTTTGCTTACTGTATCCTAGTTTCTTGCATTGTTTAGTTTTGATATGTATGCCTAAATGGGTTGCTTGAATGAGCTAGATTGATTATTTTCATGTTTGGAGCTCTGACGTCCTGTCATCAGATGACTAGAGCTGTTATTAGGTATATGAACTTATGAGTCCATTCATTTTTCTTGTGTGGATTCAGCTCAGTTGTCCAGGTAGCTGGTTATCAAGTGTGTTGTACAGGCTTTGTCCTACAGTGTTAGAGGGGCAGGGGTGTTTGGTGTAGGTGCCAGTACCTGGTTGCAGCCGGGGGTCATGCTCTGAACAAGGCAGGGGGCTGAGATCCATCCCCTGAGTGTCTCTGAGGAAAGCGCGTCCTTTTTCCCTAGAGCGTACACGTGGGTGGTTTCTGCAGAGGGACCATGGGCACCCAATGCTTTTGGATGTAAGGACTGGGAGGTACCAGTTATCCTTGGACACCTGTCGTGGGTGGCTGGGTGACCTGAATGGAGCCACCAGTCCTTATGCCCCTGATGTGGGTAGGTGAAGACCATGTTTATTAGGCAAAGCAGTGTCAAATATCAAACATCCACCTCTCCACTGCACAGCTTGAACAGTTGTAATCTGCCAGCAAGGGCCTATTCTCCTGAAATAGGCCCACACAGGTCCATGCAGGGGGGAAAGGTATTCAAAGTCCATGGACCATTGATGCCTGGACAGGAGCCGCTTTTGTCTTGAGCTCCCCAGATTAGTGGAGCTGGCAAATTATCTTTTCCCCCTGTTGTGACTTTATTCCTTCTCTAAGTCCAGGAGCATGGCTCAGGGCACCCAAATGGGCCTATCTCAGGCCCAGGGAAATGAACAGCCACTGAAGCTGGCTTGGGGGTGGGGGGCCTGGTAAAATATATGCAAGTACTTAGCTTTTGCTGAGAGTGCTGTTCTTCTCTGGTTCCGGAGGTGTGAGTAGGCTGTGTGGCTGGTTGCTTCTCCGTGAGGAAACTGCGGCCGAACAATACCACCAGCCCCCCTCAGCTGCTTCTGGGAATGGTGCCTGAGGGTTCCCGGTGATGCAGGTCCAGTAATTCCTCTCTGCTTCTGAATCGACTCTCCCTCCCCCTGCCACTCAGTCCATTTTCTAACTTTGCCTTTGATGTCCAGGTCTCCCTCCCCCTGCCACTCAGTCCATTTTCTAACTTTGCCTTTGATGTTCAGGTCTCCTAGCTTGTCATAAATATAGGCGTTTCACTTAATTTTTCAGGTCTTTGTTGTAAGAGGGATTGCCGGAAGCATCTGGCTCGTCCATCATCTTGGCTTCACCTCTATTTGCCCATTTTTTAAATTGGGTTATTTGTCTTTTTGTCATTGAGGTTTTGCGGTATCTTGTGCCGATCTGATTTGTCGTAGCCAAAAATTTTTTCCCATTCTGTATGTAGTCTTTTAACTCTTTTGGTGAAGTCTTTGGATGAGAATAGGTGTTTGACTTTTAGGAGCTCTCGTTTATCTTTTTTTTTTTTTTTTCGGTTATCTAGTTTCTCTTCTGGTGTTTGTGCATTGTTAATTTCTCTTCTGGTGTTTGTGCATTGTTAGTAATGTTTTGTGTACTGTTTATACCATGTATTAGGGCTCCTAGTGTTGTCCCTATTTTTTCTTCCATGGTCTTTATCATTTTAGATTATATATTTAGGTCTTTGATCCATTTTCAGTTAGTTTTTGTGCATGATGTGAGGTATGCATCTTGTTTCATTTTTTTGCAGATGGATATCCAGTCATGCAGGACCGGTTGTTAAAGAGACTGTCTTTTCCCCCATTTAACAGACTTTGGGTGTTTGTCAAATATCAGCTGCTTATTTGTGGATGAATTAATATCTGGATTCTCAGTTCTGTTCCATTGGTCTATGTATCTGTTGTTGTGGCAGTGCCAGGCTGTTTTGACCACTGTGGGGATATAACAGTTTCTAAAGTTAGGTAGCATGAGGTTTCCCACTTTGTTCTTCTTCTTCAGTAATGATTTACTTATCCAGGGCCTCTTTCCTCTCCATATGAAATCAGTGATTCTCCATCTCATTAAACAATGCATTTGGAATTTGGATCAGGATTGCATTGCATCTATAGATCACTTTGGGTAGAACAGACATTTTCACAATGTTGAGTCTTCTTATCCATGAGCAAGGTATATTTTTCCATTTATGTAGGTCTGTTTTGGTTTCTTGCAGTAGTTTCCTGTAATTTTCTTTGTATAGGTCTTTTACATCTCTGGTTAGATTATTCCCAAGTATTTTATCTTCTTGGGGGCTATTGTAAATGGTATTGATTTGGTGATTTCCTCTTCAACATTCTCTTTCTTGGTGTAGAGGAATCCAGCTGATTTTTGTATGTTTATCTTGTATCCTGATTGTTTGCTGAACTCTTCTATTAGTTCCAGTAGTTTTCTTGAGGATTCTTTAGGGTTTTCTGTGTACAAAATCATATCACCTGAAACTAGAGATACTTTTACTCTATTCTAGTCTCAGTCAGACCATTAAGTCTGGTCTTTTTATGAGAATTTGAGGTCTGCATCCCATTGCTCTCCTGCTCCATCAGGGATTCTATGTTGTGTTCCCTGTCAGGGCAGTTTTCACTTATAGCCAGGCACCATCTAGTTCTTCTGGACTCAGGCTAATGTAGTCTCTGATTTTTGTGGCCCTTTTCTCTTTTGGGGTCATAATTGCCTTGTGTCTTTGGTGTTATTCATTCTCCTTTGCTCCAGGTGTGTTGAGACCAATTGATGTATCTTAGATGGCTGCTTGCTGGTGTTTAAGACCCCAGAAGCTACTCTCCAAAGTGGGATGTAGAATGTTTTCTTAATAGATTTTATTATGCCAATTGACCTAGATGTCCCCTGAAACCATGGCCCCCACACCTCCACCACTGCTACTCTGGCCTTCGAAGCATTTGGTTTATTCAGCAAACTTCTTTGCTTTTAGTTTAGTCCAGTTGTGCTGACATTTCCTATATCGTGTGTTGTCTTTCCCTTCATCTAAAATAGTTCTTGTCTACTATCTAATTTTACTATCTAATTAGTGAATACTCCTCTCTCTCCCTCCGTCTCCACCCTTGTAACCATCAAAGAATATTTTCTTCTGTGTTTAAACTATTTCCTGAGTTCTTATAATAGTGGTCTCATACAATATTTATCCTTTTGCAACTAATTTCACTCAGCATAATGACTTCCAGATTCCTCTCACGTTATGTGATCTTTCACGGATTCATCGTTGTTCTTTATCAATGAGTAGTATTTTGTTGTGTGAATATACCATAATTTATTTATCCATTCATCAGTTGATGGGCACCTTGATCATTTCCGTCTTTTTGCTATTGTAAACAGTGCTGCAATGAACATGGGTGTGGATATATCTGTTCATGTAAAGGCACTTATTTCTCTAGGATATTTTCCATGGAGTGGGATTGCTGGATCATATGGTAGTTGTATATCTAGCTTTTTAAGGAAGGGCCAAATCGATTTCCAAAGTGGTTGTACCATTTTACATTCCCACCAGCAGTGTATAAGTGTTCCATTCTCTCCACAACCTCTCCAACATTTATTATTTTGTGTTTTTTGAATTAATGCAAACCTTGTTGGAGTGAGATGGTATTTAATTGTAAGTTTGATTCGCATTTCTTTAATGGCTAATGATTGTGAGCATTTCTTCATGTATTTGTTAGCTACCTGGATGTCCTCTTTGGTGAAGTGCTTGTTCATATCCTTTGCCCATTTTTTAATTGGATTATTTGTTTTTTTATAGTTGAGTTTTTGCAGTATTATGTAGATTTTATAGCTCAAACCCTGATCGAAAATGCCATAGCTAAAAACTTTTTCCCAGTCTATATGTGATGTTTTACTCCTTTGGTGAAGTCTTTGGATGAGCATAGGTGTTTGACTTTTAGGAGCTCTCAGTTATCTAGTTTCTCTTCTGGTGTTTGTGCATTGTTAGTAATGTTTTGTATACCGTTTATGCCATGTATTAGGGCTCCTAGCATTTTCCCTATTTTTTCTTCCATGATTTTTATCATTTTAGTTTTTATGTTTAAGTCTCTGATCCATTTTGAGTTAGTTTTTGTGCATGGTGTGTGTTATGGGTCTTGTTTCATTTTTTTGCAGGTGGATATCCAGTTATGCCAGCACTGTTTGTTAAAGAGACTTTCTTCTTTCCATTTAACGGACTTTGGGCCTTTTTCAAATATCAGCTGCTTATATGTGAATGGATTTATGTCTGGATTCTCAATTCTGTTCCATTGGTCTGTGTATCTGTAGTTGTACCAGTACCAGGCTGTTTTGACTATTGTGGCCATATAATAGGTTCTAAAATCAGGTAGTGTGAGGCCTCCTACTTTGTTCTTCTTTTTCATTAATGCTTTACTTATCTGGGGCCCCTTTCCCTTCCACTTTAAGTTGCTGATTTGTTTCTCCATCTTATTAAAAAGTGTCGTTGGAATTTGGATCAGAATTGCATTGTATCTATAGATCGCTTTGGGTAAAATATACATTTTTACAATGTTGAGTCTTCTTATCCAAGAACGAGGTATGTTTTTCCACTTATGTAGGCCTTTTTTGGTTGCTTGCAGTAGTGTCTTGTAGTTTTCTTTGTATAGGTCTTTTATGTCTCTGGTTAGATTTATTCCTAAGTATTTTATCGTTTTGGGGTCTACTTTAATGATATTGGTTTGGTGATTTCCTCTTTGAAGTTCTCTTTGTTGGTGTAGAGGAACCCAACTGATTTTTGCATGTTCATCTTGTATCCTGATACTCTGCTGAACTCTTCTATTAGTTTCAGTAGTTTCCTTGAAGATTCTTCAGGGTTTTCTGTATAAGATCATGTCATCTGCAAATAGAGGTACTCTTACTTCTTCCTTACCAATCTAGATGCTCTTTATTTCTTTATCTAGCCTAAATGCTCTGGCTAGGACCTCCAGCACAATGTTGAATAAGAGTGGTGATAAAGGGCATCCCTGTCTGGTTCTCATTCTCAAGGTGAATGCTTTTGGGCCTCTCCATTTAGGATGACGTTGGCTTTTGGCTTTGTATAAAACCCTTTATAATGTTGAGGAATTTTCCTGCTGTTCCTATTTTGTTAGGAGTTTTTTTTTTTATCGTGAATGGGTGTTGGACTTTGTCAAATGTCTTTTTTTTTTTTTGCATCAGTTGATAAGGTCATGTGGTTCTTTTCTTTCATTTTCTTTATATGATGGATTTCGTTGATTGCTTTTCTAGTGTTGGGCCATCCCTGCATACCTGGTATGAATTCCACTTGGTCGTGGTGAATAATTTTTTTGATATGTTGTTGAATTCTATTAGCTAGAATTTTGTTGATGATTTTTGCATCTAAGTTCATGAAGGATATAGGTCTTTAATTTTCTTTTTTGTGGTATCTTTGCCTGGTTTTGGTATCAGGAGTATGTTGGCATCATAGAATGAGTTTGGGGGTATTACATCCATTTCTATGCTCTGAAATACCTTTAGTAGTAGTGGTGTTAACTCTTTTCTGAAAGTTTTGTAGAACTCTGCAGTGAAGCCATCAGGGCCAATGCTTTTTTTTTGGGGGGGGGGTAGTTTTTTAATTAGCTTTTCAATCTCTTCTTTTCTTACAAGTTTATTTGGTTGCTCTACCTCTGTGTTAGTTTAGGTAAGTAGTATATTTCTAGAAATTTGTCCATTTTGTGAAAATTTAACCACAGAAGCTTAACAAAATTAGATATTTTTTTCTCCTAGCCTACTGAGTCTGATTTAGTAAGACCAAAGTAGAGTTTAGGAATCTCAGCTTTTAACAATGTAATATAGATGGCTCAAGGACAACAGTTTAGAAAACACTTGAAAATGTAAACTTTTGTGAAAAGTCAACACTTTCACTTGTAAGTTAGTGGAATATGTTATGCATCTGACAAATGGTACCCACTGCTGTCAAGTCATCCAACCAACAGCGAACATATAGGACAGAGTAGAACAGCCCCATAGGGCTTCCTAGGCTGTAATCTTTATGGAAGTAGACTACCACATCTTTCTCCTGTGGAGCAGCTTGTGGATTTGAACCACTGACCTTTTGGTTAGCAGCGGAGCTCTTAACCATTACACCCCCAAGGTTCCTGACAGTGTTGTTGTTATATGCCATCGCGCTGATTCCAACTCATAGCAACTCTCTGCTATAGTAGTCTACATTTCTTCCTTCGTTAACTTCACTAATAATCTTACTTTTAAGTTGTCTATGTTGTTGTTTGGTGCCAGCAACTCGGTTCTGACTCATAGTGACCCTATGGACAAAAGAACATAACACAGCCCAGTCCTATGACACACTCACAGTCATTGTTATGCTTGAGCCATTGTTGCAGCCACTGTGTCAATCCATCCTGTTGAGGGCCTTCCTCTTTTTTGCTGACCCTCTATGTACTTTACCAAGCATGACATCCTTCTCCGGGGACTGATCCCTAATGATAACATGTCCAAAGCATGTGAAACATAGTCTCACCATACTTGTTTCTTAGGAGCATTCTGGTCATACTTCTTCCAGAACAGATTTGTTCATTTTTTTGGCAGTCTATTATATATTCAATATTCTTCTCCGACACCACAATTCAAAGGCATCAATTCTTCTTCAGTCTCCCTTATTCACTGTCCAGCTTTCCCATGCATACGAGGTGATTGAAAACACCATGGCGTGGGTCAGGCACACCTTAGTCCTAAGGTGACATCCTTGCTTTTTAACACTTTAAAGAGGTCCTTATGCAGCAGATTTGCCCAATGCAATGTGTCTTTTGATTTCTTGAACGCTGCTTCCATGGGTGTTGATTGTGGATACCAATAAAATGAAATCCTTGACAACTTCAATTTCCTCTTCATTTATCATGATGTTGCTTAGTGGTCCAGTTCTGAGGATTTTTGTTTTCCTTAAGTTGATGTGGAACCCGTAGTGAAGGCTATGGTCTTTGATCTTCATCAGGAAGTGCTTCAAGTCCTCTTCACTTTCAGCAAGTAAGGTTGTGTCATCTGCATAATTCAGGTTGATAATGAGTCTTCCTCCAATCCTGATGCCCTGTTCTTTTTCACATAGTCCAGCTTCTCTGATTATTTGCTCAGCATACAGATTGAATAGGTACGGTGAAAGGATACAACCCTGATGCACACCTTTCCTGACTTTAATCCACACAGTATCCCCTTGTTCTTTTCGAATGACTACCTCTTGATCCATGGACAGATTCCTCTTGAGCATAATTAATTCTTCTGGAATTCCCATTTTTCCCAATGTTATCCATAATTTGTTATGATCCACACAGTCAAATACCTTTGCATAGTCAATAAAACACAGGTAAACATCTTTCTGGTGTTCTCTGCTTTCAACCAGGATTCATCCAACATCACCAGTGATATCCCTGGTTCCACTTCCTTTTCTAAATCCACCTTGAATTTCTGGCAGTTCCCTGTTGATATACTGCTGCAGCCACTTTTGGATGACTCTTAGCAAAATATTTTCCTCATAGAATCCTTCAGTATTGCAACTTGAGGCTTGAATTGTTTGTTCAGTTCTTTCAGCTTGAGAAATGCTGAGCGTATTCTTTCTTTAAGTCTTTGTACATGTCATTATAGTACTATATATATTCTCCTCGAGCCGCCCTTTGAAATCTTCTGTTCAGCTCTTTTACTTCATCCTTTCCTCCATTTGCTGTAATTACTCGGCATTCAAGAGCAAGTTTTAGATTCTCTTCTGACATCATTTTGGTCTTTTCTTTGTTTCCTGTTTTTTTTAAAGACCTCATGCTTCCTTCATGTATGATGTCCTCGATGTCATTCCACAACTTGTCAAAAGTGGTTGCAGCACTGCATCCACAGGAAACTGCCAAAAATTCAAGCCAGATTTAGAAGAGGATGTGGAAGGAGGCATATCATTGCTGATGTCAGATCGATCTTTGCTGAAAGCAGAGAATACTGGAAGGATATTTATATGTGTTTTATTTACTATGCCAAGGCATTTTAGTATGTGAATCATAACAAATTACAGATAACATTATGAAGAATGGGAATTGCAAAACACTTAATTGTGTTCATGAGCAACCCGTACATAGATCAAGAGGCAGTCATTCAAACAGAACAAGGGGACACTCTGTGGTTTAAAGTGAGGAAAGATGTGGGTCAAGGTTGCATCTTTTCATGGTACTTATTCAATCTGTATGCTGAGCAAGTAATCCTTGAAGCTGGAGTATATGAAGAAGAACAGGGCATCAGTATTGGAGAAAGACTCATTAACAACCTGTGTTATGCGCACACCACTTTTGGTGAAGGACAGGACATCCAGAAAGAAGCTTAATAAAGACATGGAAAATCTAAGTGCAACAATAAACCAGTTGACCTCATAGACATATACAGAACACTCCACCCAACAGCAAACAAGTATACTTTCTTTTCTAGTGCACATGGAACATTCTTTAGAATAGACCACATATTAGATCATAAAGCAAGCCTTAGCAGAATCCAAAACATTGAAATATTACAACCCATCTTCTCTGACCATAAGGCCATAAAAGTGGAAATCAATAACAGAAAAAGCAGGGAAAAGAAATCAAACACTTGGAAACTGAACAATACCCTGCTCAAAAAAGACTGGATTATAGAAGACATTAAGGATGGAATAAAGAAATTCATAGAAACCAATGAGAATGAAAACACTTCCTATAAGAAACTTTGGGACAGAGCAAAAGAAGTGGTGAGAGGCCAATTTATATCAATAAATGCACAATACGAAAAAAAAGGGGGGGGCCCAAATCAATGAATAGTCCCTACAACTTGAACAAATAGAAAGAGAACAACAAAAGAAACCCTCAGGCACCAGAAGAAAACAAACAATAAAAATTAGAGCAGAACTAAATGAAACAGAAAACAGAAAAACAATTGAAAGAATTGACAAGACCAAAGCTGGTTCTTTGAAAAAACCAACAAAATTGATAAACAATTGGCCAAATTGATAAAAGAAAAATGGGAGAGGAAAGAAATAATCCAAATAAGAAATGAGACGAGCGATATTACAACAGACTCAACAGAAATTAAAAGAATCATAACAGCATACTGTGAAAAACTGTACTCTAACAAATTTGAAAACCTAGAGGAAATGGTCAAATTCCTAGAAACACACTACCTACCTAAACTAACACAAACAGAGGTGTTGCTGTTGTTAGGTGCAGTTGAGTCGGTTCCGACTCATAGTGACCCTATGCACAACAGAACGAAACACTGCCCGGTCCTGCGCCATCCTTACAATCGTTGTTAGGCTTGAGCTCATTGTTGCAGCCACCGTGTCAATCCACCTCGTTGAGGGTCTTCCTCTTTTCCGCTGACCCTATACTCTGCCAAGCATGATGTCCTTCTCCAGGGACTGATCCCTCCTGACAACATGTCCAAAGTATGTAAGATGCAGTCTCACCATCCTTGCCTATAAGGAGCATTCTGGCACACTTTTTCCAAGACAGATTTTTTCGTTCTTTTGGCATTCCATGGTATATTCAATATTCTTCACCAACACCACAATTCAAAGGTATAACTCTTCTTTGGTCTTCCTTATTCATTGTCCAGCTTTCACACGTATATGATATGACTGAAAATACCATGGCTTGGGTCAGGCACACCTTAGTCTTCAGGGTGGCTGGCTTCTTTGCTCTTGAACACTTTGAAGAGTTCCTTTGCAGCAGATTTGCCCAATGCAATGTGTCTTTTGATTTCTTGGCTGCTACTTCCATGGCTGTTGATTGTGGATCAAAGTAAAATGAAATCCTTCACAACTTCAATCTTTTCTCCGTTTATCATGATGTTGTTCATTGGTCCAGTTGTGAGGATTTTTGTTTTCTTTATGTTGAGGTGTAATCCATACTGAAGGCTGTGGTCTTTGATCTTCATTAGTAAGTGCTTCAAGTCCTCTTCACTTTCAGCAAGCAAGGTTGTATCATCTGTATAATGCAGGTTGTTAATGAGTCTTCCTCCAATCCTGATGCCCCGTTCTTCTTCATATAGTCCAGCTTCTCTAATTATTTGCTCAGCATACAGATTAAATAGGTATGGTGAAAAAATACAACCCTGACGCACACTTTTTCTGATTTTAAACCAATCAGTATGCCCTTGTTCCGTCCGAACAACTGCCTCTTGATCTATGTAAAGGTTTCTCATGAGCACAATTAAGTGTTCCGGAATTCCCATTCTTCTCAATGTTATCCATAGTTTGTTATGATACACACAGTCGAATGCCTTTGCATAGTCAATTAAACACAGGTAAACATCCTTCTGGTATTCTCTGCTTTCAACCAGGATCCATCTGACATCAGCAATGATAGCCCTGGTTCCACATCCTCTTCTGAAACCGGCCTGAATTTCTGGCAGTTCCCTGTCGATATACTGCTGCAGCTGTTTTTGAGTGCTCTTCAGCAAAATTTTGCTTGTGTGTGATATTAATGATATTGTTCTATAATTTCCACATTCGGTTGAATCACCTTTCTAGGGAATAGGCATAAATATAAATCTCTTCCAGTCAGTTGGCCAGGAAGCTGTCTTCCATATTTCTTGGCATACACAAGTGAACACCTCCAGTGCTGCATCTGTTTGTTGAAACATCTCAATTGATATTCCATCACTTCCTGGAGCCTTGTTTTTTGCCAATGCCTTCAGAGCAGCTTGGACTTCTTCCTTCAGTACCATCGGTTCCTGATCATATGCCACCTCTTGAAAGGGTTGAACATCGACTAATTCTTTTTGGTAGAATGTCTTTGTGTACTCTTTCCCTCTTCTTTTGATGCTTCCTGCATAGGTTAATATTTTCCCCATGGAATCCTTCACTATTGCATCTCGAGGCTCGAATTTTTTCTTCAGTTCTTTCAGCTTGAGAAACGCTGAGCATGTTCTTCCCTTTTGGTTTTCCATCTCCAGATTTTTGCATATGTCATTATAATACTTTGTCTTCTCGAGCCGCCCTTTGAAATCTTCTGTTCAGTTCTTTTACTTCATCAATTCTTCCTTTTGCTTTAGCTCCTTGACGTTCGAGAGCAAGTTTCAGAGTCTCCTCTGACATCCATCTTGGTCTTTTCTTTCTTTCCTGTCTTTTCAATGACTTCTTGTTTTCTTCACATATGATGTCCTTGTTGTCATTCCACTACTCGTCTGGTCTTCGGTCACTAGTGTTTGATGCATCACATGTATTCTTGAGATAGTCTCTAAATTCAGATGGGATATACTCAAGGTCATATTTTGGCTCTTGTGGACTTGCTCTGATTTTCTTCAGTTTCAGCTTGAACTTGCATATGAGCAATTGATGATCTGTTCCACATTCGGCCCCTGGCCTTTTTCTGACTGATGATATTGAGCTTTTCCATCATCTCTTTCCACAGATGTAGTCAACTTGATTTCTGTGTGTTCCATCTGGTGAGGTCCATGTGTATAGTCACTGTTTATGTTGGTGAAAGAAGGTATTTGCAATGAAGAAGTCGTTGGTCTTGCAAAATTCTGTCATTTGATCTCCGGCATATTTCTATCCCCAAGGCCATATTTTCCAACTACTGATCCTTCTTTGTTTCCAACTTTCGCATTCCAATCGCCAGTAATTATCAATGCATCTTGATTGGATATTTGAGTAATTTCAGACTGCAGCAGCTGAAAAAATCTTCTATTTCTTCATCTTTGGCTGTAGTGGTTGGTGCATGAACTTGAATAATAGTCATATTAACTGGTCTTCCTTGTTGGGCGTATGGATATTATCCTATCACTGACACCGTTGTTGCTCAGGATAGATCTTGAAACGTTCTTTTTGTTGATGAATGCAACACCATTCCTCTTCGAGTTGTCATTCCCAG
Organism: Elephas maximus indicus; assembly: GCF_024166365.1. Taxonomy (NCBI): domain Eukaryota; kingdom Metazoa; phylum Chordata; class Mammalia; order Proboscidea; family Elephantidae; genus Elephas; species Elephas maximus. Next base: position 9,329,067 of record NC_064846.1, on the reverse strand, counting down.
CAGAGTAGACTATTTGATTTTCCAATTCAAAATGGCCAATACCAGTCCATTTCAGCTCACTAATATCGAGGATATCAATGTTTATGCATTCCGTTTCATTTTTGATGATTTCCTATTTTCCTGTATTCATACTTCGTACATTCCAGGTTCCAATTATTAATGGATGTTTGCAGCTGTTTCTTCTCATTTTGAGCTGTGCCACATCAGCAAACGAAGGTCCCGAAAGCTTTACTCCATCCATGTCATTAAGGTCAACTATAATTTGAGGAGGCAGCTCTTCCCCAGTCATCTTTTGAGTGCCTTCCAACCTGGGGGGCTCATCTTCCAGCACTATATCAGACAGTGTTCTGCTGCTATTCTCTCAGTTTGTCGTACTATGGGGGCTTGCGTGTTGCTGTGATGCTGGAAGCTATCCCACCGGTATTCAGATACCAGCAGGGTCACCCATGGAGGACAGGTTTCAGCTGAGCTTCCAGACTAAGACAGACTAGGAAGAAGGACCTGGCAGTCTATATCTGAAAAGTATCAGCCAGTGAAAACCTTATGAATATTGGCAGTTATGTAATGATGTAATTTGGCTGACATTGGACTGATTGCTGTTCGACAATGCAATCTTCTCTCATGATGAGATCTGATATAATGCAATCACCTCCATGATGAGATCTGCTATGAGCAGCCAATCAGTTGTAAGAGGGGTTTCCTTGGGGGCGTGTCCTGCATCAACATATATGAACATTCTGGCAAAACTCACTCCCTATTGCTTACCCTGAATCCTGCATCCAGGTTGTCATAATCTGACCTCCAGTTCTTGGAACTAGAGCTGGCAGCTTACCTGCTGATCTTGGAATTCATCAGCCTCTGCAGCCTATGTCCAGTGTCCTGCTCTCTCACCTGCCAATTGGGTGCATCAGCCACTGAAGCTATGTGACTCAGGAGAAACTTGCATCCTGGTGCCTGATTCACAGACTTGGGACTTGCTGGCCTGTACAAACATGTGAGCCATTTCCTTGAGAAAAATCTATCTCTGAGTACACACATGCACACACACACACACGCACGCACGCACACACACACATTTCACTGGTTTTGCCTCTCTAGAGAACACAGCCTAAGAGAAGGTGAAAGAGCGAAAAGATGTCTTCCTACCCCAAATTTGGTTCCCAGTCTGGTTAGTCATTTTCTGAGAGCCCTACAGGTGAAAATTTTCCCAGGGACTGTCAGGTTCTAGACCAGGTCTCTCAAGAGGTGCTTCAGAGTCCTCTGAGGTGGCCCAACGCTGAGGGGTAGCTACGTACCTGGGACCAGGGAGTAAAGCTTTGTGCCTGAAGCTCCAACCCCCATTCCCAAGACCAACACAAATGTTGTTTATGTTGCACATTACTCTACTCAGAAAAGTGCCATACATATATCATCTTTGTGAAGGCACCTTCCCGAGTAGGGCACTGCACACAGCATAGCTGAACATGTTGAAAATGCCCAATTTCCAATGGAGATTTCATGACACCTCCCACACACATGGTGTGACACCTGTACCCAGGAATTAGCCATAACACCTAGGAAATGCCCACCTCATTGTCGAGAGGCCTGAACTGTGGTTTCTTCTTGTCCATCCACCCTTCATATAAAACTAAGAAATAAATGAATAAACCCATAAAAATAACTAACCAATAAATAAGAATGAAAACTCTCAAAGAAACTAACAGAGCCAATTGTAGCTTAACCATGCTTAACCCCTAATGTTTGATGACTTCAAATAGGATTAAAGGTGAATTTTTAAAAAGGGAGAAATTTGGTTCTGCACAGAGGAAAATCAATGAGAAGACTAGACGAGCCCCACGACCACACTGCAAGCTGTGGTCCCATATACTCAGGCCCCTTTTGAACAAAGTGATATGAACCCTGAAGGACATACATGTAAATGTTTCCTAGGGGCCCCCATGCCCTAGGTATTATCCCACAGAAGGCTATTAAAAAGGTGTCTGGTTGTACTTCAATGCAAGGCTTGGCACCCGTGTGTCAGCAGCCTCACTCCCTCTCCCTGGGTCTCCACCTGTGTCGTATGTGTCATGCATTACTTCACTCAAAGAAGCAACCAGCATGTTTCTAAACACATGGATGGCACCTCCTTAAGTGAGGCACTGCACACAGTAGGGCTGGAGGTGGCAATCCTGCCCAAACCCAACATCTGCCACCACAGCATGTCAATCAATGCCCCAACACTGTCCTCTATGTGAGACCAGCAGGATGGACCCAAACGACCTTTAAAACCATGACCTGGTCTCTCTCCTTCACCCCTCCTTGAATGTTCATCCCCTCCACCCGTTTGCATTGGATGGTTTCTTGACCTATGGGCTTCTCGGGTCTTACGCCTGCATCTGCCCTGCTGAGGCAAATGTTCCAAAGCTTGTTAGCTCCGCCAACACGTGCCTGGAGGTACCCACTCCGCCAGGAAGCCTCCTGTGCACAAGCGCTCATCTGTCTTGCTCCATAGGTTGGCTCCAGAGCTGCCTGTCGCTGTTCTGCTGGTTCTCCTGCTGCTGGTTCTCTGCCTCTCTTTTGCTGCATGTTCTGTGTTGTTGCTGGCCCTTTGCTGCTGCTCCTCTATCTATTCACAGTTTCAAAACTGTTTTCACAATTTAAGTATCTTTTCGAGCATCATCCCACCCTCACCGTATCAAATTCTTAGTCATCTAATGCCGCTGTAACAGAAATACCACAAGTGGGTGGCTTTAACTAAGAGAAATTTATTTCCTCACAGTCTAGTAGGGTACAAGACGAAATTCAGGGCGTCAGTTCCAGGGGAAGGCTTTTTCTCAGATCTGGAGGAAGGCTTTCCCTGGTCCAGGAGCTTCTCAGGCTCAGGGACCCCGTGTTCAAAGGTTGTGCTCTGCTCCTGGTACTGCTTTCTTAGTGGTATGAGGTCCCCTACTCTCCGCTTGCTTCCCTTTCCCTTTCCTCTTCCTTTTTTCAAAGGTAGTGGAGGCCACACCCCAGGGAAACGCCCTTTACCTTGGATTAGGGAGGTGACTTGAGTAAAGGTGGTATTACAATCCCACCTTAATCCTCTCAACATAAAATTAAAGTCACAAAATGGAGGACAGCCACATAATCTGGAATCATGGCTTAACCAAGTTGGTATATACATTGGGGGGCTATAATTCAATCCATGACAGAGGTCAGGTTGGCTGATTGTGGTATTTAGATCTTACGTGTCTTTACAGAGCTTCTTTCTGGATGTTCTTTCTTTCACGGAAAGGGGTGTTTTGAAATATGCTATTATTTTGGAGCTATCTCTCTTTTCAATGCTGTTACAGTTTTTTTTAATGTGTTTTCAGCCCTGTCATTTGGTGCATATTTATTATGGCTATGTCCTCCTGGTATATTGACCCTTTAATCATCATATAATGTCCTTCCTTATCCTTTGTGGTGGATTTTACTTTAAAGTCTATTTTGTCAGAAATTACTATTGCCACTCCTGCTCTTTTTTGTTTGTTTGCTTGACATGTTTTTTTTTCATCCTTTGAGTTTTTGTTTGTGTCTTTAAGTCTAAGGTTTGCCTCTTGTAGGCTGCATATAGACGGATCACTTTTTTTTTTTTTTTTTTTTTATAATAACTTTTATTAAGCTTCAAGTGAACGTTTACAAATCCAATCAGTCTGTCACATATAAGTTTACATACATCTCACTCCCTACTCCCACTTACTCTCCCCCTCTTGAGTCAGCCCTTTCAGTCTCTCCTTTCTTGACAATTTTGCCGGCTTCCCTCTCTCTCTATCCTCCCATCCCCCCTCCAGACAAGAGTTGCCAACACAATCTCAAGTGTACACCTGATATAATTAGCTCACTCTTCATCAGCGTCTCTCTCCCACCCGCTGACCAGTCCCTTTCATGTCTGATGAGTTGTCTTCAGGGATGGTTCCTGTCCTGTGTCAACAGAAGGTCTGGAGAGCATGACCGCCGGGATTCCTCCAGTCTCAGTCAGACCATTAAGTTTGGTCTTCTTATGAGAATTTGGGGTCTGCATCCCACTGCTCTCCTGCTCCCTCAGGGGTCCTCTGCTGAGCTCCCTGTCAGGGCAGTCATCGATTGTGGCCGGGCACCAACTAGTTCTTCTGGTCTCAGGATGATGTAGGTCTCTGGTTCATGTGGCCCTTTCTGTCTCTTGGGCTCTTAGTTGTCATGTGGGCTTGGTGTTCTTCATTTTCCTTTGCTCCAGGTGGGTTGAGACCAATTGCTGCATCTTAGATGGCTGCTTGTTAGCATTTAAGACCCCAGACGCCACATTTCAAAGTGGGATGCAGAATGATTTCATAATAGAATTATTTTGCCAATTGACTTAGAAGTCCCCGCAAACCATGTTCCCCAGACCCCCGCGCTTGCTCCGCTGAGCTTTGAAGCATTCATTTTATCCCGGAAACTTCTTTGCTTTTGGTCCAGTCCAATTGAGCTGACCTTCCATGTATTGAGTGTTGTCTTTCCCTTCACCTAAAGCAGTTCTTATCTACTGATTAATCAATAAAAAAACCCTCTCCCACCCTCCCTCCCTCCCCCCCTCGTAACCACAAAAGTATGTGTTCTTCTCAGGTTTACTATTTCTCAAGATCTTATAATAGTGGTCTTATACAGTATTTGTCCTTTTGCCTCTGACTCATTTCGCTCAGCATAATGCCTTCCAGGTTCCTCCATGTTATGAAATGTTTCAGAGATTCGTCACTGTTCTTTATCGATGCGTAGTATTCCATTGTGTGAATATACCACAATTTATTTACCCATTCATCCGTTGATGGACACCTTGGTTGCTTCCAACTTTTTGCTATTGTAAACAGAGCTGCAATAAACATGGGTGTGCATATATCTGTTTGTATGAAGGCTCTTGTATCTCTAGGGTATATTCCGAGGAGTGGGATTTCTGGGTTGTATGGTAGTTCTATTTCTAACTGTTTAAGATAACGCCAGATAGATTTCCAAAGTGGTTGTACCATTTTACATTCCCACCAGCAGTGTATGAGAGTTCCAATCTCTCCGCAGCCTCTCCAACATTTATTATTTTGTGTTTTTTGGATTAATGCCAGCCTTGCTGGTGTGAGATGGAATCTCATCGTAGTTTTAATTTGCATTTCTCTAATGGCTAATGATCGAGAGCATTTTCTCATGTATCTGTTGGCTGCCTGAATATCTTCTTTAGAGAAATGTGTGTTCATATCCTTTGCCCACTTCTTGATTGGGTTGTTTGTCTTTTTGTGGTTGAGTTTTGACAGAATCATGTAGATTTTAGAGATCAGGCGCTGGTCGGAGATGTCATAGCTGAAAATTCTTTCCCAATCTGTAGGTGGTCTTTTTACTCTTTTGGTGAAGTCTTTAGATGAGCATAGGTGTTTGATTTTTAGGAGCTCCCAGTTATCGGGTTTCTCTTCATCATTTTTGGTAATGTTTTGTATTCTGTTTATACCTTGTATTAGGGCTCCTAGGGTTGTCCCAATTTTTTCTTCCATGATCTTTATCGTTTTAGTCTTTATGTTTAGGTCTTTGATCCACTTGGAGTTAGTTTTTGTGCATGGTGTGAGGTATGGGTCCTGTTTCATTTTTTTGCAAATGGATATCCAGTTATGCCAGCACCATTTGTTAAAAAGGCTGTCTTTTCCCCAGTTAATTGACACTGGTCCTTTGTCAAATATCAGCTGCTCATACGTGGATGGATCTATGTCTGGGTTCTCAATTCTGTTCCATTGGTCTATGTGTCTGTTGTTGTACCAATACCAGGCTGTTTTGACTACTGTGGCTGTATAATAGGTTCTGAAGTCAGGTAAGGTGAGGCCTCCCACTTTCTTCTTCTTTTTCAGTAGTGCTTTGCTTATCCGGGGCTTTTTTCCCTTCCATATGAAATTGGTGATTTGTTTCTCTATCCCCTTATAATATGACATTGGAATTTGGATCGGAAGTGCGTTAAATGTATAGATGGCTTTTGGTAGAATAGACATTTTTACTATGTTAAGTCTTCCTATCCATGAGCAAGGTATGTTTTTCCACTTAAGTATGTCCTTTTGAATTTCTTGTAGTAGAGCTTTGTAGTTTTCTTTGTATAGGTCTTTTACATCCTTGGTAAGATTTATTCCTAAGTATCTTATCTTCTTGGGGGCTACCGTGAATGGTATTGATTTGGTTATTTCCTCTTCGGTGTTCTTTTTGTTGATGTAGAGGAATCCAAGTGATTTTTGTATGTTTATTTTATAACCTGAGACTCTGCCAAACTCTTCTATTAGTTTCAGTAGTTTTCTGGAGGATTCCTTAGGGTTTTCTGTGTATATAATCATGTCATCTGCAAATAGTGATAACTTTACTTCTTCCTTGCCAATCCGGATACCTTTTATTTCTTTGTCTAGCCTGATTGCCCTGGCTAAGACTTCCAACACGATGTTGAATAAGAGCGGTGATAAAGGGCATCCTTGTCTGGTTCCCGTTCTCAAGGGAAATGCTTTCAGGTTCTCTCCATTTAGAGTGATATTGGCTGTTGGCTTTGCATAGATGCCCTTTATTATGTTGAGGAATTTTCCTTCAATTCCTATTTTGGTAAGAGTTTTTATCATAAATGGGTGTTGGACTTTGTCAAATGCCTTTTCTGCATCAATTGATAAGATCATGTGGTTTTTGTCTTTTGTTTTATTTATGTGATGGATTACATTAATGGTTTTTCTGATATTAAACCAGCCTTGCATACCTGGTATAAATCCCACTTGATCAGGGTGAATTATTTTTTTGATGTGTTGTTGGATTCTATTGGCTAGAATTTTGTTGAGGATTTTTGCATCAATGTTCATGAGGGATATAGGTCTATAATTTTCTTTTTTTGTAATGTCTTTACCTGGTTTTGGTATCAGGGAGATGGTGGCTTCATAGAATGAGTTGGGTAGTATTCCGTCATTTTCTATGCTTTGGAATACCTTTAGTAGTAGTGGTGTTAACTCTTCTCTGAAAATTTGGTAGAACTCTGCAGTGAAGCCGTCCGGGCCAGGGCTTTTTTTTGTTGGGAGTTTTTTGATTACCGTTTCAATCTCTTTTTTTGTTATGGGTCTATTTAGTTGTTCTGCTTCTGAATGTGTTAGTTTAGGTAGGTAGTGTTTTTCAAGGAATTCATCCATTTCTTCTAGGTTTTCAAATTTGTTAGAGTACAATTTTTCATAATAATCTGAAATGATTCTTTTAATTTCATTTGGTTCTGTTGTGATGTGGTCCTTCTCATTTCTTATTCGGGTTATTTGTTTCCTTTCCTGTATTTCTTTAGTCAGTCTAGCCAATGGTTTATCAATTTTGTTAATTTTTTCAAAGAACCAGCTTTTGGCTTTGTTAATTCTTTCAATTGTTTTTCTGTTCTCTAATTCATTTAGTTCAGCTCTAATTTTTATTATTTGTTTTCTTCTGGTGCCTGATGGATTCTTTTGTTGCTCACTTTCTATTTGTTCAAGTTGTAGGGACAGTTCTCTGATTTTGGCTCTTTCTTCTTTTTGTATGTGTGCATTTATTGATATAAATTGACCTCTGAGCACTGCTTTTGCTGTGTCCCAGAGGTTTTGATAGGAAGTATTTTCATTCTCGTTGCTGTCTATGAATTTCCTTATTCCCTCCTTGATGTCTTCTATAACCCAGTCTTTTTTCAGGAGGGTATTGTTCATTTTCCAAGTATTTGATTTCTTTTCCCTCGTTCTTCTGTTATTGATCTCTAGTTTTATTGCCTTGTGGTCTGAGAAGATGCTTTGTAATATTTCGATGTTTTGGACTCTGCAAAGGTTTGTTTTATGACCTAATATGTGGTCTATTCTAGAGAATGTTCCATGTGCGCTAGAAAAAAAAGTATATTTTGCAGCAGTTGGGTGGAGAGTTCTGTATAAGTCAATGAGGTCAAGTTGGTTGATTGTTGTAATTAGATCTTCCGTGTCTCTGTTGAGCTTCTTACTGGATGTCCTGTCCTTCTCCGAAAGTGGTGTGTTGAAGTCTCCTACTATAATTGTGGAGGTATCTATCTCGCTTTTCAGTTCTGTTAAAATTTGATTTATATATCTTGCAGCCCTGTCATTGGGTGCGTAAATATTTAATATGGTTATGTCTTCCTGATCAATTGTCCCTTTTATCATTATATAGTGTCCTTCTTTATCCTTTGTGGTGGATTTAAGTCTAAAGTCTATTTTGTCAGAAATTAATATTGCTACTCCTCTTCTTTTTTGCTTATTGTTTGCTTGATATACTTTTTTCCATCCTTTGAGTTTTAGTTTGTTTGTGTCTCTAAGTCTAAGGTGTGTCTCTTGTAGGCAGCATATAGATGGATCGTGTTTCTTTATCCAGTCTGTGACTCTCTGTCTCTTTATTGGTGCATTTAGTCCATTTACATTCAGGGTAATTATAGATAAATAAGTTTTTAGTGCTGTCATTTTGATGCCTTTTTATGTGTGTTGTTGACAATTTCATTTTTCCACATACTTTTTTGTGCTGAGGCGTTTTTCTTAGTAAATTGTGAGATCCTCACTTTCATAGTGTTTGACTTTATGTTAGTTGAGTCGTTACGTTTTTCTTGGTTTTTGTCTTGAGTTATAGAGTTGTTATACCTTTTTGTGGTTACCTCATTATATACCCCTATTTTTCTAAGTAAAAACCTAACTTGTATTGTTCTATATCGCCTTGTATCACTCTCCATATGGCAGTTCAATGCCTCCTGTATTTAGTCCCTCTTTTTGATTATTGTGATCTTTTACCTATTGACTTCCATGATTCCCTGTTATGTGTATTTTTTTTTAATTAATCTTAATTTGTTTGTTTTTGTGATTTCCCTATTTGAGTTGATATCAGGACGTTCTGTTTTGTGACCTTGTGTTGTGCTGATATCTGATATTATTGGTTCTCTGACCAAACAATATCCTTTAGTATTTCTTGTAGCTTTGGTTTGGTTTTTGCAAATTCTCTAAACTTGTGTTTGTCTGTAAATATCTTAATTTCGCCTTCATATTTCAGAGAGAGTTTTGCTGGATATATGATCCTTGGTTGGCGGTTCTTCTCCTTCAGTGTTCTGTATATGTCGTCCCATTCCCTTCTTGCCTGCATGGTTTCTGCTGAGTAGTCAGAACATATTCTTATTGATTCTCCCTTGAAGGAAACCTTTCTTTTCTCCCTGGCTGCTTTTAAAATTTTCTGTTTATCTTTGGTTTTGGTGAGTTTGATGATAATATGTCTTGGTGTTTTTCTTTTTGGATCAATCTTAAATGGGGTTCGAAGAGCATCTTGGATAGATATCCTTTCGTCTTTCATGATGTCAGGGAAGTTTTCTGTCAGAAGTTCTTCAACTATTTTCTCTGTGTTTTCTGTCCCCCCTCCCTGTTCTGGGACTCCAATCACCCGCAGGTTATCCTTCTTGATAGAGTCCCACATAATTCTTAGGGTTTCTTCATTTTTTTTAATTCTTTTATCTGATTTTTTTTCAGCTATGTTGGTGTTGATTCCCTGGTCCTCCAGATGTCCCAGTCTGCATTCTAATTGCTCGAGTCTGCTCCTCTGACTTCCTAGTGTGTTGTCTAATTCTGTTATTTTATTGTTAATCTTTTGGATTTCTACATGTTGTCTCTCTATGGATTCTTGCAACTTATTAATTTTTCCAGTATGTTCTTGAATAATCTTTTTGAGTTCTTCAACAGTTTTATCAGTGTGTTCCTTGGCTTTTTCTGCAGATATCCTAATTTCATTTGTGATATCATTAAGCATTCTGTAAATTAGTTTTTTATATTCTGTATCTGATAATTCCAAAATTGTATCTTCATTTGGGAAAGATTTTGATTCTTTTGTTTGGGAAGTTGGAGAAGCTGTCACGGTCTGCTTCTTTAAGTGGTTTGATATGGATTGTTGTCTCCGAGCCATCACTGGGAAACTAGTTTTTCCAGAAAATCCGCTAAAAAAAAACTGCAGTCAGATCCCTATCAGAGTTCTCCCTCTGGCTCAGGCTATTCAGATGTTAATGAAGCCGCCTGGGGAGGGTGGGGGAGGGAACAGAGAGATAGGAGAGTAGCACCTCAGAATATAGCCAGAGTTGCTTGTCTTGCTTGGAAAGACTATTATATCTGAGATTCCCGCGGGCGCGTCGCCTATGTGTGCTGTCTGTGTGGAGATTGCCCCCGGGGGGTCTGGCCCGCTGGAGTTACGGTCAGATCCTCCGCTTCCAGCCCCACGCCCAGCGTCAAGGCTCCCCTACTGGGACGGTGCACTCTCGACTCCAAAATCAGTCGCTGCCTCCCGGGGACTTCTCGTCCCTCCAGCCGCGTGGCCGTGCCGCCCCCGTGAACCAGGTGGGCCCCCTCCCGGGGTTAGTTCAGATGGGTGGAGTAGCTCCCCGTGCTTGTGCCGCGACCGAGTGTCCCGGCTGGAACGCTGTTCTCCCCGCTCCAATACCAGTCGCTGCCTCCCGGGGACTTCTCCTACCGGCTGCGTCCCACGCCGCCCGCGCGACCCGGATGGTCACCTTCCCGGGGTTAGTTCAGGGGGTGGAGCAACTCTCCGTGTTTATGGCGTACCTGCGTGCAGTCCAAATCCCTGTGGGACGGTTCCCCGGCTCGGGTGCTGCTCTTTCTGCTCCAAGATCAGTCACTGCCTCCCGGGGACTTCTCCTAACGGCTGCATCCCACGCCGCCCGTGGAACCGGCTAGTCCCCCTCCCGGGGTTAGTTCAGGGGGGTGGAGCAGGTCTCTGTGCTTGTGCCGTACCTGACTGGTATGCTGGCTCCAGGCTCTGGAAACAATCGCTGCTTCCCCGTATTAGTTCGTTCTCCGTCTCTAAATCTGTGTTTGTTGTTCAGGGTTCGTAGATTGTTATGTATGTGATCGATTCACTTGTTTTTCCGTGTCTTTGTTGTAAGAGGGATCCGAGGTAGCGTCTGCCTAGTCCGCCATCTTGGCTCCCCGGATCACTTTTTTTTTAATCCATTCTGTCACTCTCTGTCTCTTTATTGGTATATTTAGTCCATTTACATTCAGTGTAATTATTGATAGTTTTTTTATGTATTTATTATTAGTTTAGTGCTGTCATTTTGATGTCTTTTTTTTGTGTGTGTGTTGTCGACAGTTTCTTTTTTCCACTTAATTTTCTGTGCTGAGTAGTTTTTTTTATATATATAATGTCTTTTCCTCTTTTTCATTGTTGTTGCTTTTTTACTTGCTGAATTTTTATGCTTTTCTTGTGTTTTATTTTGATGTGTAGGGTTGTTAGTTTCCTTTGTGGTTGCCTTAATATTTACACCTATTTTTCTAAGTTTAAACCAAAATTTTATTTCTTTATATCGCCTTGACTTCCCCTCCATATGAAAGATCCATGCTACATTTTTTAGTCCCTCTTTTTTTTATTTAATGTTGCGGCCTTTTACATAATGTCATCTCTGTTTCCCTGTTTTCATGGTTTTAGCTTTGATTTATTTTTTTGATTTCCCTATCCGGGTCGATATCTGGTTGCTCTGTCCTGTGTTCTAGTCTTGGGTTGTTACCTGATGTTATTGATTTTCTAACCAGAGGACTCCCTTTAGTATTTCTTGCAGTTTTGGTTTGGTTTTCACAAATTCCGTAAATTTCTGTTTATCTGGAAATGTCTTAATTTCACCTTCATATTTGAGAAACATTTTTGCTGCATATATAATTCTTGGCTGACAATTTTTTCTCCTTCAAGGCTTTATATATGCCATCCCATTGCCTTCTTACCTGCATGGTTTCTGCTGAGTGTTTTTGACTTAGTCTTATTGACTCTTCTTTTAGGTGACTTTTTGTTTAACCCTAGTCGCTCTTTAAATTTTCTCTTTATGTTTGGTTTTCGCAAGTCTGATCGTAATGTGTCTTGGTGATTTTCTTTTGGGATCTACCTTGTGTGGGGTTTGATGAGCATCTTGGATAGAAATCTTCTCATCTTTCACAAAATCAGGGAAGTTTTCTGCCAACAGATCTTCAACTATTCTCTCTGTACTTTCTGTTGTCCCCCCTGTTCTGGTACTCCAATCACTCATAGGTTATTTCTCTTGATAGAGTCCCACATAATTCTTAGGGTTTCTTCATTTTTTTTAATTGTTTTATATGATTTTTCCTCAAATATGTTGGTGTCAAGTGCTTTATCTTCAATCTCACTAATTCTGATTTCCATTGCCTCAATTCTGCTCCTATGGCTTCCTGTTGAATTGTCTAATTATGAAATTTTGTTGTTAATCTTCTGAATTTGTTTGCTGTCTCACTGTGGATTCTTGCAGCCTATTTATCATTAAGCTCTTCTCTAATATCAAGTTCCTCTAATGCTATGTCTGTGTGTTCCTTGGTTTGTTCTGCATTTTGCCTGATCTCTTGAAGAGTTCTGTATATTAGTCTTTTGTATTCTACCTCTGGTAAAAAAAAAAAAAAATTTTCCCCAAGAAATTCTCTTCATCCAGAGGATTTCTTGCTTCTTTGTTTTGGGAACTTGCTGAAGCCATCGTGGCCTGCCTATTTATTTGATTTCATATTGACTGTTTTTTCAAATCCATCAATAAGTTATTGTATTTATTTATTTTATGTTTGCTTACTGTGTTCTGGAATAACTGGTGCAATAGTTGTTAAGTGCTACAGCTGCTAACCAAAAGGTCAGCATTTTGAATCCTCCAGGCACTCCTTGGAAACTCGGTGGGGCAGTTCTACTCTGTCCTGTAGGGTTGCTATGAGTCAGAATGGACTTGACAGTAATGGGTTTTTTTTGTTTACTGTGTTCTAGCTTCTTGTTTTGTTTTGATATGCTCAAATAGGCTGCTTGAGGGAGCTAGTTTGATTATTGATGCCTTTGAAGCTCTAACATCCTGTCGCCAGGTGGGTAGAGCTGTTACTATGTATATGAGTCCAGGAGTCCATTTACTTCTCTTGTATTGATTCAGCTCAGGTGTCCGAGTTAACAGTCACTAAGTGTGTGGAGCAGGCTCTCTCCTGCAGTCTTAGACGAGCAGGTATGATTGGTGTAGACACAGGTGTCTGGCTGCAGTAGGGGGTCATGCCCTGAACAAGGCAAGGGACTGATAACCGCCCCTGAGTGTCTGTGAGGAAATTGGGTCCCTGTTCCCTAGAGCAGCTAGGTGGGTGGGTTTTGCAGCTGGACTATAGGCACCCAATGCTATTGGCTTTAAAACTGGAAGGCACCACTTATCCTTGGACCCCTGTCGAGGGTGACCTGGTGTCATGGGTGAAGCCGCCAGTCCTTAGGCCCCTGATGTGGGTAGGTGAGGACTCTGCTTAATAGGCAGAGTGCCGTCAAATGGTAAGAACCTGCCTCTCCATCATATAGCTGAAACAGTTGAAGTTAGACTTCAGGTACATACTCTGTTGTACTGTGCTAATGCATGCTTATGCTGTTGAAAGGTCCCACACAGGTCTGTGCAGAGGTGAAAGGCAGTCAAAGTCTGTGAACTGCTTATGCCTTTGCCTAGGCAAAGGAGCTGTTTCTGCCCTGAGTTTCCAGTTTAGGGCAGCCAGCAGATTATTTTTTCCCCATTTGTTAATTTGTTCGTTCTCCAAGGCTGGGAGGATGACTCAAGGCACATGAGAGGTCCTTCTTCCAGCCCAGGGAAACCAGCTATCAATAAAGCCAGCTCAGGACCCAGGGCAGAGCAGGAAGTGGCCAATTAAATGGGTGAGTTTTTCCAAAAGGGTGTTTTTTGGTCAACAGGGCAGATTAGTTGCAAGTACTTACCTTTTTGCTGAAAGTGCTGCTTTTCACTGATTCTGGAGGCGTGAGTGACCTCTCCATCACTCGGTCTCTCCTGGTGTACAAAATACATCCTGAGCACCACTGCTTGGTTTGTGCCAGTGGATCCGGCCTTCAGTGTGCCAGTTCTTGCCAGGTCAGGTCTGGCAACTCCTTGTTGCTTCTGAACCGTCTCTGCCTCCACTGCTTCCCAGTCCAATTCCTCAACTTTGCCTTTGATGTTCAGGGCTCCTAGATTGTCATATATAAATGATTCAATTGTTTTTTCAGATTTTTAAGAGGGACCACTGGAAGCATATGACTACCGTGCCATCTTGGCCCTGCCTCCTCTTTCCTGTCTTTTTAATGTTCTCTTGCTTTCTTCATGTATGATGTCCTTGATGTCATTCCACAACTCATCTGGTCTTTAGTCAATAGTGTTCAGTGCGTCAAATCTATTCTTGAGATGGTTTCTAAATTCAGATGGGATATATTCAAGGCTGTACTTTGTCTCTAATGGACTTGTTTTAATTTTCTTGGACTTCAACTTGAACTTGCATATGAGCAATTGATGGCCTGTTCCGAAGTCAGCCCCTGGCCTTGTTACAACTGATTATATTGAGCTTTTCTATCGTCTCTTTCCTCACTTCATAGACACAACATCACTCCAAAATCACAGAATGTGGGCAAGATAATGCAGCAACCTGAAAGCAGATAAGTAGAGCAGAGTCAGGGGATGAAGAGGGCAAAAATTCCATTTCCTCTTTAGATCCAGGAGTGAAAAGAGCCATATAAATTAACTGGAAGGATATACAAGATAAAAAATGGGCTCTAAGACTAGGGATGCCGTAGTATGTCTTACAGCAACTAGGTTGTTATTAGTTACTTTGTTTATTTCATGGGTGTGTGCTTGATTAACACATTAAGTAGCAAGATATTACAGCAGGTCTAATTTATTAGTAATTTTACAGTAGTGCTGAATGTAAACGTCATATCAAAATATCTGCAAAGACTCTAATGTAATATGTAAAGACCTCTGATTTCTGTTGTTAACAAAGTCACAGGTACTAACAAGAAACAGTGATTTGTTGCCTCATGCATAAAACAAGGAAATCCTAAATTTTAGTTGGAGTTTAATGAGAGTAAACATATAATTATCTCTTCCCATTACGGACCCCAGAATTTAATCTTATAACACCTCTTTGAAGCCAGGTTAAGGGCCTATAACTAAGATACCAAAAAAAAAAAACAAACCCACTGCCATCGAGTCGATTCTGACTCATAGCAACTTTATAGGACAGAGTAGAACTGCCCCATAGAGTTTCCAAGGAGCGCCTGGGAGATTTGTACTGCTGACCTTTTGGTTAGCAGCTGTAGCACTTAACCACTACTCCACCAGGGTTTCCAAACTAAGACAATATTAGCTAATTCCAGTCATTCTTGTTTTTCTTAGTTGCTATCGAGTCAGCTCCCACTTCTGATGTCCTTATGTATAGCAGAACGAAACGTTGTCTTGTCCTGTGCCATATTCATGATCATTGGTATATTGAGCTCATTGTTGTGGTTATTGTGTCAATCCATCTCATTGAGGGTTCTCCTCTTTTCATTGGCCCTGTACTTTACCATATGTGACGTCCTATAACTGGTGGCCTTTCTTTCTTCATTTGAATTCAGATTATGCTCTAGTGTCTTTTCATTTATGCCTGCAGTATTTCTTGGAAGGCAGGTTTACTAGTGACAAATTCTCACAGTTTTTATTTATCTGGGAATGCCTTAAATACGCCTTCATTTTGAATGATAGTTTTGCTGGATATAGAATTCTTGATTGACAGTCAATTTCATTCAGCACTTTATAGCTTTTTCTGATGAGAAGTAAGCTGTTAATCTTATAGAGAATCCCATCTTATGATGAGTTGTCCCTTTCCTGCTGCTTTTAAGATTCTCTCTTTTTCTTTGGACACTTAAACTTCAAATACGTGTCTTAGTGTGAATTTCTTTGAGTTTACTGTACATGAAGTTCATTGAAATCCTTGAATGTGTTGATTACTGTTTTTATTACATTTGAGAAGTTTTCAGCCATTATACCTTTAAATATTCATTTTTGCCCATTTCTCTCTTTCCTCCTTCTGGTACTCTCTTTATGCATATGTTGATATGCTTGATGACGTCCCATTTTCATTCCATGTTCATTTTCTTCTTTCTTTTCCCTTCTGGTCCTCAGACTGCAAAATCTCAACTGATCTATCATCAAATCACTAATTCTTCTTTCTGCTTGTTCAAATCTGTTGTAGAACTTCTCTAGTATTTTTTTTCATTTATTGTACTTTTCAACTCCAGAATTTCAAAATGCAAATTCTTTTTCAATAAAAAGTTCTTTAAAAAATATATCTCTGCATTCTCCATTTTGTGAGACATTGTTCTCACACTTTCCTTTAGTTCTTTAGGCATAGTTTCCTTTAGAATTTTAAAATATATTTACAATAATTTATTTAAACTCTGTCTAATAAGTCCCATATCTGTGCTTCCTCAAGGAGTTTCTATTTACTGCTTGTTTTCCTGTGTATTGCCCATAGTTTCTTGTTTCTTCCCATGCCTCGTATTTTTATCTTTGGTAGTGAAAACTGTACATTTCAAATAACATAAAGTGGCAACCCTGGAAATCAGATCCCTCCTGTCTCCAGAATTTGTTGTTTGTTTGTTGTTGTTGCTACTGCTGCTACTGTTACATATTTTTTAGTTAGTTTACTAAACTAGTTCTGTGAAGTTTACATTCTTTGTTGAGTGGGGCAGCTGAAGTCTGTACTCTGTTTCCTTTTTTTCTGTTTGTTTTTTAATTCTTGGTTTTGTTTTCAATCTTGGCTTTCTGGGGTTCAGCCTGAGTCAGAATAGCTTCATGGTCAGCAGTTTTCATTAAATGCCATGAGGCAGAAAGGCTTCTACCATTTCCCAAAATGATCTGTTTGTGGGTATGGCCACATGCTCAAACTTAGGTAGTTAACAAGTCTGCCTTATCTTTTATTTCCTGATTGTATAGAGCCTGATTCGACGGCTCTGGGCTGGGTTATAGGGCCTGATGCTATACCTGGGATTAGGTGATAACTTGGACCTTTGACTTTCTCTTCTGAGTGTTCATGCAGTTCTGTGCATGCTTGCAGCTTTCTAGATTTCCAGGAAGATTTTCAGAGCCATTTAAGGCTGTCTATTCCTCAGGTGTGCCTTTTAAATCCTTGGCTGCTCTCTTGCTGGCCATGAACGATAGTGTAGTTTTAGGCAGCTGCAATATTGGCCTTCCCCAATTGTTTGTTACCAATTATTATCATTTTCAATCATGCCCAGGGGGTGGGGGCTCTTTGGCTCAGGTTTTTAAGTCAGCACCCTCCAATGGCAGTCACACTTCTGTTCCTCATGGCTCCCTCACCACGGATCTGTTGGGAGAGGGAAAAAACAGCCCAAGTTAAAACTCTGTAGAGCCTGATTTTCTTTCTGAGTTACAGTAGTTTTTTCTTGAATAAATGCTTTTTGATTTGTTGTTTGCCTTTAGTTAATTTTCACAGTTCTGAAATATATACTCTAAAAAATTTTATGAGGTTTATAATGGCCTTCTAATGTAGAGGATTTGCTGAGGTCCTCACTCTGTCATTCCCCTTATGTGGTAGGTGAGGACTCTGCTTTCATTCTTTGCAACTTGTCACAAATGTGAACACAGCCGTATTCTCTTCATTCCATAAGGCAACACTAATGGAAATGAAAAAGTCAGTAGAAGTTTGAAGTTTGTTAAACCTCATGTAGACACTGCAGGTCTCATGAGCTGTGTTGGTTGAAAGGTTAGGGACAATCACTCCTACCTGATGATCCTCTTCCTTATACGACCTCTTGATATAAGAAACAGAAAAATTAAATATCTTTAGAAACCCAAACAAAACAAAAATACCTACAACAACTAATCACCAAAACCAAAAGAAACCTACAAATCCCCCAAAGTTCCAGCCTAAAGCTACTATATAAAAACATGAAAACCAATTACAAAATAAAACAACACTAAACATGTAGAATATAAAGTCTAAATATTGAAAACAACCAAAAGCAACCAAAATTGAAAATTCTATAAATATATTTAAAAAATACGTATCAAAATTTCAATAATTCACATACACACACACACACACACACCACAAAAGGAAAATGGTACAGAACTCACCTCCAAACAAATAAATAAAACTGCAATAAAAATAAAAACCCTAAGAATAAGTAATCACAGACGAAACTCAAGTAATTACAACTTCAAACCTTACAAATATCAAAATAAAATTACAAAGTCAAAATCTCACACAAACTAATAACCACACATAAAATAACATGCATAGACAGGACCAATGCCCCCATAACGAAAAAGCAGAAACAGAGAACTGAACAGAATTTCAATGGAGTAACTACCACAACTGACTCAAGTCATGGTATTTTCAATTACCGCATGTGCATGCGAAAGCTGGACAATGAATAAGGAAGACCGAAGAAGAATTAACAGCTTTGAATCATGGTGTTGGCAAGGAATATTGAATATGCCATGGACTGCCAGAAGAACAAATGAATCTGTCTTGAAAGAAGTACAGCCAGAATGCTCCTTAGAAGCAATGATAGTAAAACTTCTTCTTAGGTACTTTGGACATGTAATCAGGGGGGACCAGTCCCTGGGGAAGGACATCATGCTTGATAAAGTACAGGGTCAGCAACAAATAGGAAGGCCTTCAATGAGATCTACTGACACAGTGGCTTCAACACTGGGCTCAAACACAACAAGATTGTGAAGACTGGGCAGTATTTCATTCTGTTGTACACAGGGTTGCTATGAGTCGGAACCGACTCAACAGAACCTTACAACAACAACTACCACAATGCTGCACATAGTAAAGGGAGCTGAAACTCACTGCCAAAGGATGCCACACTAACTTAAAAAAATAAAACTGAAACAAAATACAAACCACACAAAAATGAACAAGACATACACACAACCATGTACTACAAAGTGAAAATCTGCTGTTACCCAACCTTCCAAAAAAAATGAGAAAAAGAAAATAGAGTTCAAACAAAAAATACAAATTGATAACAAGTGAGAAGACATACCTGGAAGGTTAAACAATAGCATCAAAACAACACAATATCAAGTTCTAAACAACAGACTTAATCACAAACGGGAACACCAATAACAAAATAGGAAAAGGCGCTAAATAACAGACTACCCCAAAGAAACAAAGTCCAAGCAAACACCCTACTGGTTAGGAATTTCGTACAAAAACTGAGTTTCATACAAAACCACTTCCACATTTGCTGAGATCTCCAGGGTCTGGTTCTTGTTATACTCCGTGTTCAACTCCTCTTCCTCATCCAACCTCACCACGCATGTTGTATGTTGTGCATTAAATCACACTAAGAGGTGCCAATCATATTTCAGTATACCTGGGTGGCACCTTCTGGAGTGGGGCGCTGCACACAGCCCGGCTTGAAGGTGGCAGCTCTAAACAAAGAACCCCTCTGTGCCTTTTATTAAAACACACCAACACTTTCAGCCCAGGAGTGGCCATCAGAAAGTATTCAAAATATCCATGCAACAACGATCCCATTGCCTTCCCTCTTCCACCCCTCCCTATGTAAGTATCTCCTTATCTGCCCTGTGTGTAATGTGCCATCAGACCTGACAAAGAATAAGCCTGCCTTCTTTTTCTCTTCCTCTGGGAATTAGAATTCTTATCTGTATTATCCTGGTTTTCAAATTATTGTCTGATGGATTAAAATTTTCAAATTACCCTTTGATGGATTAAATTTATTTCCATTCCCAAAAAGTCCATAAATAGAAATGAAATTCCCACACACAAACCATGCCCTTCAGTGCACAAATATCCCAGTCACCCTTTCAGCATTACCGACCTCAACTCCAATGCCTAAGAACACACAACGGCAACACATTTGAAATTTTTGAGACTTACTTTATGAAAAGCTACATTCTATGGAATTATGACTGAATGCCTCTAAGTCAGAATACCGCCCAGGAGGAGGTCTTGGGCTGAAACCATACTTTATGACACAGCACATGGCCAACTTTGGGAAATGTTCTATGTGCCCCTGGGGGAAAAGAAAATTCTACTTTATCTTCTAACATCAAAGATTATTTGCCTATTTTTGGACCTTATATAAATGGATAGTAAAGATTATATTCCCTCTGGCTTTTTTTTGGCTCAAGATTTTACTTGTGAGTTCACCCATGTTGTTGGTTGTAGCTATATAATGTATTTATTCTCACTCTTGTACATTATTCCATTACATAATTGTATCCAATTTTTTTTTTCATATTTTTGAAATCCCTAAACCTAGGAAACATTGTTCTATGCATCTTAATATATAGGGACTGATCTCATTGAATTTTCTAAAAACAGGTTTACCAAACCAAAACTAAACCCACTGCCATCGACAGCTTTATTGAGGTATAATTGACCTAAAATAAACAGCATGTTCAAAGTGTACAACTTGGCCACCTTCCACAATTGAAATAATGAGCATTTATATAACCTCCAAAAATTTCCTTTGCACCGTGTAACCCTCCCATCCAAACTCTCTACATGCCTCCCCATTCCTTGCCAACAACTGCTCTGCTTTCTGCCACTACAGATTAATTTGCAATATATCGGTTTAGGGTTTCTAGAATTTTATGTGAAGGGTGTCTCAGGCTGAGTTCTCTAGAGAAGAAAAACCAGTAAGGCATATAAATGTATACCAAAAAACAAAACAAACCCACTGCTGTCAAGTCGAATCCGACTCATAGTGACCCTGTAGAACAGAATAGAACAGCCCCATAGAGTTTCCAAGGAGTGCCTCATGGATTTGAACTGCCAACCTTTTGGTTAGCAGCCGCACCACTTAACCACTATGCCACCAGGGTTTCCAATAAATATATATATAGAGAGAGGCTTATATCAAAGAAAAGGCTCACACGATTATAGAAGCTAGTACGTCCCGAGTCCGTGAATTAGGATAGAGGCTTCTCCAGATTTACATAGCTGCAAGGCCTGGTAAACCCAAGATCGGCAGGTTGGAAAGCAGGGCTCTTGATCGCAGGTTGACGAATTCCAAGATTGGCAGGCAAGACCACAAGGCTTCTCCTGATTCATGTAGCTGCAGGGGCTGGCGAACCCAAGATTGGTAGGTTGGAGAGCAGGGCTGCACTCCCAGGCTGTGAAGATCCATGAATCCCAAGATCAACAGATAAGCTGATAGCTCAAGTCCCAAGAACTGAGGGTCAGATGAACAGGAGGCAGCTGCAGGATCCAGAGAGAGCAAAGTCAAAACATCTGCTTATATTTGGATGCAGACCACACCCCCAAGGAAACTCTCTTTCAAGTGATTGGCTACTCACAGCAGATTCCATCATGGGAGCAATCACATATAAACACTGAGAATCATGGCCCAGCCAAGTTGACACTCAATCTCAACCATCACAAGTGCATATTACAGTATTTGCTCTTTGTTATCTGGTTTCTTCAACAGAGTGTAATGATCATTTTTCAATTTTTAAATGAACTTTCTTACATGAAGTATTTTTAGATTTGCAGAAGAATATTTGTGCTCTCTATTTTTATTCACAGGCTGAATTCCCCTCGGTGCTTGAAATCCACTAGACCTCTGTGTTCTTTGTTCCTGGAGAGATAACAAGAGGCAAGGGGTGCCCATCCTATGAAGATACCAGAACTCTGGTGGAGCTTTGAGGCCGATAGCCTGACAATTCCTCACTCCAACCGGTATCTGGAGGAGCATGGGCTTGATTATTATATCTTTAGTGTAAGACTACTGCAGCAATAGCAGTAACAGCTACAAAAGCAATACCCAGGGTCCCTTGTGTAAATGGGCTGCAACATAGCAAGTAAGACTTCTTTGGCAAGTCATTCCTGGGCTCAGTCTTCATTTGTCTGCTGGGCAATTGTAACCCCTATAAAACTGGGAACAACATGACAGCTTCAGAGGGAGCTTATAGTAATGGCTAATCAAAAAAAGAAGCAAAATGACTTGTGTGTCTTAAAAATCTAGAAAATAATCTGACCTAAGAAATGTTCTAATAGGTGTATTTAGAATGACATCTCCTATCT
Source organism: Elephas maximus indicus (assembly GCF_024166365.1). NCBI lineage: Eukaryota > Metazoa > Chordata > Mammalia > Proboscidea > Elephantidae > Elephas > Elephas maximus. Next base: position 9,307,228 of record NC_064846.1, on the reverse strand, counting down.
CATATCACATTCCATTGAAACCCAGGGATCAGCACCAAGTAGAGAAACAATAAAACCACCATAGTGATATCCGATAAGTGAGTGGTACATGGATGCGGGTCCAGGCCAATTCAACCGTCTACAGGTATGGAGCACAGGGATCTCATGAAGAGTTCCCTGAGGTAACCAAAGAGAGTAGCCTGAGGTAGAACAGCACTGGGAGTTGTGGGAAGTGTACCTATGCTCCAGCAGAAGGTGCCCCCTGCACATGTAACTAAACACCCTGAAGTACCCAGTGTCACTGGTGTATGTCATATATGTCATGCGTTACTCAACCCCAGCAGTGTCAATCATGCTTAAGAACACACGATTGCCACCTTCTGGAGTAAGGTACCACACACAGCACATCTAAGGATGGCAGCCCTGCGAAAGTGCCCACTCATGTACTTGTCAAACACCCCAACGCTTTCAGGCTGTGAGTGGACACCAGCATTTTCCAAAGGTTCTGTGCAGCACCCACCCCGTTGCCTTTCCTTATCCATCCATTACCGAGTCCTGTCCCCTCACGTGTTAGAGGTTTTCCGTGGCGGTTTTCAGAACTGAGAACCACTGAGCATTCTCCCTAGTTTCTCTTGCTCTTGGAAGAAATACCTTTGCATGTCTTACCCTGTTCCCTTTCCCATTATTATAAATAAAGCATTAACAACTGGTTTGCACTCTCCAGATCTTATAGTTAGGCAGAAAATTCACTCCATCTCACCAACTCCGGCCTTGGCACCCAAAGATCTGAATCCCTCTACCTGAGTTACTTACCTCAACTCCAGAACTGCAGAATAGGCAGCAAAAACACACAGGAATCTGAAGGCAGAGAAGGAGAGAATCAATGGGTGGTGGGATGGAGGGAGCAGGAATTGCTCATGCCCAGGAGTGAAAGAGTCCATTTTACTTAACAAGAGTGATTTATAAGACAGATATGAGCTCAGGGCCCAGGGGAGGCCCTTATATGCCTCTCAGCTCCTGAAATTTCTGAGCCTTTCTTTAGAGGCATGGGTGTCCTGAGCATGTTTTGCATCTTCCCATTTGAGACACGCTTTATGAAGTGCCTGTGTTTCCCTCAGCAACCTGATCCTGGAAAAAGGTGGAAGGAAGTACAGAAGAGAATACCAGAGCAAAGACAGACTTGTTTTTAAAATACAGAAAACTGGTTCTAGAAATTCTTGTGAAGAGAGATATTAGAGGATTTGTGTAAATACATACCAGCTATGTTTCTTACCTTTGAAGTAGGAAAAAAGATAGGGACAAGGGAAATGCAATCAGAGTGTTCCCTAGTCCCCAGTCTTCAGGCATTCCCTATCTGCAAATGTCTGTAAAACAAGGCCCCATTCTCCCTTAAATACAGGAAATTCCATATATTCCCTAATATTTCTGTACATTCCAGGGAGACTTATAATAACCTATGACTCCAAATTCATGCTCTCAGGAGATAGTCTCAAGGAAAACAGTCTTCTTAAACTCTACTTTTTCTCATTCTCAACACTAGACATCACTTTCTTCCTGATTTCTAAAGCAATACTAATAGAAATAGTACACCATGGAAAAATGGTGCTCCATCTCATGTATACACTTTAAATATGATGAAGCTGAGGTGTTGGCAGAGTACTGGACAAAATTCCTCCTTCCCAACAAGAATACCCTTGTTTATACTATCATGTGGTCCTGGGCTTGATCATTCTGCATTCGGTTTAGGAAGACTCATTAGGAGGCATATCATGAACAGTAGCCATGTACTTCTTTTAAGGTGGTAGGGGAGGACAATGAAGATTCTCTGTCTCTAGAATTCCTGTGCACTCTTGCCATCAGTCTACTAAACATTTACAACCCTGAAAAGACAGGGTAACGTACAAGTCTGACTGAGACCTGGGCCATGGTCAAGGAAGCACAGTCCAGAGAACACAATAATTCTAAATCCCTTCCTTTGAATTTCTTGAAATCCAAAGAAAAAGAACCAATATCAGATTCTACAGAAACATTTACATATATCAGTGTTCCCTCCTGTCAGCTTCCCTCTTACTTGAAATGTTTGGGTCCTTGATTTGTCTCTCTAAATTGCTCGAGGGGGAAATAATCAACCACAGAAAAACTCTCTTCTTCAACAAGCAGCACAGGTATTATTTTCCCTCCTCTTTCTTATCCAAAGCTTAGTAACTCAAAGTAGTCTTTGCAGGAACCTAGCACATGACAGGGGTATCTAAGTCTCAGTGTTCGATAAAACCACACACATAGACTCTCACACAACAATCTAAAACAAACAAACAAAGTCAAACTGTAAGTCTAAAAGATAAGCTGTCAAAAGAACTCTGTTACTGTTGTTAGGTGCCTTCGAGTTGATTCCGACTCATAGCAACCCTATGTACAATAGAAGGACATGTTGCCTGATCCTGTGCCTTCCTCGTGATAGTTGTAATGCTTACACCCATTGTTGTAGCCACTGTATCAATCCATCTCATTGAGGGCCTTCCTCTTTTTCACTGACCTTCTACTTTACCAAGCATGATGTCCTTCTCCAGGGGCTGATCCGTCCTGATAACGTGTCCAAAGTATGTGAGGCATAGTCTTGCCATCGTTGCTTCTAAGGAGCATTCTGGTTGTACTTCTTCCAAAACAGATTTGTTCATTCTTTTGGAAGTCCATGACTTCTTCCATATTCTTCTCCAACAGCACAATTCAAAGGCGTCAATTCTTCTTTGGTCTTCCTTATTCATTGTCCAGCTTTCCCATGCATATGAGGTGGTTGAAAACAACATGGCTTGGGCTAGGCACACCTTAGTTCTAAGGTGACATCCTTGCTTTCAAGACTTTAAAGAGGTTTTTTGAAGCAGATTTGCCCAATGCAATGCATCTTTTGATTTCTTCACTGCTGTTTCCATTGGTGTTGATTGTGGATCCAAGTAACATGAAATCCTTTTTTAATGACCTCTTGCTTCCTTTGTGTATGATGTCCTTGATGTCATTCTGCAACTTCCCAAAAGTGCTTGCAGCAGTACATCCACAGGGAGCTGCCCAAAATTCAAGCCAGATCTAGAAGAGGACATGAAAGGAATTATATCATTGCTGATGTCAGATGGATCCTGGCTGAAAGCAGAGAATACCGGAAGGATGTTTATATGTGTTTTGTTGACTATGGAGAGGCATTCGACTGTGTGTATCATAACAAATTATGCATAACATTATGAAGAATGGGAATTCCAGAACACTTAATTATGTTCATGAGGAGCCTGTACATAGATCAAGAGGCAGTCTTTCAAATAAAACAAGAAGATAGTGCATAGTTTAAAGTGAGGAAAGGTGTGGGTCAAGGTTGCATGTTTTCACCATGCTCATTCAATTTTTACGCTGAGCAAATAATCCTAGAATCTGGACTATACGAAGAAGAATGAGACATCAGGATTGGAGGAAGATTCATTAACAACGTGTGTTATGCCAATGACACAACCTTCCTTACTGAAAATGAAGAAGACTTGAAGTAGTTGATGATGAAATTCAGATCAACAGCCTTTAGTATGGATTACACCTCAACACAAAGAAAACAAAAATTTGACAAAATCAGCAACTAAAAAACCACCAGTAGAAAGGAAAACAACAGCACGTGCTTATAGTGCATGCAGACAAAACCACATGATTTGAGAAAAAATTGTAGTTGTGTCATAATGACAGGTTTAACTGGAGCACATTAAAAGGTTCAAAAGCAAATTAGCATATTTTTATAGCCTTGTAGGTGTATGGATACATGTAATATGGGCTTATGAAAACTTTTTTTGTTGTTATAACTAACTACAGGTATATTTTTATTAAAAGTAATAAATTTCTGCTGAAACGCAGCACAACAATTTTGTAGGCAATCATTTTGGTGTCACCCACTCTGACAATGTCAGATCCGCACCCCTCCCCTGCATCTCCCTAATGAAGATATCAGTGCCCAGAATATGCAAAGAGAAGAGCCAAGGTGATATTTTCTTAATTTTCAAGAGGACTGAGAGATGGATACTCTCATCACTTCTTCCTTTCACATAAAATTTATGAATCCATCAGCTAAAAATAAAAAAAATATACAAGAGAGGGGGCCAAGATGGCTGACTAGGTAGACGCTACCTCGGATCCCTCTTGCAACAAAGACTCAGAAAAAAGAGTGAATCAATCACATACATGACAATCTACAAACCCTGAACAATAAACACAGATTTAAAGAGTTGACCTGAGTGACAGAGACGGAGAACGAACAACTACGGGGAAGCAGAGACTGTTTTCGGAGCCTGGAGCCAGTGGCCCAGTCAGGTAACCTTGGCTCTGGGCTTAGGACTGGGCGCAGGGGAGCTGAACACAACATCCTGTGACGGCGCAAACACGGGGCACAGCCCTACCCCAATGAACTGACCCCAGGAGAGGGCCCAGCCGGTCCGTGCAGGCAGTGCGGCAACACGGCTGGCGGGAGGAGAAGTCCCCGGGAGCCAGAGACTGGTTTTGGAGCTGGGAATGCAGAGTCCCAACCGGGGAACCTTGGCGCAGGGCTTTGGACTAGATGCAGGTGAGCTGAGCAGGACATCCTGTGAAGGTGCAAACACGGGGCGCAGCCCTACCCCCCTGAACTGACCCCGGGAGGGGGTCCAGCCAGTCTTCGCAGGCGGCGCGGCGATGCGGCTGGTGGGAGGAGAAGACCCCAGGAGGCAGTGACTGGTTTTGGAGCCAGGAGTGCAGTGTCCCAGCCGGGGAACCTTGGCACCGGGCTTTGGATTGGGCACAGGGGAGCTGAGCACGGCATCCTGTCACAGCACAAACACGGGGCGCAGACCTACCCCCCTGAACTGACCCCGGGAGGGGGCCCAGCCGGTCCGCTGGAGCGGCGCGGCGACGCGGCTAGCGGGAGGAGAAGTTCCCGGGAGGTAGCGACTGGTTTTGGAGCCGGGAGTGCAGCATCCCAGCTGGGGAACCTTGACGCTGGGCTTTGGACTGGCAGCGGAGGAACTGACAGCGGCTTCTGTGGGCCAGACCTTCGGGGGCAATCTCTACCCAGCCACCACACATAGGTGACACGCCCCTCGGGAATCTCAGATAAAATAGTCATCCCAAGCAAGATAAGCAACTTTGTCTATATTCCGGGGTGCTACTCTCCCCTGTTTTTCTGAACCCTCCCTTCCCCTTCCCAGGCGGCCTCATTAACATTGGAAATTCCTGAGCCAGAGGGAGAACGGCTCCGTGGCTTTTCTTCCCCCCCCCCTTTTTTTTTTTTTTGGTCTTTTCCTAACCCATTCTTCTGGCCTGAGAGAAGCAACCACAAAAAAACCCAGGAACCAAAAATCTTTCCCTATTTGGACTAAAGACACAGAACCAGCTCCAGCCAAGCATATGTGACCCATATCTTGGGCTTTCATCCCTACAGGGAACAAGGTGGCTATTATAACGCAAAGGCATTTCTGATAGGGATCTGACTGCATTTTTCTTTAGCGGATTTACTGGAAAAACAAGTTTCCCAGGTCTGATATCTCTGCGTATTCAACAGAGCCCTCACTGACCCACAACAGGGAAATGAGGGCTGAAGCTCCCCCAGACCACCTAGCCTCCTGCCTTAGGGGTCTAAGGAGGGTGACACCTACCCATCTGTAGAGGTACTTGCATTGGGGGCCTAAGGTACAGCTGCAGAGCCCTTCCACCAAGGTGCTTTAGGAATAGAGACACACCTACCTCACTGACACTTGGGGGAAGCCTGTCAGCATCCTGCCCCCCCTGGAGTGTGAACCCGAGCTGCTAATAGAATCTGGGGCACACAACTATCACCACTACTTCTCAAGGTGGATAGGTGTTAGGGTGCAGCACACACTTGATGACCCAAAATCAGAGTCTACTCAAGAATAGTGAATAGACTCAGGCATATATATCTGGCAACAGCCCAAACCAGCTGGTAATAGGTCATAAGTAAGTCAAGGGCTACAACAATCAAGACAGCACAATCTAGTAGCTCATCCGCGTATACTGAAAGAAAACAAAACAAGATAAGACTCAGTGAGCAAATAAACAATAAATCACTACAATATCTTAGTGATGGCTCGGAGACAGCACCTCATATCAAACAACATATAGAAGCAGACCATGATAGCTTCTACAACTCCCCAAAGAAAAGAATCAAAATCTTTCCCAAATGAAGATACAATCCTGGAATTATTAGATACAGAATATAAAAAACTAATTTACATAATGCTTCAAGACATCAGGGATGACCTCAGAAATGAAATAAGGCAAACTGCAGAAAAAGTCAAGGAACACACTGATAAAACAGTTGAAGAACTCAAAAAGATTATTCAAGAACATAGTGGAAAAATTAATAAGTTGCAAGAATCCATAGAGAGACAGCATGTAGAAATCCAAAAGATTAACAATAAAAACACAGAATTAGACAACGCAATAGGAAGTCAGAGGAGCAGACTTGAGCAATTAGAATGCAGACTGGGAAATCTGGAGGAACACGGAATTAACACCAACATAGCTGAAAAAAAATCAGATAAAAGAATTAAAAAAAATGAAGAAACCCTAAGAATCATGTGGGACTCTATCAAGAAGGATAACTTGCGTGTGATTGGAGTCCCAGAACAGGGAGGGAGGACAGAAAACACATAGAGAATACCTGAAGATCTGCTGACAGAAAACTTCACTGACATCATGAAAGATGAAAGGATATCTATCCAAGATGCACATCGAACCCCATTTAAGACTGATCCAAAAAAAAAACACCAAGACATATTATCATCCAACTTGCCAAAACCAAAGATAAAGAGAAAATTTTAAAAGCAGCCAGGGAGAAAAGAAAGGTCTCCTACAGGGGAGAATCAATAAGAATCAGTTCAGACTACTCAGCAGAAACCATGCAGGCAAGAAGGGAATGGGATGACATATACAGAGCACTGAAGGAGAAGAACTGCCAGCCAAGGATCATATATCCAACAAAACTCTCTCTGAAATATGAAGGTGAAATTAAGATATTTACAGATAAACACAAGCTTAGAGAATTTGCAAAAACCAAACCAAAGCTACAGGAAATACTAAAGGAAATTGGTCAGAAAACCAATAATATCAGATACCAGCACAACACAAGGTCACAGAACAGAACATCCTGATATCAACTCAAATAGGGAAATCACAAAAACAAATTAAGATTAATTAAAAAAAATGCTCATAACAGGGAATCATTGAAGTCAATATGTAAAAGATCACAATAATCAAAAAGAGGGACTAAATACAGGTGGCATAGAACTGCCATATGGGGAGGGATATAAGGCGATATAGGACAATACAAGTTAGGTTTTTACTTGGAAAAATAGGGGTAAATATTAAGGTAACCACAAAGAGGTATAAAAACTCCATTACACAAAATAAAAACCAAGAAAAATGTAACGACTCAGCAAACAAAGTCAAATACTATGAAAATGAGGAACACACAATTTACAAAGAAAAACCACTCAGCACAAAAAAGTAAGTGGAAAAATATAATTGTCAACAACACACATAAAAAGGCATCAAAATGACAACACTAAACACATATTTATCTGTAATTACGCTGAATGTAAATGGACTAAATGCACCAATAAAGAGACAGAGAGTCTCAGACTGGTTAAAGAAACATGATCCGTCTATATGCTGCCTACAAGTGACATACCTTAGACTTAGAGACAGAAAGTAACTAAAACTCAAAGGATGGAAAAAAATATATCAAGCAAACAATAAGCAAAAAAGAAGAGGAGTAGCAATATTAATTTCTGACAAAATAGACTTTAAACTTAATTCCACCACAAAGGATAAAGAAGGACACTACATAATGATAAAAGGGACAATTGACCAGGAAGATAGAACTGTATTAAATATTTATGCACCCAATGACAGTGCTGCAAGATACATAAATCAAATTTTAACAGAACTGAAAAGTGAGATAGACACCTCCACAATTACAGTAGGAGACTTCAACACACCACTTTCGGAGAAGGACGGGACGTCCAGTAAGAAGCTCAATAGAAACATGGAAGACCTAATTACAACAATCAACCAACTTGACCTCATTGACTTATACAGAACTCTCCACCCAACTGCTGCAAAGTATACTTTTTTTCTAGCGCACATGGAACAGACCACATATTAGGTCATAAAACAAACCTTTGCAGAATCCAAAACATCGAAATATTACAAAGCATCTTCTCAGACCACAAGGCCATAAAAGTGGTAATCAATAACAGAAAAATTAGGGAAAAGAAATCAAATACTTTGAAACTGAACAATACCCTCCTGATAAAAGACTGGGTTATAGAAGACATTAAGGAGGGAATAAGGAAATTCATAGAATGCAACGAGAATGAAAATACTTCCTATCAAAACCTCTGGGACACAGCAAAAGCAGTGCTCAGAGGCCAATTTATATCAATAAATGCACACATACAAAAAGAAGAAAGAGCCAAAATCAGAGAACTGTCCCTACAACTTGAACAAATAGAAAGTGAGTAACAAAAGAATCCATCAGGCACTAGAAGAAAACAAATAATAAAAATTAGAGCTGAACTAAATGAATTAGAGAACAGAAAAACAATTGAAAGAATTAACAAAGCCAAAAGCTGCTTCTTCAAAAAAATTAACAAAATCGATAAACCATTGGCCAGACTGAGTAAAGAAATACAGGAAAGGAAACAAATAACCCGAATAAGAAACGAGAAGGGCCACATCACAACAGACCCAACTGAAATTAAAAGAATCATATCAGATTATTACAAAAAATTGTACTCTAACAAATTTGCAAACCTAGAAGAAATGGATGAATTCCTGGAAAAACACTACCTACCTAAACGAATACAATCAGAAGTAGAACAACTAAATAGACCCATAACAAAAAGAGATTGAAACGGTAATCAAAAATCTCCCGACAAAAAAAAGCCCTGGCCCGGATGGCTATACTGCAGAGTTCTACCAAACTTTCAGAGAAGAGTTAACACCACCACTACTAAAGGTATTTCAAAGCATAGAAAATGATGGAATACTACCTAACTCTTCTATGAAGCCACCATTTCCCTGATACCAGAACCAGGTAAAGACATCACACAAAAAAGAAAATAACAGACCTATATCCCTCATGAACATAGATGGAAAAATCATCAACAAAATTCTAGCCAGTAGAATTCAACGACATATCAAAAAATTAATCCACCATGACCAAGTGGGATTTATACCAGGTATGCAAGGCTGGTTTAATATTAGAAAAACCATTAATAAAACAAACCATTTATGTAATCTACTATATAAATAAAACAAAAGACAAAAACCACATGATCTTATCAATTGATGCAGAAAAGGCATTTGACAAAGTCCAACACCCATTTATGATAAAAACCCTCACCAAAATAGGAATTGAAGGAAAATTCCTCAACATAATAAAGGGCATCTATACAAAGCCAACAGCCAACATCACTCGAAATGGAGAGAGCCTGAAAGCATTTCCCTTGAGAACGGGAACCAGACAAGGATGCCCTTTATCACCGCTCTTATTCAACCTTGTGCTAGAGGTCCTAGCCAGAGCAATTAGGCTAGACAAAGAAATAAAGGGCATCCGGATTGGCAAGGAGGAAGTAAAATTATCTCTATTTGCAGATGACATGATCTTATACACAGAAAACCCTAAGGAATCCTCCAGAAAACTACTGAAACAAATAGAAGAGTTTGGCAGAGTCTCAGGTCATAAGATAAACATACAAAAATCACTTGGATTCCTCTACATCAACAAAAAGAACATCCAAGAGGAAATCACCAAATCAATACCATTCACAGTAGCCCCCAAGAAGATAAAATACTTAGGAATAAATCTTACCAAGGATGTAAAAGACCTATACAAAGAAAACTACAAAGCACTACTACAAGAAATTAAAAAGGACCTACAAAAGTGGAAAAACACACCTTGCTCATGGATAGGAAGACTTAACATAGTAAAAATGTCTATTCTACCAAAACCCATCTATACATACAATGCACTTCCGATCCAAATTCCAATGTCATTTTTTAATGTGATGGAGAAACAAATCACCAACTTCATATGGAAGGGAAAGAAGCCTCGGATAAGCAAAGCATTACTGAAAAAGAAGAAGAAAGTGGGAGGCCTCACTCTACCTGATTTCAGAACCTATTATACAGCCACAGTAGTTCAAACAGCCTGGTACTGGTACAACAACAGGCACATAGACCAGTGGAACAGAATTGAGAACCCAGATATAAATCCATCCACATATGAGCAGCTGATATTTGACAAAGGCCCAGTGTCAGTTAATTGGGGAAAAGATAGTCTTTTTAACAAATGGTGCTGGCATAACTGGATATCCATTTGCCAAAAAATGAAACAGGACCCATACCTCACACCATGCGCAAACACTAACTCCAAGTGGATCAAAGACCTAAACATAAAGACTAAAACGATAAAGATCATGGAAGAAAAAATAGGGACAACCTTAGGAGCCCTAATACAAGGCATAAACAGAATACAAAACATTACCAAAAATGACGAAGAGAAACCAGATAACTGGGAGCTCCTAAAAATCAAACACCTATGCTCATCTAAAAAAAAAAAAAAAAAAAAAGACTTCACCAAAAGAGTAAAAAGACCACCTACAGACTGGGAAAGAATTTTCAGCTATGACATCTCTGACCAGCTCCTGATCTCTAAAATCTATATGATTCTGTCATAACTCAACCACAAAAAGACAAACAACCCAATCAAGAAGTGGGCAAAGGATATGAACACGCACTCCACTAAAGAAGATATTCAGACAGCTAACAGATACATGAGAAAATGCTCTCGATCATTAGCCATTAGAGAAATGCAAATTAAAACTACGATGAGATTCCACCTCACTCCAACAAGGCTGGCATTAATCCAAAAAGCACAAAATAGTAAATGTTGGAGAGGCTGCGGAGAGATTGCAACTCTTATACACTGCTGGTGGGAATGTCAAATGGTACAACCACTTTGGAAATCTATCTGGCCTTATCTTAAAAAGTTAGAAATAGAACTACCATACAACCCAGAAATCCCACTCCTCGGAATATACCCTAGAGAAATAAGAGCCTTCACACAAACAAATATATGCACACCCATGTTTATTGCAGCTCTGTTTACAATAGCAAAAAGCTGGAAGCAACCAAGGTGTCCATCAGCGGATGAATAGTTAAATAAATTGTGGTATATTCACACAATGGAATACCACGCATCGATAAAGAACAGTGACGAATCTGTGAAACATTTCATAACATGGAGGAACCTGGAAGGCATTATGCTGAGCAAAATTAGTCAGAGGCAAAACGACAAATATTATATAAGACCACTATTATAAGATCTTGAGAAATAGTATAAACTGAGAAGAACACATACTTTTGTGGTTACGAGGCAGGGAGGGAGGGAGGGTGGGAGAGGGTTATTTACTGATTAATTAGTAGATAAGAACTACTTTAGGTGAAGGGAAGGACAATACTCAATACATGGAAGGTCAGCTCAACTGGACTGGACCAAAAGCAAAGAAGTTTCCGGGATAAAATGAATGCTTCAACGGTCAGCAGAGCAAGGGCAGGAGTTTGGGGACCATGGTTTAAGGGGACTTCTAAGTCAATTGGCAAAATAATTCTATTATGAAAACATTCTGCATCCCACTTTGGAATGTGGCTTCTGGGGTCTTAAATGCTAACAAGCGGCCATCTAAGATGCATCAATTGGTCTCAACCCACCTGGAGCAAAGGAAAATGAAGAACACCAAGGCCACAAGGCAACTAAGAGCCCAAGAGACAGAAAGGGCCACATGAACCAGAGACTTACATCATCCTGAGACCAGAAGAACTAGATGGTGCCCGGCCACAACTGATGACTGCCCTGACAGGGAGCACAACAGAGAACCCCTGAGGGATCAGGAGATCAGTGGGATGCAGTCCCCAAATTCTCATAAAAAGACCAGACTTAATGGTCTGACTAAGACTAGAGGAATCCCGGCAGCCATGGTCCCCAAACCTTCTGTTGGCCCAGGACAGGAACCATCCCCGAAGACAACTCATCAGACATGGAAGGGACTGGACAGTGGGTGGGAGAGAGACGCTGATGAAGAGTGAGCTACTTGTATCAGGTGGACACTTGAGACTGTGGTGGCATCTCCTGTCTGGAGGGGGGATGGGAGGATAGAGAGGGTTGGAAGCTGGCAAAATTGTCACGAAAGGAGAGACTGGAAGGGCTGACTCATTAGGGGGAGAGCAAGTGGGAGTACGGAGTAAGGTGTATATAAACTTATATGTGACAGTGTGACTTGAATTGTAAACGTTCACTTGAAGCTCAATAAAAGTTAATAAAAAATACACAGTAGACAAAAAAATATATATATATATATATACATGAAGAGTCTAACAGAGAGCAAGGTTTGGCCACCACTTTATCCCCTACTGCTATGATGACATCAGGGAGGAAACACACGAATATTCAAGGGCACGGGGAGCACCTAAGGCTTGTGGAGGGAGCTTCAGCCAGGATGAGATGTGTGGCAGGAGGGTGTTTTGATGTTGTTAGTTGCCCTGGAGTCGGCTACAACTCGTGGTAAGCTTCTGTACCATAGAATGAAATGTTGCCCATTCCTGTGTCATCTTCATGATGAGTGCTATGCTTGAATCCATTATTGTGGCTGTTGCAATAATCCATCTCATAGAGGGTTTCCTCTACTTTACCCAACACAATGTCATTTTCTAGGGATTGTTCTTTCCTGATGATGTATCCAAAGGAAGCAACATATGTATATGAGGCGATTGACAAGACTGTGGTTTGGGTATTTAGACATTCTAAAAAAGAAGGCTTGAACATGGTGGGAAAGGCAGATAGGGATAAACGTTTTATGGGTTTTGAGGGCAGGAGGTATATTTGGATTGTGCAGAGAGGAAAAGCTAAGAGGTGTGTAATAGTTAAGGTTATCTGTCAACTTGAATGGGCCATGGTTCTCAGGGTTTGTCAGTTATGTAACGATGAAATTTGGCAGACATTGGACTGATTGTTTTTCCACAATAAAATCACCTCCCATGATGAGATCTGATATAATGCGATCACTTTAATGATGAGAACCGCTACGAGCAGCCAGTCAGTTATAAGAGGAGTTTGCTTGGGGATGTGGCCTGCATCAATATATATGAACATTCTGTCAAAGCTCACTCCCTTTGGCTCACTCTGAATCTGCATCTAGGTTGTCATAATCTGACCTCCGGTTGTTGGAACATGAGCTGGCAGCTTACGTGCTGATCTTGGAATTCATCAGCCTCTGAGCCAGTGGCCTGCTGTCTCACCTGCCAATTGGGTTCATCAACTCCTTCAGCTATGTGAGTCAGGAGAAACCTCTAGCCTAGTGCCTGATCCACAGACTTGGGGCTTGCCAGCCTCTACATCCATGTGAGACATTTCCGTGAGATAAATCTCTCTCTGAGTACACACACACACACATACTTCACTGGTTTTGCCTCTCTAGAGAACACAGCCTAAGACAAGGTTGAAGAGAGAAAAGATGTCTTCCTACCCTAAATTTGGTTCCCAGTCTGGTTAGCCATTTTCTGGGAGCCTTACAGGTGAAAATTTTCTCAGGGGCCATGAGGTTCTACATCAGGTCTCTCAAGAGGTGCTTCAGAGTCCTCTGAGGTGGCCTAACACTGAGGGGTAGGTACCTGGGATCAGGGAGTAAAGCTTTGTGCCTGCAGCTCCAACCGCCATTCCCAAGACCAGCAAAAATGTTGTTTATGTTGCACATTACTCTACTCAGAAATGTGCCATACATATATCATCTTTGTGAAAGCACCTTCCCAAGTAGGGCACTGCACACAGTATAGCTGAACATGTTGAAAATGCCCAGTTTCCAATGGAGATTTCATGACACCTCCCCACACACATGGTGTGACACCTGTACCCAGGATTTAGCCCTAACACCTAGGAAATGCCCACCTCATTGTCGAGAGGCCTGAACTGTGGTTCCTTCTCGTCCATCCACCCTTCGTATACAACTAAGAAATAAATGAATAAATCCATAAAAATAACTAATCAATAAATAAGAATTAAAAGTGTCAAAGAAACTAACAGGGCTGATTCTAGCTTAACCATGTTTAAGCCCTAATATTTGATGACTTCAAATACGATTAAAGGTGAATTTTGAAAAAGGGAGAAATTTGGTCCTGGACAGAGGAAAATCAGTGAGAAGACTAGAGGGGCCCCACGACCACAGTGCAAGTTGTGGTCCCATATACTCTGGCCCCTTTTGAACAAAGTGATATAAACCCTCAAGGACATACATGTGAATGTTTCCAAGGGGCCCCCATGCCCTAGGTATTACCCCACAGAAGGCTATTAAAAAGGTCCCTGGATGTACTTCAATGCAAGGCATGGCACCCGTGTGCCAGCAACCGCACTCCCTCTCCCAGGGTCTCCACCTGTGTCGTAGGTGTCATGCATTACTTCACTCAAAGAAGCAACCATCATGTTTCTATCCACATGGATGGCACCTCCCTAAGTGAGGCACTGCACACAGGAGGGCTGGAGATGTCAATCCTGCCCAAAACCCAACACCTGCCACCACACCATGTCAGTCAGTGCCCCAACACTGTCCTCCATGTGGCACCAGAAGGAAGGACCCAAAGGATCTGGAAAACCATGACCAAGTGTCTTTCCTTCACCCCTCCTTGAGTGTGCCTCCCCTTCACCTGTTTCCATTCGATGGTTTCTTGGCCTCTTGACACTGTGCTTTCCTTATGATTGTTGTTATGCTTAAGCCTGTTGTTGTAGCCACTGTGTCACTCCATCTCATTGAGGGCTTTCCTCTTTTTGACTCACCCTCTGCTTTACCAACTGCTTTTGAAAGATCTTCAGCAAAATTTTACTTACCTGTGATGTCAGTGATATTGTTCGATGATTTCCAAATTTGGTTGGATCACCTTTCTTTGGAAAGACATAAATATGGAGTTGACTCCATGGCAAATGGTTTCCAGTTGGTTGACCAGCTAGCTGTCCTCCAAATTTCATGGCATAGGTGAGTAAGCACTGCCAGTGCTGCATCCATTTTTTGAAACATCTCAATTGATGTAACGTCATTTCCTGGAGCCTTGTTTTTCACCAGTGTCTTCATTGAAGCTTGGTCTTCTTCCTTCAGTACTATCTGTTCTTGATCATATGCTGCCTCCTGAAATGACCAAACAACAATCAATTCTTTCTGGTACAGTAAGTCTTTGTATTCCTTCCATCTTCTTTTGACGCTTCCTATGTCGTTCAGTATTTTCCCCACGTTGTTTCTGTTGTTAGGTGCCGTCGAGTCGGTTTTGACTCATCGCGAGCATACACAGAACAGAATGAAACAGTGCCGGGTCCTGCGCAAACCTCACAATCATTGTTATTCTTGAGCCCATTGCTGCAGCCTCTGTGTCATTCCATCTTGTTGAGGGTCTTCCTCTTTTTTGCTGACCCTCTACTTTACCAAGCATTATGTCCTTCTCCAGGGACTGATCCCTCCTGATAACATGTCCAAAGTACGTGAAACATAGTCTCACCATCCTTGCTTCTTAGGGGCGTTCTGGTTGTAATTTTCCAAGGCAGATATGTTCGTTCTTTTGGCAGCCCACGATATATTCAATATTCTTCTCAAATACCACAATTCAAAGGTGTCAATCCTCCTTCGGTCTTTCTTATTCGTTGCCCAGCTTTCCTATGCATATGAGGCAATTGAAAATACCATGGCTTGGGTCAGGCGCTCCTGAGTCCCAAGGTGACGTCCTTGCTTTCCAACACTTTAAAGAGGTCTTTTGCTACAGATTTGCCCAATGCAATGTATAGGTTGATTTCTTGACTGCTGCTTCCATGGGTGTTGACTGTGAATCCAAGTAAGATGAAATCCTTGACAACCTCAATCTCCTCTCCGTTTGTCATGAAGTTGCTTATTGGTCCAGTTGTGAGGATTTTTGTTTTCTTTACGTAGAGATGTAATCCATACTGAAGGCTGTGGTCTTTGATCTTCATCAGTAAGTGCTTCAAGTTCTTTTCACTTTCAGCAAGCAAGGTTGTGTCATCTGCATAATTCAGGTTGTTAATGAGCCTTCCTCTAGTCCTGATGTCCTGTTCTTCTTCACATTGTCCACCTTCTCGCATTATTTGCTCATCATACAGATTGAATAGGTACGGTGAAAGGACACAATCGTGATGCACACCTTTCCTGACTAACCCACACAGTATCCTCTTGTTCTTTTCGATCCACAGACAGATTCCTCATGAGCACAATTAATTGTTCTGGAATTCCCATTCTTCACAATGTTATCCATAATTTGTTATGATCCACACAGTCAGATGCCTCTGTATAGTCAATAAAACAGGTAAACATCTTTCTGGAGTTCACTGCTTTCAGCCAGGCTTCATCTAGACATCAGCAATGATATTCCTGGTTCCATGTCCTCTTCTAAATCCACCTTGAATTTCTGGCAGTCCCCTGTCGATATACTGCTGCAGCCACTTTTGGATGATCCTCAGCAAAATATTATCACCACAGAATCCTTCAATACTGCAATATGTGGCTTGAATTGTTTGTTCAGTTCTTTCAGCTTGAGAAATGCCAAGAGTGTTCTTTCTTTAACTCCAAGTCTTTGCACATGTCATTATAATAGTATATATTGTCTTCTTGAGCTGCCCTTTGAAATCTTCTTTTGAGCTGTTTTACATCGTTCTTTCCTCCATTGGCTCTAGTTACTCGACGTTCAAGAGCAAGTCTCAGAGTCTCTTCTGACATCATTTTGGTCTTTTCTTTCCTTCCTGTTTCTTTAATGACCAGATTCCTCCTTCATGTATGATTGATGTCCTTGATGTCATCCCAGAACTTCTCAAAAGTGGTTGCAGCAGTACATCCATAGGGAACTGCCAGAAATTCAAGTCAGATTTAGAAGAGGATGTGGAAGGAATTATATCATTGCTGATGTCAGAAGGATTCTGGCTGAAAGCAGAGAATACCAGAAGGATGTGTATCTGTGTTTTCTTGACAATGCAAAGGAATTTGACTGTGTGAATCAGAACAAATTATAGATAAAAATATGAAGAATGGGAATTCCAGAACACTTAACTGTGTTCATGAGAAACCTGTACATAGAACAAGAGGCAGTGGTTGAAACAGAACAAGGGGATACTCTGTGGTTAAAAACGAGGAAAGGTGTGGGTCAAGGCTGCATCTTTCCATCGTACTTATTCAATCTGCATGCTGAGCCAGTAATCCTAGAATCTGGACTATATGAAGAAGAACAGGGCATCAAGATTGGTGAAAGACAAATTAACAACCTGTGTTACGCACATGACACAACATTGCTTACTGAAAGTGAAGAGGACTTGAAGTACTTAATGACGATGTTCAAAGACCACAGCCTTCAGTATGGATTACACCTTGATGGAAAGAAAACAAAAATCCTAACAACTGAACCAATAAACAACATTTTGATAAATGGAGAAAAGATTGACGTCAAGAATTTCATTTTACATGGCTCCACAATCAACACCCATGGGAACGCCAATCAAGAAATCAAAGGGTGCATTGCACCGGGCAAATCTGCTGCAGAAGACATCATTAAAGTGTTAAAAAACAAAGATGTCACTTTAAGGACTAAGTTGCGCCTGACTCAAGCCATGGTGTTTTCAGTCGCCTCATATGCATGGGAAAGCTGGACAATGAATAAGGAAGACTAAAGAAGAATTGATGCCTTTGAGTTATGGTGTTGGCAAAGAATGTAAAATATACCATGGACTGTCAAAACAACAAACAAATCTGTCTTAGAAGAAGTACATCCAGAATGCTCCTTAAAGCAAGGGTGGTGAGAGACTTCGTCTCACATAGTATGGACAAGTCATCAGGAGGGATCAGTCCCTGGAGAAGGACATTATGCTTGTTAAAGTAGAAGGTCATTGAAAAGGAGAAAGACCCTCAACGAGATAGATTGACACAGTGGAGGCAGCTGTGGGCTCAAGCATAACAACAATCCTGAGGAGGATGCAATACCAGGCAGTGTTTACACAGGTAAACATCTTTCAGGTGTTGTCTGCTTTCAGCCAGGATCCATCTGACATCCTTGGTTCCACCTCCTCTTCTGAATCCAGCTTGAATTTCTGGCAGATCCCTGTTGATACACTGCTGTGGCTGCTTTTGAATGATCTTCAGCAAAATTTTACTTTTGTGTGCTATTAATGATATTGTTCAATAATTTCCATATTCCGTTGGGTCACCTTTCTTTCGAATAGGCATACATATGGATCTATTCCAGTTGGTTAGCCACGTAGCTGTCTTTCAAATTTCCTGGCATAGGTGAGTGAGCACTTCCAGCACTGTATCCATTTGTTGAAACATCTCAGTTAGTATGCTGTCAATTCCTGGAGCCTTTTTTTTTCCCCAGTGACTTCAGTGCAGCTTGGGCTTCTTCATTCAGTATCATTGGATCCTGATCATAGGCTACTCCCTGAAATGGTTGAATGTCGACCAATTCTTTTTGGTATGCTGACCCTGTGTCTTTTTCCATCTTCTTTTGATGCTTCCTGTGTTTAATGTTTTCCCTCTAGAATCCTTCAATATTGAAACTCAACAGTTGAAATATTTTTTCAATTCTTTTATCTTGAGGAATGCTGAGCATGTTTTTCCTTTTAGGTTTTCTATCTCCAGGTCTTTGCAAAAGTTATTGCCAGAGATTGTGTGATAGAATTTCGCAAGACCAACGACTTCTTCATTGCATTTTCCTTTTTTCACCAGCATAAATGGTGACCATAAACGTGGACCTTGCCAGATGAAATACACAGGCATCAAATTTGCTACATCTGTGGAAAGAGATGATGGAGAAGCTCAACATCATCAGTCAGAATAGGGCCCGGGGCTGACTGTGGAACAGATCATCAATTGCTCCTATGTAAGTTCAAACTGAAACTGTAGAAAATTAGAACAAGTCCACTAAAGCCGAAGTACAGTCTTGATTATATCCCACCTGAATTTAGAGACCATTTCAAGAATCGATTTGATTCATTGAACACTAATGATCAAAAATCAGAGAAGTTGTGAAATGACATCAAGGACATCATACATGAAGAAAGCAAGAGGTCGTTAAGAAAGACAGGAAAGAAAGAAAGGACCAAAATGGATGTCAGAAGAGACTCTGAAACTTGCTCTTGGATGTAGAGTAGCTAAAGCAAAAGGAAGAAATGATGAAGTAAAAGAGCTGAAAAGAAGATTTCAAAGGGTGGTGAAAGAATACAAAGGGAAGTATTATAATGACATGTGCAAAGACCTGGGGATAGAAAAATGAAAGGGAAGAGCACGCTTGGCATTTCTCTCATAGTAACATTGTAAGGATACAAAGTAGAGTTAATCTCCTTAGTCTTTGTTACAACTTACATTTTCCCCAAGTCCTTGAGGTGAAGAGGCGCATGTGACTGTTTTCAGTTGGGCAGCAAATTCCACAATCACAAAGTGCCAACTTAACTGTCTATTGGGTTTAAAGGCACTTACCTGGCAGCAGACAGCAGGATACGCACATTTCCCAACCAAATCCATTGTCGCCCAGTGGTTTCTGACTCATAACGACCCTATAGAACAGAATAGAATTTCCCCATAGGGTTTTCAGTGAGTGGCCGATGGATTCAAACTGCTAACCTTTTGATTAGCAGCTGAGCTCTTAACCACTGTGCTACCAGAGCTCCATGTTTCTCAATACAGCAATGTAAAAGAAGTTCTATTCCAGTCCTCTCTCTGTCTCTGTTTCTGTCTTTAGAGATATGGACAGATGGATGGATGGACAGACAGACGGATGGATGGAGGGATGGATGGAGGGATGGAGGGACAGAGAGACGGATAGTTTTTCTGTGCCATCAAATCAATTCCAACTCATAATGATCCAATGTGTTACAGAGTAGAATTGCCCCATAGGGTTTTCTTGACTGTAATCTCTAGTTGAGCAGATTGCTAGGTGTTTCTCCAAAAGAACTGTGGGATGGTTTTGAACCACCAATCTTTTGGTTAGCAGGTGATTGTTTAACTGTAGAGCAACCAGGCTCCTTGATAGATTACCACAGTGCTGTGGAGTTGTTTCCCACTCATAGCGACCCTATAGGACAGAGTTGAACTGCCCCATACACTTTCCAAGGAGCACCTGGCAGATTCGAACTGCCGACCTTTTGGTTACCAGCCGTGGCACTTTATCACTATGCCACCAGGATTTCCTTGAGAGATAGTTTAGACAGATAGATATTGTTCTCTCTGTCTGTAATAGCTGTGGTTTAAGAAAGAATACCCCCCAAACCAGTGGAGTCACCAGGGCTGGTGTGACTCGGTGCTATAAGTCATATTGTTACCTCACCATGCTAATTGTCACAATATTGTAACTAAAACACCAGTAAATTTGTCAAAATCGGCAACTATAAAATCACTGGTAGCGAGGAAAACAGCAGCACGTGTATGTGCTGCATGCGTACGAAAACACATGATATGAAGCATCATTATAATTGTGTAATAATGACAGCTCTGACTGGAGTGCCTTAAAATGCTCAAAAAGTAAATTAGCATATTGTTATAGCCTTGTAGGTATACGGATACATGTAATACGGGCTTATAAAAACTTTTTTTGTTTTTATAACTAACTATGGTGATGTTTTTATTAAAAATAATAAATTTCTGCTGAAATAGTGCACAAAAAATTTATAGACAATCATTTTGATGTTACCCCCTCTGATAACGTCAGATCTGCTACCTCCCCAATGAAGATGCCACTGCCCAAAACATGTAAAGACAAGAGCCAATGTGATATTTTATAAATTTTCAAGAGGATAGAGAGATGGATACTCACATCACTTCCTCATTTCACATAAAATTTATAAAGCAATCACTTGAAAAAAATTTAAAATGTCTAATTGAGAGCAAGGTTTGGGCACCACCTTAACCCCTACTGATATGATGACGTCAGGGAGAATAAACAGGTATATTCAAAGGCTTGGGGAACATCGAAACATTGAGGAGGGAGCTTCAGCTGGGGGGGATCTGTGGCGGGGGGTGTTTTGATGTTGTTAGTTGCCCTGGTGTCGGCAACAACTCCTGGTAACCTTATGTACAACAGAATGAACTGTCGCCCAGTCCTGTGTCATCTTCATGATGAGTGGTATGTTTGAATCCATTGTTGTGGCTGTTGCAATAATCCATCTCATGGAGGATTCCCTCTATTTTACCAAACACGATGTCCTTTTCTAGCGATTTGTCTTTCCTGATGATGTGACCAAAGTAAGGAACGATGCACATGAGGCAATTGAAAAGGCTGTGGTTTGGGTGTTCAGACACTCTAAAAAAGAAGGCTAGAACATTGTGAGAAAAGGAGATGTGGTGAATTTTTTTTATGGGTTTTGAAGGCAGGATGTATATTTGGATTGTGCAGAGAGGAAAAGCTAAGAGGTGTGTAATGGTTATGTGTCAACTTGACTGGGCCATGGTTCTCAGGGTTTGGCAGTTACGTAATGATGTAATTTGGCAGACACTGGACTGACTGCCGTTCCACAGTATAATATCCTCCCATGATGAGATCTGATATAATGCAATCACCTCCATGATGAGATACGCTATGAGCAGGCAATCAGTTGTAAGAGGAGTTTCCTTGGAGTGTGGTCTACATCAATATATATGAACATTCTGGCAAAGCTCACGCCTTTCTGCTCACTCCGAATCCTGCATCTAGCTTGTCATAATCTCACCTCTGGTTTTGGAACTTGAGTTGGCAGCTTACCTGCTGATCTTGGAATTCATCAGCCTCTGCAGCCTACGAGCCAGTGGTCTGCTCTCTCACCTGCCAATTGGGTGCATCAGCCACTGCAGCTATGTGAGTCAGGAGAAACTTGCATCCTGGTGCCTGATCCACAGACTTGGGACTTGCTGGCCTGGACAAAAATGTGAGACATTTCCTTGAGAAAAGTCTATCTCTGAGTACACACACACGTATATACACACACTTCACTGGTTTTGCCTCTCTAGAGAACACAGCCTAAGACAAGGTGGAAGAGAGAAAAGATGTGTTCCTACTCCAAATTTGGTTCCCAGTCTGGTTAGTCATTTTCTGAGATTTCTACAGCTGAAAATTTTCCTAGGGGCCATCAGGTTCTAGATCAAGTCTCTCAAAATATGCTTCAGAGTCCTCTGAGGTGGCCCAAGACTGAGGGGTAGGTACCTGGGATCAGCTGCAAGCTTTGTGCCTGCAGCTCCAACCGCCATTCCCAAGACCAGCAAAAATGTTGTTTATGTTGCACATTACTCTACTCAGAAATGTGCCATACATATATCATCTTTGTGAAAGCACCTTCCCGAGTAGGGCACTGCACACAGTATAGCTGAACGTGTTGAAAATGCCCAATTTCCTATGGAAATTTCACGACATCTCCCCACACACATGGTGTGACACCTCTACTCAGGATTTAGCCATAAGACCTATGAAATGCCCATCTCATGGTCGAGAAGACTGAACTATGGTTCCTTCCTGTCCCTCCACCCTTTATATAAAACTAAGAAATAAATGAGTAAATCCATAAAATTAACTACTGAATAAATAAGAATTAAAAGTGTCAAAGAAACTAATAGAGCCGATTCTGGCTTAACCATGCTTAACCCCTAATATTTGATGACTTCAATTAGGATTAAAGGTGAATATTTAAAAAGGGAGAAATTTAGTTCTGCACAGAGGAAAATCACTAAGAAGACTAGGGGAGCCTCACAAAAACACTGCAAGCTGTGGTCCCATATACTCAGGCCCCATTTGAACAAGTGGTATAAACCCCCAAGGACATACATGTGAATGTTTCCTAGGGGCCCCCATGCCCTAGGTATTACCCCACAGAAGGCTATTAAAAAGGTCCCTGGATGTACTTCAATGCAAGGCTTGGCACCCGTGTGCCGCAGTAACACTCCCTCTCCCAGGGTCACCACCTGTGTCGTAGGTGTCATGCATTACTTCACTCAAAGGAACAACCATCATGTTTCTATCCACATGGATGGCACCTCCTTAAGTGAGGCACTGCACACAGGAGGGCTAGAGGTGGCAATCCTGCCCAAACCCAACACCTGTCACCACACCATGTCAATCAATGTCCTAACACTGTCCTCCATGTGGGCCCAGCATGATGGACCCAAAAGATCTTGAAAACCATGACCAGGTCTCTCTCCTTCACCCCTCCTTGAGTGTGCCTCTCCTCCCCCTTTTTGCATTAGATGGTTTCTTTGTTCTCGACTCTGTGCTTTCCTTATGATCGTTGTTATGCTTAAGCCCGTTGTTGTAGCCACTGTGTCACTCTATCTCGTTGAGGGCTTTCCTCTTTTTGACTCACCCTCTGCTTTACCAACTGCTTTTGAAAGATCTTCAGCAAAATTTTACTTACCTGTAATGTCAGTGATATTGTTCGATGATTTCCAAATTTGGTTGGATCACTTTTCTTTGGAAAAGGCATAAATATGGAGTTGACTCCATGGCAAATGGTTTCCAGTTGGTTGGCCAGCTAGCTGTCCTCCAAATTTCATGGCATAGGTGAGTAAGCACTGTCAGCCCTGCATCCGTTTGTTGAAACATCTCAATTGGTATGCCATCGATTCCCGGAGCCTTGTTTTTCACCAATGTCTTCAGTGAAGCTTGGTCTTCTTCCTTCGGTACTATCCATTCCTGATCACATGCTACCTCCTGAAACGACTTAACGACGACCAATACTTTCTGGAACAGTAAGTCTGTGTATTCCTTCCATCTTCTTTTGACGCTTCCTATGTCGTTCAGTATTTTCCCCACAGTTTTGTTGTTGTTATGTGCCGTCAAGTCGGTTCTGACTCATAGTGACCCTACACCAAACAGAAAGAAACAGTGCTGGGTCCTGCGCCATCCTCACAATCACTGTTATTCTTGAGCCTGTTGTTGTAGCCACTGTGTCAATCCACCTTGTTGAGGGGCTTCCTCTTTTTCACTGGCCCTCTATTTTACCAATCATGATACCTTCTCCAGGGACTGGTCCCTTCTGATAACATGTCCAAAGTATGTGAAACATAGTCTCGCCATTCTTGCTTCTTAGGGGCATTCTGGTTGTACTTCTTCCATGGCAGATTTGTTCATTCTTTTGGCAGCCTATGATATATTCAATACTCTTTGCCAACACAATTCAAAGGCGTCAATTCTTCTTTGGTCTTTCTTATTCATTGTCCAGCTTCCCTATGCATATGAGGTGATTGAAAATACAATGGCTTGGGTCAGGCACACCTCAGTCCCAAGGTGACATCCTTGCTTTCCAACACTTCAAAGAGGTCTTTTACAACAGATTTGCCCAATGCTATGCATAGGTTGATTTCTTGACTGCTGCTTCCATGGTTGTTGACTGTGAATCCAAGTAAAATGAAATCCTTGACAACCTCAATCTCCTCTCTGTTTGTCATGATGTTGCTTATTGGTCCAGTTGTGAGGATTTTTGTATTCTTTACGTAGAGGTGTAATCCATACTGAAGGCTGTGGTCTTTGATCTTCATCTGTAAGTGGTTCAAGTCTTCTTCACTTTTAGGAAGAAGGTTGTGTCATCTGCATAATTCAGGTTGTTAATGAGTCTTCCTCTAGTCCTGATCTCATGTTCTTTTTCACATAGTCCATCTTCTCTCATTATTTGCTCATTATACAGTTTGAATAGGCATGGTGAAAGGATAAAACCCTGATGCACACCTTTCCTGACTAACCCACACAGTATCTCCTTGTTCTTTTGGAACGATTCCCTCTTGATCCACAGACAGACTCCTCATGAGCAGAATTAATTGTTCTGGAATTCCCATTCTTCACAATGTTATCCATAATTTGTTATGATCCACACAGTCAAATGCCGCTGCATAGTTAATAAAACACAGGTAAACATCTTTCTGGTGTTCACTGCTTTCAACCAGGATTCATCTAGAAATCAGCAGTGATATCCCTGCTTCCATGTCCTTTTCTAAATCCATCTTGAATTTCTGGCAGTCCCCTGTCAAAATACTCCTGCAGCCACTTTTGGATGATCCTCAGCAAAATTTTTTCACCATAGAATCCTTCAATACTGCAATATGGGGCTTAAATTATTTGTTCAGTTCTTTCAGCTTGAGAAATGCCGAGATTGTTCTTTCTTTAACTCCATGTCTTGGCACACGTCATTATAATAGCATATATTGTCTTCTTAAGGCGCCCTTTGAAATCTTCTGTTCAGCTGTTTCACTTCGTCCTTCACTCCGTTCCCTCTAGTTACTCGATGTCCAAGCGCAGGTTTCAGAGTCTCTTCTGACATCATTCTGGTCTTTTCTTTCCTTTTTTTTTAAATGACCGGGCCCCTCCCTCATGTATAATGTCCTTAATGTCATCCCACAACTTGTCAAAAGTGGTTGCAACCGTACATCCATAGGGAACTGCCAGAAATTCAAGCCAGATTTAGAAGAGGATGTGGAAGGAATTATATCATTGCTGATGTCAGAAGGATTCTGGCTGAAAGCAGAGAATACCAGAAGGATGTGTATCTGTGTTTTCTTGACAATGCAAAGGAATTTGACTGTGTGAATCAGAAGAAATTATTGATAACACTATGAAGAATGGGAATTCCAGAACACTTAATTGTGTTCCTGACAAACCTGTAAATAGAACAAGAGGCAGTGGTTGAAACAGAACAAGGGGATATTCTGTGGTTAAAAATGAGGAAAGTTGTGGGTCAAGGTTGCATCCTTTCACCGTACTTATTCAACCTGTATGCTGAGGAAATAATCCTAGAATCTGTACTATATGAAGAAGGACAGGGCATCAGGATTAGTGAACGAGTCATTAACAACCTGTGTTACGCAGATGACACAGCATTGCTTGCTGAATGTGAAGAGGACTTGAAGTACTAAACGAGGATGTTCAAAGACCACAGTCTTCCGTATAGATTACATTTTGACATAAAGAAAACAAAAATCCTCACAACTGAACCAATAAACAACATTGTGATAAATGGAGAAAACTTTGAAGTCGAGGATTTCATTTTACTTGGATCCACAATCAACACCCATGGGAGCAGCAATCAAGAAATCAAAGGGTGCATTGCACTGGGCAAATCTGCTGCAGAAGACCTCTTTAAAGTGTTAAAAAACAAAGATGTCACCTTAACGACTAAGTTGCGCCTGATTCAAGCCATGGTGTTTTCAGTCGCATCATATGCATGGGAAAGGTGGACATTGAATAAGGAAGGCCAAAGAAGAATTGATGCCTTTGAGTTATGGTGTTGGCAAAGAATGTCGAATATGCCATGGACTGCCAAAACAACAAACAAATCTGTCTTGGAATAAGTACATACAGAATGCCCCTTAAAGCAAGCTTGGCCCGACTTCGTCTCACATAGTACGGACAAGTCATCAGCAAGAATCAGTCCCTGGAGAAGGGCATTATGCTTGTTAAAGTAGAAGGTCATTGAAAAGGAGAAAGACCCTCAATGAGATAGATTGACACAGTGGAGGCAACAATGGGCTCAAGCATAACAACAATCCTGAGGATGACACAAGACCAGACAGTATTTACACAGCTAAACATCTTTCAGGTATTCTCTGCTTTCACCCAGGATCCATCTGACATCCCTGGTTCCACCTCCTCTTCTGAATCCAGCTTGAATTTCTGGCAGATCCCTGTCGATGTACTGCTGTGACTGCTTTTGAATGATCTTCAGCAAAATTTTACTTTTGTGCGCTTTTAGTGATATTGCTTGATAATTTCCACATTCGGTTGGGTCACGTTCTTTTAAATAGGCATACATATGGACCTATTCCAGTCTGTTGGCCAGGTAGCTGTCTTTCAAATTTCTTGGCATAGATGAGTGAGCACTTCCAGCACTGTAGCCGTTTGTTGAAACATCTCAGTTGGTATGCTGTCAATTTCTGCAATCTTTTTTTTTTTTTGCCAGTGACTTCAGTGCAGCTTGGACTTCTTTATTCTGTTCCATTGGTTCCTGATCATAGGCTGGCTGCCTCCTGAAATGGTTGAACATTGACCAATTCATTTTGGTATAGTAACTCTGTGTCTTCTTTCCATCTTCTTTTGATGCTTCCTGTGTTGTTTAACGTTTTCCCTGTAGAATCCTTCAATATTGGAACTCGAGGATTGAATTTTCTTTTTCAATTCTTTCATCTTAGAGGAATGCTGAGGGTGTTCTTCCTTTTTGGTTTTCTATCTCCAGGTCTTTGCACACCTTATTGCCAGAGAGTGCAAGATAGAATTTTGCAAGGCGAATGACTTCTTCATTGCATTTTCCTTTTTTCACCAGCACAAATGGTGAATATAAATGTGGACCTCGCCAGATGAAATACACAGGCATCAAATTGGCTACATCTGTGGAAAGAGACGATGGAGAAGCTCAACATCATCAGTCAGAATAAGGCCCAGGCTGACTGTGGAACAGGTCATCAATTGCTCCTATGCAAGTTCAAATTGAAACAGTGGAAAATTAGAACAAGTCCACTAAAACCAAGGTGCAGTCTTGAGTGTATCCCACCTGAATTTAGAGACCATTTCAAAAAATCGATTTGATGCATTCAACACTAATGATCGAAGACCGGAGAAGTTGTGGAATGACAACAAGGACATCATATATGAAGAAAGCAAGAGGTCATTAAGAAAGACAGGAAGGAAAGAAAGGACCAAAATGGATGTCAGAAGAGACTCTGAAACTTGCTCTTGGATGTAGAGTAGCTAAAGCAAAAGGAAGAAATGATGAAGTAAAAGAGCTGAACAGAAGATTTCAAAGGGTGGTCAAAGAATACAAAGGGAAGTATTATAATGACATGTGCAAAGACCTGGAGATAGAAAAATGAAAGGGAAGAGCATTTTTGGCATTTCCTCATGGTAATATAATTAGGATACAAAGTAGAGTTAATCTCCTTAGTCTTCGTCACAACTTACACTTTCCCCAAGTCCTTGAGGTGAAGAGGCGCATGTGACTGTTTTCAGTTGGGCAGCAAATTCCACAATCACAAAATGCCAACTTAACTGCCTATTGGATTTAAAGGCACTTACATAGCAGCAGACAGCAGGATACTCACATTTCCCAACCAAACCCATTGCTGCCCAGTGGATTCTGACTCATAACGACCCTATAGGACAGAGTAGATGTTCCCCATAGGGTTTTCAGTGAGTGGCCAATGGATTCAAACTGCTAACCTTTTGATTAGCAGCTGAAGTCTTAACCACTGTGCTACCAGAGCTCCACGTTTCTCAATACAGCAATGTAAAAGAAGTTCTGTTCCAGTCCTCTCTCTGTCTCTGTTTCTGTCTTTAGAGATTCTGTCTTTAGAGATATGGATGGATGGATGGACGGACGGACGGATGAACGGACGGACGGACGGGCGGACCGACGGACGGACGGGTGGACGGGTGAACGGGTGGACGGGTGGGTGGGTGGACGGGTGGACGCGTGGGCGGGTAGGTGGGTGGAGGGTTGGATGGAGGGATGGATGGAGAGACAGACAGGCAGACAGAAAGATAGTTGTAACATGCCATCAATTCCATTCCTTCTCATAATGACCCCATGTCTTACAGAGTAGTACTGCCCCATAGAGTATTATTGGCTGTAATCTCTAGTAGAGCAGATTGCTAGGTCTTTGTCCCACAGAACTGTGGGATGGAATTGTACCACAAATCTTTTGGTTAGCAGTCTAGTGTATAACTCTACAGCCACCAGGGCTTCTGGATAGATAGATTACCCCAGTGCTAGCGAGGTGATTCCCACCCGTAGCAACCCTATAGAACAGAGTAGAACTGCCCCATAGAGTTTCCAAGGAGCGCCGGGCAGATTCAAACTGTCGACCCTTTGGTTACCAGCCGTGGCACTTAACCACTACATCACCTGTGTTTCCTCGATAGATTAGGTAGATAGATATCATTCTCTTTGTCTCTCTGTAATAGCTGTGGTTTCAGAAAGGATACCCCCAAAACCAGTGGTGTCACGAGGGTTGGTGTGACTCAGTGCTTTCAGACATATTGTTGCCCCCCCCCGCGTATGCTCATTGCCACAATATTGTAGCTAAAACACCAGTAAATTTGTCAAAATCAGCAAGTATAAAAATACTGGTAGCAAGGAAAAGAGCAGCACATGTTTGTAGCGGATGCACAGGAAAACTCATGATTTGAAGCATCATTATAATTGCATAATAATGACAGCTCTGACTGGAGTGCCTCCAAAGGCTCGAAAAGTAAATTAGCATATTGTTATAGCCTTGTAGATATATGGATACATGTAATATGGGCTTATGAAAACTTTTTTGTTTTTATAACTAACTAAAGGGATATTTTTATTAAATATAATAAATTTCTGCTGAAATACTGCACAGAAATTTTATAGAAAATCATTTTGATGTCACCCCCCTCTGATAATGTCAGATCTGCTACCCTCTCTGCATCCAACCAATGAAGATGTCACTGCTCAAAACATGGAAAAAGAGCCAATGTGATATTTTCTAAATTTTCAAGAGGAGTGAGAGATGGATACTTTCATCACTTCCTCCTTTCACATAAAATTTATAATCAGCTAAAAATAAAAATATATTATATAAAGAGTATAATTGAGAACAAGTTTTGAGCACCACCTTAGCCCCTAGTGATATGACGATGTCAGGGAGAATAAATAGGAATATTTAAAGGCACAGGGAACATCTAAACCTTGAGTGGGGAGCTTCAGCCAGGGAGAGATCTGTGGCAGGGGGTGTTTTAATGTGGTTAGTTGTGTTGGAGTTGGCTACAACTCATGGTAACCTTAAGTACAACAGAACGAACCATTGCCCAGTCCTGTGTCATCTTCACGATGAGTGGTATCTTTGAATCCATTGTTGCAAAAATCCATCTCATGGAAGATTCCCTCTATTTTACCAAAAACGATGTCCTTTTCTAGCGATTTGTCTTTCCTGATGATGTGACCAAAGTAAGCAACACATGCATATGAGGCAATTGAAAAGACTGTGGTTTGGGTGTTTGGACACTCTAAAAAAGAAGGCTAAAACATTGTCAGAAAAGCCGATAGGGCTGAATTTTTTATGGGTTTTGAGGGCAGGATGTATATTTGGATTGTGCAGAGAGGAAAAGCTAAGATGTGTGTAATGGTTATGGCTATGTGTCAACTTGACTGGGCCATGGTTCTCAGGGTTTAGCAGTTATGTAATGATGTAATTTGGCAGACATTGGACTGATTGGTGTTCCACAATGTAATCACCTCCCATGATGAGATCTGATATAATGCAATCACCTCCATGATGAGATCTGCTATGAGCAGCCAATCCGTTGTAAGAGGGGTTTCCTTGGAGGTGTGTCCTGCATCAATATATATGAACATTCTGGCAAAACTCACTCCCTTTTGCTTACCCTGAATCCTGCATCCAGCTTGTCATAATCTGGCCTCCAGTTCTTGGAACTGGAGCTGGCAGCTTACCTGCTGATCTTGGAATTCATCAGCCTCTGCAGCCTATGAGCTAGTGGCCTGCTGTCTCAACTGCCAATTGGGTGCATCAGCCACTGCAGCTATGTGAGTCAGGAGAAACTTGCATCCTGGTGCCTGATCCACAGACGTGGGACTTGCTGGCCTGTACAAACATGAGAGCGATTTCCTTGAGAAAAATCTATCTCTGAGTACACACACACACATACACACACTTCACTGGTTTTGCCTCTCTAGAGAACACAGCCTAAGACAAGGCGGAAGAGAGAAAAAGATGTGTTCCTAGTCCAAAAATGGTTCCCAGTCTGGTTAGTAGTTTTCTGAGATTCCTACAGCTGAAAAAATTCCCAGGGGCCATCAGGTTCTAGATCAGGTCTCTCAAGAGGTGCTTCAGAGTCCTCTGAGGTGGCCCAACACTGAGGGGTAGGTACCTGGGATCAGGGAGTAAAGCTCTGTGCCTACAAATCCAACCCCCATTCCCAAGACCAACACAAATGTTGTTTATGTTGCACATTACTCTACTCAGAAAGGCGCTGTACATATTTTATCTTTGTGAAAGCACCTTCCCGAGTAGGGCACTGCACACAGTATAGCTGAACATGTTGAAAATGCCCAATTTCCAATGGAGATTCATGACACCTCCCCACACACATGGTGTGACACCTGCACCCAAGATTTAGCCATAACACCTAGGAAATGCCCATCTCATTATTGAGAGGCCTGAACTGTGGTTTCTTCTTGTCCATCCACCCTTCATATATAAAACTAACAAATAAATGAATAAACCCATAAAAATAACTAATCAATAAATAAGAATTAAAAGTGTCAGAGAAACTAACAGAGCCGATTCTAGCTTAACCCTGCTTAACCCCTAATATTTGATGACTTCAAATAGGATTCAAGGTGGATTTTTAAAAAGGGAGAAATTTGGTTCTGCACAGAGGAAAATCAATGAGAAGACTAGAGGGGCCTCAAAACAACATTGCCAGCTGTGGTCCCATATACTCAAGCCCCTTTTAAACAAAGTGATATAAACCCCCAAAGACATACATGTAAATG
The DNA here is from genome assembly GCF_024166365.1 of Elephas maximus indicus. Lineage (NCBI taxonomy): Eukaryota > Metazoa > Chordata > Mammalia > Proboscidea > Elephantidae > Elephas > Elephas maximus. The sequence continues at coordinate 9,275,661 of NC_064846.1, read as the reverse complement.
TTTCCTAGGGGTCCCCATGCCCTAGGTATTATCCCACAAAAGGTTATTAAAAAGATCCCTGGATGTACTTCAATGCAAGGCTTGGCACCCGTGTGCCGCAGCAACACTCCCTCTCCCAGGGTCGCCACCTGTGTCGTAGGTGTCATGCATTACTTCACTCAAAGAAGCAACCATCATGTTTCTATCCACATGGATGGCACCTTCTTAAGTGAGGCACTGCACACAGGAGGGCTGGAGATGGCAATTCTGCCCAAAACCAACATCTGCCACCACACCATATCGATCATTGCCCCAACACTGTCCTCTATGTGGGACCAGAAGACTGGACCCAAAGGATCTGGACAACCATGACGCGGTCTCTCCTTCACCCCTCCTTTAGTGTGCCTCCCCTCCACCTGTCTGCAATAGATGGTTTCTCGGTCTCTCGACTCTGTGCTTTTCCTTATGATCATTTTTATGCATAAGCCCGTTGTTGTAGCCACTGTGTCAATCTATCTCGTTAAGGACTTTCCTCTTTTTGACTGACCTTCTGCTTTACCAACTGTTTTGGAAAGATCTTCAGCAAAATTTTACTTACCTGTGATGTCAGTGATATTGTTCGATGATTTCCAAATTTGGTTGGATCACCTTTCTTTGGAAAAGGCATAAGTACGGAGTCGACTCAATGGCAAATTGTTTCCAGTTGGTTGGCCAGCTAGCTGTCCTCCAAATTTCATGGCATAGACGAGTAAGCACTGCCAGTGCTGCATCCATTTCTTGAAACATCTCAATTGGTATACCGTCAATTCCTGGTTTTTGTTTTTTACCAACGTCTTCAGTGAAGCTTGGTCTTCTTCCTTCAGTACTATCCATTCTTGATCATATGCTACCTCCTGAAATGACTGAACAATGACCAATTCTTTCTGGTACAGTAAGTCTGTGTATTCCTTCCATCTTCTTTTGACGCTTCCCATGTCGTTCAGTATTTCCCTGACATTGTTATCGTTGTTAGGTGCCGCCGAGTAAATTCTGACCCATAGTGACCCTACAAAGAACAGAGTGAAAGAGTGCCGGGTCCTGTGTCATCCTCACAATCATTGTTATTCTTTTTTTTTTTTATAACTTTTATTAAGCTTCAAGTGAACGTTTACAAATCCAATCAGTCTGTCACATATTAGTTTACATACATCTCACTCCCTACTCCCACTTGCTCTCCCCCTCTTGAGTCAGCCCTTTCAGTCTCTCCTTTCTTGACAATTTTGCCAGCTTCCCTCTCTCTCTATCCTCCCATCCCCCCTCCAGACAAGAATTGCCAACACACTCTCCAGTGTCCACCTGATATAATTAGCTCACTCTTCATCAGCATCTCTCTGCCACCCGCTGACCAGTCCCTTTCATGTCTGATGAGTTGTTTTTGGGAATGGTTCCTGTCCTGCGCCAACAGAAGGTCTGGGGAGCATGGCCGTCGGGATTCCTCTAGTCTCAGTCAGACCATTAAGTTTGGTCTTTTTATGAGAATTTGGGGACTGTATCCCACTGATCTCCTGCTCCCTCAGGGGTCCTCTGCTGTGCTCCCTGTCAGGGCAGTCATCGATTGTGGCCGGGCACCAACTAGTTCTTCTGGTCTCAGGATGATGTAGGTCTCTGGTTCATGTGGCCCTTTCTGTCTCTTGGGCTCTTAGTTGCCTTGTGGCCTTGGTGTTCTTCATTTTCCTTTGCTCCAGGTGGGTTGAGACCAATTGATGCATCTTAGATGGCCGCTTGTTAGCATTTAAGACCCCAGACGCCACTTTTCAAAGTGGGATGCAGAATGTTTTCATAATAGAATTATTTTGCCAATTGACTTAGAAGTCCCCGCAAACCATGTTCCCCAGACCCCCGCGCTTGCTCCGCTGACCTTTGAAGCATTCATTTTATCCCGGAAACTGCTTTTGGTCCAGTCCAATTGAGCTGACCTTCCATGTATTGAGTGTTGTCTTTCCCTTCACCTAAAGCAGTTCTTATCTACTGATTAATCAATAAAAAACCCTCTCCCACCCTCCCTCCCTCCCCGCCTCGTAACCACACAAGTATGTGTTCTTCTCAGTTTTACTATTTCTCAAGATTTTATAATAGTGGTCTTATACAATATTTGTCCTCTTATACAGTATTTGTCCTTTTGCCTCTGACTAATTTCGCTCAGCATAATGCCTTCCAGGTTCCTCCATGTTACGAAATGTTTCAGAGATTCGTCACTGTTCTTTATCGATGCGTAGTATTCCATTGTGTGAATATACCACAATTTATTTAACCATTCATCCGTTGATGGACACCTTGGTTACTTCCAACTTTTTGCTATTGTAAACAGAGCTGCAATAAACATGGGTGTGCATATATCTGTTTGTATGAAGGCTCTTGTATCTCTAGGGTATGTTCCCAGGAGTAGGATTTCTGGGTTGTATGGTAGTTCTATTTCTAACTGTTTAAGATAATGCCAGATAGATTTCCAAAGTGGTTGTACCATTTTACATTCCCACCAGCAGTGTATAAGAGTTCCAATCTCTCCGCAGCCTCTCCAACATTTATTATTTTGTGTTTTTTGGATTAATGCCAGCCTTGCTGGTGTGAGATGAAATCTCATCGTAGTTTTAATTTGCATTTCTCTAATGGCTAATGATCAAGAGCATTTTCTCATGTATCTGTTGGCTGCCTGAATATCTTCTTTAGTGAAATGTGTGTTCATATCCTTTGCCCACTTCTTGATTGGGTTGTTTGTCTTTTTGTGGTTGAGTTTTGACAGAATCAGGTAGATTTTAGAGATTAGGCGCTGGTCGGAGATGTCATAGCTGAAAATTCTTTCCCAGTCTGTAGGTGGTCTTTTTACTCTTTTGGAGAAGTCTTTAGATGAGCATAGGTGTTTGATTTTTAGGAGCTCCCAGTTATCGGGTTTCTCTTCATCATTTTTGGTAATGTTTTGTATTCTGTTTATACCTTGTATTAGGGCTCCTAGGGTTGTCCCAATTTTTTCTTCCATGATCTTTATCGTTTTAGTCTTTATGTTTAGGTCTTTGATCCACTTGGAGTTAGTTTTTGTGCATGGTGTGAGGTATGGGTCTTGTTTCATTTTTTTGCAAATGGATATCCAGTTATGCCAGCACCATTTGTTAAAAAGGCTATCTTTTCCCCAATTAATTGACACTGGTCCTTTGTCAAATATCAGCTGCTCATACGTGCATGGATCTATGTCTGGGTTCTCAATTCTGTTCCATTGGTCTATGTGTCTGTTGTTGTACCAGTACCAGGCTGTTTTGACTACTGTGGCTGTATAATAGGTTCTGAAATCAGGTAAAGTGAGGCCTCCCACTTTCTTCTTCTTTTTCAGTAGTGCTTTGCTTATCCGGGGCTTCTTTCCCTTCCATGTGAAATTGGTGATTTGTTTCTCTATCCACTTTAAAGATGACATTGGAATTTGGATCGGAAGTGCATTAAATGTATAGATGGCTTTTGGTAGAATAGACATTTTTACTATGTTAAGTCTTCCTATCCATGAGCAGGGTATGTTTTTCCACTTAAGTATGTCCTTTTGAATTTCTTGTAGTAGAGCTTTGTAGTTTTCTTTGTATAGGTCTTTTACATCCTTGGTAAGATTTATTCCTAAGTATCTTATCTTCTTGGGGGCTACTGTGAATGGTATTGATTTGGTTATTTCCTCTTCGGTGTTCTTTTTGTTGATGTAGAGGAATCCAAGTGATTTTTGTATGTTTATTTTATAACCTGAGACTCTGCCAAACTCTTCTATTAGTTTCAGTAGTTTTCTGCAGGATTCCTTAGGGTTTTCTGTGTATAAGATCATGTCATCTGCAAATAGTGATAACTTTACCTCTTCCTTGCCAATCCGGATACCCTTTATTTCTTTGTCTAGCCTAATTGCCCTGGCTAGGACTTTCAGCACGATGTTGAATAAGAGCGGTGATAAAGGGCATCCTTGTCTGGTTCCCGTTCTCAAGGGAAATGCTTTCAGGTTCTCTCCATTTAGAGTGATATTGGCTGTTGGCTTTGCATAAAAACCTTTATTATGTTGAGGAATTTTCCTTCAATTCCTATTTTGGTAAGAGTTTTTATCATAAATGGGTGTTGGACTTTGTCAAATGCCTTTTCTTCATCAATTGATAAGATCATGTGGTTTTTGTCTTTTGTTTTATTTAAGTGATGGATTACTTTAATGGTTTTTCTGATATTAAACCAGCCTTGCATACCTGGTATAAATCCCACTTGATCAGGGTGAATTACTTTTTGATGTGTTGTTGGATTCTATTGGCTAGAATTTTGTTGAGGATTTTTGCATCAATGTTCATGAGGGATACAGGTCTATAATTTTCTTTTTTTGTAATGTCTTTACCTGGTTTTGGTATCAGGGAGATGGTGGCTTCATAGAATGAGTTGGGTAGTATTCCATCATTTTCTATGCTTTGGAATACCTTCAGAAGTAGTGGTGTTAACTCTTCTCTGAAAGTTTGGTAGAACTCTGCAGTATACCCATCTGGGCCAGGGCTTTTTTTGTTGGGAGTTTTTTGATTACCGTTTCGATCTCTTTTTTTGTTATGGGTCTATTTAGTTGTTCTACTTCTGAATGTGTTAGTTTAGGTAGGTAGTGTTTTTCCAGGAATTCATCCATTTCTCCTAGATTTGCAAATTTGTTAGAGTACAATTTTTCATAATAATCTGAAATGATTCTTTTAATTTCATTTGGTTCTGTTGTGATGTGGTCCTTCTCGTTTCTTATTCGGGTTATTTGTTTCCTTTCCTGTATTTCTTTAGTCAGTCTGGCCAATGGTTTATCGATTTTGTTAATTTTTTCCAACAACCAGCTTTTGGCTTTGTCAATTCTTTCAATTGTTTTTCTGTTCTCTAATTCATTTAGTTCAGCTCTAATTTTTATTATTTGTTTTCTTCTGGAGCCTGATGGATTCTTTTGTTGCTCACTTTGTATTTGTTCAAGTTGTAGGGACAGTTCTCTGATTTTGGCTCTTTCTTCTTTTTGTATGTGTGCATTTATCGATATAAATTGGCCTCTGAGCACTGCTTTTGCTGTGTCCCAGAGGTTTTGATAGGAAGTATTTTCATTCTCGTTGCTTTCTCTGAATTTCCTTATTCCCTCCTTGATGTCTTCTATAACCCAGTCTTTCATCAGGAGGGTATTGTTCATTTTCCAAGTATTTGATTTCTTTTCCCTAGTTTTTCTGTTATTGATCTCTAGTTTTATTGCCTTGTGGTCTGAGAAGATGCTTTGTAATATTTCGATGTTTTGGACTCTGCAAAGGTTTGTTTTATGACCTAATATGTGGTCTATTCTAGAGAATGTTCCATGTGCGCTAGAAAAAAAAGTATATTTTGCAGCAGTTGGGTGGAGAGTTCTGTATAAGTCAATGAGGTCAAGTTGGTTGATTGTTGTAATTAGATCTTCCGTGTGTCTATTGAGCTTCTTACTGGATGTCCTGTCCTTCTCCGAAAGTGGTGTGTTGAAGTCTCCTACTATAATTGTGGAGGTATCTATCTCACTTTTCAATTCTGTTAAAATTTGATTTATGTATCTTGCAGCCCTGTCATTGGGTGCATATATATTTAATATGGTTATGTCTTCCTGATCAATTGTCCCTTTTATCATGATATAGTGTCTTTCTTTATCCTTTGTGGTGGATTTAAGTCTAAAGTCTATTTTGTCAGAAATTAATATTGCTACTCCTCTTCTTTTTTGCTTATTGTTTGCTCGATATACTTTTTTCCATCCTTTGAGTTTTAGTTTGTTTGTGTCTCTAAGTCTAAGGTGTGTCTCTTGTAGGCAGCATATAGATGGATCGTGTTTCTTTATCCAGTCTGAGACTCTCTGTCTCTTTATTGGTGCATTTAGTCCATTTACATTCAGGGTAATTATAGATAAATAAGTTTTTAGTGCTGTCATTTTGATGCCTTTTTATGTGTGTTGTTGACAATTTCATTTTTCCACATACTTTTTTGTGCTGAGGCGTTTTTCTTAGTAAATTGTGAAATCCTCATTTTCATAGTGTTTGACTTTATGTTAGTTGAGTCGTTACGTTTTTCTTGGCTTTTATCTTGAGTTATAGAGTTGTTATACCTTTTTGTGGTTACCTTATTATTTACCCCTATTTTTCTAAGTAAAAACCTAACTTGTATTGTTCTATATCGCCTTGTATCACTCTCCATATGGCAGTTCAGTGCCTCCTGTATTTAGTCCCTCTTTTTGATTATTGTGATCTTTTACATATTGACTTCCATGAGTCCCTGTTATGTGTATTTTTTTTAATTAATCTTAATTTGTTTGTTTTTGTGATTTCCCTATTTGAGTTGATATCAGGACGTTCTGTTTTGTGATCTTGTGTTGTGCTGATATCTGATATTATTGGTTCTCTGACCAAACAATATCCTTTAGTATTTCTTGTAGCTTTGGTTTGGTTTTTGCAAATTCTCTAAACTTGTGTTTGTCTGTAAATATCTTAATTTCGCCTTCATATTTCAGAGAGAGTTTTGCTGGATATATGATCCTTGGCTGGCAGTTTTTCTCCTTCAGTGTTCTGTATATGTCGTCCCATTCCCTTCTTGCCTGCATGGTTTCTGCTGAGTAGTCTGAACTTATTCTTATTGATTCTCCCTTGAAGGAAACCTTTCTTTTCTCCCTGGCTGCTTTTAAAATTTTCTGCTTATCTTTGGTTTTGGTGAGTTTGATGACAATACGTCTTGGCGTTTTTCTTTTTGGATCAATCTTAAATGGGGTTCGATGAGCATCTTGGATAGATATCCTTTCGTTTTTCATGATGTCAGGGAAGTTTTCTGTCAGGAGTTCTTCAACTATTTTCTCTGTGTTTTCTGTCTCCCCTCCCTGTTCTGGGACTCCAATCACCTGCAGGTTATCCTTCTTGATAGAGTCCCACATAATTCTTAGGGTTTCTTCATTTTTTTAAATTCTTTTATCTGATTTTTTTTCAGCTATGTTGGTGTTGATTCCCTGGTCCTCCAGATGTCCCAGTCTGCATTCTAATTGCTCGAGTCTGCTCCTCTGACTTCCTAGTGCGTTGTCTAATTCTGTAATTTTATTGTTAATCTTTTGGATTTCTACATGTTGTCTCTCTATGGATTCTTGCAACTTATTAATTTTTCCACTATGTTCTTGAATAATTTTTTTGAGTTCTTCAACAGTTTTATCGGTGTGTTCCTTGGCTTTTTCTGCAGTTATCCTAATTTCATTTGTGATATCTTTAAGCATTCTGTAAATAAGTTTTTTATATTCTGTATCTGATAATTCCAGGATTGTATCTTCATTTGGGAAAGATTTTGATTCTTTTGTTTGGGGGGTTGGAGAAGCTGTCATGGTCTGCTTCTTTAAGTAGTTTGATATGGATTGTTGTCTCCGAGCCATCACTCGGAAACTAGTTTTTCCAGAAAATCCGCTAAAAAAAAATGCAGCCAGATCCCTATCAGAGTTCTCCCTCTGGCTCAGGCTATTCGGATGTTAATGAAGCCGCCTGGGGAGGGTGGGGGAGGGAACAGAGAGATAGGAGAGTAGCACCTCAGAATATAGCCAGAGTTGCTTGTCTTGCTTGGAATGACTATTATATCTGAGATTCCTGTGGGGCGCGTCGCCTATGTGTGCTGGCTGTGTGGAGATTGCCCCCGGGGGGTCTGGCCCGCTGGAGTCACGGTCAGATCCTCTGCTTCCAGCCCCATGCCCAGCGTCAAGGCTCCCCTACTGGGATGGTGCACTCTTGACTCCAAAATCAGCCGCTGCCTCCCGGGGACTTCTAGTCCCTCCAGCCGCGTGGCCGTGCCGCCTCTGAGAACCAGTTGGGCCGCCTCCCGGGGTTAGTTCAGATGGGTGGAGCAGCTCCCCGTGCTTGTGCCGTGACCGAGTGTCCCGGCTGGGACGCTGTTCTCCCCCGCTCCAATACCAGTCGCTGCCTCCCAGGGACTTCTCTTACTGGCTGCGCGACCCGGCTGGGCCCCTTCCCAGGGTTAGTTCAGGGGGGTGGAGCAGCTCTCCGTGTTTATGCCGTACCTGCGTCCAGTCCAAATCCCGGCAGGACAGTTCTCTGGCTGGGACGCTGCTCTTCCTGCTCCAAGACCAGTCACTGCCTCCTGGGGACTTCTCCTACCGGCTGCTTCCCACGCCGCCCGTGGAACTGGCTGGTCCCCCTCCCGGGGTTAGTTCAGGGGGGTGGAGCAGCTCTCTGTGCTTGTGCCGTATCTGACTGGTACGCTGGCTCCAGGCTCTGGAAACAATCGCTGCTTCCCCGTATTAGTTCGTTCTCCATCTCTAAATCTGTGTTTGTTGTTCAGGGTTCGTAGATTGTTATGTATGTGATCAATTCACTTGTTTTTCCGTGTCTTTGTTGTAAGAGGGATCCTAGCGTCTGCCTAGTCCGCCATCTTGGCTCCGCCTCTCCCCATTGTTATTCTTGATCCCACTGTTGCAGTCACTGTGTCAATCCATCTTGTTGAAGGTCTTCCTCGTTTTCACTGACCCTCTACTTTACCAGGCATGATGTCCTTTTCCAGGGACTGATCCCTATTTATAACATGTCCAAAGTACATGAAACATAGTCTCACCATCCTTACTTCTTAGGGGCATTCTGGTTGTACTTCTTCCAAGGCAGATTTGTTCATTCTTTTGGTAGTCCATGATATATTCAATATTCTTCTCCAACACCACAATGCAAAGGCGTCAATTCTTCTTTGGTCTTTCTTATTCATTGTCCAGCTTTCCTAAAAATATGAGGCGATTCAAAACACCATGGCTTGGGTCAGGCACACCTGAGTCCCAAGGTGACATCCTTGCTTTCCAACACTTTAAAGAGGTCTTTTGCAATGGATTTGCCCAATGCAAGGCGTAGGTTTGTTTTTTGACTGCTGCTTCCATCGGTGTTGATTGTGGATCCTAGTAAGATGAAATCCTTGACAACCTCAATCTCCTCTCCATTTATCATGATGTTCCTAATTGGTCCAGTTGCGAGGATTTTTGTTTTCTTTATGTTGAGGTGTAATCCATACTGAAGGCTGTAGTCTTTGATCTTCATCAGTACGTGGTTCAAGTCCTCTTCACTTTTAGGAAGCAAGGTTGTGTCATCTGCATAATTCAGGTTGTGAATGAGTCTTCCTCTAGTCCTGATTTCCTGTTCTTCTTCACATAGTCCACCTTCTTGCATTATTTGCTCATCATACAGATTGAATAGGTATGGTGAAGGGATACAACCCTCATGCATACCTTTCCTGGCTTTAACCCACACAGTATCCCCTTGTTCTTTTTGAACGATTCCCTCTTGATCCACAGACAGATTGCTCATGAGCAGAATTACTTGTTCCGGAATTCCCATTTTCCGCAAAATTATCCATAATTTGTTATGATCCACACAGTCACAAGCCTGTGCATAGTCAATAAAACGCAGGTAAACATCTTTCTTGTGATCACTGCTTTTGGCCAGGATTCATCTAGACATCAACAGTGATATCCCTGGTTCCATGTCCTCTCATAAACCCACCTTGAATTTCTGGCAGTCCCCTGTCAATATACTGCTGCATCCACTTTTTGATGGTGCTCACCAAAATGTTTTCACCATAGACTCCTTCAGTATTGCACCTTGGGGCTTGAATTGTTTGTTCGGTTCTTTCAGCTTGAGAAATGCCGAGTGTGTTCTTTCTTTAACTCCAAGACTTTGCACATTTCACTATAAGACTATATATTGTCTTCCTGAGTTGCCCTTTGAAATCTTCTATTCAGCTGTTTTACTTCGCCATTTCCTCCATTCTCTCTAGTTACTCGATGTTCAAGAGCAAGTTTTAGAGTCTCTTCTGACATCATTTTGGTCTTTTCTTTCTTTCCTGTTTTTTTAATGACCTGGTGCCTCCTTAATGTATGATGCCGTTGATGTCATACCACGACTTGTTAAAAGTGGTTGCTGTAGTACACCAACAGGGAATTGCCAAAAATTCAACCCAGATTTAGAAGAGGACGTGGGAGCAGGTATATCATTGCTGATGTCAGAAGGATTCTGGCTGAAAGCAGAGAATACTGGAAGGATGTTTATCTGTGTTTTATTGACTATGCAAAGACATTCAACTGTGTGAATCAGAACAAATTATGGATAACACTATGAAGAATGGGAATTCCAGGACACTTAATTATGTTAGTGAGAAACCTGTATGTAAAGCAACAGGCAGTCCTTCAAACAAATCAAGGGGATCCTCTGGGGTTAAAAATGAGGAAAAGTGTGGGTCAAGGTTACATCTTTTCACCATACTTATTAAATCTGTATGCTGAGCAAATAATCCTAGAATCTGGAGTATTTGAAGAAGAACAGAGCATCAGGACTGGTGAAAGACTCATTAAAAACCTGTGTTACACAGATGACACAACATTGCTTGCTGAAAGTGAAGAGGACTTGAAGTACTTAATGAGGACGTTCAAAAACCACAACCTTCAGTATGGATAACACTTTGACATAAAGAACACAAAAATCCACACAACTGAGCCAATAAACAACATGATGATAATTGGAGAAAAGTTTGAAGTCAAGGATTTCATTTTACCTGGATCCACAATCAACACCCAAGGGAGCAGCAATCAAGAAATCAAAGGGTGCATTGCACTGGGCAAATCTGCTGCAGAAGACCTCTTTAAACTGTTAAAAAACAAAGATGTCACTTTAAGGACTAAGTTCACCTGACTCAAGCCATGGTGTTTTCAGTCACCTCATATGAATGGGAAAGTTGGACAATGAATAAGGAAGGCTAAAGAAGAATTCATGCCTTTGAGTTATGGTGTTGGCAAGGAATGTCAAATATACCATGGACTGCCAAAACAACAAACAAATATGTCTTGGAAGAAGTAAATCCAGAATGGTCCTTAAAGCAAGATGGCGAGACTTCATCTCACATAGTATGGACAAGTCATCAGCAAGAACCAGTCCCTGGAGAAGGGCATTATGCTTGTTAAAGTAGAAGGTCATTGAAAAGAGAAAGATCCTCAACGGGATAGATTGACACAGTGGAGGCAACAATGGCCTCAAGCATAACAACAATCCTGGTGCAAGACCAGGCAGTGTTTACACAGGTAAACATCTTTCTGGCATTCTCTGCTTTCAGCCAGGATCCATCTGACATCCCTGGTTCCACCTCCTCTTCTGAATCCAGCTTGAATTTCTGGCAGATCCCTGTCGATGTACTGCTGTGACTGCTTTTGAATGATCTTCAGCAAAATTTTACTTTTTTCTGCTATTAATGACATTGCTCGATAATTTCCACATTCTGTTGGGTCACCTTTCTTTGGAATAGGCATGCATATAGATCTATTCCAGTTTGTTGGCAAGGTAACTGTCTTTCAAATTTCTTGGCATAGATGAGTGAGCACTTTCAGCATTGTATCCATTTGTTAAAACATCTCAGTTGGTATGCTGTCAATTTCTGGAGCTTTTATTTTTTTTAACAGTGACTTCAGTGCAGCTTGGACTTCTTTATTCTGTTCCATTGGTTCCTGATCATAGGCTGGCTGCCTCCTGAAATGGTTGAACGTCGACCAATTCATTGTGGTATAATGTCTCTGTGTCTTCTTTTCATCATCTTTTGATGCTTCCTGTGTCGTTTAATGTTTTCCCTGTAGAATCCTTCACTATTGGAACTCGAGGATTGAATTTTCTTTTTCAATTCTTTCATCTTGAGGAATGTCGAGCGTGTTCTTCCTTTTTGGTTTTCTATCTCCAGGTCTTTGCACACGTTATTTACAGAGATTGCATAATAGAATTTTGCAAGGCCAACAACTTCTTCATTACATTTTCCTTTTTTCACCAGCATAAATGTTGACTATAAACGTAGACCTCACCAGATGAAATACACAGGCTTCAAATTTGCTACATCTGTGGAAAGAGATGATGGAGAAGCTCAACATCATCAGTCAGAATAAGGCCCAGGCTGACTGTGGAACAGGTCATCAATTGCTCCTATGTAAGTTCAAATTGAAACAGTAGAAAATTAGAACAAGTCCACTAAAGCCAAATTACAGTCTTGAGTATATCCCACCTGAACTTAGGGATCATTTCAAAAATCGATTTGATGCATTGAACACTAATGATCGAAGACCAGAGAAGTTGTGAAATGACATCAAGGACATCATACATGAAGAAAGCAAGAGGTCGTTAAGAAAGACAGGAAAGAAAGAAAGGACCAAAATGGATGTCAGAAGAGACTCTGAAACTTGCTCTTGGATGTACAGTAGCTAAAGTAAAAGGAAGAAATGATGAAGTAAAAGAGCTGAACAGAAGATTTCAAAGGGCAACTAAAGAATACAAAGGAAAGTGTTATAATGACATGTGCAAAGACCTGGGGATAGAAAAAGGAAAGGGAAGAGCACGTTTGGCATTCCTCTCATGGTAATATAATTAGGATACAAAGTAGAGTTAATCTCCTTAGTCTTTGTTACAACTTACACTTTCCCCAAGTCCTTGAGGTGAAGAGGCGCATGTGACTGTTTTCAGTTGGGCAGCAAATTCCACAATCACAAAATGCCAACTTAACTGCCTATTGAATTTAAAGGCACTTACGTGGCAGCAGACAGCAGGATACCCACATTTCCCAACCAAACCCATAGCCGTCTAGTGGATTCCGACTCATAACGACCCTATAGAACAGAGTAGAATTTCCCCATAGGGTTTCCAGGGAGCAGCTGATGGATTCAAACTGCTAACCTTTTGATTAGCAGCTGAGTTCTTAACCACTGTGCTACCAGAGCTCCACGTTTCTCAATACAGCAATGTAAAAGAAGTTCTGTTCCAGTCCTCTCTCTGTCTCTGTTTCTGTCTTTAGAGATGTGGATAGGTGGATGGATGGATGGACGGACGGACGGACGGACGGACGGACGGACGGACGGACGGATGGACGGATGGATGGGTGGAGAGACAGACAGACAGACAGACAGACAGGTAGTTGCTACGTGCCATCAAATCAATTCCAACTCATAATGACCTCATTTGTTACACAGTAGAACTGTCCCATAGGGTTTTCTTGGCTGTAATCTCTAGTAGAGCAGATTGCTAGGTCGTTCTCCCACAGAACTATGAAATGGATTTGAACAACTAATGTTTTGCTTAGCAGCCAAGTGTTTAACTGTAGAGCCACCAGGGCTCCTTGATAGATAGGTTACCCCAGTGCTGTCGAGTCAATTCGCAGTCGTAGTGACCCTATAGGACAGAGTAGAACTGCCCCATAGAGTTTCCAAGGAGCCCCTGGCAGATCCAAACTTCCGACCTTTTGGTTCCCAGCCGTGGCACTGATCCACTACACCACCAGGATTTCCATAATACACAGTTTAGACATATATCTCTCTGTCTGTCTGTAATAGCTGTGGTTTAAGAAAGAATACTCCCAAAAGCAGTGGCGTCACCAGGATTGGTGTGACTCAGTGGTATAAGTCATGTTGTTACCCCCCCATTCTAGTTGTCACAATGTTGTAACTAAAACACCAGTAAATTTGTCAAAATCAGCAACTATAAAAACTCCAGTAGCAAGGAAAAGAGCAGCACATGTTTGTAGCGCATGCATATGAAGACTCATGATTTGAAGCATCATTATAATTGTTTAATATTGACAGCTCTGACCAGAGCACCTTCAAAGGCAGAAAAGTTAATTAGCATAAACTAGCATTTTGCTCATATGCAAGTTCAAGCTGAAACTGAAGAAAATCAGATCAAGTCCACAAGAGCCAAAATATGACCTTGAATATATCCCACCTGAATTTAGAGACCATCTGAAGAATACATTTGACACATTGAACACTAGTGACCGCAAACCAGACGAGCTGTGGAATGACATCAAAGACATCATCCATGAAGAAAGCAAGAAGTCACTGAAAAGACAGGAAAGAAAGAAAAGACCAAAATGGATGTCAGAGGAGACTCTGAAACTTGCTCTTGAGCCTTGAGCAGCTAAGGCAAAAGGAAGAACTGATGAAGTAAAAGAACTGAACAGAAGATTTCAAAGGGCCTCTGGAGAAGACAAAGTATTATAATGATATGTGCAAAGAGCTGGAGATGGAAAACCAAAAGGGAAGAACACGCTTGGCATTTCTCAAGCTGAAAGAACTGAAGAAAAAATTCAAGCCTCGAGTTGCAATAGTGAAGGATTCTATGGGGAAAATATTAAACGACGCAGGAAGCATCAAAAAAGATGGAAGGAATACAAAGAGTCATTATACCAAAAAGAATTAGTTGATATTCAACCATTTCAAGAGATGGCACATGATCAGGAACCGATGGTACTGAAGGAAGAAGTCCAAGCTGCTCTGAAGGCACTGGCGGAAAACAAGGCTCCAGGAATTGATGAAATATCAACTGAGATGTTACAACAAACAGATGCAGCACTGGAGGTGCTCACTCGTCTATGCCAAGAAATATGGAAGACAGCTTCCTGGCCAAATGACTGGAAGAAATCCATATTTATGCCTATTCCCAAGAAAGGTGATTCAACCAAATGTGGAAATTATAGAACAATATGATTAATATCACACGCAGGCAAAATTTTGCTGAAGATCATTCAAAAACGGCTGCAGCAGTATGCCGACAGGGAAATACCAGAAATTCAGGCCGGTTTCAGAAGAGGACATCGAACCAGGGATATCATTGCTGATGTCAGATGGATCCTGGCTGTAAGCAGAGAATTCCAGAAGGATGTTTACCTGTGCTTTATTGACTATGCAAAGGCACTCGACTGTGTGGATCATAACAAACTATGGATAACATTGCGAAGGATGGGAATTCCAGAACACTTAATTGTGCTCATGAGAAACCTTTACATAGATCAAGACGCAGTTGTTCGGACAGAACAAGTGCATACTAATTGGTTTAATGTCAGGAAAGGTGTGCGTCAGGGTTGTATTCTTTCAACATACCTGTAAATGTGTATGTTGAACAAACAATACAAGAAGCTGGACTATATGAAGAAGAATGGGGCATCAGAATTGGAGGAAGACTCATTATCAGCCTGCGTTATGCAGATGACACAACCTTGCTTGCTGAAAGTGAAGAGAACTTGAAGCACTTACTAATGAATATCAAAGACCACAGCTTTCAGTATGGATTACACCTCAATATAAAGAAAACAAAAATCCTCACAACTGGACCAATGAGCAACATCATGATAAATGGAGAAAAGATTGAAGTTGTCAAGGATTTCATTTTACTTGGATCCACAATCAACGGCCATGGAAGCAGCAGTCAAGAAATCAAAAGACGCATTGTGTTGGGCAAATCTGCTGCAAAGGACCTCTTCAAAGTGTTGAAGAACAAAGAAGCCACACTGAAGACTAAGGTGCACCTGACCCAAGCCATGGTATTTTCTATCACATCATAAGCATGTGAAAGCTGTACACTGAATAAGGAAGGCTGAAGAAGAGTTGACGCCTTTGAATTGTGGTGTTGGTGAAGAATATTGAATATACCATGGACTGCCAAAAGAACGAACAAATCTGTCTTGGAAGAAGTGTGGCCAGAATGCTCCTTATAGGCAAGGATGGTGAGACTGCGTCTCACATACTTTGGACATGTTGTCAGGAGAGATCAGTCCCTGGAGAAGGACATCATGCTAGGCAGGGTACAGGGTCAGTGGAAAAGAGGAAGATGCTCAATGAGATGGATTGACGCAGTGGCTGCAACGATGAGCTCAAGCATAACAACGATTGTAAGGATGGCGCAGTACTGGGCACTGTTTCGATCTGTTGTGCGTAGGGTTTCTATGAGCCGGAACCAACTCGATGGCACCTAACAACAACGTAGCGCTGTAGGTATACGGATACATGGAACATGGGCTTATGAAAACTTTTTTGTTTTTATGATTACCTACAGGGATTTTTTGTTAAAAATAATAAATTTCTGCTGAAATACTGCACAAAAATTTTATACACAATCAGTTTGATGTCACCCCATCTGATAATGTTAGATCTGCTGCCCCCCCACCCACATCCACCCAATGAAGTTGTCACTGCCCAAAACATGGAATAAGAGCCAATGTGATATTTTCTAAATTTTCAAGAGGACTGAGAGATGGATACTCTCATCACTTCCTCTTTTCACATAAAATTTATAAAGCAATCAGCAAAAATAAAAATAAAAAATATAGAATGTAATTTAGAACAAGGGTTGGGCACCACCATAACCTCTACTGATATGGTGACATGAGGAAGAATAAATAGGAATATTCAAAGGCATGGAAAACACCGAAACCTTGAGGAGGGAGCTTCAGACACGGAGAGATCTGTGGCAGGGGGGTGTTTTGATGGTGTTAGTTGCCCTGGAGTCGGCTACAACTCATGGTAACCGTATGTACAACAGAATGAACTGTCGCCCAGTCCTGTGTCATCTTCATGATGAGTGGTATGTTTGAATCCATGGTTGTGACTGTTGCAATAATCCATCTCATGGAGGATTCCCTCTATTTTACCAAAAACAATGTCCTTCTCCAGCGATTTGTCTTTCCTGATGATGTGACCAAAGTAAGCAACACATGCATATGAGGCAGTTGAAAAGACTGTGGTTTGGGCGTTCTGACACTCTAAAATAAAAAAGGCTAGAACATTGTGAGAAAAGTAGATGGGGTGAATTTTTTATATGGGTTTTGAGGGCAGGATGTATATTCGGATTATGCAGAGAGGAAAAGCTAAGAGGTGTGTAATGGTTAAGGTTAAGTGTCAGCTTGACTGGGCCATGGTTCACAGGGTCCGGCAGTTATGTAATGATGTAATTTGGCAGACATTGGACTGATTGCCGTTCCAGAATGTAATCACCTCCCATGATGAGATCTGTTATAATGCAATCACCTCCATGATGAGATCTGCTATGCGCAGCCAATTGGTTGTAAGAGGAGTTTCCTTGGGGGTGTGGTGTGCATCAATATATATGAACATTCTGGTAAAGCTCACTCCCTTTTGCTCTCACTGAATCCTGAATATACCTTGTCATAATCTGAGAGAACACAGCCTAAGACAAGGTGGAAGAGAGGAATGATGTCCTCCTGCCCAAAATTTAGTTCCCATTCTGGTTAGTCGTTTTCTGAGAGCCTTACAGGTGAAAATTTTCCCAGGGACCATCAGGTTCTAGATCAGGTCTTTCAAGAGGTGCTTCAGAGTCCTCTGAGATGGCCCAACGCTGAGGGGTAGCTACATACCTGGGACCAGGGAGTAAAGTTTTGTGCCTGAAGCTCCAACCCCCATTCCCAAGACCAACACAAATGTTGTTTATGTTGCACATTACTCTACTCAGAAAAGTGCCATACATATATCATCTTTGTGAAGGCACCTTCCCGAGTAGGGCACTGCACACAGTATAGCTGAACGTGTTGAAAATGCCCAATTTCCAATGCAGATTTCATGACACCACCCCACACACATGATGTGACACCTGTACCCAGGATTTAGCCATAAGACCTAGGAAATGCCCAACTCATTGTCACGAATCCTGAACTGTGGTTTCTTTTTGTCCATCCACCCTTCATATAAAACTAAGAAATAAGTGAATAAACCCATAAAAATAACTAAACAATAAATAATTAAAAGTGTCAAAGAAACTAACAGAGCTGATTCTAGCTAACCATGCTTAACCCCTAATATTTGATGACTTCAAATACGATTAAAGGTGAATTTTTAAAAAGGGAGAAATTTGGTCCTGCACAGAGGAAAATCAATGAGAAGACTAGGCAGGCCCCAATACCACACTGCAAACTGTGGTCCCATATACTCAGGCCCCTTTTGAAGAAAGTGATATGAACCCCCCAGGACATACACGTGAATGTTTCCTAGGGGCCCCCTGCCCTAGATATTACCCCACAGAAGGCTATTAAAAAGGTCCCTGGATATACTTCAATGCAAATCATGGCACCTGTGTGCCAGCAGCCGCACTCCCTCTCCCAGGGTCACCAACTGTGTCGTACATGTCATGCATTACTTCTCTCAAAGAAGCAACCATCATGTTTCTATCCACATGGATGGCACCTCCTTAAGTGAGGCACTGCATACAGTAGGGGTAGAGGTGGTGATCCTGTCCAAAGCCAACGTCTGCCACCACACCATGTCAATCAATGCCCCAACAATGCACTCCTTGTGGGACCAGCAGGATGGACCCAAAGAATCTGGAAAACCATTACCTGGTCTCTCTCCTTCACCCCTCCTTGAGTGTACCTCCCCTCCACCTGTTTCCAATAGATGGTTTCTTGGCCTCTGGACTCTGCGCCTTCCTCATGATAGTTGTTATGCTTAAGCCCGTTGTTTAGCCACTGTGTCAATCTATCTCGTTGAGGGCTTTCCACCTTTTGACCGACCCTCTGCTTTACCAACTGCTTTTGAAAGATCTTCAGCAAAATTTTACTTACCTGTGATGTCAGTGATATTGTTCGATGATTTCCAAATTTGGTTGGATCATCTTTTTTGGAAAAGCCATAAATATGGAGGTGACTCGATGGCAAATGGTTTCCAGTTGGTTGGCCAGCTAGCTGTCCTCCAAATTTCATGGCATAGATGAGTAAGCACTGCCAACCCTGCATCCATTTGTTGAAACATCTCAATTGGTATACCATCAATTCCTGGACCCTTGTTTTCACCAATGTCTTCATTGAACCTTGGTCTTATTCCTTCAGTACTATCCGTTCTTGATCATATGCTACCTCCTGAAATGACTAAACAACAACCAGTTCTTCCTGGCACAGTAAGTCTGTGTATTCCTTCCATCTTCTTTTGACGCTTCCTATGTCGCTCGGTATTTTTCCCACGTGTTGTTGTTGTTACGTGCCGATGAGTCGGTTCTGACTCCTAGTGACTCTACACAGAACAGAATGAAACAGTACTGGGTTCTACAACATCCTCACAATCATTGTTATTCTTGAGCCAATTGTTGCAGCCACTGTGTCAATCCATCTTGTTGAGAGTCTTCCTCATTTTCGCTGACTCTCTACTTTACCAGGCATGACATCCTTCTCCAAGGACTGATCCCAACTGATAACATGTCCAAAGTATGTGAAACATAGTCTCACCATCCTTGCTTCCTAGGGGCATTCTGCTAGTACTTCTTCCAAAGCAGATTTGTTCATTCTTTTGGCAGTCCATGATATATTCAATATTCTCCGACACCACAATTCAAAGGCTTCAATTCTCCCGTCTTTCTTATTCATTGTCTAGCTTTCCTATGCATATGAGGCGATTGAAAATACCATGGCTTAGGTCAGGCACACCTCAATCCGAAGATGACATCCTTGCTTTTCAACACTTTAAACAGGTCCCTTGCAGCAGATTTACCGAATACAATGCGTGTTTTGATTTCTTGACTGCTGCTTCCATGGCTGTTGATTGTGGATCCAAGTAAAATGAAATCCTTGACAACTTCAGTCTTTTCTCCGTTTATCATGATGTTGCTCATTGGTCCAGTTGTGAGGATTTTTGTTTTCTTTATGTTGAGGTGTAATCTATACTGAAGGCTGTGGTCTTTGGTCTTCATCAGTAAGGGGTTCAAGTCCTCTTCACCGTTAGGAAGCAAGGTTGTGTCATCTGCATAATTCAGGTTGTTAATGAGTCGTCCTCTAGTCCTGATCTCCTGTTCTTCTTCACAAAGTCCACCTTCTCGCATTATTTGCTCATCGGTATGGTGAAATGATACAACCCTGACACACACCTTTCCTGACTAACCCACACAGTATCCCCTTGTTCTTTTTGAACAACTCCCTCTTGATCCACAGACAGATTCCTCATGAGCAGAATTAATTTTTCAGGAATTCCCATTCTTTGCAATGTTATCCATAATTTGTTATGATCCACGCAGTCAAATGCTTCTGCGTAGTCAATAAAACACAGGTAAGCATCTCTCTGGTGTTCACTGCTTTCAGCCAGGATTCATCTAGACATCAACAATGATATCCCTGGTTCCACGTCCTCTTCTAAATCCACCTTGAATTTCTGGCAGTCCCCTGTTGATATACTGCTGCAGCCACTTTTGGATGATCCTCAGCAAAATATTTTCACCATAGAATCCTTCAATACTGCAATATGGGGCTTGAATTGTTTGTTCAGTTCTTTCAGCTTGAGAAATGCCGAGTGTTTTCTTTCTTTAACTTCAAGTCTTTGTACATGTCATTATAATACTATATATTGTCTTCTTGAGCTGCACTTTGAAATCTTGTGTTCAGCTGTTTTACTTCACCGTTTCCTCTGTTCGCTCTAGTTACTCAACATTCAAGAGTAAGTTTCAGAGTCTCTTCTGACATCATTTTGATCTTTTCTTTGTTTCCTGTTTTTTTTAATGACTTGGTGCCTCCTTCACTATATGATGCCCTTGATGTCATCCCACAACTTGTCAATAGTGGTTCCTGAAGTACATCCACAGGGACCTGCCAAAAATTCAAGCCAGATTTAGAAGAGGATGTGGGAGTAGGTATATCATTGCTGATGTCAGACGGATTCTGGCTGAAAGCAGAGAATACCAGAAGAATGTTTATCTGTGTTTTATTGACTATGCCAAGACATTTGACTGTGTGAATCAGAATGAATTATGGACAACGTTATGAAGAATGGGAATTCCAGAACACTTAACTGTGTTCATGAGAAAGGTGTACGTAGAATAAGAATCAGTCGTTAAAACAGAACAAGGGATACTCTGTGGTTAAAAATGAGGAAAAGTGTGGGTCAAGGTTGCATCTTTTCACCGTACTTATTTAATCTGTATGCTGAGCAAATAATCCTAGAATCTGGACTATATGAAGAACAGGGCATCAGGATTGGTGAAAGATTCATTAACAACCTGTGTTACAAAGATGACAAAACATTGCTTGCTGAAAGTGAAGAGGACTTGAAGTACTTAGTGAGGACGTTCAAAGTTCATAGTCTTCAGTATGGATTACACTTTGACAGAAAGAAAACAAAAATCCTCACAACTGAACCAATAAAAAAAAACATGATAAATGGAGAAAAGATTGAAGTCAAGGATTTCATTTTACTTTGATCTACAATCAACACCCATGGGAGCAGCAATCAAGAAATCAAAGGGTGCATTGCACTGGGCAAATCTGCTGCAGAAGACCTCTTTAAACTGTTGAAAAACAAAGATGTCACTTTAAGGACTAAGTTCGCCTGACTCAAACCATGGTGTTTTCAGTCACCTAATATGCATGGGAAAGTTGGACAATGAATAAGGAAGGCTAAAGAAGAATTGATGCCTTTGAGTTATGGTGTTGGCAAGAAATGTCAAATATACCATGGACTGCCAAAATAACAAAAGAATCTGTCTTAGAAGAAGTACATCTAGAATGGTTCTTAAAGCAAGGATGGCGAGACTTCATCTCACATAGTATGGACAAGTCATCAGGAACAATCAGTCCCTGGAGAAGGACTTCATGCTTGTTAAAGTAGAAGGTTATCAAAAAGGAGAAAGACCCCCAACGAGATAGATTGACACAGTGGAGGTAACAATGGGCTCAAGCATAACAACAATCCTGAGGATGACACAAGACCAGGTAGTGTTTACACAGGTAAACATCTTTCTGGTATTCTCTGCTTTCAGCCAGGATCCATCTGACATCCCTGGTTCCACCTCCTCTTCTGAATCCAGCTTGAACTTCTGGCAGATGCCTGTCGATACACTGCTGTGTCCGCTTTTGAATGATCTTCAGAAAAAGTTTACTTCTGTCTGCTATTAATGATAATAGTGCTCAAGAATTTCCACATTTGGCTGCGTCACCTTTCTTTGGAATAGGCAGACATATGGATCTATTTCTGTCGGTTGGCCAGGTAGCTGTCTTTCAAATTTCTTGGCATAGATGAGCAAGTACTTCTAGCACTGTATTTATTTGTTGAAACATCTCAGTTGATATTCTTTCAATTTCTGGAGTCTTTTTTTTTTTTTTGCCAGTGACTTCAGTGCCGCTTGGACTTCTTCATTCAGTACCATTGGTTCCTGATCATAGGCTGACTGCCTCTTGAAATGGTTGAACATCGACCAATTCTTTTTGGTATAGTGACTCTATCTTCTTTCCATCTCGTTTTGATGCTTCCTGTGTTGTTTAATGTTTTCCCTGAAGAATCTTTCAATATTAGAACTCGAGAATTGAATTTTTTTCTTCAATTCTTTCATCTTGATGAATGCTGAGCGTGTTCTTCCTTTTCGGCTTTCTATCTCCGTGTCTTTGCACACATTATTGCCACAGCGTGCATGATAGAATTTTGCAATACCAACGAATTCTTCATTGCATTTTCCTTTTTTCACCAGTATAAATGGTGACTATAAAAGTGAACCTTTCCAGATGAAATACACAGACTTCAAATTGGTTATATTTCTGGAAAGAGATGATGGAAAAGCTCAACATCATCTTTCAGAATAAGGCCCGGGGCTGACTGTGGAACAGATCATCAATTGCTCCTATGCAAGTTCAAATTGAAACAGTAGAAAATTAGAAAAAGTCCACTAAAGCCAAAGTACAATCTTGAGTGTATCCCACCTGTATTTAGAGACCATTTCAAGAACTGATTTGATGCATTGTACACTAATGATCGAAGACCAGGGAAGTTTTGGAATGACATCAAGAACATCATACATGAAGAAAGCAAGAGGTCATTAAGAAAGACAGGAAAGAAAGAAAGGACCAAAATGGATGTCAGAAGAGACTCTGAAACTTGCTCTTGGATGTAGAGTAGCTAAAGCAAAAGGAAGAAATGATGAAGTAAAAGGGCTGAATAGAAGATTTCAAAGGGCGCCTAAAGAATACAAAGGAAAATATTATAATGACATGTGCGAAGACCTGCAGATAGAAAAATTAAAGGGAAGAGTATGTTTGGCATTTCTCTCATGGTAATATTATTAGGATACAAAGTTAATTTCCTTAGTCTTCGTTACAACTTACACTTTCCCCAAGTTCTTGAGGTGAAAAGGAGCATGTTACTGTTTTCAGTTAGGCAGCAAATTCCACAATCACAAAGTACCACCTTAACTGCCTATTGGATTTAAAGGCACTTACATAGCAGCAGACAGCAGGATACTCACATTTCCCAGCCAAACCCATTGCCGTCAAGTGGATTCTGACTCTTAACGACCCTATAGGACAGAGTAGAATATCCCCATAGGGTTTCCAGGGAATGGCTGATGGATTCAAACTGCTAACCTTTTGATTAGCAGCTGAGGTCTTAACCACTGTGCTACCAGGGCTCCACATTTCTCAACACAGCAATGTAAAAGAAGTTCTGTTCCAGTCCTCTCTCTGTCTCTGTTTCTGTCTTTAGAGATATGGACAGAGAGTTGGATAGATGGATGGACGGAAGGACAGATGGATGGATGGACGGATGGATGGATGGAAGGAAGGAAGGATGGAAGGAAGGAAGGATGGACGGACGGACAGACGGACGGACGGATGG
This sequence comes from Elephas maximus indicus, assembly GCF_024166365.1. Taxonomy (NCBI): domain Eukaryota; kingdom Metazoa; phylum Chordata; class Mammalia; order Proboscidea; family Elephantidae; genus Elephas; species Elephas maximus. Next base: position 9,252,272 of record NC_064846.1, on the reverse strand, counting down.
ATGGACGGAGGGATGGATGGATGGACGGACGGATGGACTGGCGGGCGGGCGGACGGACGGATGGACGGACGGACAGACGGATGGATGGATGAAGGATGGATGGATGGAGAGACATATAGACAGATAGACAGTTTTTACATGCCATCAAATCAGTTCTAACTCATAATGACCCCATGTGTTACAGTGTAGAACTGTCCCATAGGGTTTTCTTGGCTATAATCTATAGTAGAGCAGATTGTTAGGTCTTTCTCCCACAGAACTGTGGGATGGATTGAAAGGCCAATCTTTTCTTGGCAGCCGAGTGTTTAACTATAGAGCCACCAGGGCTCCTTGATAGATACATTGCCCCAGTGCTGTTAAGTTGATTCCCATTCATAGCAACCCTATAGGACAGAGTAGAATTGCCCCATATAATTTCCAAGGAGCCCCTGGCAGATCCGAACTGCCGACTCTTTGGTTACCAGCCATGGCTCTTAACCACTACGCCAACAGAATTTCCATAATAGATAGTTTAGACAGATATCATTCTCTATGTTTGTAATAGCTGTGGCTTAAGAAAGAATACCCCCAAAAGCAGTGGTGTCACCAGGATTGGTGTGACTCAGCACTATAAGTCATATTGTTACCCCCCCATGCTAATTGTCACAATATTGTAGCTAAAACACCAGTAAATGTGTCAAAATCAGCAACTATAAAAACACCGGTAGCGAGGAAAACAGCAGCACATGTTTGTACCACATGCATATGAAAACACATGATTTGAAGCAGCATTATAATTGTGTAATAATGACAGCTCTGTCCAGAGCAGCTTCAAAGACTCAAAAAGTAAAATGCATATTGTTAGAGCCTTGTAGGTATATGGGTACATGTAATATGGGCTTATGAAAAAAATTTTGTTTTTATAACTAACTACAGGGATATTTTTATTAATAATACTAAATTTCTGCTGAAATGCTGCAGAAAAAATTCATAGACAATCATTTTGATGTCATCCCCTCTGAGAACGTCAGATCTGCTACTCCCCACCCCTGCCTCCACCCAATGAAGATGCTACTGCCCAAAACATGGAAAGAGAAGAGCCAATGTGATATTTTATAAATTTTCAAGAGGACTGAGAGATGGATACTCTCATCACTTCCTCTTTTCACATAAAATTTATAAAGCAATGAGATAAAAATAAAAATATATATATATATATATATATACAAAGAGTGTAATTGAGAACAAGGTTTGGGCACCACCTTAACCCCTACTGATATGATGACGTCAGGGAGAATAAATAGGAATATTCAAAGGCGTGGGGGACACCGAAACCTTGAGGAGGGAGCTTCAGCCAGGGAGAGATCTGTGGCAGGGGGGTGTTTTGATGGTGTTAGTTGCCCTGGAGTCGGCAACAACTCCTGGTAACCGTATGTACAACAGACTGAACCATTGCCCAGTCCTGTGTCATCTTCATGATGAGTGGTATGTTTGAATCCATTGTTGTGGCTGTTGCAATTATCCATCCCATGGAGGATTCCCTCTCTTTTATCAAAACCAATGCCCTTTTCTAGCTATTTTTCTTTCCTGATGATGTGACCAAAGTAAGCAACACATGCATGTGAGGCGATTGAAAAGACTGTGGTTTGGGTGTTCAGACATCTAAAAAGGAAGGCTATAACATTGTGAGAAAAGCAGATAGGGTCAATTTTTTTATGGGTTTTGAGGGCAGGATGTATATTTGGATTGTGCAGAGAGGAAAAGCTAAGCGGTGTGTAATGGTTATGTGTCAACTTGACTGGGCCATGGTTCTCAGGGTTTGGCAGTTATGTAATGATGTAATTTGGCAGACATTGGACTGATTGGTGTTCCACAATGTAATCACCTCCCATGATGAGATCTGATATAATGCAATCACCTCCATGATGAGATCCGCTATGAGCAGCCAGCCAGTTGTAAGAGGAGTTTCCTTGGGGGTGTGTCCTGCATCAATATATATGAACATTCTGGCAAAGCTCACTCCCTTTTGCTCACTCTGAATCCTGCATCTAGCTTGTCATAATCGGACCTCTAGTTCTTGGAACTTGAGTTGGCAGCTTACCTGCTGATCTTGGAATTCATCAGCCTCTGAGCCAGTGGCTGGCTCTCTCACCTGCCAGTTGGGTACATCAGCCACTGCAGCTATGTGAGTCAGGAGAAACTTGCATCCTGGTGCCTGATCCACAGACTTGGGACTTGCTGACCTGCACAGACACGTGAGCCATTTCCTTGAGAAACATTTGTCTTTGACCAACACAAATGTTGTTTATGTTGCACATTACGCTACTCAGAAAAGTGCCATACATATATCATCTTTGTGAAGGCACCTTCCCGAGTAGGGCACTGCACACAGTATAGCTGAACGTGTTGAAAATGCCCAGTTTCCAATGGAGATTTCATGATACCACCCCACACACATGGTGTGACACCTGTACCCAGGATTTAGCCATAAGACCTAGGAAATGCGCACCTCATGGTCGAGAGTCCTGAACTGTGGTTCCTTCTTGTCCATCCACCCTTCATATAAAACTAAGAAATAAATGAATGTACTCATAAAAATAACTAAACAATAAATAAGAATTAAAAGTCTCAAAGAGCCAATTCTAGCTTAACCATGCTTAACCCCTAATATTTGATGACTTCAAATAGGATTCAAGATGAATTTTTAAAAAGGGAGAAATTTGGTTCTGCACAGAGGAAAATCAATGAGAAGACTAGACGGACCCCAATACCACACTGCAAGCTTTGGTCCCATATACTCAGGCCCCTTTTGAAAAAAGTGATATGAACCCTCCAGGACATACATGTGAATGTTTCCTAGGGGCCCCCATGCCCTACGTATTACCCCACAGAAGGCTATTATAAAGGTCCCAGGATATACTTCAAAGCAAGGCATGGCACCTGTGTGCCAGCAGCCGCACTCCCTCTCCCAGGGTCGCCACCTGTGTCGTACGTGTCATGCATTACTTCACTCAAGGAAGCAACCATCATTTTTCTATCCACATGGATGGCACCTCCCTAAGTGAGGCACTGCACACAGTAGGGCTGGAGGTGGTGATCCTGCCCAAACTCAACATCTGCCACCACACCATGTCAATCAATGCCCCAACACTGTACTGCATGTGGGACCAGGACGATGGACCCAAAGGATCTGGAAAACCATGACCTGGTCCCTCTCCTTCAACCCTCCTTGGGTATGCATCCCCTCCGCCTGTTTGCAATAGATAGTTTCTTGGCCTCTGGACTCTGCGCCTTCCTCATGATAGTTGTTATGCTTAAGCCCATTGTTGCAGCCACTGTGTCAATCTATCTCGTTGAGGAATTTCCTCGTATTGACCGACTCTTGGCTTTACCAACTGCTTTTGAAAGATCTTCAGCAAAATTTTACTTACCTGTGATGTCAGTGATATTGTTCGATGATTTCCAAATTTGGCTAGATCACCTTTCTTTGAAAAAGGCATAAGTATGGAGTCGACTCGATGGCAAGTGGTTTCCAGTTGGTTGGCCAGCTAGCTGTCCTCCAAATTTCATGGCATAGATGAGGAAGCACTGCCAGCGCTGAGTCCGTTTGTTGAAACATCTCAATTGGTATACCATCAATTCCTGGACCCTTGTTTTTCACCAATATCTTCAGTGAAGCTTGGTCTTCTTCCTTCAGTACTATCCATTCTTGATCATATGCTACCTCCTGAAATGACTGAAGAAAGACCAATTCTTTCTGGTACAGTAAGTCTGTGTATTCCTTCCATCTTCTTTTGACGTTTCTTATGTCGTTCAGTATTTTCCCCATGTTGTTGTTGTTGTTAGGTGCCGCCGAGTCAGTTCTAACTCATAGTGACCCTACAAAGAACAGAATGAAACAGTGCCGGGTCCTGCGCCATCCTCACAATCACTGTTATTCTTGAGCCCGTTGTTGTAGTGACTGTGCCAATCCATCTTGTTGAGGGTCTTCCTCTTTTTTGCTGACCCTCTACTTTACCAAGCATTATGTCCTTCTCCAGGGACTGATCCCTATTGATCACAGTCCAAAGTACGTGAATCATATTCTTGCCATCCTTACTTCTTAGGGGGTTCTGGCTGTACTTCTTCCAAGGCAGATTTGTTCATTCTTTTGCCAGTCCATGATATATTCAATATTATTTTCCAGCACCACAATTCAACGGCGTCAATTCTTCTTCGGTCATTCTTATTCATTGTCCAGCTTTCCTATGCATATGAGGCGATTGAAAATACCATGGCTTGGGTCAGGCACACCTCAGGCCCAAGGTGACATCCTTGCTTTTCAACTCTTTAAAGAGGTCTTTTGCAACAGATTTGCCCAATGCAAAGCGTAGGTTAATATCTTGACTGCTGCTTCCATGGGTGTTGTTTGTGGATCCAAGTAAGATGAAATCCTTGACAACCTCAATCTCCCCTCCATTTGTCATAATGTTGCTAAGTGGTCCAGTTGTGAAGATTTTTGTTTTCTTTTTTTTTTTTTTACATAGAGATGTAATCCATACTGGAGGCTGTGGTCTTTGATCTTCATCAGTAAGTGCTTCAAGTCTTCTTCACTTTCAGCAAGCAAGGTTGTGTCATCTGCATAATTCAGGTTGTTAATGAGTCTTCCTCTAGTCCTGATTTCCTGTTCTTCTTCACATAGTCCACCTTCTTGCATTATTTGCTCATCATAGAGATTGAATAGGTATGGTGAAAGGACACAACTCTGATGCACACCTTTCCTGACTAACCCACACAGTATCCCCTTGTTCTTTTCAAACGACTCCCTCTTGATCCACAGACAGATTCCTCATGAGCAGAATTAATTGTTCCGGAATTCGCATTCGTTGCAATGTTATCCATAATTTGTTATGATCCACACAGTCAAATGCCTCTGCATAGTCTATAAAACACAGGTAAACATCTTTCTGGTGTTCACTACTTTCAGCCAGGATTCATCTAGACATCAACAATGATATCCCTGATTCCATGTCCTCTTCTAAATCCACCTTGAATTTCTGGCAGTCACCTGTCGATATACTGTTGCAGCCAGTTTTGGATGATCCTCAGCAAAATATTTTTGCCATAGAATCCTTCAATACTGCAACTTGGGGCTTGAATTATTTGTTCAGTTCTTTCAGCTTGAGAAATGCTGAGGGAGTTCTTTGTTTAACTCCAAGTCTTTGCACATGTCATTATAATAGTATATATTGTCTTCTTGAGCTGCACTTTGAAATCTTCCGTTCAGCTCTTTACTTCATCCTTTCCTCCGTTTGCTCTAGTTACTCGACATTCAAGAGCAAGTTTCAGAGTCTCTTCTGACATCATTTTGGTCTTTTCTTTCTTTCCTGTGTTTTCAATGACCAGGTGCCTTCTTCATGTATGATGCCCTTGATGTCATCCCACAACTTGTCAAAAGTGGTTGCTGCAGTACATCCACAGGGAACTGCCAAAAATTCATCCCAGATTTAGAAGAGGATATGGGAGGAGGTATATCATTGCTGATGTCAGACGGATTCTGGCTGAAAGCAGAGAATACCAGAAGGATGTTTATCTGTGTTTTATTGACTACCCAAAGACATTTGACTCTGTGAATCAGAAGATATTATGGATAACACTGTGAGGAATAGGAATTCCAGGTCACTTAATTATGTTCATGAGAAACCTGTACATAGAACAACAGGCAGTCATTGAAACAGAACAAGGGGATACTTTGTGTTTAAAAGTGAGGAAAGGTGTGAGTCAAGGTTGCATCTTTTCACCATACTTATTCAATCTGTATGCTGAGCAAATAATCCTAGAATCTGGACTATATGAAGAACAGGGCATCAGGATTGGTGAAAGACTCATTAACAACCTGTGTTATGCACATAACACAATGCTGCTTGTTGTAAGTGAAGAAAACTTCAAGTACTTAATGAGGATGTTCAAAGACCACCGCCGTCAGTATGGATTACACTTTGCAGTAAAGAAAACAAAAATCCTCACAACTGAACCAATAAATAACATCGTGATAAATGGAGAAAAGTTTGAAGTCAAGGATTTCATTTTACTTTGATCCACAATCAACACCCACGGGAACAGCAATGAAGAAATCAAAGGGTGCATTTCACTGGGCAAATCTGTGAAGAAGACCTCTTTAATGTGTTAAAAAACAAAGATGTCACTTTAAGGACTAAGTTGTACCCGACTCAAGCCATGGTGTTTTCTGTCGGCTCACATGCATAGGAAAGCTGGACAATGAATAAGGAAGGCTAAAGAAGAATTGATGCCTTTGAGTTATGGTGTTGGCAAAGAATGTCGAATATACTGTGAACTGCCAAAACAACAAACAAATCTGTCCTGGAAGAAATACATCCAGGAAAAAAAAAAAAATTTTTTTTTTTTTAAAGCAGCCCTTAAATCAAGGATTGTGAGACTTTGTCTCACATAGTATGGACAAATCATCAGGAACAATCAGTCCCTGGAGAAGGACATTATGCTTGTTAAAGTAGAAGGTCATCGAAAAGGAGAAAGATCCTGAATGAGATAGATTGACACAGTGGAGGCAACAATGGGCTCAAGCATAACAACAATCCTGAGGATGACGCAAGACCAGGTAGTGTTTACACAGGTAAACATCTTTCTGGTATTCTCTGCTTTCAGCCAGGATCCATCTGACATCCCTGGTTCCACCTCCTCTTTTGAATACAGCTTGAACTTCTGGCAGATCCCTGTCGATACACTGCTGTGGCCGCTTTTGAATGATCTTCAGAAAAATTTTACTTTTTTCAGCTATTAATGATATTGCTCGATAATTTCCACATCTGGTTGGGTTACCTTTCTTTGGAATAGGCATACATAAGGATCTATTCCAGGCTGTTGGTCAGGTAGCTGTCTTTCAAATTTCTTGGCATAGATGAGTGAGCACTTCCAGCACTGTATCCGTTTGTTGAAACATCTCAGTTGGTATGCTGTCAATTCCTGGAGCCTTTTTTTTTTTTTTGCCAGTGACTTCAGTGCAGCTTGGACTTCTTCATTCAGTACCATTGGTTCCTGATCATAGGCTGGCTGCCTCCTGAAATGGTTGAACGTTGACCAATTCATTTTGGTATAGTGAATCTGTGTCTTCTTTTCATCTTCTTTTGATGCTTCCAGTGTTGTTTAATGTTTTCCCAGCAGAATCCTTCACTATAGGAACTCGAGGATTTAATTTTTTTTTTCAGTTCTTTCATCTTGAGGAATGCTGAGGGTGTTCTTCCTTTTTGGTTTTCTATCTCCAGGTCTTTGCACACCTTATTGCCAGAGATTGCATGATAGAATTTTGCAAGACCAATGATTTCTCCTTTGCATTTTCCTTTTATCACCAGCATAAATGGTGACTATAAACGTGGACCTCGCCAGATGAAATACACAGGCATCAAATTGGCTACATCTGTGAAAAGAGACGATGGAGAAGCTCAACATCATCAGTCAGAATAAGGCCCGGGGCTGACTGTGGAACAGATCATCAATTGCTCCTATGCAAGTTCAAATTGAAACAGTAGAAAATTAGAAAAAGTCCACTAAAGCCAAAGTACAATCTTGAGTGTATCCCACCTGTATTTAGAGACCATTTCAAGAACTGATTTGATGCATTGTACACTAATGATCGAAGACCAGGGAAGTTTTGGAATGACATCAAGAACATCATACATGAAGAAAGCAAGAGGTCATTAAGAAAGACAGGAAAGAAAGAAAGGACCAAAATGGATGTCAGAAGAGACTCTGAAACTTGCTCTTGGATGTAGAGTAGCTAAAGCAAAAGGAAGAAATGATGAAGTAAAAGGGCTGAATAGAAGATTTCAAAGGGCGCCTAAAGAATACAAAGGAAAATATTATAATGACATGTGCGAAGACCTGCAGATAGAAAAATTAAAGGGAAGAGTATGTTTGGCATTTCTCTCATGGTAATATTATTAGGATACAAAGTTAATTTCCTTAGTCTTCGTTACAACTTACACTTTCCCCAAGTTCTTGAGGTGAAAAGGAGCATGTTACTGTTTTCAGTTAGGCAGCAAATTCCACAATCACAAAGTACCACCTTAACTGCCTATTGGATTTAAAGGCACTTACACAGCAGCAGACAGAAGGATACCCACATTTCCCAACCAAACCCATAGCCGTCAAGTGGATTCCGACTCCTAACGGCCCTATGGTACAGAGTAGAATTTCCCCATAGGGTTTTCAGGGAGCGGCTGATGGATTCAAACTGCTAACCTTTTGATTAGCAGTTGAGCTCTTAACCACTGTGCTGCCAGGATTCGACATTTCTCAATACAGCAATATAAAAGAAGTTCTGTTCCAGTCCTCTCTCTGTCTCTGTTTCTGTCTTTAGAGATATGGATGGATGGATGGATGGATGGATGGATGGATGGATGGATGGATGGATGGATGGATGGATGGATGGATGGATGGATGGATGGATGGATGGATGGATGGATGGATGGATGGTTGGATGGAGAGACAGACAGACAGATAGATAGTTATTACATGCCATCAAATCGATTCCAACTCATAATGACCTCATTTGTTACACAGTAGAACTGTCCCATAGGGTTTTCTTGGCTGTAATCTCTAGTAGAGCAGATTGCTAGGTCTTTCTCCCACAGAATTGTGGGATAGATTTGAACCACCAATCTTTTGGCTAGCACCCGAGTGTTTAACTGTAGAGCCACCAGGCCTCCTTGATAGATAGATTGCCCCAGTGCCGTCGAGTCGATTCGCACTTGTACCGACCCTATAAGTCAGAGTAGAACTGCCCCATATAATTTCCAAGGAGCCCCTGGTAGATCCGAACTTCCGACCCTTTTGGTTACCAGCCGTGGCACTTAACCACTACACCACCGGATTTCCATGATAGATAGTTTAGACAGGCAGATATTGCTCTCTGTCTGTCTGTAATAGCTGTGGTTTAAGAAAGAATACCCCCCAAACCAGTGGCATCACCAGGGTTGGTGTGACTCAGTTCTATAAGCCATATTGTTATCCCCCCATGCTAATTGTCACAATATTGTAATTAAAACACCAGTAAATTTGTCAAAATCAGCTACTGTGAAAACACCAGTAGCAAGAAAAACAGTAGCACATGCATATGAAAACACATGACTTGAAGCATCATTGTAATTGTGTCATAATGACAGCTCTGACAGAAGCACCCTCAACGGCTCAAAAAGTACACTGCATATTGTTATAGCCTTGTAGGTATATGGATACATGTAATTTGGGCTTATGAAAATATTTTCTGTTTTTATAACCAACTACATGGTATATTTTTACTAAAAATAATAAATTTCTAATGAAATACTGCACAAAAATTTTATAGGCAATCATTTTGATGTCTCCCGTCTGATAACCTCAGATTAGCTAGCCCCCCACCCCCCTGCATCCACGCAATGAAGATGCCACTGCCCAAAACATGGAAAGAGAAGAGCCAATGTGATACTTTCTAAATTTTCAAGAGGACTAAGAGATGGATACTCTCATCACGTCCTCCTTTCACATAAAATTTACAAAGCAATCAGTTAAAAATAAAAAAAAAAAGTATATAAAGAGTGCAATTGAGATCAAGGTTTGGGCCCCACCTTAACTACTACTGATATGATGACATCAGGTTGAATAAATAGGAATATTCAAAGGCATGGGGAACACCTAAACCTTGAGGAGGAAGCTTCAGCCAGGGAGAGACCTGTGGCAGAGAGGTGTTTTGATGTTTTTAGTTGCCCTGGACTCGGCTACATCTCATGGTAACTTTATGTACAACACAATGAACTGTTGCCCAGTCCTGTCTCATCTTCATGATGAGTGGTTTGTTTGAATCCATGGTTGTGGCTGTTGCAATACTCCATCTCATGGAGGATTCCCTCTATCTTACCAAACATGATGTCCTTTTCTAGCTATTTGTCTTTCCTGATGATGTGACCAAAGTAAGCAACTCAGGCATATGAGGCAATTGAAAAAACTGGTTTGGGTGTTCAGACACTCTAAAAAAGAAGGCTAGAACATTGTGACAAAAGCAGAAAGGGGTGAATTTTTTTTATGGGTTTCGAGGGCAGGATGTATATTTGGATTGTGCAGAGAGGAAAAGCTAAGCGGTGTGTAATGGTTAAGGTTATGTGTCAACTTGACTGGGCCATGGTTCTCAGGGTTTAGCAGTTATGTAATGATGTAATTTGGCAGACATTGGACTGATTGGTATTCCACAATGTAATCACCGCCCATGCTGAGGTCTGATATAATGCAATCACCTCCATGATGAGATCTGCTATGAGCAGCCAGTCAGTTGTAAGAGGAGATTCCTTGGGGGTGTGTCCTGCATCAATATATATGAACATTCTGGCAAAGCTCACTCCCTTTTGCTCACTCTGAATCCTGCATCTAGCTTGTCATAATCTGATTTCTGGTTTTGGGAACTAGAGCCGGCAGCTTACCTGCTGATCTTGGAATACATCAGCCTCTGCAGCCTATGAGCTAGTGGCCTGCTGTCTCACCTGCCAATTGGGTGCATCAGCCACTGCTGGTATGTGAATCAGGAGAAACTTGTAGCCTGGCACCTGATCCACAGACGTGGCACTTACTGGCCTGTACAAACATGTGAGCCATTTCCTTGAGAAAAATCTGTCTTTGAGTACACACACACACACACACACACACACGTCACTGGTTTTGACTCTCTAGAGAACACAGCCTAAGAGAAGGTGGAAGAGCGAAAAGATGTCTTCCTACGCCAAATTTGGTTCCCAGTCTGGTTAGTCGTTTTCTGAGAGCCCTACAGGTGAAAAATTTCCCAGGGACCATCAGATTCTAGATCAGATCTCTCAAGAGGTGCTTCAGAGTCCTCTGAGGTGGCCCAACACTGAGGGGTAGGTACCTGGGATCAGGGAGTAAAGCTGTGTGCCTACAGCTCCAACCGCCATTCCCGTGACCGACACGAATGTTGTTTATGTTGCACATTACTCTACTCAGAAAGGTGCCATACATATATCATCTTTGTGAAGGCACCTTCCCGAGTAGGGCACTGCACACAGTATAGCCGAACGTGTTGAAAATACCAGATTTCCAATGGAGATTTCATGACACCTCCCCACACACATGGTGTGACACCTGTACCCAGGATTTAGCTATAAGACCTAGGAAATGCCCACCTCATTGTCAAGAGTCCTGAACTGTGGTTCCTTCTCGTCCATCCACCCTTCATATAAAACTAAGAAATAAATGAATAAATCCATAAAAATAACTAATCAGTAAATAAGAATTAAAAGTTTCAAAGAAACTAACAGAGCCAGGTCTAGCTTAACCCCTAATATTTGATGACTTCAGATAGGATTAAAGGTGAATTTTTAAAAAGGGAGAAATTTGGTTCTGCACAGAGGAAAATCAATGAGAAGACTAGAGAGGCCCCATGACCACATTGCAAGTTGTGGTCCCATGTACTCAAGCCCCTTTTGAAGAAAATGATATATACCCTCAAGGACATAAATGTGAATGTTTCCTAGGGGTCCCCATGCCCTAGCTATTAGCCCACAGAAGGCTATTAAAAAGGTCCCTGGATATACTTCAGTGCAAATCATGGCACCTGTGTGCCAGCAGCCGCACTCCCTCTCCCAGGGTCTCCACCTGTGTCGTATGTGTCATGCATTACTTCACTCAAAGAAGCAACCATCACGTTTCTATCCACATGGATGGCACCTCCTTAAGTGAGGCACTGCACACAGTAGGGCTGGAGGTGGTGATCCTGCCCAAACCCAACACCTGCCACCATACCATGTCAACCAATGCTCCAACTCTTTCCTGCATGTGGGACCAGCAGGATGGGCTCAAAAGATCTGGAAAACAAGACCTGCTCCTCTCTCTCCTTTACCTCTCCTTGAGTGTGCATCCCCTGCACCTGTTTGCATTAGATGTTTTCTTGGCTCCTTGGCTTCTCTGGCCTTATGCCCGCATCTGCCCTGCTGATGTTCCAAAGCTCATTAGCTCCGCCGATAAGTGCCCGAGGGCACCCCACGCCACCAGGAAGCCTCCTGCACACAGGCGCTCATCTGTCTCACTCCATGGGTCGGCTTCAGTGGTGTCTGGGGCTGGTCTCCTGGTTCTGCTGCTGCAGTTCTTCTGTCGCTGCTGGCCCCCTGTCGTTTCTGCTCCTCTATCCATTCACAGTTTCAAAACCACTCCCACATTTTAAGTATCTGTTAGAGCAGCATCCCACTCTCACAGCGTCAAATTCTTAGTCATCTAATGGTGCTGTAACAGAAATACCACAAGTGGATGGTTTTAACAAAGAAAAATTTATTTCCTCACAGTCTAGTAGAATAGAAGCCTAAGTTCAGGGTGTCAGCTCCAGGGGAAGGCTTTCTCTCTCTGTCAGCTCTGGAAGAAAGCTTTCCCTGGCCCAGGAGTTTCTCAGGCCCAGGGACCCAGTGTTCAAAGGACACACCCTGCTCCTGGTGCTGCTTTCTTGGTGGTATCCGGTCCCCACCTCTTTGCTTGCTTCCCTGTCCTTTTATCTCTTGAGAGGTAAAATTTGGTGCAGGCCACACCCCAGGGAAACTCCCTTTACCTTGGATCAGGGAGGTGAGTTTAGTAAAGGTGGTATTACAAACCCACCTCAATCCTCTCAAAATAAAATTGCAATCACAAAATGGAGGAGAGCCACACCATCTGGAATCATGGCTTAACCAAGTTGATACACACATTTTGGGGGCCACATAATTCAATCCATGACAGAAGTCAAGTTGGCTGATTGTGGTATTTAGATCTTACTTTCTGGATGTTCTGTCTTTGACCGAAAGGGGTGTGTTGAAATCTATTATTTTAGAGCTGCCTATCTCTCTTTTCGATGGTGGTAGAGTTTTTTTTTTTTTAATATATTTTCAGCCCTGTTACTGAGTGCATATGTATGTAGTATGTTATGTCCTCCTGGTATATTGACCCTTTAATCATTATGTAGTGTCCTTCCTTATCTTTTGTGGTGGATTTTACTTTAAAGTCTATTTTGTCAGAAATTGGTATTGCCACTCCTGCTCTTTTTTGTTTGTTGTTTGCGTGATATATTTTTTTGCATCCTTTGAGTTTTGGTTTGTGTCTTTAAGTCTAATGTTTCTCTCTTGTAGGCTGCATATAGACCGATCTTTTTTTTTTTTTTTTTTAATCTATTCTGTTACTCTCTGTCTCTTTATTGGTACATTTATTCCATTTACATTCAGTGTAATTATTGATAGGTATGAGTTTAGTGCTGTCATTTTGATGTCTTTTTTTGTGTGTGTATTGTTGACAGTTTCTTTTTTCCACTTAATTTTCTGTGCTGAGTAGTTTTTTTAATATATAATGCCTTTTCCTCTTTTACATTGTTGTTGCTTTTTTACGTGCCGAGTCTTTATGCTTTTCTTGTGTTTTATTTTGATGTGTAGGATTGTTAGTTTCCTTTGTGGTTGCCTTAATATTTATCAATATTTTTCTAAGTTTATACCAGACTTTTATTTCTTTATATCACCTTGACTTCCCCTCCATATGAAAGATCCATGACTACATTTTTTAGTCCCTCTATTTTGATTTAATGTTGTCGTCTTTTACATAATGTTGTCTCTGTTTCCTGTTTTGATAGTTTTAGCTTTGATTTATTTTTTTGATTCCCCTATCCAGGTTGATATCTGGTTGCTCTGTCCTGTGTTCTAGTCTTGGTTGTTACCTGATGTTATTGATTTTCTAACCGGAGGACTCCCTTTAGTATTTCTTGCAATTTTGGTTTGGTGTTTGCAAATTCCCTAAACTTCTATTTATCTGGAAATGTCTTAATTTTGCTTCATATTTGAGAGACATTTTTGCTGGATATATAATCCTTGGCTGGCAGTTTTTCTCCTTCAAGGCTTTATATATGTCCTCCCATAGCCTTCTTGCCTGCATGGTTTCTGCTGAGTAGTCAGAGCTTAGTCTTATTGACTCTCCTTGTAGGTGACTTTTTGTTTATCCATAGTTGCACTTATAATTCTCTCTTTATGTTTGGTTTTGACAAGTTTGATTATAATATGTCTTGGTGATTTTCTATTGGGATCTACCTTGTGTGGGGTTTGATGAGTATTTTGAATAGAAAATCTTCTCATCTTTCACAAAATCATGTTTTATGACACAGCACATGGCCAACTTTGGGAAATGTTCTATGTGCCCCTGGGGGAAAAGAAAATTCTACTTTATCTTCTAACATCAAAGATTATTTGCCTATTTTAGGACCTTATATAAATGGATAGTAAACATTATATTCCCCCTGGCTTTTTTTTGGCTCAAGATTTTACTTGTGAGTTCCCCAATGTTGTTGGTTGTAGCTATATAATGTATTTATTCTCACTGTTGTACATTATTCCATTACATAATTGTATCCAATTTTAAATTTTTTTCCATATTTTTGAAATCCTTAAATCTAGGGAACATTGTTCTATGCATCTTAATATATAGGGACTGATCTCATTGAATTTTCTAAAAACAGGTTTACCAAACCAAAACTAAACCCACTGCCATCGACAGCTTTACTGAGGTATAACTGACCTATAATAAACAGCATGTTCAAAGTGTACAATTTGACCACCTTCCACAATTGAAATAATGAACATTTATATAACCTCCAAAACTTTCCTTTGCACTCTGTAACCCTCCCATCCAAACTCTCTACATGCCTCCCCATTCCTTGCTAACAACTGCTCTGCTTTCTGCCACTATAGATTAATTTAGGGTTTAGGGTTTCTAGAATTTTATGTAAAGGGTGTCTCAGGCGGAGTTCTCTAGAGAAGCAAAACCAGTAAGGCATTTCCTTGAGAAAAATCTATCTCTGAGTACACACACACACACACACACTTCACTGGTTTTGCCTCCCTAGAGAGCACAGCCTAAGACGAGGTGGAAGAGAGAAAAGATGTTTTCCTACCTCAAATTTGGTTCCCAGTCTGGTTAATCATTTTCTGAGAGACCTACTGGTGAAAAATTTCCCAGGGACCACCAGGTTCTAGATCAGGTCACTCAAGAGGTGCTTCAGAGTCCTCTGAGATGACCCAACACTGAGGGGTAGGTACGTGGGATCAGGGAGTAAAACTTTGTGCCTACAGCTCCAACCCCCATTCCCAAGACCACCACAAATGCTGTTTATGTTGCACATTACTCTACTCAGAAATGCGCCATACATATATCATCTTTGTGAAGGCACCTTCCCGAGTAGGGCACTGCACACAGTATACCTGAAGGTGTTGAAAATGCTCAGTTTCCAATGGAGATTTCACGCCACTTCCTCACACACGTGGTGTGACACCTGTACCCATGATTTAGACATAAGACTTAGGAAATGACCACCTCATTGTCGAGAGTCCTGAACTTTCGTTCTTCCTCGTCCATCCACCCTTCACATAAAACTAAGAAATAAATGAACCCATAAAAATAACTGACCAATAAATAAGAATTAAAAGTGTCAAAGAAACTAACAGAGCCGATTCTAGTTTAACTATACTTAACCCCCAATATTTGATGACTTCAAATAGGATTAAAGGTGAATTTTTAAAAAGGGAGAAATTTGGTTCTGCACAGAAGAATATCAGTGAGAAGACTAGAGGGGCCCCATGACCACACTGCAAGCTGTGGTCCCATGTACTCAGGCCCCTTTTGAACAAAGTGATATGACCCCCAAGGACATACATGTGAATGTTTCCTAGGGGCCCCCATGCCCTAGGTATTACCCCACAGAAGGGTATTAAAAACATCCCTGGATGTACTTCAATGCAAGGCATGGCACCCGTGTGCCAGCAACTGCACTCCCTCTCCCAGGGTTGCCACCTGTGTCGTAGGTGTCATGCATTACTTCTCTCAAAGAAGCAACCATCATGTTTCTATCCACATGGATGGCACCTCCTTAAGTGAGGCACTGCACACAGTAGGGCTGGAGGTGGTGATTCTGCCCATAACCAACACCTGCCACCACACCATGTCAATCAACTCTCCAACACTATACTCCATGTAGGCCCAGCACGATGGACCCAAAGAATCTGAAAAACCATGACCTGGGCTCTCTCCTTCACCCCTCCTTGAGTGTGCCTCCTCTCCACCTGTTTACATTAGATGGTATCTTGGCCTCTGGACTCTGCGCCTTCCTCATGATAGTTGTTATCCGTAAGCCCTTTCTTGCAGCCACTGTGTCAATCCATCTCATTGAGGGCTTTGCTCTTTTTGACTGACCCTCTGCTTTACCAACTGCTTTTGAAAGATCTTCAGCAAAATTTTACTTACCTGTGATGTCAGTGATATTGTTCGATGATTTCCAAATTTGGTTGGATCACCTTTCTTTGGAAAAGGCATAAATATGGAATTGACTCCATGGCAAATGGTTTCCAGTTGGTAGGCCAGCTAGCTGTCCTCCAAATTTCATGGCATAGGTGAGTAAGCACTGCTAGCCCTGCATCCGTTTGTTGAAACATCTCAATTGGTATACCATTAATTCCTGGAGCCTTGTTCTTCATCAATGTCTTCAGTGAAGCTTGGTCTTATTCCTTCAGTACTATCTGTTCTTGATCACATGCTACCTCCTGAAATGACTTAACAATGACCAATTCTTTCTGGTACAGTAAGTCTGTGTATTCCTTCCATCTTCTTTTGACGCTTCCTATGTTGTTGAGTATTTTCCCCACGTTTTTATTGTTGTTAGGTGCCATCAAGTCGGTTCTGACTCATAGTGACCCTACAAAGAACAGAAGGAAACAGTGCCGGGTTCTGCACCATCCTCACAATCATTGTTATTCTTGAGCCCATTGTTGCAGCCACTGTGTCATTCCATCATGTTGAGGGTCTTCCTCTTTTTCGCTGACCCTCTACTTTACCAGGCATGATGTCCTTCTTCAAGGACTGATCCCTATTGATCACTTGTCCAAAGTACGTGAAACATAGTGTCGCCATCCTTGCTTCTTAGGGGCGTTCTGGTTGTACTTCTTCCAAGGCAATTTGATAGTTCTTTTGGCAGTCCTTCGTATATTCAATATTTTTCTCCAACAGCAAAATTCAAAGGCGTCAATTCTTCTTCGGTTTTTCTTATTCATTGCCCAGCTTTCTTAGGCATATGAGACGATTGAAAATACCATGGCTTTGGTCAGGCGCACCACAGCCCCAAGGTGACATCCTTGCTTTCCAACACTTTAAAGTGGTCTTTTGTTACAGATTTGCCCAATGCAACGCGTAGGTTGATTTCTCGACTGCTGCTTCCATGGGTGTTGATTGTGGATCCTAATAAGATGAAATCCTTGACAATCTCAATCTTCTCTCCCTTTGTCATGATATTGCTTATTGGTCCAGTTGTGAGTATTTTTGTTTCCTTTATGTAGATGTGTAATCCATATTGACGGCTGGGGTCTTTGATATTCATCAGTAAGTGCTTCAAGTTCTCTTTACTTTCAGCAAGCAAGGTTGTGTCATCTGCATAATTCAGGTTGTTAATGAGTCTTCCTCTTGTCCCGATGTCCTGTTCTTCACATCGTCCATGTTCTCGCATTATTTGCTTATCATACAGATTGAATAGGTATGGCAAAAGGACACAACTCTGATGCACACCTTTCATGAATAACCCACACAGTATCCCCTTTTTCTCTTCAATCGAATCCCTCTTGATCCACAGACAGATTCCTCATGAGCACAATTAATTGTTCTGTAATTCCCATTCTTCGCAATGTTATGCATAATTTGTTATGATCCACACAGTCAAATGACTCTGTATAGTCAATAAAACACAGGTAAATATCTCTCTGGTGTTCACTGCTTTCAGCCAGGATTCATCTAGACATCAACGATATCCCTGGTTCTATGTCTTCTAATTCCACCTTGAATTTCTGGCAGTCCCCTGTTGATATACTGCTGCAGCCACTTTTGGATGATCCTCAGCAAAATATTTTCACCATAGAATCCTTCAGTATTGCAACTTAGGGCTTGAATTTTTTGTTCAGTTCTTTCAGCTTGAGAAATGCTGAGAGTTTTCTATCTTTAACTCCAAGTCTTTGCACATGTCATTATAATGGTATATATTGTCTTCTTGAGCTGCCCTTTGAAATCTTCTGTTCAGCTGCCTTACTTTCTCCTTTCCTCCATTCACGCTAGTTACTCGACGTTCAAGAGCAAGTTTCAGAGTCTCTTCTGACATCGTTTTGGTCTTTTCTTTCTTTCCTGTGTTTTTAATGACCTGGTGCCTCCTTCATGTATCATGTCCTTGATGTCATTCCACAACTTGTCAAAAGTGGTTGCAGCAGTACGTCCACAGGGAACTGCCAAAAATTCAACCCAGATTTAGAAGAGGATGTGGGAGAAGGTATATCACTGCTGATGTCAGAAGGATTCTGGCTGACAGCAGAGAATACCGGAAGAATGTTTATCTGTGTTTTATTGACTATGCAAAGACATTTGACTGTGTGAATCAGAACAAATTATGGATAACACTATGAAGAATGGGAGTTCCAGAACACTTAATTATGTTCATGAGAAACCTGTACATAGAATAAGAGACTCAGTTCAAACAGAACAAGGGGATACTCTGTGGTTAAAAATGAGGAAAGGTGTGGGTCCAGGTTGCATCTTTTCACCGTACTTATTCAATCTGTATGCTGAGCTAATAATCCTAGAATCTGGACTATATGAAGAAGAACAAGGCATCAGGATTGGTGAAAGACTCATTAACAACCTGTGTTACACAGATGACACAATGTTGCTTGTTGAAAGTGAAGAGGACTTGAAGTACTTAACGAGGTCATTCAAAGATGACAGCCTTCAGTATGAATTACACTTTGTGATAAAGAAAACAAAAATCCTCACACCTGAACCAATAAACAACATCATGATAAATGGAGAAAAGTTTGAAGTCAAGGATTTCATTTTGCTTGGATTCACAATCAACACCCATGGGAGCAGCAATCAAGAAATCAAAGGGTCCATTGCACAGGGCAAATATGCTGCAGAAGACCTCCTTAAAGTGTTAAAAACAAAGATGTTACTTTAAGGACTAAGTTGCTCCTGACTCAAGCCATGGTGTTTTCAGTGGCCTCATATACATGGAAAAGCTGGACAATGAATAAGGAAGGCTAAGGAAGAATTGATGCCTTTGAGTTATGGTGTTGGCAAAGAATGTCGAATATGCCACGGACTGCCAAAACAACAAACAAATCTGTCTTGGAAGAAGTAAATCCAGAATGGTCCTTAAAGCAAGGATGGTGAGACTTCGTCTCACATAGTATGGACAAGTCATCAGGAACAATCAGTCCCTAGAGAAGGACATTATGCTTGTTAAAGTAGAAGGTCATTGAAAAGGAGAAAGACCCTCAACGAGATAGATTGACACAGTGGAAGCAAAAATGGGCTCAAGCATAAAAACAATCCTGAGGATGACGCAAGACTAGGCAGTGTTTACACAGGTAAATATCTTTCTGGTATTCTCTGCTTTCAGCCAGGATTTATCTGACATCTCTGGTTCCACCTCCTCTTCTGAATCCAGCTTGAATTTCAGGCAAATCCCTTTCGATACACTGCTGTGGCTGCTTTTGAACGATCTTCAGAAAAATTTTACTTTTGTCTGCTATTAATGATATTGCTCGATAATTTCCACATTCGGTTGGGTCACCTTTCTTTGGAATAGGCATACATATGAATCTATTCCAGTTGGTTGGCCGGGTAGCTGTCTTTCCCCAAATTTCTTGGCATAGATGAGTGAGCACTTCCAGCACTGTGTCCATTTGTTGAAACATCTCAGTTGGTATGCTGTCAATTTCTGGAGCCTTTTTTTGTTTTGCCAGTGACTTCAGTGCAGCTTGGACTTCTTCATTCAGTACCATTGGTTCCTAATCATAGGCTGGGTGCCTCCTGAAATGGCTGAATATCGACGAATTCATTTTGGTATAGTGACTCTGTGTCTTCATCTTCTTTTGATGTTTCCAGTGTTGTTTAAGGTTTTCCCAGCAGAATCCTTCACTATTGGAATTCAAGGATTGAATTTTTTTTTTAATTCTTTCATCTTGAGGAATGCCGAGCGTGTTCTTCCTTTTTGGTTTTCTATCTCCAGGTCTTTGCACAGAGATTGCATGATAGGATTTTGCAAGACCAACGAATTCTTCATTGCATTTTCCTTTTTTCACCAGCATAAATGGTGACTATAAACGTGGACCTTGCCAGATGAAATACACAGGCGTCAAATTGGCTACATCTGTGGAAAGAGATGATGGAGAAGCTCAACATCATCAGTCAGAATAAGGCCCAGGCTGACTGTGGAACAGATCATCAATTGCTCCTATGCAAGTTCAAATTGAAACTGTAGAAAATTAGAACAAGTCCACTAAAGCCAAAGTACGGTTTTGAGTGTATCCCACCTGAATTTAGAGACCATTTCAAGAATCGATTTGATGCATTGAACACTCAGAAGAGCCTCTGAAACTTGCTTTTGGATGTAGAGCAGCTAAAGCAAAAGGAAGAAATGATGAAGTAAAAGAGCTGGACAGAAGATTTCAAAGGGCGGCTAAAGAATACAAAGGAAAGTATTATAACGACGTGTGAAAAGACCTGGAAATAGAAAAATGAAAGGGAAGAGCGTGCTTGGCATTTCTCTCATGGTAACATTATTAGGATACAAAATAGAGTTAATCTCCTTAGTCTTTGTTACAACTTACACTTTCCCCAAGTCCTTGAGGTGAAGAGGAGCATGTGACTGTTTTCAGTTGGGCAGCAAATTCCACAATCACAAAGTGCCAACTTAACTGCCTATTGGATTTAAAGGCACTTACGTGGCAGCAGACAGCAGGATACCCACATTTCCGAATTAAACCCATAAACGTCCAGTGGATTCTGACTCATAACGACCCTATAGAACAGAGTAAAATTTCCCCATAGTGTTTCCAGGGAGCGGTGATGGATTCAACCTGCTAACCTTTTGATTAGCAGCTTAACTCTTAACCACTGTGCTACCAGGGCTCCACATTTCTCAACACAGCAATGTAAAGGAAGTTCTGTTCCTGTCCTCTCTCTGTCTCTGTTTCTGTCTTTTGAGATGTGGATAGACAGATGGATAGATGGATGGACGGATGGATGGATGGACGGACGGACGGATGGTTGGAGAGACAGACAGATAGATACACAGATAGTTGTTAAAAAAAAATTAAGTGCCATCAAATCGATTCCAACTCATAATTACCGCATGTGCTACAGAGTAGAACTGTCCCATAGTGTTTTCTTGGCTGTAATCTCTAGTAGAGCAGATTGCTAGGTCTTTCTCCAACAAAACTGTGGGATGGATTTGAACCAGCAATCTTTTGGTTAGCAGCCGAGTGTTTAATTGTAGAGCCACCAGAGCTCTTTGAAAGACAGATTGCCCCAGTGCCGTCGAGTCAATTCGCACTTGTACCGACCCTATAGGACAGAGTAGAACTACACCATACAGTTTCCAAGATGCACCTGGTAGATCGGAACTGCTGATCCTTTGGTTACCAGCCGTGGCACTTAACTGCTACGCAACCAGGATTTCCATAATAGATAGTTTAGACAGATAGATATCGTTCTCTCTGTCTGTCTGTAATAGCTGTGGTTTAAGAAAGAATATCCCCACAACCAGTGGCGTCATCAGGGTTGGTGTGACTCAGTGCTATAAGTTATATTGTTACCCCAGCATGCTAATTGTCCCAATATTGTAACTAAAACACCAGTAAATTTGTCAAAATCAGCAAGTATAAAAACACCGGTAGCAAGGAAAACAGCAGCACATGTTTGTAGCACATGCCCTATGAGAACACATGATTTGAAGCATCATTATAATTGTATAATAATGACAGCTCTGACAGGAGCATCTTCAAAGGCTAAAAAAGTAAATTAGCATATTGTTATAGCCTTGTAGGTATATGGATACATGTAATATGGGCTTATGAAAACTTTTTTTTGTTTTTATAACTAACTACAGGGATATTTTAATTAAAAATTATAAATTTCTGCTGAAATAGTGAACAAAAATTTTAGAGACAATCATTTTAATGTCATTCCCTCTGAGAACGTCAGATCTGCTACCCCCGCCCCCGCATCCACGCAATGACGTTGCCACTGCCCAAAACATGGAAAGAGAAGAGCCAATGTGATATTTTCTAAATTTTCAAGAGGAATGAGAGATGGATACTCTCATCACTTCCTCATTTCACATAAAATTTATAAAGCTATCAGCTAAAAAAAAAAAAGTATATAAAGAATGCAATTGAGAACAAAATTTTGGCACCACCTTAACCCCTACTGATATGATGACATCAGGTTGAATAAATAGGAATATTCAAAGGCGTGGGGGACACCGAAACCTTGAGGAGGGAGCTTCAGCCAGGGAGAGATCTGTGGCAGGGGGGTGTTTTGATGGTGTTAGTTGCCCTGGAGTCGGCAACAACTCCTGGTAACCGTATGTACAACAGAATGAACTGTCGCCCAGTCCTGTGTCATCTTCATGATGAGTGGTATGTTTGAATCCATTGTTGTGGCTGTTGCAATTATCCATCCCATGGAGGATTCCCTCTATTTTATCAAAACCAATGCCCTTTTCTAGCTATTTTTCTTTCCTGATGATGTGACCAAAGTAAGCAACACATGCATGTGAGGCGATTGAAAAGACTGTGGTTTGGGTGTTCAGACATCTAAAAAAGAAGGCTATAACATTGTGAGAAAAGCAGATGGGGTGATTTTTTTTTTTATGGATTTTGAGGGCAGGATGTATATTTGGATTGTGCAGAGAGGAAAAGCTAAGCGGTGTGTAATGGTTCCCGTTATGTGTCAACTTGACTGGGCCATGGTTCTCAGGGTTTGGCAGTTATGTAATGATGTAATTTGGCTGACATTGGACTGATTGCTGTTCGACAATGCAATCTTCTCTCATGATGAGATCTGATATAATGCAATCACCTCCATGATGAGATCTGCTATGAGCAGCCAATCAGTTGTAAGAGGGGTTTCCTTGGGGGCGTGTCCTGCATCAACATATATGAACATTCTGGCAAAACTCACTCCCTATTGCTTACCCTGAATCCTGCATCCAGGTTGTCATAATCTGACCTCCAGTTCTTGGAACTAGAGCTGGCAGCTTACCTGCTGATCTTGGAATTCATCAGCCTCTGCAGCCTATGTCCAGTGTCCTGCTCTCTCACCTGCCAATTGGGTGCATCAGCCACTGAAGCTATGTGACTCAGGAGAAGCTTGCATCCTGGTGCCTGATTCACAGACGTGGGACTTGCTGGCCTGTACAAACATGTGAGCCATTTCCTTGAGAAAAATCTGTCTCTGAGTACACACACATACACACGCACTCACACTTGACTGGTTTTGCCTCTCTAGAGAACACAGCCTAAGACAAGGTGGAAGAGAGAAAAGGTTCCCAGTCTGGTTATTCGTTTTCTGAGAGCCCTACAGGTGAAAATTTCCCCAGGACCATCAGGTTCTAGACCAGGTCTCTCAAGAGGTACTTCAGAGTCCTCTGAGGTGGCCCAACACTGAGGGCTAGGTACCTGGGATCAGGAAGTAAAGCTTTGTGCCTGAAGCTCCAACCCCCATTCCCAAGACCACCACAAATGATGTTTATGTTGCACATTACTCTACTCAGAAAGGTGCCACTCATATATCGTCCGTGTGAATGGCACCTTTCCAAGTAGGGCACTGCACACAGTATAGCTGAAGGTGTTGAAAATGCCCAATTTCCAATGGAGAGTTCATGACACCTCTCCACACACAGGGCATGACACCTGTGCACAGGATTTATGCCTAAGACCTAGGAAATTCTCACCTTACTTTCAAGAGTCCTGAACTGTAGTTCCTTTTTATCTATGCATCTTTCATATAAAACTAAGAAATGAATAAACCCATAAAAATAACTAATCAATAAATAAGAATTAAAACATACAAAGAAACTGACAGAGCCAAATCTAGTTTTTTTTTTTTTTAATCCCCTAATATTTGATGACTTTGAATAGGATTAAAGGTGAATTTTTGAAAAGGGAGAAATTTGGTTCTATACAAGGGAAAAGAAACGAGAAGATTAGAGCGGACCCATGACCACACTGCAAGCTGTGGTCCCATATACTCAGGCCCCTTTTGAAGAAAGTGATATAAACCCTCAAGGACATACATGTGAATGTTTCCTAGGGGCCCCCATGCCCTAGCTATTACCCCACAGAAGGCTATTAAAAAGATCCCCGGATGTACTTCAATGCAAGGCATGGCACCTGTGTGCCAGCAGCCGCACTCCCTCTCCCAGGGTCGCCACCTGTGTCGTAGGTGTCATGCATTACTTCACTCAAAGAAGCGCCTATCATATTTCTATCCACATGGATGGCACCTCCTTAAGTGAGGCACTCCACACAGTAGGGCTAGAGGTGGCAATCCTGCCCAAAACCCAACACCTGCCATCATCCCATGTCAATCAATGCCCCAACACTGTAACCATGTGGGCCCAGCACGATGGACCCAAAGGACCTGGAAAACCATGACCTGGTCTTTCTCCTTCACCCCTCCTTGAGTGTGCATCCTCTCCACCTGTTTGCATTAGATGGTTTCTTGACCTTGCAGTTCTGTCCCTTCCTCATGGTAGTTGTTATGCTTCAGTCCATCGTTGCAGCCAATGTGTCAATCCATCTCGTTGAGGGTTTTCCTCTTTTTGACTCACCCTCTGCTTTACAAACTGCTTTTGAAAGATCTTCAGCAAAATTTTACTTACCTGTGATGTCAGTGATATTGTTCGATGATTTCCAAATTTGGTTGGATCACTTTTCTTTGGGGGAGGCATAAATATGGAGTCAAATCGATGGTAACTGGTTTCCAGCTGTTTGGAGAGCTAGCTGTCCTCCAAATTCCATGGCATAGATGAGTAAGCACTGCCAGCAGTTCGTCCGCTTATTGAAACATCTCAGTTGGTATACCGTCAATTCCTGGAGCCTTGTTTTTCACCAATGTCTTCAGTGAAGTTTGGTCTTCTTCCTTCAGCATTATCCATTCTTGATCATATGCTACCTCTTGAAATGTCTGAACAACGACCAACTCTTTCTGATACAGTGAGTCTGTGTATTCCTTCCATCTCTTTTGATGCTTCCTACGTCTTTCATTATTTTCCCCACGTTGTTGTTGTTCTTAGGTTCCGTCGAATAGGTTCTGACTCATAGTGACCCTACACAGAACAGAATGAAATAGTGCTGGGTCCTGCGCCATCCTCACAATCATTGTTATTCTTGAGCCTGTTGTAGCAGCCACTGTGTCAATCCATATTGTATGAGAGCCTTCCTCGTTTTCACTGACTCTCTACTTTACCAAGCATGATGTTCTTCCCGAGGGACTGATACCTCCTGATAACGTGTCCAAAGTGTGTGAGGCATACTCTCGCCATCCTTGCTTCCTAGGGGCTTTATGGTTGTACTTATTCCAAAGCAGATTTGTCCATTCTCTTGGCAGTCCATGATATATTCAATATTCTTCTCCAACACCACAATTCAAAGGCGTCAATTCTTCTTCGGTCTTCCTCATTCATTGTCCAGCTTTCCCATGTATATGAGGCGATTGAAAATACCGTGGCTTGGGTTAGGCACGCCTTATTCCAAAGGTGACATCCTTGCTTTCCAATACTTTAAAGAGGTCTTTTGCAGCAGATGTGCCCAATGCAAGTTGTAGGTTGATTTCTTGACTGCTGCTTCCATGGGTGTTGATTGTGGATCCAAATAAGATGAAATCCTTGACAACCTCAACCTCCTCTCCATGTATCATGATGTTGCTTATTGGTCCAGTTGTGAGGAATTTTGTTTTCTTTACGTAGAGGTGTAATCCATACTGAAGGCTGTGGTCTTTGATCTTCATCAGTAAGTGCTTCAAGTCCTCTTCACTTTCAGCAAGCAAGGTTGTGCCATCTGCATAATTCAGATTAATTAGTCTTCCTCCAATCCTGATGCCTTGTTCTTCTTCATATAGGCCACCTGCCAGGATTATTTGCTCAGTATACAGATCGAATAGGTATGGTGAAAGGATACAACCCTGACACACACCTTTCCTGACTTTAAACTACACAGTATCCCCTTGTTCTTTTAGAAGACTACCTCTTGATCCATGGATAGATTTTTCATGAGCACAATTAAGTGTTCTGAATTCCCATTCTTCCCGATGGTATCCATAATTTGTTATGATCCACACAGTCAAATGCCTTTGCATAGTCACTAAAACAGAGGTAAATATCTTTCTGGTGTTCTCTGCTTTCAGCCAGGATTCATCTGACATCAGCAATGATATCTCTGGTCCCATGTCCTCTTCTAAATCCACCTTGAATTTCTGGCAGTTCCCTATTGATATACTGCTGCAGCCAATTTTGGATGATCCTCAGCAACATATTTTCCCCATAGAATCTTTCAATATTGCAACTTGGGGCTTGATTTGTTAGTTCAGTTCTTTCAGCTTGAGAAGTGCCAAGTGGGTTCTTCCTTTAACTCCAAGTCTTTGCACATGTCATTATAATAGCATATATTGTCTTCTCGAGCTTCCCTTTGAAATCCTCTGTTCAGCTCTTTTACTTCATCCTTTCCTCTGTTCGCTATAGTTACTCCGCGTTCAAGAGCAAGCTTCAGAGTCTCTTCTGACATCATTTTGGTCTTTTCTTTCTTTCCTGTTTTTTTAGTGACCTGGTGCTACCCTCATGTATGATGTCCTTGATGTCATTCCAGAACTTTTCAAAAGTGGTTGCAGCAGTACATCCATAGGAAACTGCCAAAAATTCAAGCCAGATTTAGAAGAGGATGTGGAAGGTGGTATATCATTGCTCATGTCAGATGGATTCTGGCTGAAAGCAGAGAATACCGGAAGGATGTTTATCTGTGTTTTCTTGCTAAGCAAAGGCATTTGACTGTGTGAACCAGAACAAATTATGGATAACACTATGAAAATGGCAATTCCAGAACACTTAATTGTGCTCATGAGGAACCGTTACATAGATCAAGAGGCAGTCATTCAAATAGAAAAAAGGGATACTGTGTGTTTTAAAGTGAGGAAAGGTGTGGGTCAAGGCTGCATGTTTTCACTGTACTTATTCATTCTGTATGCTGAGCAAATAATCCTAGAAGCTGGTCTGTATGAAGAGGAACAGAGCATCAGGATTGGAAGAAGACTCATTAACAACCTGTGTTATGCAGATGACACAACCTTGCTTTCTGAAAGTGAAGAGGACTTGAAGTACTTAATAAGGACGTTCAAAGACCACAGCCTTCAGTATGGATTACGCCTCGCCATAAAGAAAACAAAAATCCTCACAACTGAACCAATAAACAACATCATGACAAATGGAGAAAAGATTTAAGTTGTCAAGGATTTCATTTTACTTGGATCCACAATCAATACCCATGGGAGCAGCAATCAAGAAATCAAAGGATGCACTGCACTGGTCAAATTTGCTGGAAAAGAACTCTTTAAAGTGTTAAAAAAAAAAACCAAAGATGTCACTTTAAGGACTAAGTTGCGCCTGACTCAAGCCATGGTGTTTTCAGTTGCCTCATATGCATGGGAAAGCTGGACAATTAATAAAGAAGGCCAAAGAATAATTGAGGGCTTTGAGTTATGGTGTTGGTAAAGAATGTTGAATATACCATGAACTGGCTAAGGAACAAACAAATCTGTCTTGAAAAATGTACATCCAGAATGCTCCTTAAAGCAAGGATGGCGAGACTTCGTCTCACATAGTTTGGACATGTCATCAGGAAGGATCAGTCCCTAGAGAAGGACATCATGCTTGGTAAAGGAGAAGGTCGTTGAAAAAGAGAAAGACCCTCAATGGATAGATTGACACAGTGGCGGCAATAATGGGCTCAAGCATAACAACAATCCTGAGGATGATGCAAGTCAGGCAGTGTTTACACAGGTAAACATCTTTCTGGTATTTTCTGCTTTCAGCCAGAAAACGTGGAAAGAGAAGAGCCAATGTGATATTTTTTAAATTTTCAAGAGGACTGAGAGATGGATACTCTCATCATTTCCTCCTTTCACATAAAAGTTATAAAGCAATCAGCTAAAAATAAAAAATATATAAAGAGTCTAAATGAGAGCAAGGTTTCAGCACCACCTTAACCTCTACTGATATGATGATGTTAGGAAGAATAAATAAGAATATTCAAAAGCATGAACCCAGTAAAGCATGGAGAGCACCTAAACCTTGAGAAGGGAGCATCAGCCAGGGAGAGATCTGTGGTGGTGGGGGGGGATGTGTTTAGATGTTGTCAGTTGCCCTGGAGTTGGCCACAACTCCTGGTAACCTTATGTATAACAGAATGAAATGTCGCCCAGTCCTGTGTCATCTTCATTTCGCACGGTATGTTTGAATCCATTGTTGTGGCTGTTGCAATAATCCATCTCATGGAGGGTTCCCTCTGTTTTACCAAACATGATGTCCTTTTCTAGTGATTTGTCTTTCCCGAAGATGTGACCAAAATAAGCAACACATGCATATGAGCTGATTGAAAAAACTGGTTTGGGTATTCAGACATTCTAAAAAAGAAGGCTAAAACATTGTGAGAAAAGCAGATAGTGGTGAATTTTTTTATGGGTTTTGAGGGCAGGATGTATATTTGGGTTGTGCGGAGAGGAAAAGCTAAGAGGTGTGTATTGGTTAGGTGTCAACTTGACTGGGCCATGGTTCTCAGGGTTTGGCAGTTATGTAATGATTTAATTTGGCAGACATTGGACTGATTGTTTTTCCACAATATAATCACCTCCCCTGAAGAGATCTGATATAATGCAATCACCTCCATGATGAGAACCGCTATGAGCAACCAATCAGTTGTAAGAGGAGTTTCCTTGGGGGTGTGGCCTGCATCAATATATATGAATATTCTGGCAAAGCTCTGAATCCTGCATCTAGCTTGTCATAATCTGGCCTCCAGTTCTTGGAACTGGAGCTGGCAGCTTACCTGCTGATCTTGGAATTCATCAGCCTCTGCAGCCTATGAGCCAGTGGCCTGCTGTCTCACCTGCCAATGGGGTGCATCAGCCATTGCAGCTATGTGAGTCAGGAGAAACTTGCATCCTGGTGCCTGATCCACAGACTTGGGACTTGCTGGTCTGTACAAACATGTGAGCCATTTCCTTGAGAAAAATCTGTCCTTGAGTACACACACACACACACACGTCACTGGTTTTGACTCTCTAGAGAACACAGCCTAAGAGAAGGTGGAAAAGTGAAAAGATGTGTTTCTACCCCAAATTTGGTTCCCAGTCTGGTAAGTCGTTTTCTGAGAGCCCTACAGGTGAAAAATTTCCCAGGGACCATCAGATTCTAGATCAGATCTCTCAAGAGGTGCTTCAGAGTCCTCTGAGGTGGCCCAACACTGAGGGGTAGGTACCTGGGATCAAGGAGTAAAGCTTTGTGCCCACAACTCCAACCGCCATTCCTGAGACCAACACGAATGTTGTTTATGTTGCACATTACTCTACTCAGAAAGGTGCCATACATGTATCATCTTTGTGAAGGCACCTTCCTGAGTAGGGCACTGCACACAGTATAGCCGAACGTGTTGAAAATACCAGATTTCCAATGGAGATTTCATGACACCTCCCCAAACACATGGTGTGACACCTGTACCCAGGATTTAGCCATAAGACCTAGGAAATGCCCACCTCATTGTCAAGAGTCCTGAACTGTGGTTCCTTCTCGTCCATCCACCCTTCATATAAAACTAAGAAATAAATGAATAAATCCATAAAAATAACTAATCAGTAAATAAGAATTAAAAGTTTCAAAGAAACTAACAGAGCCGGTTCTAGCTTAACCCCTAATATTTGATGACTTCAGATAGGATTAAAGGTGAATTTTTAAAAAGGGAGAAATTTGGTTCTGCACAGAGGAAAATCAATGAGAAGACTAGAGAGGCCCCATGACCACATTGCAAGTTGTGGTCCCATGTACTCAGGCCCCTTTTGAAGAAAGTGATATATACCCTCAAGGACATAAATGTGAATGTTTCCTAGGGGTCCCCATGCCCTAGCTATTAGCCCACAGAAGGCTATTAAAAAGGTCCCTGGATATACTTCAGTGCAAATCATGGCACCTGTGTGCCAGCAGCCGCACTCCCTCTCCCAGGGTCTCCACCTGTGTCGTATGTGTCATGCATTACTTCACTCAAAGAAGCAACCATCACGTTTCTATCCACATGGATGGCACCTCCTTAAGTGAGGCACTGCACACAGTAGGGCTGGAGGTGGTGATCCTGCCCAAACCCAACACCTGCCACCATACCATGTCAACCAATGCTCCAACTCTTTCCTGCATGTGGGACCAGCAGGATGGGCTCAAAAGATCTGGAAAACAAGACCTGCTCCTCTCTCTCCTTTACCTCTCCTTGAGTGTGCATCCCCTGCACCTGTTTGCATTAGATGTTTTCTTGGCTCCTTGGCTTCTCTGGCCTTATGCCCGCATCTGCCCTGCTGATGTTCCAAAGCTCATTAGCTCCGCCGATAAGTGCCCGAGGGCACCCCACGCCACCAGGAAGCCTCCTGCACACAGGCGCTCATCTGTCTCACTCCATGGGTCGGCTTCAGTGGTGTCTGGGGCTGGTCTCCTGGTTCTGCTGCTGCAGTTCTTCTGTCGCTGCTGGCCCCCTGTCGTTTCTGCTCCTCTATCCATTCACAGTTTCAAAACCACTCCCACATTTTAAGTATCTGTTAGAGCAGCATCCCACTCTCACAGCGTCAAATTCTTGGTCATCTAATGGTGCTGTAACAGAAATACCACAAGTGGATGGTTTTAACAAAGAAAAATTTATTTCCTCACAGTCTAGTAGAATAGAAGCCTAAGTTCAGGGTGTCAGCTCCAGGGGAAGGCTTTCTCTCTCTGTCAGCTCTGGAAGAAAGCTTTCCCTGGCCCAGGAGTTTCTCAGGCCCAGGGACCCAGTGTTCAAAGGACACACCCTGCTCCTGGTGCTGCTTTCTTGGTGGTATCCGGTCCCCACCTCTTTGCTTGCTTCCCTGTCCTTTTATCTCTTGAGAGGTAAAATTTGGTGCAGGCCACACCCCAGGGAAACTCCCTTTACCTTGGATCAGGGAGGTGAGTTTAGTAAAGGTGGTATTACAAACCCACCTCAATCCTCTCAAAATAAAATTGCAATCACAAAATGGAGGAGAGCCACACCATCTGGAATCATGGCTTAACCAAGTTGATACACACATTTTGGGGGCCACATAATTCAATCCATGACAGAAGTCAAGTTGGCTGATTGTGGTATTTAGATCTTACTTTCTGGATGTTCTGTCTTTGACCGAAAGGGGTGTGTTGAAATCTATTATTTTAGAGCTGCCTATCTCTCTTTTCGATGGTGGTAGAGTTTTTTTTTTTTTAATATATTTTCAGCCCTGTTACTGAGTGCATATGTATGTAGTATGTTATGTCCTCCTGGTATATTGACCCTTTAATCATTATGTAGTGTCCTTCCTTATCTTTTGTGGTGGATTTTACTTTAAAGTCTATTTTGTCAGAAATTGGTATTGCCACTCCTGCTCTTTTTTGTTTGTTGTTTGCGTGATATATTTTTTTGCATCCTTTGAGTTTTGGTTTGTGTCTTTAAGTCTAATGTTTCTCTCTTGTAGGCTGCATATAGACCGATCTTTTTTTTTTTTTTTTTTAAATCTATTCTGTTACTCTCTGTCTCTTTATTGGTACATTTATTCCATTTACATTCAGTGTAATTATTGATAGGTATGAGTTTAGTGCTGTCATTTTGATGTCTTTTTTTGTGTGTGTATTGTTGACAGTTTCTTTTTTCCACTTAATTTTCTGTGCTGAGTAGTTTTTTTAATATATAATGCCTTTTCCTCTTTTACATTGTTGTTGCTTTTTTACGTGCCGAGTCTTTATGCTTTTCTTGTGTTTTATTTTGATGTGTAGGATTGTTAGTTTCCTTTGTGGTTGCCTTAATATTTATCAATATTTTTCTAAGTTTATACCAGACTTTTATTTCTTTATATCACCTTGACTTCCCCTCCATATGAAAGATCCATGACTACATTTTTTAGTCCCTCTATTTTGATTTAATGTTGTCGTCTTTTACATAATGTTGTCTCTGTTTCCTGTTTTGATAGTTTTAGCTTTGATTTATTTTTTTGATTCCCCTATCCAGGTTGATATCTGGTTGCTCTGTCCTGTGTTCTAGTCTTGGTTGTTACCTGATGTTATTGATTTTCTAACCGGAGGACTCCCTTTAGTATTTCTTGCAATTTTGGTTTGGTGTTTGCAAATTCCCTAAACTTCTATTTATCTGGAAATGTCTTAATTTTGCTTCATATTTGAGAGACATTTTTGCTGGATATATAATCCTTGGCTGGCAGTTTTTCTCCTTCAAGGCTTTATATATGTCCTCCCATAGCCTTCTTGCCTGCATGGTTTCTGCTGAGTAGTCAGAGCTTAGTCTTATTGACTCTCCTTGTAGGTGACTTTTTGTTTATCCATAGTTGCACTTATAATTCTCTCTTTATGTTTGGTTTTGACAAGTTTGATTATAATATGTCTTGGTGATTTTCTATTGGGATCTACCTTGTGTGGGGTTTGATGAGTATTTTGAATAGAAAATCTTCTCATCTTTCACAAAATCATGTTTTATGACACAGCACATGGCCAACTTTGGGAAATGTTCTATGTGCCCCTGGGGGAAAAGAAAATTCTACTTTATCTTCTAACATCAAAGATTATTTGCCTATTTTAGGACCTTATATAAATGGATAGTAAACATTATATTCCCCCTGGCTTTTTTTTGGCTCAAGATTTTACTTGTGAGTTCCCCAATGTTGTTGGTTGTAGCTATATAATGTATTTATTCTCACTGTTGTACATTATTCCATTACATAATTGTATCCAATTTTAAATTTTTTTCCATATTTTTGAAATCCTTAAATCTAGGGAACATTGTTCTATGCATCTTAATATATAGGGACTGATCTCATTGAATTTTCTAAAAACAGGTTTACCAAACCAAAACTAAACCCACTGCCATCGACAGCTTTACTGAGGTATAACTGACCTATAATAAACAGCATGTTCAAAGTGTACAATTTGACCACCTTCCACAATTGAAATAATGAACAATTATATAACCTCCAAAACTTTCCTTTGCACTCTGTAACCCTCCCATCCAAACTCTCTACATGCCTCCCCATTCCTTGCTAACAACTGCTCTGCTTTCTGCCACTATAGATTAATTTAGGGTTTAGGGTTTCTAGAATTTTATGTAAAGGGTGTCTCAGGCGGAGTTCTCTAGAGAAGCAAAACCAGTAAGGCATATAAATGTGTATCAAAAAACAAAACAAACCCACTGCTGTCAAGTCGATTCTGACTCATAGTGACCCTGTAGGACAGAATAGAACAGCCCCATAGAGTTTCCAAGGAGTGCCTCATGGATTTGAACTGCCAACCTTTTGGTTAGCAGCCATACCACTTAACCACTATGCCACCAGGGTTTCCAATAAATATATATAGAGAGAGAGGCTTCTATCAAAGAAAAGGCTCACACAATTATAGAAGCTAGTACGTCCCGAGTCCGTGAATTAGGATAGAGGCTTCTCCAGATTTACATAGCTGCAAGGCCTGGCGAACCCAAGATTGGCAGCTTGGAGAGCAGGGCTCCACTCCCAGGATGTGAAGACTGATGAATCCCAAGATTGGCAGATAAGCTCATAGCTCAAGTCCCAAGAACTGGAGGTCAGACAAACAGGAGGCAGCTGCAGGATCCAGAGAGAGCAAAGTCAGAACATCTGCTTATATTTGGATGTAGACTACACCCCCAAGGAAACTCCCTTTCAGGTGATTGCCTACTCACAGCAGATTCCATCATGGGAGCAATCACATATAAACACTGAGAATCATGGCCCAGCCAAGTTGACACTCAATCTCAACCATCACAAGTGCATATTACAGTATTTGCTCTTTGTTATCTGGTTTCTTCAACAGAGTGTAATGATCATTTTTCAATTTTTAAATAAACTTTCTTACATGAAGTATTTTTAGTGTAAGACTACTGCAGCAATAGCAGTAACAGCTACAAAAGCAATACCCAGGGTCCCTTGTGTAAATGGGGTGTGACATAGCACGTAAGTTTTCTTTGGCAAGTCATTTCTGGGCTCAGTCTTCATTTGTCTCCTGGGCAATTGTAACCCTTATAAAACTGGGAACAACATGACAGCTTCAGAGGGGGCTTATAGTAATGGCTAATCAAAAAAGAAGCAAAATGATTTGTGTGTCTTAAAAATCTAGAAAATAATCTGACCTAAGAAATGTTCTAATAGGTGTATTTAGAATGACGTCTCCTATCTCATATCACATTCCATTGAAACCCAGGGATCAGCACCAAGTAGAGAAACAATAAAACCACCATAGTGATATCCGATAAGTGAGTGGTACATGGGCGTGGGCCCAGGCCAATTCAAACATCTACAGGTATGGAGCACAGGGATCTCATGAAGAGTTCCCTGAGGTAACCAAAGAAAGTAGCCTGAGGTAGCCCAGCACTGGGAGTTGTGGGAAGTGTACCTATGCTCCAGCAGAAGGAGCCACCTGTACATGCAACTAAACGCCCTGAAGTACCCAGTGTCATTGGCATATGTCATATATGTCATGCGTTACTCAACCCCAGCAGTGTCAATCATGCTTAAGAACACACGATTGCCACCTTCTGGAGTAAGGTACCACACACAGCACATCTAAGGATGGCAGCCCTGCGAAAGTGCCCACTCATGTACTTGTCAAACACCCCAATGCTTTCAGGCTGTGAGTGGACACCAGCATTTTCCAAAGGTTCTGCGCAGCACCCACCCCGTTGCCTTTCCTTATCCATCCATTACCGAGTCCTGTCCCCTCACATGCTAGAGGTTTTCCGTGGCGGTTTTCAGAACTGAGAACCGCTGAGCATTCTCCCTAGTTTCTCTTGCTCTTGGAAGAAATATCTTTGCATGTCTTTTCCTTTTCCCATTATATAAATGTTCCTTTTCCCATTATTATAAATAAAGCGTTAACAACTGGTTTGCACTCTCCAGATCTTATAGTTGGGCAGAAAATTCACTCCATCTCACCAACTCCGGCCTTGGCACCCAAAGATCTGAATCCCTCTACCTGAGTTACTTACCTCAACTCCAGAACCGCAGAATAGGCAGCAAAAACACACAGGAATCTGAAGGCAGAGAAGGAGAGAATCAATGGGTGGTGGGATGGAGGGAGCAGGAATTGCTCATGCCCAGGAGTGAAAGAGTCCATTTTACTTAACAAGAGTGATTTATAAGACAGATATGAGCTCAGGGCCCAGGGGAGGCCCTTATATGCCTCTCAGCTCCTGAAATTTCTGAGCCTTTCTTTAGAGGCATGGGTGTCCTGAGCATGTTTTGCATCTTCCCATTTGAGACACGCTTTATAAAGTGTCTGCGTTTCCCTCAGCAACCTGATCCTGGAAAACGGTGGAAGGAAGTACAGAAGAGAATACCAGTGCAAAGACAGACTTGTTTTTAAAATACAGAAAACTGGTTCTAGAAATTCTTGTGAAGAGAGATATTAGAGGATTTGTGTAAATACATACCAGCTATGTTTCTTACCTTTGAAGTATAAAGAAAGATAGGGACAAGGGAAATGCAATCAGAGTGTTCTCTAGTCCCCAGTCTTCAGGCATTCCCTGTCTGCAAATGTCTGTAAAACAAGGCCCCATTCTCCCTTAAATACAGGAAACTCCATATATTCCTTAATATTTCTGTACATTACAGGGTGACTTATAATAACCTATGACTCCAAATTCGTGCTCTCAGGAGATAGTCTCAAGGAAAACAGTCTTCTTAAACTCTACTTTTTCTCATTCTCAACACTAGACATCACTTTCTTCCTGATTTCTAAAGCAATACTAATAGAAATAGTACACCATGGAAAAATGGTGCTCCATCTCATGTATACACTTTAAATATGATGAAACTGAGGTGTTGGCAGAGTACTGGACAAAATTCCTCCTTCCCAACAAGAATACCCTTGTTTATACTATCATGTGGTCCTGGGCTTGATCATTCTGCATTCGGTTTAGGAAGACTCATTAGGAGGCATATCATGAACAGTAGCCATGTACTTCTTTTAAGGTGGTAGGGGAGGACAATGAAGATTCTCTGTCTCTAGAATTCCTGTGCACTCTTGCCATCAGTCTACTAAACATTTACAACCCTGAAAAGACAGGGTAACGTACAAGTCTGACTGAGACCTGGGCCATGGTCAAGGAAGCACAGTCCAGAGAACACAATAATTCTAAATCCCTTCCTTTGAATTTCTTGAAATCCAAAGAAAAAGAACCAATATCAGATTCTACAGAAACATTTACATATATCAGTGTTCCCTCCTATCAGCTTCCCTCTTACTTGAAATGTTTGGGTCCTTGATTTGTCTCTCTAAATTGCTCGAGGGGGAAATAATCAACCACAGAAAAACCTTCTTCTTCAACAAGCAGCACAGGTATTATTTCCCCTCCTCTTTCTCATCCAAAGCTTAGTAGCTCAAAGTAGTCTTTGCAGGAACCTAGCACATGACAGGGGTATCTAAGTCTCAGTGTTTGATAAAACCACACACATAGACTCCCACACAACAATCTAAAACAAACAAACAAAGTCAAACTGTAAGTCTAAATGATAAGCTGTCAAAAGAACTCTGTTACTGTTGTTAGGTGCCTTCGAGTTGATTCCGACTCATAGCAACCCTATGTACAATAGAAGGACATGTTGCCTGATCCTGTGCCTTCCTCGTGATAGTTGTTATGCTTACACCCATTGTTGTATCCACTGTGTCAATCCATCTCATTGAGGGCCTTCCTCTTTTTCACTGACCCTCTACCAAGCATGATGTCCTTCTCCAGGGACTGATCCCTCCTGATAACACGTCCAGAGTATGTGAGGCATAGTCTTGCCATCGTTGCTTCCAAGGAGCATTCTGGTTGTACTTCTCCCAAGACAGATTTGTTCTTTCTTTTGGCAGTCCGTGTCTTCTTCCATATTATTCTGCAACACCACAATTCAAAGGCGTCAATTCTTCTTTGGTCTTCCTTATTCATTGTCCAGCTTTCCCATGCATGTGAGGTGATTGAAAACAACATGGCTTGGGCTAGGCACACCTTAGTTCTAAGGTGACATCCTTGCTTTCAAGACTTTAAAGAGGTTTTTTGAAGCAGATTTGCCCAATGCAATGCATCTTTTGATTTCTTCACTGCTGCTTCCATTGGTGTTGGCTGTGGATCCAAGTAACATGAAATCCTTTTTTAATGACCTCTTGCTTCCTTTGTGTATGATGTCCTTGAAGTCATTCCACAACTTGTCAAAAGTGCTTGCAGCAGTACATCCACAGGGAACTGCTGGAAATTCAAGCCCAATTTAGAAGAGGACGTGGAAGGATTTACATCATTGCTGATGTCAGATGGATCCTGGCTGAAAGCAGAGAATACCAGAAGGATGTTTATCTGTGTTTTCTTGACATTGCAAAGGCATTTGACTGTGTGAATCAGAACAAATTATGGATAACACTATGAAGAATGGGAATTCCAGAATGCTTAATTGTGTTCATGAGAAGCCTGTACATAGATCAAGAGGCAGTTGTTCAAACAAAACAAGGGGATACATGGTGGTTTAAAGTGAGGAAAGTGTGGGTCAAGGTTGCATGTTTTCACCATACTTATTCAATCTGTATGCTGAGCAAATCCTAGAATCTGGACTATATGAAGAACAGGGCATCAGCATTGGAGGAATACTCATTAACAACCTGTGTTATGCAGATGACACAACCTTTCTTCCTGAAAATGAAGAAGACTTGAAGTAGTTAATAATGAAATTCAGATCAACAGCCTTCAGTATGGATTACACCTCAACATAAAGAAAACAAAAATCCTCACAACTGAACCAATAAACAACATTATGACAAATGGAGAAAAGATTTACGTTGTCAAGGATTTCATTTTACTTGGATCCACAATCAACACCCATGAAAGCAACAATCAAGAAACCAAAGGATGCTTTGCCCTGGGCAAATCTGCTGCAAAAGACCTCTTTAAGGTGTTAAAAACAAAACAAAACAAAGATTTCACTTTAAGGACTAAGTTGCGCCTGACCCAAGCCATGGTGTTTTCAGTCACCTCATATGCATGGTAAAGCAGGACAATGAATAAGGAAGTCCAAAGAAGAACTGACGCCTTGGAGTTATGGTGTTGGTAAAGAATATTGGATATACCATGGACTGCCAAAGAACAAACAAATCTGTCTTGGAGGAAGTACATCCAGAATGCTCCTTAAAGCAAGGATGGCGAGACTTTTTCTCACACACTTCGGACATGTTATCAGGAGGGATGAGTCCCTGGAGAAGGACATCATGCTCTGTAAAATAGAGGGTCATTGTAAAAGAGGAAGACCCTCAACAAGATAGATTGACGCAGTGGAGGCAACAATGGGCTAAAGCATAACAACAGTCCTGAGGATGATGCAAGAGTAGGCAGTGTTTATACAGGTCAACATCTTTCTGGTATTCTCTGCTTTTAGCCTGGATCCACCTGACATCCTTGGTTCCACCTCCTCTTCTGGATCCAGCTTGAATTTCTTGCAGATCTCTGTTGATACACTGCTGTGGCCGCTTTTGAATGATCTTCAGCAAAATTTTACTTTTGTGTGTTATTGATGATATTTTTCTATAATTTCCACATTTGGTTGGGTCACCTTTCTTTGGAGTAGGTATACATTTCGAACTGTTCCAGTTGGTTGACCAGGTAGCTGTCTTTCAAATTTCTTGGCATAGATGAGTGAGCACTTCCAGCACTGTATCCATTTGTTGAAACATCTCAATTTGTACGCTGTCAATTCCTGGAGTCTTTTTTTTTGGCCAATGTCTTCCCTGCAGCTTGTACTTCATTCAGTACCATTGGTTCCTGATCATAGGCTACTTCCTGAAATGGTTGAACGTCGACCAATTCTTTTTGGTATAGTGACTCTGTGTATTCTTTCCATCTTCTTTTGATGCTTCCTGTGTCTTTTAATGTTTTCTTTGTAGAATCCTTCAACATTGGAACTTGAGGATTAAATTTTTTTTCAGTTCTTTCAGCTTGAGAAATGCCGAGTGTGTTCTTCCTTTTCGTTTTCTATCTCCAGGTCTTTGCATGTGTCATTGCTAGAGATAGCATGATATAGTTCTGCAAGACCAATGACTTCTTCATTGCAAATTCCTTTTTTCACCAGCATAAGCAGCGACTATAAACATCAACTTCACCAGATGAAATACACAGGCATCAAATCTGCTACCTCTGCAGAAAAAGACAATGGAAAACTCAATATCATCATTCAGAATAAGGCCAGGGATTGACTGTGGAACAGATCAATTGCTCATATACAAGTTTAAGTTGAAATAGTGGAAAGCTAGAACAAGTCCACTAAAGCCAAAGTACGGTCATGAGTATAGCCAACCTGAATTTAGAGACCATTTCGAGAATTGATTTGATGTATTGAGCACTAATGACTGAAGACCAGAGGAGTTGTGGAATGACATCACAGACTTCATACGTGAAGAAAGCAAGAGGTCATTAAAAAAGACAGGGAAGAAAGAAAAGATCAAAATGGATGTCAGAAGAGACTCTGAAACTTACTCTTGGTTGTAGAATAGCTAAAGCAAAAGAAA
The DNA here is from genome assembly GCF_024166365.1 of Elephas maximus indicus. Lineage (NCBI taxonomy): Eukaryota > Metazoa > Chordata > Mammalia > Proboscidea > Elephantidae > Elephas > Elephas maximus. The sequence continues at coordinate 9,212,593 of NC_064846.1, read as the reverse complement.
GAAATGATGAAGTAAAGGAGCTGAACAGAAGATTTCAAAGTGTGGCTCGAGAAGACAAAGTGAAGTATTATAATGACGTGGAAAGACCCGGAGATAGAAAACAGAAAGGGAAGAGCATGCTCGGCATTTCTCTCATGGGAATATTATTAGGATACAAAGTAGAGTTAATCTCCTTAGTCTTCATTACAACTTACTCTTTCCCCAAGTCCTTGAGGTGAGGAAGAGCACGTGACTGTTTTTAGCCAGACAGAAAATTCCGCAATATTAATATGCCAGCTTAACTGCCTAATGGATTTAAAGGAGCTTACATGGCAGCAGACAGTAGGATACCCACATTTCCCAGCCAAACCTATTGCCATGAAGTGGATTCCAACACACAGCGACCCTATAGGAGAGAGTAGAACTGCCCCATAGGGTTTCCAAGGAGCAGATGGTGGATTCGAACTGCCAAACTTTAGATTAGTAGCTGAGCTCTCAGCCACTGTGCTGCCAGGGCTCCACATTTCCCAACACAGCAATGTAAAAGAAGTTTCGTTCCAGCCCCCTCTCTGTCTCTGTTTCTCTCTTTAGAGAGATGGATATATAGATAGATGAATAATGGATGGATGGATAGATAGACAGACAGGCAGACGGACAGTTGTTGTTACGTGCCATCAAGTCGATTCCAACTCTTAATGACCCCATGTGTTACAGAGTAGAACTGTCCCGTAGGGTTTTCTTGGCTGTAAATATTTACTGGAGCAGATTGCCAGGTCTTTCTTCCACAGAGCTATGGGATGGATTGGAACCACCAATCTTTTGGTTGGCAGCCGATTGTTTAACCGTAGAACCACTAAGGTTCCTTGACTGATAGATTAGGTAGATGGATACCATTCTCTCTGTCTCTCTGTAATAGCCGTGGTTTAAGAAATGATATCCCCAAAACCAGTGGTGTAACTAGGGTTGGTGTTACTCAGTGAAATAACTCAAAGTGTCACCCCACGTGCTAATTGCCACAATATTGTAGCTAAAACATCAGAAAATTTGACAAAACCAGAGACTATAAAAACACCAGTAGCAAGGAAAACAGCAGCACGTGCTTGTAGCGTGTGCAGATGAAACCACGCGATCTGAAGCATCATTGCACTTGTGCTTAATAATGACAGCTCTGACCGCAGAGCATTAAAATGTTCAAAAAGTAAATTAGCATATACTTTTAGCCTTGTATATATGTAAGCTGGGCTTCTGAAAACTATTTTTTTTGTTATAACTAAGTGTAGGGAAGTTTTTATTAAAAATAATAAATTTCTGCTGAAACACTGCACAAAAATTTTATAGACAATCTTTTTAGTGTCACCGCTTTTGACAACGTCACCCAGTGCGATCAGCACCCCACCCCACGCATCCCCTTAATGAATGATGCCACTGCCCAAAACATGGAAAGGAAAGAGCAAATACGATATTTTCTAAATTTTCAAGAGAACTGAGTGATGGATGCTTCATCACCACTTCTTTCACGTAAGATTTATAAAGCAATCAGTTAAAAAGAAAAAAAGTATAAAAAGCTTAACTGAAAGCAAGCTTTGGCCACCACCTTAACCCCTACTGATATGACGACGTCAGGGAGAATAAACAGGAATATTCAAAAGCTTGGGGAACACCTAAACCTTGAGGAGGGAGCTTCAGGCAGGGAGAGACCTGTGGCAGGGGGGTGTTTTGATGTTGTTAGTTGCCCTGGCTTCGGCTACAACTCGTGGTAACCTTATGTACAACAGAATGAACTGTTGCCCAGTCCTGTGTCATCTTCATGATGAGTGGTATGTTTGAATCCATTGTTGTGGCTTTTGCAATAATTCATCTCATGGAGGGTTTCCTCTATTATACCAAACATGATATCCTTTTCTAGCCATTTGTCTTTCCCGATGATGTGACCAAAATAAGCAACACATGAATATGAGGCGATTGAAAAGACTGGTTTGGGTGTTCAGACGTTCTAAAAAAGAAGGCTAGAGCATTGTGAGAAAAGCAGATGGGGTGAATTTTTTATGGGTTTTGAGGGCAGGATATATATTTGGATTGCAGAGAGGAAAAGCTAAGAGGTGTGTATTGGTTATGTGTCAACTTGACTGGGCCATGATTCTCAGGGTTTGGCAGTTATGTAATGACATAATTTGGCAGACATTGGACTGATTGTTTTTCCACAATATAATCACCTCCCATGATGAGATCTGATATAACGCAATCACCTCCATGATGAGATCTGCTATGCGCAGCCAATCAGTTGTAAGAGGAGTTTCCTTGGGGGTGTGTACTGCATCAATATATATGAACATTCTGGCAAGGCTCACTCCCTTTTGCTCACACTGAATCCTGCATATAGCTTGTCATAATCTGACCCCCGGGTATTTGGAAGTTAAGGTGGCAGATTACCTGTTGATCTTGGAATACATCAGCCTCTGCAGCCTATGAGCCAGTGGCCTACGGTCTCACCTATCAATGGGGTGCATCAGCCACTGCAGCTATGTGAGTCAGGAGAAGCTTGCAGCCTGGCGCCTAATCCACAGACTTGGAACTTCTGGCCTGTACAAACATGTGAGCAATTTCCTTGAGACACACACACACACACACACACACACACATTTCCCTGGTTTTGCCTCTCTGGAGAACACAGCCTTAGACAAGGTGGAAGAGAGAAAAGATGTGTTCTTACCCCAAATTTGGTTCCCAGTCTGGTTATTCGTTTTCTGAGAGCCCTACAGGTGAAAATTTTCCCAGGGACCATCAGGTTCTAGATTAGGTCTCTCAAGAGGTGCTTCAGAGTCCTCTGAGGCAGCCCAACACTGAGGGGTAGGTACTTGGGATCAGGGAGTAAAGCTTTGTGCCGACAGCTCCAACCCCCATTCCCAAGACCACCAAAAATGTTGTCTATGTTGCACATTACTCCACTCAGAAAGGTGCCACTCATATAACATCTGTGTGAATGGCACCTTTCCAAGTAGGGCACCGCACACAGTATAGCCAAAGGTGGTGAAAATGCCCAAATTCCAAAGGAGATTTCATGACACCTCTCTACACACATGGCGTGATTCCTGTACCCAGGATTTAGCCATTAGACCCAGGAAGTGCCCACCTCATTGTCTAGAATCCTGAACTGTGATTCCTTCTTGTCCATCCACCCTTCGTATAAGACTAAGAAATAAGTGAATAAACCCATAAAAATAACTCATCAATAAATAAGAGTTAAAACTGTCAAAGAAACTAATAGAGTCAAATCTGGCCTAACCATGCTTAACCCCTAATACTTGATGACTTCAAAGAGAATTAAAGGTAAATTTTTAGAAAGGGAGAAATTTGGCTCTGCACAGAGGAAAATCAACGAGAAGATTAGAGCGGACACATGACCACACTGCAAGCTGTGGTCCCATATACTCAGTCCCCTTTTGAACAAAGTGAGATAAACCCTCATAGACATACATGTGAATGTTTCCTAGGGGTCCCCACGCCCTAGGTATTACAGCATAGAAGGCTATTAAAAAGGTCCCCAGATGTACTTCAATGCAAGGCACCCGTGTGCCAGCAGCTGCACTCCCTCTTTCAGGGTAGCCACCTAAGTTGGTGGTGTCATGCATTACTTCACTCAAAGAAGCACCTATCATGTTTCGATCCACATGGATGGCATCTCCTTAAGTGAGGCACTGCACACAGTAGGGCTGGAGGTCACAATGCTGCCCAAACGCAACACCTGGCATCACCCCATGTCAATCAGTGTCCTAACACTGTACTCCATGTGGGACCAGCACGATGGACCCAAAGGATCTGGAAAACCATGACCTGGTCTCTCTCCTTCACCCCTCCTTGAGTGTGCCTCCACTCCACCTGTTTACATTAGATGGTTTCTTGGCTTCTTGCTTCTCGGGCCTTGCACCTGCATCTGCCCTGCTGAGGCAAATATTCCAAAGCCCATTAGCTCCGCCGATAAGTGCCTGGGGGCACCCCAGTCCACCAAGAAGCCTTCTGCACACAAGCACTCATCTATGTCACTCCATGGGTTGGCTTCAGTGGTGTCTGGCGCTGGTCTCCTGGTTCTGCTGCTGCTGGTTCTCTGTTACTGCTGCCTCTCTGCTGCTGCAGGTCCTCTGCTGCTGCTGGCCCTCTGTCGTTTCTGCTCCTCTACCTATTCACAGTTTCAAAACCACTTCCACATTTTAAGTATCTCTTAGAGCAGCATCCCACTCTCACGGTGTCAAATTCTTAGTCATCTAATGGTGCTGTAACAGAAATACCACAAGTGGATGGCTTTAACAAAGAAAAATTATTTCCTCACAGTCTAGTAGGTTACAAGCCCAAATTCACAGCGTCAGCTCCAGGGGAAGGCTTTCTCTCTCTGTTGGCTCTGGAGGAAGGCTTTCCCTGGCCCAGGAGCTTCTCAGGCTCATGGACCCCGTGTTCAAAGGACGTGCTCTGCTCCTGGTGCTGCATTCTTGGTGATATAAGGTCCCCAACTCTCTGCTTGCTTCCCTTTCCCTTTCCTTTTATTCAAGGTGGTGGAGGCCACACCCCAGGGAAACTCTCTTTACCTTGGATCAGGGAGGTGAGTTTACAATCCCACTTTAATCCTCTCAACATAAAATTGCAATCACAAAATGGAGGACAGCCACACAATCTGGAATCATGGCCTACCAAGTTGATACACACATTTTTGAAGGGATATAATTCAATCCATGGCAGAGGTCAAGTTGGGTGATTGTGGTATTTAGATCTTACGTGTCTTGTAGAGCTTCTTTCTGGATGTTCTGTCTTTCACTGAAAGGGGTGTGTTGAAATGTACTATTATTTTGGAGCTTCCTATCTCTCTTTTTGATGCTGGTAGAGTTTTTTTTTTAACGTATTTTTAGCCCTGTCATTGAGCGCGTAAATATTTATTATGGTTATGCCCTCCTGGTATTAAAAAAAAAAACAACCAAACCTGCTGCCATCGAGTCGATTACGACTCATAGCTACCCTATGGGGCAGAGTAGAACTGCCCCATAGAGTTTCCAAGGAGCGTCTGGCAGATCCGAACTGCCGACCCTTTGGTTACCAGCCGTGGCACTTAACCACTACACCACCAGGGTTTCCATGATAGATAGTCTAGACAGATAGATATCGCTCTCTCTGTCTGTTTGTAATAGCTGTGGTTTAAGAAAGAATACCGCCAAAACCAGTGGCGTCACCAGGGTTGGTGTGACTCAGTGCTATAAGTCATATTGTTATCCCCCCATGGTAATTGTCACAATATTGTAGCTAAAACACCAGTAAATTTTTCAAAATCAGCAACTACAAAAACACCAGTAGCAAGGAAAACAGCAGCACGTGTTTGTACTGCATGCATAGGAAAACTCATGATTTGAAGCATCATTATAATTGTGTAATAATGACAGCTCTGACTGGAGCTCCTTTAAGTACTCAAAAAGTAAATTACCATATTGTTAGAGCCTTGTAGGTATATGGATACATGTAATATGGGCTCACGAAAACTTTTTTTTGTTTTTATAACTAACTACAGGGATATTTTTATTTTCAAAATAATAAATTTCTGCTGAAATACTGCACAAAAAATTTATAGAAATCATTTTGATGTCATCCCCTCTGAGAACATCAGATCTGCTACCCCGCACGCCCGCTTCCACCCAATGAAGATGCCACTGCCCAAAACATGGAAAGAGAAGAGCCAATGTGATATTTTCTAAATTTTCAAGAGGACTGAGAGATGGATACTCTCATCACTTCCTCCTTTCACATAAAATTTATAAAGCAATCAGCTAAAATATATGTATATATATATATATATATATATATATATAAAGGGTGTAATTGAGAACAAGGTTTGGGCACCACCTTAACCCCTACTGATATGATGACGTCAGGGAGAATAAATACGAATATTCAAAGGCGTGGGGGACACCGAAACCTTGAGGAGGGAGCTTCAGCCAGGGAGAGATCTGTGGCGGGGGGTGTTTTGATGGTGTTAGTTGCCCTGGAGTCGGCAACAACTCCTGGTAACCGTATGTACAACAGACTGAACTGTCGCCCAGTCCTGTGTCATCTTCATGATGAGTGGTATGTTTGAATCCATTGTTGTAGCTGTTGCAATTATCCAACTCATGGAAGATTCTCTCTATTTTACCAAACACGATGTCCTTTTCTAGCGATTTGTCTTTCCTGATGATGTGACCAAAGTAAGCAACACATGCATATGAGGCAATTGAAAAGGCTGTGGTTTGGATGTTCAGACACCCTAGAAAAGAAAGCTAGAATATTGTGAGAAAAGTAGATAAGGGTGAATTTTTTATTGGGTTTTGAAGGCAGGATGTGTATTTGGATTGTGCAGAGAGGAAAAGCTAAGAGGTATGTAATGATTAAGGTTATGTGTCAATTTGACTGGGCCATGTTTCTCAGGGTTTGGCAGTTATGTAATGATGCAATTTGGCAGACATTGGACTGATTGGTGTTCCACAATGTAATCACCGCCCATGATGAGATCTGATATAATGCAATCACCTCCATGATGAGATCTGCTATGAGCAGCCAATCAGTTGTAAGAGGGGTTTCCTTGGGGGGGTGTGTCCTGCATCAATATATATGAACATTCTGGCAAAACTCACTCTGTTTTGCTTACCCTGAATCCTGCATCCAGCTTGTCATAATTTGATCTCTAGTTCTTGGAACTAGAGCTGGCAGCTTACCTGCTGATCTTGGAATTCATTAGCCTCTGCAGCCTATGAGCCAGTGGCCTGCTGTTTCACCTGCCAATGGGGTGCATCAGCCACTGCAGCTATGTGAGTCAGGAGAAACTTGCAGCCTGGCGCCTGATCCACAGACGTGGGACTTGCTGGCCTGTACAAACATGTAAGCCATTTTCTTGAGAAAAATCTATCTCTGAGTACACACACACACACACACACACACACACAAACACACATTTCCCTGGTTTTGCCTCTCTGGAGAACACAGCCTTAGACAAGGTGGAAGAGAGAAAAGATGTGTTCTTACCCCAAATTTGGTTCCCAGTCTGCTTAGTCATTTTCTGAGAGCCCTACAGGTGAAAAATTTCCCAGGGACCATCAGGTTCTAGATCAGGTCTCTCAAGAGGTGCTTTGGAGTCCTCCGAGGTGGCCCAACACTGAGGGGTAGGTACTTGGGATCCGGGAGTAAAGCTTTGTGCCTACAGCTCCAACCCCCATTCTCAAGACCACCAGAAACATTGTTTATGTTGCACATTACTCCACTCAGAAAGGTGCCATTCATATATCATCTGTGTGAATGGCAACTTTCCAAGTAGGGCACTGCACACAGTGTAGCTGAAGGTGGTTAAAATGCCCAGTTTCCAAAGGAGATTTCACGACACCTCCCCACACACATGGTGTGACACCTGTACCCAGGATTTACCCATAAGACCTAGGAAATGCCCGTCTGATTGTTGAGAGGCCTGAGCTGTGGTTCCTTCTTGCCCACCCACTGTTCATATAAAACTAAGAAATAAATGAATAAATCCATAAAAAATAACTAATCAATAAATAAGAATTAAAACTGACAGAGCCAAATCTAGCTTAACCATACCTAACCCCTAATATTTGATGACTTCAAAGAGGACTAAAGGTGAATTTTTAAAAAGGAAGAAATTTGATTCTGCACAGACCAAAATCAATGAGAAGACTAGAGGGGCCCCACGACCAACTGCAAGCTGTGGTCCCATATGCTCAGTCCTCTTTTGCGCAAAGTGATATAAGCCTTCAAGGACATACATGTGCATGTTTCCTAGGGGGCCCCATGCCCTAGGTATTACCCCACAGAAGACTATTAAACAGGTCCACGGATGTACTTCTGTGCAAGGCATGGCACATGTGCTAGCAGCCTCGCTCCCTCTCCCAGGGTAGCCACCTATGTCGTACATGTCATGCATTACTTCACTCAAAGAAGCACCTATCATGTTTCTATCCACATGGATGGCACCTCTTTAAGTGAGGCACTGCACACAGTAGGGCTGGAGGTGGCAATCCTGCCCAAGCCCACACCATGTCAACCAATGCTCCAACAATCTCCTCCATGTGGGAGCAGCAGGATGGACCCAAAGGACCTGGAAACCCACAAACTACTCTTCTGTCTCCTTCGCCCTTCCTTTAGTGTGCATTCCCTCCATTCATTTTCACCAGGTGGACAGACTTCAGGACTGGGAGGGAATAAGCCTTCCTTCCTTTCCCTCTTCCTCTGGGACTTAGAATACTTGCCTACATTGTTCTTCTTAGTTTCAACTTAATATGGCTGGTGCATGAAAAACTAGTTTGCACCCCCAAAGTCGGTTTGTAAGTAGAAATGCTCAGAGTGCAGGAAGGAGGGGGGGGGACACTATGAGAACTAATTATATGTGGTACCCCAGTAGGAGTCCCCGGGTGGCGCAAACGGTGAGTAAACCCAGAATCACCTCAGAAGAAAGTCCTGGTGATCTTCTTCCAAAAGGCCACAGCTTTGAACCCCCATGAAGCAGTTCTAGTCTGCAGGTATGGGGCGGCTGGGAGTCAGCACCAACTCAATGGCGGCTAGTTGTTGTTGTTGTTTTTTTTGGTACCTCGATGGCACAAAATGGCAACAACAACCCCAGTAACAATGTTAGGAGATAAAGAAGAGTAACTTGCCTCTTCTTATTACATCCTAAAGCTTCTCCTGGCTCTGAGTGAGGTCAGGGATGTGGCAGTGTGGAGATGTGCAGCAAAATCCAAAAACACCAGTTGCCAACCCAACACCTTGACGTGGTTTGGAAGGGCCTACTTGGGAGGTGACGAGATGTCACGGTAGACCCTATTCCCCGTACTGGGATGTTTAACATTTACACCGTTGCTTCCCACGTTGTGCTTCAGTCCATGATGGTCTCTGGGGCTTGGTGCTTGTTTGCTATCTTCCCGTTCTCTCTTTCTCTCTCTTTTTCTTTCCTCTTTTTCTGCCCTAGGGTAAGAATGAGCAACTCATGAAAAGCAAGACAGAAAAGTCAACGCAATATTTCCTTATTTTCAAAACTTGTGGGAGGTGGATTCTCTCCTCGTGTCATCCCTCTACACAAAACTTAAAAACATTAAAATAAAAATATAAATAGATCTAGTGTATGGACATAAGATCGCTATGAGCCGGGGTCGATTCAATGGCAGGGTTTTTATCTTAATTCGCTATTGATATGGTAACCGGAGAGAATGCAAATCAGTATTGAAAGAAGAGGTCTTGAAGAAATTGGTAGATTCAGTCCCTGACAGAGCCACCTCACATATTGTACACGATGTGTTTTACTCTACTCAAAAAGGTGACAATAACGTTTTAGTTTATTTGAATGATACCCTCTGAAGTAGGACACCACACTCATCTGAAGACGGTGGCCCTATGCCAAAACACCTGTGCAGTGTTCATACAACCCATAATTTTCAGCATGTGAATGGCCACCCCACTGCCCTCCTCTGACCCTCCTGGAGTGAATATCTCCTTGTTGGCTGCATATTTAATGTGCTAGTTTTGAGGCCTGAGAGAGAACAAGCTTTCCTCCCTTTTTTTCTTCCTTGGCTCAGAAATAACCTCATCAACATTTTCCTATTGATTTTCAAGGTGCTAGAAATGGCATATTAAAAATTGTTTGCTTTCCATCAAAGCTAAAAGTTCCCACCAACACACCCACCCCATGCCTCTGTGCCCCAGTCTTCCCTGTCCCTTGTTCAGAGTTCTGTATCTTAATTCCAAAACCACAAAATAAGCAAGGTTAAATGTGCAGCAACCTCAAGTGAGAAAAGGCGATAATTTAGATGGTTCCAGGATTCACAGGGCAGAAACTGTTTTCTCCAAAGTTTTTGGAGAACATACACATCACTTACCTTGCCCAGAGTCATTCCCAAGAGAGATGGGCTTGAGCCTCGGAGTGCCCTTTTCTTCCTACCTAGCAGCAGTGGAAGCAGCAGTCAAGAAATCACACAACGTACTGCATTGGGCAAGTCTGCTGCAAAAAACCTCTTTAATGTTTTTAAAAGCAGAAGCGTCATTTTGATGACTAAGATGTGCCTGACCATGGTCTTTTTGATTGCCTCATATGCCTGCGAAAGCTGGACAATGAACAAGGAAGACAGAAGAACTGATTCACTTGAATTGTGGTGTTGAGAAAGAATATTGAATATACCATGGATTACTAGAAGAATGAATAAATCAGTCTTGGAGGAAGTACAGCTGGAGTGCTCCTTAGAAGCAAGGACGGTGAGATTTTTTCTTCCTTACTTAGGACACATCATCAGGAAAAACCATTCCTTAGAAAAGGACATCCTCTTTAGTAAAGTAAAGGGTCAGCGAAAGCGAGGGAAACCTTCCATGAGATGGATTGACATGATAGCCACAACACTGGGCTCCAACACAACAATCATGAAGATGGCATAGTACCAAGCAATGTTTCATCCTGTTATACATAAGGTCACCATGAGTTGAATCCAACTAATGGCAGCTAACAACAACAAAGCCCTGAATTTTCTCAAGTGATCCTAAAATGCTCATTGTTGAGAGGCTCTCTTCCAACCTTGCCATTTGGAGACGGGCCTCCAGGAGTTTGTCTTTCCTTTCAAAAACTGAGGCTGAGAGAAAACGGAAGCAAGTAGGTGAAAGAGATTCACAGGCCCCAAAACCATTAATGTTTTAAGAACCAGGGAGCTGAGTTAAGCAAAAGTCTGTGGAAATGGAGGAAGGTGTACTTAGGAAAACAAGCAGTTAGCTAAATTCCTTGGAGTGGAGAGAAAGAGAATGAGATGAGAGACATTTAATCTGGCTCTCCCCAAGTCCCCTAGCACTGAGGGGCTTCCCTCACTGTCAAGAGTTTATAATGACTCTCATCCACATCCTCTCTCTCAGTAACCACAAAGTATTCATTTTAACAGCTTCACACATTTCAGTGATAGCTGAGACTAACAGCTAAGAGAAAAAAACTCACAAACAAATAAATAAAATGAATGAACCCAAACCCAAATACGAGCAAAAGAACCCCTAACACACACAACAAAAATGCAAACACAAATCACGACTCAGATAATTACACCACAGAGAGAGAGTAAACCCAATAAAAATTACAACAAAACACTGAAAAAAAAATTCAAATTCTAAACTGCACATATATGATGCACAAATCAAACACCAACAGCAAGGAACATAGGTGAGAGATAAATCCATATATACAAAACTGCAGCAACAAAACCAAAACAACAAACCAACAAAAAGTGAACACACAAACCAAAATATAAGTGAACAACCAATACATAAAGACCAAAAAAAAAAAAGAATAAAATTCATAAACCAAAATCGAATCTGAGAACACAAATGGAAACTGTAACGTGCCCTCCCACACCCAAAAGACAAGTCCCAAAGCACAGGCACATGCATACGCGCACACTCACACACACACAATCACAACCTCCTAAATGCACAGAGAGCCTGGGGACAAATATCAAGGAGTCATCTGTACACTCTAGCTCATAACAACAGTAGCTGGGAAACTCTCAGACTGCAGGAAAGACGGGAGCAAATACTGAGCAGTAGACACCTTATGGCACACTCACAAATATATTAAGCAACAAAGTACGGCACTTTCCATCCTCGTCATTACAATTAAACTTTCCACCAAGGCTTGATGTGAAGTGAGATAAGTGGCTGTTTGCAAACATGGAGCAAAATTCACAAACATCAGTTGCCAACTGTTGCACTTTAAAGGCTGACATCAGGATATACCTCATCTCCCAATGCAGGGATGTACCATGACAAAATCCTGCCCAGAAAGTGGTACAATCCTGCAGTTGTCTTCAGGCCTGGCATGCTGCCATCTGTTGTCTCTGCTTGTCTCTCTCTTCTACTCTTTCTTTGAGGGAGCTGGGTTAAGGTAGAACACTTCAAGAAGAGAGAGAAAAGTCTATGAAATATTTCTTCATTTCCAAGGGTCTAAGAGGTAAAACCTCTCATCACTTCAACAAATGCTTGTTATACACAAAACACAAAAAATAGTTAAAATAAAATATGTAAGAAGATTACATGGATAACATCTGATCTACTGCGGATATATGGATATCAGAGAGGATACTAAAGAAGGAAGAGGTTCTAGGTTTCTAAGAAGAAAGGTAGCATTAGTGCTTGAGCAGGAAAAGGTGAAAGAGAGGAAGCTATGGACCTAACCCAAATCTTGTTCGCAAGGTGCTCAGGCCCTTTTTGGACAAAGAATTGTAAATCCCTGAAGAACCCGGATGGGGAGCTTTTTCCAGGGGTCCTCAGATCCTGGGTATGGCTTCTCCAAAGCACCTAAGAGTCTTCTGAGAGAACGGTGCCTGGACCAAAGTGAGTGCAGCTGTGCAAGCAGGCACATTGTCTTCCCCCAGGGCCACCACATATGGTTGCACATGTTGTGAGTTACTACACTCAAAAAAGTGCCAATCACATTTTAGTGTTACCTGAGTGGCACCCTTTGGAGTGCGGCACTGCACAAAGTATGGTTCATTGTGGCAGCCCTGCCCAAATTCTCCCCAGCCATGTTCCTTTCATCACATCACCTGATGCTTCAGTCCATGTGGGTCCTCAGGATCTATCCAAAAGACCTGTGAAACACTCACCCCATTTCCATTCCTCTTCCCTCCCTCCCAGTGTATCCCCTTACCTGCTTCATGTGCGAATTTTCAGGCTGAGAAAGAATAATCATTTCTCCTTCTCTCACTATAGCCTCATGGTATATTCATCTTTTGAATTTCAAGTTGTTAGAAATGGCTCTTTAAATAGGATTTGTTTTACTCAAAAGTTGAAGAACCCATCAGCACATCCACCACACTCTTCTCCACCCCAAACTTCAAAGCTTCTTTGTGGGAGTCAGGACTCTAGGATGATCTTCAAGAATCTGCCAATGCACATTGTGAATTTGATGGAATATCACTCCTGTGATTATGTTATGTTGTATAGCCAAAGGGATGTTACAGATGTAATTAAGGTCCCTAATCTTTTGACTTTGATTTAAGCAAAAGGCAGATTATTCTAAGTGAACCTGACATAATCAAGTAAGCTCCTTAAAAGAGTATATAAGGCCAAAGACAAGAGACAGCAGTAGATAGTCTCCTGTTGACCCTGAAAAAGCAAACCCCCATGTTGTAAAGAAGGCCACATGGGGAGGAATGTCAGACAGCTTCTAAGAGGTGAGACTCTCAGTCTTATAGCTTGGAGGAACTGGATTCTGCCCAAAACCAGTGAGTTTGAAAGAGGACCTCAAGCCTCAGATGAGAACACAGTCCCATTTGAGACTTCGATTTCAATCTTCTGAGACCCTGAGCTGAGGACCAAGCTAAGCCATGTATGGACTCCTGGGCAACTAAATCTGTGGGATGATAAATGCGTATTGTTTTAAGCTGCTAAATTTGTGGTAAGTTGCTATGCATCAATTAAAAATGAATACAGCCTTATTTGGAATTCTGTAGTATCATTTGTGTCCCCCCCAAAATATGTGTCAACTTGGCTAGGCCATGATTCCCAGAATTGTGTAATTGTTCACCGTTTTGTCATTTGATGTGCTTTTCCTATGTGCTGTAAATCCTACATCTATGATGCTAATAAGGTGGGATTAGCGGCAGTAATGCTAATGAGTCAGGACTCAATCTACAAGATTAGGTTTTGTCTTAAGTCTTTTGAGACATAAAAGAGAGAAGCAAGCAGAGAGACTTGGAGACCTCATACCACCAAGAAACAAAAGCCAGGAGAATAACGCACCATTTGGACCTGGGGTCCCTGCACTGAGAAGCTCCTAGACCAGGGAAGGTTGATGACAAGGACCTTCTTCCAGAACCAACAGAAAGAGAAATCCTTCCCCTGGAGCTGGCACCCTGAATTTGGACTTCTAGCCTCCTAGCCTATGAAAGAATAAATTTCTCTTTGGTAAAGCCATCCACTTGTGGTATTTCTGTTATAGCAGCACTCCACTCCCACGGCCATCGAGTCGATTCTGACTCATACCAACCCTATAGGATGGAGTAGAACTGCCCGATAGAGTTTCCAAGGAGCACTTGGTGGATACGAACCGCTGACCGTTTGGGAAGCACCAGATAAGTAATCGACTCGGTGGCACTGGTTACCGGGTTAGATAAGTAAAACACATACCTTAAAAACAAAACCACAAAAGAATCAGGGAAAATATGCAAGAACCTCAAGGAAGAGAAGAAGAGAGGTGTTGAGAGTTGCCAACAGGTCAAAAGAAGAAACTCCTTTCCCTTCTTCTTCTCCATAGAGGAAACAATAAAAAAATTTACCTGGATTGATGTTCAAGGGAGAAAATAGGCTTAGAGTCTAGAAATGCCCTGTTCTTCCTCTCACCCTGAAATTCTCAGCCTTTTCTCAGAGGTCTGCTTGTAGAGGACCTTTCCCAACATTTGCATTCTGAGACACAGGCTTCCACATGTCTGTATTTTTTTTTTTTTTTTGGACAAGCACCCTAAGATAAGGTGGAAGGAAGTAGGTGAAAGAGATGTCCAGATTAAAAAAAATAAAACAGTCTTGATTTAAGAATATGATATCCAGGTTATGGAAAAGCTTGTGAATAGTGAGTTGAAGAGCTTGGGGAAATATATACCTGGCCAAGTTACTTGCTACAAAGAGAGAAAGTTAGTTAAGAGATCATCAGATACATTTAAACTGGACTTCCCCAAGGCTTACAGAAATCAGAGTCCTACCTTGACGTCAGTAGCCTAATCAAGTGAGTCAAGTCTTCACCTCACAGAACTGTAAGAAGTCCTACATCTTCCATAAATATAAAAACCAGTTGCCATCAAATTGACTCGTGACAACTCCATGTGCGTCAAAGTAGAACTGTGCTACGTAGGGTTTTCAATGGCTGATTTTTCAGAAGTAGATTGCCAGGTCTTTTTTCCAAGTTGCTTTGGGGTGGAGTTGATTTACTAACCTTTCCATTAGCAGCCAAGGGCTTAACTGTTTAAACCATCCAGGGATTCCTAGAAAGGAACAGAAAGTCAGCAAAGAGACTGGCAGAAATAGTCAACTGATTTTTTTTAAAAAGGTGGAAAGACAATTCAATGGAGAAAGGCTAGCCTTTCAACAAATAAATGCTGGAACAATTGAATGCCCATATGCAAAAGTGAACCTTTTTTTTCCTTTTTTTAAATTCTGTTATTGTTGAGAATATACACAACAAAACATACAATTCAACAGTTTCTATATGTACAATTCAGTGACATTGATTACATTCTTCGAGTTGTATAACCATTCTTACTCTCCTTTTCTGAGTGGTTCCTCCTCCATTAACATAAATTCACTGCCCCCTAAGATTCCTATCTAATCTTTCAAGTTGCTATTGTCACTTTGATCCCATATAGATAGTTCTTAAAAGAGCATAATGCTCAAGGCAGACATTTTTTACTAGTTAGGTTAAACCGTTGTTTGGTTTTAAGAAGATTTCAGGTGTTATTTTTGGTTTAAGGTTTAAAGATTATCTCAGGGAATTAGTTTCAGGGGTTCATCCAACCTTCGTGGCTCCAGGATGTCTGGAGTCCATGAGAATTTGAAACTCTGTCCTGCATTTCCTGCCTTTAATCAGGATTCTTCTATGGAATCTTTAATCAAAATGTTCAGTAATGGTAGCTGGGCAACATCCAGTTCTTCTGGTCTCATGGTAAAGAAGGCAGTTGTTCATGGAGGCAATTAGCCACACATTCCATATCTTTTTCCTATTCCTGACTCTCTTTCTTCCTCTGTTTTTCAAGGTGAATACAAAAACTGGATCTTAACAGATACATCACACCTAATATGAAACTTACATCAGAATGACTCATAGATCTCAAAGTGTAATGTAAAAATATAAAACTTATAGAGGAGGAGAAAATATTTGTGACCCTGGGCAAGGTCTTAGTTACTTAGTATTGCCATAACAGAAATACAACAAGTGGGTGGCTTTAAAGAACAGAAATTTATTTTCTCATCATTCAGGAGGCTAGAAGTCCAAACTCAGGACCTGACTCTAGAGGGAGGTCTTTCTTTGTCTATTTCAGCTTCTAGTCTTCTAGTAGCTACCAGCAATCCTTGGTGCTCCTGGGCTTTAGATGCATCTGCTGTGTGTGTCTGTCTTCAGATGTTGTATTTCCCCTCTGTCTATATGGCTCTTTTTATAACTCAGAAGTGATTAAGTTTAGGACCCAACATACACTGGTATGACCTAATTAATATACCAGAGAAAACCCTGTTTTCAAACAAGATCACATCCACAGGTATAGGGGTCAGGACTTCAATACGTATTTTGGGGGGATACAACTCAACCCATAAGAGTAAGGCCAGAAATTCTTAGATGTGGCATGAAAAGCACAATCCACAAAATTTTTTAAAACTGATAATTTGCACTGCATCAGAATTAAAACCTTTTCCTTTGCAAAAGACACTATTAAGATAATCAAAATAACCAAAAGGACTTGCAATCAGAAAATACAAAAAACTCTGAACAATAAGAACACATACATGCAATAAAAATGAGAAAAATATCTTAATAGACACTGCAAAGATGATGCGTGGGTGGAAAATAAGTATATGAAAAGATGTTCAACATCATTAGTCAAAAAGGTAATGCAAATTAAACCAATTATAAGCTAAAACTACATACAAAATAAACTGGCTGAAAAAACACAAAACAGAACCTGTCATTACAAAGTGCTGGTGAGGATTTGAGCAATTGGATCCTGGATATTTTGTTTATAAAGATGCAAAGCAGCACAACCATTCTGGAAAACAGATGTTTGATTTTTCAGGTTCTTTCTAAATTTATACATACACTTACCACATGACTCAGCAATCTTTCTCCCATATATTTACACCTGTGAAGTAAAACTTGTGTTCACACATACACCTGTATGCAAATATTTATAGCAGCCTTATTTATAATCACCAACAACTGGAAACAATCCAGATGTTCTTCACCTGCTGTTGGAACACTACTCATCAAAAATAAGAAACAAATTATTGAGTCACACAAAAATGTGAATGATTCTCAAATGCATTTTCTTAAGTGAGAGGAGCTATTCCCAAGAACTACATACTGAATGATTTCATTTATATGACATTCTATAAAAGACAAAATATAAGGATGGAAAACAGTTCAAAGACTACCAGGGGTTTGGTTGGGGTGTGGTTGAATACAAGTGGCAACATGAGGGGATTTGGGGGGTGATGATACTCTTCTGTATGATGACCATGGTGGTGGATACAGGACGGTATGAATTTATCAAAACCTATAGAAATCTAAACCACAAAAGGAGAATCTTATTGTATCTTAATTTTTTTTAAATGTCCACTTCTCAGGATGAGTGTCCCAAGAAGAAAATTCTGTCTTTGAGATGCTCTCTGAAATCAGAGCGGGCTTTGGAGTATGGGGCTGTTCTATATCCCTGTTGTTTTAAAACAAACCAAAACAAAACAACAGAAACTAAGCAAACTGATCAATCAAAACAAAAATAAGAAAACACATTAAAAAACACATTTTCACCCAAATACCACAAGTAAAATATATATAAAAAAAGAGCATCCCCAAAAACACGCATAAAAAAAATAAACAAAATAACAGGGGGGATAAAAAGCCCAATCAAGCCGCGATCAAAGAACTATGATCAGTAAGACATGGTCAAATGGACATGAGAGAGCAAATTTCCCTTCTTGGTAACTAAAATTTTCCTAAGACTCTAAGTAAGCTTATGTATATATAGCTTATTAATACAGACGAAATTCCACAAGGAGCCATTTTCAACACAACTCCCTGACCAGATGTAAAGAAGGGAAGCACCAAGATAGTTCCCTTTGCCCAAAAGAAGAATGAAAAATTTACATCTTACTCCCCAGAAACCTCTCTAGTCCAGATGATGGTACCCAGAAGTACAGTGCTTATCCTCCCCTGACACTTACTCTCTCAAAAACAAAATGGATGCCCATTTTTTAGAAGAAATAAAATAATATCAAAGAGTAAAATTTTATGAAAACTATGAATAACTCCTAATAAATTGGTGACTTCCAGAGGATTCAAAAATATTTTTGAAAGAAAGAGCATTTTCTAGGCCCATGAAGAAAGAAAGAGCTTCAATACATGAGGCACAAAACAATTTGGGCTTCAGCGGCATAGGGATCTGAAGAGCAAGGGAAATTTGGGAAGGACTAATGGAGAAGCCTTGAAAATGGTGAGGGGAGCTGACAGATTAACTGATCTGGGGGTTAGGGTTGGGAATAAATTCTGAAAAAAGGAAAATACTCCACTGGCAGAGGGAAACACCAAGACCACAATGAAAATCTTGTTCCAATTTTGGGGAAAGGAATATGAATCCCAGAAGAAACTACATGAGTGGCTTTTGGTGGGGGAGAAAACTTGGTTCGTAGGTCTTGCCTCTGAGAAGGGACCTAAGAGAATTCCCTGAGGTAGCTCAGCACTAGGAGGGGCGAACGGATGGGGAGGGGGTATACTTTCACTCTAGACAAAGTAGCCCTGTCTGCATGCAACTAAACACCCCAAAGTACCCACAGTGCCATCACATATGTCGTACATGTCGTGAGTTACTCAACCCCAGAGGTGTCAACCATGCTTAAGAACACATGATTGCTGCCTTCTGGAGTACGGTACCACACACAGCACATCTAAGGATAGCAGCCCTGCAAAAGTGCCCACTCATGTACCTGTCAAATGCCCCCAATGGTTTCAGGCTGTGAGTGCACACCAGCATTTCTCCAAAGGCCCTGTGCAGCACCCACCCCGTTGCCTCTCCTCATCCATCCCTTACTGAGTCCTGTTCCCTCACGTGTTACAGGTTTTCCACGGCAGTTTTCAGAACTAAGAACCACTGAGCATTCCTCCTAGTTTCTCTTGCTCATGGAAGAAATATCCTTGCATGCCTTACCCTGTTCCTTTTCCCATTATTATAAATAAAGCATTAACAGGTGGTTTGCACTCTCCAGGTCCTATGTTCTTGTTGTTAGGTGCCATTGAGTCAGTTCCAACTCATAGTAACCCTGTGCACAACAGAATGAAACACTGCCCAGTCCTGTGCCATCCTTACAATCGTTGTTATGTTTGAGCTCATTGTTGCAGCCACTGAGTCAATCCGCCTCGTTGAGGGGCTTCCTCTTTTCCGCTGACCCTGTACTTTGCCAAGCATAATGTCCTTCTCCAGGGAGTGATCCCTCCTGACAACATGTCCAAAGTATGGAAGATGCAGTCTTGCCATCCTTGCTTCTAAGAAGCACTCTGGTTGCACTTCTCCCAAGACAGATGTGTTTGTTCTTTTGGCAGTCCATGGTATATTTAATATTCTTAGCCAACACCACAATTCAAAGGCATCAATTCTTTGGCCTTTCTTATTCATTGTCCAGCCTTCACACGCATATGATGCGATTGAAAATACCATGGCGTGGGTCAGGCACACCTTAGTCTTCAAGGTGACATCTTTACTTCTCAACACTTTAAAGAGGTCCTTTGCAGCAAATTTGTCCAATCCAATGTGTAGTTTGATTTCTTGAATGCTTGCTTCCATGGCTGTTGATTGTGGATCCAAGTAAAATGAAATCCTTGACAACTTCAATCTTTCCTCCATTTATCATGATGTTGCTTATTGGTCCAGTTATGAGGATTTCTGTTTTCTTTATGTTGAGGTTTAATGCATACTGAAGGCTGTGGTCTCTGATCTTCATTAGTAAGTGCTTCAAGTCCTCTTTTCTTGAGTTTTTTTTTTTTTACAGCTAATTTAGTTTTTATGATTCTATTTTTTTTTAGGAAATAAAATAGAATCATAAAAACTAAATTAACTGTAAAAAACTCAAGAGAAGATGAAAGATAACAGAAAGATGATCTAGAGAAACATTAGTGGCATGGAACGTTTTATTTGAACCATATTAATAATCACATAAAATGTGAATGATCTGAGAGGCAAGGCCGAGATGGTGCAGTAGTCAGACACTTATGGTGAACCCTGTTTCAACAAAGACCCCCAAAAATAAGTGAGAAGATTATATTTATGAAAACCTATGAGCCCTGAACATCAAAGGCAAAGTTAGAAAATAGACTGAGTGGCAGGGGGAGGGAGAGACAGTTCAGAAGCAGAGAGGATTTGCCCGAACTGAATCACGGGGAATCCTCAGGCACCAATCCCGGGAGCGAATGCAGCAGATAACAGCTGATAACAGCTCTACCCATCTGGTGGTAGTGTTCGTCTGCAGTTTCCTCAGGAAGAAACAGCCAGCCACACAGCCTACTTGCATTTCAGGAACCAGAGAAGAAAGGCGCTTTCGACAAAACTAAGTACTTGCACATATTTTGCTGCGCTCCCAGCCCTCAAGCCAGCTTCATTGGCTGTTGATTTCCCTGGGCCTGAGATAGGTCCTGCTGAGTGTACTGTGCCATTCTCCCAGCCTTGGAGAAGGCATAAATTCACAATTGGTGGAAAAGATAATCTGCCAGCTCCTCTAACCGGGGAAGCTCAGGACAGAAGAGGCTCCTGTCCAGGCATAAATGGTCTGTGGACTTTCAGTATCTTTTCCCCCTGCATGGACCTGTGTCGGCCTATTTCAGGAGAATAGGCTCTTGTCAGCAGGCTGCAACTGTTTCAGCTGTGTGGTGGAGAGGTGGGTGTTTGATGTTTGACAACGCCTTGCCTATTAAACAGGGTCTTCACCTACCCACATCAGGGGCCTAAGGACTGGTAACTCCACTCAGGTCACCCAGCCACCCACAAAAGGAGTCCAAGGATAACTGGTACCACCAAGTCCTTACATCCAAAAGCACTGAGTGCCCATGGTCTGTCTGCAGAACCCACCCACTTGTGCACTCTAGGGAACAGGTACACGCTTTCCTCATGGAAACTCAGAGGATGGTGGCTAGACCCATGAGTCATTCCTAGCATGATGCCCCACTGCAACCAGATAGCAATACCTACTACAATCACCCCTGCGCCTCTAAGACTGTAGGACAGAGCCTGTACCACACACTTGATGACCAACTACCTGGACACCTGAACTGAATCCATAAAATAAAAGTGAATGAACTCATAGGCTCATATACCTGATAACAGCTCTACCCATCTGGTGACAGGACCTTAGAGGTTCAAAGGTGAAAATAATCAAGCTAGCTCACTCAAGCAACATATTGGAGCATATCAAAGCAAAACAAAGCAAGAAGCTAGGATAAAGTAAGCAAACATAAAATAAACTAATACAATAACTTATACATGGCTCAGAGACAACAATCAATAACAAATCACATAGAGAAGCAGACCATGATCACTTCAACAAGCTCTCAAAACAAAGAATCAAGGGATTTTCTGGATGAAGGTGCATTTCTGGAATTACTAGATGCAGAATACAAAAGATTAATATACAGAACTCTTCAAGACATCAGGAAGGAGTTCAGGCAATATGCAGAATGAGCCAAGAAACACACACATAAAACAGTTGAAGAAATTAAAAAGGTTATTCAAGAATATAATGAAAAATTTAATAAGCTGCAAGTACCCATAGGGTGACAACAATCAGAAATTCAGATTAACAATAAAATTACAGAATTAGACAACTCAGTAGAAAGTCAGAGGAGCAGAATTGAGCAAGTGGAAGGCAGAATTGGTGACACTGAAGATAAAGCACTTGGCACCAATATATTTGAAGAAAAATCAGATAAAAGAATTAAAAAAAAATATGAAGAAGCCTTAGAATCATGTGGGACTCTAACAAGAAAAAACCTACAAGTTATTGGAGTACCAGAACAAGGAGGAATAACAGAAAAATGAGACAGAATTGTTGACGATGTCTTGGCAGAAATCTTCCATGATACTGTGAATGATGAGAAGATATCTATACAAGATGCTCATCAAACTCCACATAAGGTAGCTCTTAAAAGAAAGTCACCAAGAGATGTTACAATCAAACTTGCCAAAACCAAAGGTAAAGAGAGAATTTTAAGAGCAGCTAGGGATAAATGAAAAGTTACCTACAAAGGAGAGTCAATAAGAATAAACTTTGACTACTCGGCAGAAACCATGCAGGCAAGAAGGCAATGGGATGATTTGTATAAAGCATTGAAAGTAAAAAAAAAAATTGCCAGACAAGAATCATACATCCAGCAAAAGCATCTCTCAATATGAAGGTAAAACTAGGACATTTCTAGATAAACAGGAGTCTAGGGAATTCGTAAAAGCCAAACCAAAACTACCAGAAATACTAAAGGGAGTTCTCTGGTTAGAAAATCAATAATATCAGATATCAACCCAAGACTAGAACGCTGGACAGAGCAATCAGATGTCAACCCACATAGGGAAATAACAAAAAAACAAACAAAAACAAACAAAAAAAGCTCAAAACAGGGAAACAGTAATATCATTATGTAAAAGAAGACAACATTAAAACAATAAGAAGGGACTAAGAAATGTCATATGGAGAGGAAGACAAGGTGATATAAAGAAATAAAAGTTAGGTTTAAGCACAGAAAAACAGGGGCAAATATTAAGGTAACCACAAAGGAGACTAACAAACCTACTCATCAAAATAAAAGATGAGAAAAAAATAGAGACTCAGCAGAAACAACAACAAATAAGCAAAAAAGACTATATATAAAGATAAACTACTCAGCACAAAAAATTAAATAGGAAAAAGAAACTGTCAACACACACAAAAAGACATCAAAATGACAGCACTAAACTCATAAAAAAAAAAAACTCATACCTATCCATAATTACGCTGAATGTAAATGGACTAAATGCACGAATAAAGAGACAGAGAGTGGCAGAATGGATTAAAAAAACATGATCCATCTACATGCTGCCTACAAGAGACATACCTTAGACTTAAAGACACAAATGAACTAAAACTAAAAGGATGGAAAAAATATATATCAAGGAAACAACAATCAAAAAAGAGCAGGAGTGGCAATAGTAACTTCTGACAAAATAGACCTTACAGTTAAATCCACCACAAAGGATAAGGAAGGACACCGTATAATGATTAAAGGGACAATACACCAGAAGGATATAACTATATTAAATATTTTTGCACCCAATGACAGGGCTGCAAGATACATAAAACAAGCTCTAACAGCACTGAAAAGTGAGATAGACAGCTCCACAATTACAGTAGGAGACTTCAACACACCACTTTCAGTGAAGGACAGAACATCCAGAAAGAAACTCAATAAAGACATGGAAGATCTAAATGCCACAATCAAACAACTTGATGACATAGACATACAGAACACTCCATGCAACAGCAGCCAAGTATACTTTCTTTTCTAGCACACATGGAACATTCTCTAGAATAGACCACATATTAGGTCATAAAGCAAGTCTTAGCAGAATTCAAAACATTGAAATATTACAAAGCATTTTCTCTGACCATAAGGCCATAAAAGCACAAATCAGTAACAGAAAAAGCAGGGAAATCAAAGAAATCAAACACTTGGAAACTGAACAATACCCTGCTTAAAAACAACTGGGTTATAGAAGACATCAAGGATGGAATAAAGAAATTCATAGAAAGGGATGAGAATGAAAACACTTCCTATCACTACCATTGATACACAGTTAAAGCAGTGCTCAGAGGTCAATTTATATCAATAAATGCACACATACTAAAAGAAGAAAGGGCCTAAATCAAAGAACTGTCCCTACAAGTTGAACAAATAGAAAGAGAGCAACAAAAGAAACCCTCAGGCACCAGAAGAAAACAAATAGTAAAAATTAGGGCTGAACTAACTGAAATAGAAAACAGAAAAACAATTGAAAGAATTAACAAGACCAAAAGCTGGTTCTTTGAAAAAATTAACATAACTGATAAACCATCATCCAGACTGAAAAAAGAAAAACAGGAAAGGAAAAAAATAACCCGAATAAGAAATAAGATGGGTGATATCACAACAGACCCAAGTGAAATTAAAAGAATCATATCAGATGACTATGAAAAATTGTACTCTAACACATTTGAAGACCTAGAAGAAATGGATGAATTTCTAGAAACAAACTACCTACCTAAACTAACACAAACAGAGGTGAAGAAAGAAAAAAACGGTTTTTTTTTCTTTGAACAGCTAAATAAACCCATAACAAAAATAGAGATAGAAAAAGTAATAAAAAAAACTCCCCCCAAAAAGAGCCCTGGCCCCAACAGGTTCACTGCAGAATTCTACCAAACTTTCAGAGAAGAGTTAACACCACTACTAGTAAAGGTATTTCAGAGCATAGAAAAGGCAGAATACTCCCAAATTCATTCTATGAAGCCATGATATCCCTGATACCAAAACCAGGTAAGGACACCACAAAAAAGAAAATTACAGACATATATCCCTCATGAACTTAGATGCAAAAATCCTCAGTAAAATTCTAGCCAATATAACTCAACAATATATCAAAAAAATAATTCATCATGATGAAGTGGGATTCATACCAGGTATGCAGGGATGGTTCAACATTAGAAAAACAATTAATGTAATCCATCATATAAATAAAACAGAAGACAAGATCCACATGATCTTTTCAATTGATAGAGAAAAGGCATTTGACAAAGTCCAACACCCATGATAAAAACTCTCAGCAAAATAGGAATAGAAGGAAAATTCCTCAATATGATAAAGGACATTTACACAAAGCCAACAGCCAACATCATCCTAAGTGGAGAGAGTCTGAAATCATTCCCCTTGAAATCGGGAACCAGACAGGGATGCCCTTTATCACCACTCTTATTCAACATTGCGTTGGAGGTCCTAGCCAGAGCAATTAGGGTAGATAAAGAAATAAAGGGCATCCAGATTGGCAAGGAAGAAGTAAAAGTATCTCTATTTGCAGATGACATGATCTTATACACAGAAAACCCTGAGGAATCCTCAAGAAAACTACTGAAACTAATAGAAGAGTTCAGCAGATTATCAGGATACAAGATAAACATACAAAAATCAGTTGGACTCCTCTATACAACGGAATTGGCACTGGGTTTTTTGGTTTTTTTTGGTTATACCAACAAAAAGAACATTGAAATCACCAAATCAGTACCATTTACAGTAGGCTCCAAGAAGATAAAATATTTAGGAATAAATCTAACCAGAGATGTAAAAGACCTATACAAAGAAAGTACAAGACACTACTGCAAGAAACCAAAAGAGACCTACATAAGTGGAAAACACGTTGCTCGTGGACAGAAAGACTCAACATTGTAAAAATGTCTATTCTACCAAAAGCAATCTATAGATACAATGCAATTCCGATCCAAATTCCAACGACATTTTTTAATGAGATGGAGAGACAAATCATCAACTTCATATGGAAGGGAAAGAGGCCCCGGATAAGTAAAGCATTACTGAAAAAGAAGAACAAAGTGGGAGGCTTAACTTATTATACTGCCATAGTAGTCAAAACAGCCTGGTACTGGTACAACAACAGATACATAGACCAATGGAACAGAATTGAGAATACAGACATAATACCATCCACATATGGCAGCTGATATTTGCCAAAGGCTCAAAGTCTGTTAAATGGGGAAAAGACAGTCTCTTTAACAAATGGTACTGGCATGACTGGATATCCATCTGGAGAAAAAAAATGAAACAAGACCCATACCTCACTCCATGCACAAAAACTAACTCAAAATGGATTAAAGACCTAAATATAAAATCTAAAACCATAAAGATAATGGAAGAAAAATAGGTACAATGCTATAAGCTCTAATACATGGCATAAACAGTATACAAAACATTACTGTCAATGCAGAAGAGAAACTAGATAACTGGGAGCTCCTAAAAATCAAACACCTATGCTCATCCGAAGGCTTCACCAAAAGAGTGAAAAGATTACCTACAGACTGGGAAAAAGTTTTTAGCTATTACATTTCCGATCAGTTTCTGATCTCTAAAATCTACATGATACTGCAAAAACTCAACTACAAAAAGACAAGTAACACAATTAAAAAATGGGCAAAGCATATGAACAGGCACTTCACTAAAGAAGACATTCAGGTAGCTAACAGATGCATGAGGAAATGCTCACAATCATTAGGCATTAGAGAAATGCAAATCAAAACTACAATGAGATAGCATTTCACCCCAACAATGCTGGCGTTAATCCAAAAAAGACAAAATAATAATGCTGGAGAGGTTGTACGAGAGACTGGAACACTTATACACTGCTGGTGGGAATGTAAAATGGTACAACCACTATGGATATTGATTTGGTGCTTCTTTAAAAAGCTAGAAATACAACTACCATATGAACCAGCAATCCCACTCCTTGGAATATATCCTAGAGAATTAAGAGCCTTTACACACAGATATATGCACACCCATGTTCATTGCAGCATTGTTTACAATAGCAAAAAGATGGAACCAATGAAAGTGCCCATTGCGAGATGAATGGATAAACAAATTATGATATATTCACACAATGGAATATTAAGCATCCATAAAGTACAATGAGGAATCTATGAAATATTTCATAACATGGAGGAATCTGGAAGGCATTAAGCTGAGTGAAATTAGTCAGCTGCAAAAGGAGAAATATTGTATGAGACCACTATTATAAGAACTCGAGAAATAGTTTAAACAGAGAAGAAAATATTCTTTGATGGTTACGAGAGTGGGGAGGAAGTGAGGGAGTGGTGTATTCACTAACAGATAGTAGATAAGAACTATTTTAGGTGAAGGGAAAGGGAACACACAATACAGGAGAGGTCAACACAAGTGGACAACACCGTAAGCAAAGAAGTTGCCTGAATAAACTGAATGCTTCGAATGCTAACATAGCAGGTGCAGGGGTTTGGGGACCATGGTTTCAGGGGACATCTAAGTTAATTGGCATAATAAAGTCTATTAAGAAAACATTCTGCATCCCACTTTGAAGAGTGAAGTCTGGGGTCTTAAACACTAGCAAGTGGCCATCTAAGATGCGTCAGTGGGTCTCAATCCACCTGGAGCAAAGGAGAATGAAGAACACCAAAGACACAAGGTAATTATGACCCCAAGAGACAGAAAGGGCCACATAAACCAGAGCCTATATCAGCCTGAAACCAGAAGAACTAGATGGTACCCAGCTACAACTGATGGCTACCCTGACAGGGAATACAACAGAGAACCCCTGAGGGAGCTGGAGAGCGGTTGGATGCAGACCTCAAATTCTTGTAAAAAGACCAGACTTAATAGTCTCACTGATGCTAGAAGGATCCGGGAGGTCATGGTCCTCAGAACTTTTGTTAGCCCAAGACAGGAACTATTCCCGAAGCCAACTCTTCAAACAGGGATTGGACTAGTCTATGGGACAGAAAATGATACTGGTGAAGAGTGAGCTTCTTGGATCAAGTAGACGCATGAGACTATGTGGGCTTCTCCTGTCTGGAGAGGAGATGAGAGGACAGAGGGGGTCAGAAGCTGGCCAAATGAACATGAAAATAGAGAGTGGAGAGAAGGAGTGGGCTGTCTTATCAGGGGGAGAGCAATTGGGAGTATATAGCAAGGTGTATATAATTTTTTGTATGAGAGACTGACTTAATTTGTAAACTTTCACTTAAAAAAAAAAACTTAAAGCACAATAAAAAAAGTGAATGATCTAAACAAACTATTATGGATTGAATTGTGCCCCCAAAAACATATGTTGAAGTCCTAACCCCTGGTACCTGCAAACATGACTTAAGAAATAAGGTCTTTGAATATGTTAACAGTGAACACGAGGCCATACCAGAGTAGGGTGGCCCCTAATCCTTTATGTTGTTGTCCTTATTAAAAAAGAGAAGATAAGCAGAATCAGAAGAATGACTTCCATGTGAGGATGTATCTACAAGCCAAGGAACATAAAGTATTGCTGGGAACCACCAGAAGCTAATAGAGAGGCATTGAACAGTTCCTCTCTTAGAGTTCTCAGAAAGAATCAACACAGCCAGTATCCTGGTTTGAACTTCTAGCCTTCAGAACTGTGAGACAATGAACTTCTGTCCTTTAAAGGCATCCACTTTTTTGTGGGGGGGTATTTTATTATGGCAGCCCTGGGAACCTAAGACAGAAAGCAAATAAAATAAAAAATTGGCAGGTTGGATAAAAAAGGAAGACCCACCCCTATGTTGCCTGTACGAAAGCCACTTAAAATATATAGGCAGGTTAAAAGGAAAATGGCAGAAAAAAGATATACCATGCAAACACAAACCAAAAGAAAACTGTAGTACCTACATTAATTTCGGAGAAAGTAGACTTCAGAACAAGTGAAGTTATCAGAGATAAAGAGGAACATTACAGAATGATAAAGAAGCTAATTCCCAAAATTGAATTAACAATCATAAATACTAATGCATAAAACCACAGAGCTTTAAAACACATGCAACAAGAAGAAAAAGATATAAATGCAAGGAAAAGCGCATTTCCCAATTATACTTAACTTCCGAACCCTTCTCTCAGTAATTAATAGACCTAGTAGACCACTCTACTTTTGAGGAACCAAAACTAGACTGCAGGTAAGCAGTTTTGTACCCTGCAGCAGTACCTTAAATAAAGGGTATAGGTAAAGATGGATAGTCCATGCCTAACTAGAATCAGGGAGGTAGAGAAGCAGC
The DNA here is from genome assembly GCF_024166365.1 of Elephas maximus indicus. Lineage (NCBI taxonomy): Eukaryota > Metazoa > Chordata > Mammalia > Proboscidea > Elephantidae > Elephas > Elephas maximus. The sequence goes on along the minus strand of NC_064846.1, from coordinate 9,184,015 downwards.
TGCCTAGTGGTAGACACTGGCAAGATAGGGATCCTCTTTCAGGATAGAGAATAGGATTAGAAATGACCCTGTAACAGTCACAAAGCTGCCTATATTGAAATAGACAGTGAAGATCTCAGAGTGTTGCACAATGATACGGACCAGAATGTGGAAGAAAGAATCAGTGAATTGGAAAATAAATTGATAATGATTATGCTTTACAAAAAAATATATATATTTTTTATATTTATGCTTTACAAAGAACAGAGAGTAAAATTTATGAAGAAAATTGAGCAGAGCCTCTGAGAGAGGTGGAGCACAAAAAGGTGCACCAAAATACTCATAATGGGAATAGCAGAAAGAAAGGAGAAGATAAAAATATGAGCAGAAATAATGGCTGAAAACTTCCCAAATTTGATGAAAAACTTCAATCTACACGTCTAAGAAATGTAATGAATCTCAAGTAGAATAAACAAAGCAATACAGACCAAGAGAGATCATGTTCAATCATTCAAGGCAAATGAAAAGAGAGAATCTTGAAAGCTGTAAGAGAAAAGTAACTCATTGCATACAAGTGGACCCCAGAAAGAAGAACAGATGAGTTTTTATCAGAAGCCATGGAATCCAGAAGACAGTGGGATAATGTATTCAAAGTACTGAAAGAAAAATGCTGTCAACCAAGAATCACGTATCTAAGGCAAGAAGCTCTTAATAATATGGGATGAAAAGCACAAACCATAAGATTAAAAAAACTGTATATTACATGTCATTAAAACTGAAAGCTTTTTGGACTGCAAAAGATGCTATCAAGAGAACGAAAACAACAAACCAAAGGCTGAGATAAAGTATTTGAAAAATCATATTTGAATTAAAGAACTTGTAATAACATATTTTAAAAAATCGTAAAGCTCAATAATAGGAGACTAAAAAAAGAAAACAATAAAAAAGAGAAGATATCAAAAGACACTTCACCAAAGAATATACTTGAATCACAAATAAGTACTTGAAGATATACTCAACATTTTTTGTCAATAAGGAGATGTAAATTAAAATCACAATTACATAAAACTACATATGTAATATTAAAAAAAATCATTGCCATCGAGTCCATTTTGACTCATAGTGACCTTATAGGACAGAGTAGAACTACCCCATAGGGTTTCCAAGGAGCAGCTGGAGGATTTGAACTGCTGACCTTTTGGTTAGCAGCCATAGCACTTAACCACTGTGCCACCAGGGTTCCATGTAATATAACAGCTAATAAAAAAAATTATCAAATACCAAGTGTTGGGGAGGATTTGGGCACCTGGATCTCTGAAATATTGTTCTTGGCAGTCCAAAATGGTCAAGCCATTAGGGAGAAGTTATTTTATTCACTTTCTTTTAAATTTCAATACAAACTTGTCATGCTTTGTTGCCATCAAGTTGATGCCAACCCATAGCAATCCTAGAGGACAGAGTAGAATAGCCCCATAGGGTTTCCGAGGAGAAGATGGTGCATTTGAACTGCCGACTTATCACATAACCACTGTGCTGCCAGGTCTCCTTGCCCACAAATTCCACTCCTAGCTATTTACCCAAGAAAAAATGAACTTGTGTTCACATATATATCTGTATGAAAAGGGTAACAGCAACTATATTCATAAATGCCAACAACTGAAAAAATCCAGATGTCCTTCACCTTTCACCTGTGGCTGGGAGACTACTCAGTAATAAAATGAAACAGACTATTGATGCTCCAGTGCTATTGCTCTGTCTTGCTCTCTCCCGCCTGTGTTAGGAAGGGACATCATAACAAAAGTAGAAGCAAAAAAAAAAAACCAAGATACTCAACTTTAAAAAATGATGTTTTATATAGTGCAAAGCATATATGCATTGCAAATAAATTTTATGTGCCCTTTAAAGGGAAAAAAATAAGATATTTGAAAATAATTCTCTGTATTTCCATTTATCCCCCACACATCTGTCAGTTTGTTATTCTGTGGGGGCTCGTGTGTTGCTGTGATGCTGGAAGTTATGCCACAGTATTCAAATACCAGCAGGGTCACGCATGGTGGGCAGGTTTCAGCTGAGCTTCCAGACTAAGACAGACTAGGAAGAAGGACCTGGCAGTCTACTTCTGAAAAGAATTAGCCAGTGAAAACCTTATGAACAGCAGTGGAACATTGTCTGATATAGTGCCAGAAGATGAGCCTTTCAGGTTGGAAGGCACTCGAAAGATGACTGGGAAAGAGCTGCCTCCTCAAAATAGAGTTGACCTTAATGACGTGGATGGAGTCAAGCTTTTGGGACCTTCTTTTGCTGATGTGGCATGATTCAAAATGAGAAGAAACAACTGCAAACATTCCTTAATAATCAGAATGTGGAATGTACAAAGTATGAATCTAGGAAAATTGGAAATAGACGAAAATGAAATAGAATGCATAAACATCAATATCCAAGGCATTAGTGAGCTGAAATGGATGTTATAGGCCATTTTGTATCGGAAAATCATATGATCTACTATGCCCAGAATGACAACTTGAAGAGGAATGGCATTGCATTCATCCTCAAAAAGAACATTTCAAGATCTATCCTGAAGTACCAGGCTGTCAGTGATAGGATAATATCCATACTAGAAGGAAGGCCAGTTAATACGACTATTATGCAAATTTATGAACCAACCACTGAGGCTAAAGATGAAGAACTTGAAAATTTTTACCAACTCCTGCAGTCCGAAATTGATCGAACATGCAATCAGGATGCCTTGATAATTACTGGTGATTGGAATGCACACGTTGGAAACAAAGAAGGATCAGTAGTTGGAAAATACAGCCTTGGTGATAGAAATGATGCCAGAGATCACATGGTAGAATTTTGCAAGACCAGTGACTTCTCCCTTGCAAATACCTTTTATCAACAACATAAATGGCAACTATACACATGAACCTTGCCAGATAAATACACAGGAATCAAATTGACTACCTCTGTGGAAAGAGGTGAGGGAAAAGCTCAATATCATCAGTGAGAACAAGGCCAGGAGAAACAGGAGAAAGTTAGAGCAAGTCCATGACAGCCAAAGTATAACCTTGAATATATCCTACCTGAATTTAGAGACCATCTCAAGAATTGATTTGATGTGTTGAGCACTAATGGTTGAAGACCAGAGAAGTTGTGGAATGACATCAAGGATATCATACATGAAAAAAGCAACAGGCCATTAAAAAGACAGGAAAGAAAGAAAAAAACAAAATGGATGTCCAAAGAGACTCTGAAACTTGGTCTTGAATGTTGAGTATATAAAGCAAATGGAAAAAATGATGAAGCCAAAGAGCTGAACAGAGATTTCAAAGGACAGCTCGAGAAGACAAAGTAAAGTGTTATAATGACATGTGCAAAGACCTAGAGTTAGAAAACCAGAAGGGAAGAACACACTTGGTATTTCTCAAGCTGAAAGAACTGAAGAAAAAATTCAAGCCTCGAGTTGCAATATTGAAGGAATCTACTGTGAAAATACTAAATGATGCAGGAGGCATCAAAAGAAGATGGAAGAAATACACAGAGTCATGTTCAACCATTGGTCAACTTTCAACCATTTCAGGAGGTAGCATATGATCAGAAACCAATGGTACTGAAGGAAGAGGTCCAAGTTGCAATGAAGCCATTGGCAAAAAACAGGACTTCTGGAATTGACAGAATAACAATTGAGGTGTTTCAACAAACAGATGCAGCAGTAGAAGTGCTTACTCGTTTATGCCAAGAAATTTCGAAGACAGTGATCTGGCCAACTGACTAGAAGAGAACCACATGTATGCCTATTCCAAAGAAAGGTGATCCAACCAAATGCGGAAATTACTGAACAATATCATTAACATCACACACAAGTAAAATTTTGCTGAAGATCATTCAAAAGTGGCTGAAGCAGTACATAGACAGGGAACACCCAGAAATTCAAGTCAGATTCAGAAGAGGATGTGGAACCAGGGATATCATTGCTGATGTCAGATGGATCCTGACTGGAAACAGAGAATACCAGAAAGATGTTACCTGTGTTTTACTGACTGTGTGTATCATAACAAATTATGAATAACATTGTGAAGAATGGGAATTCCAGAAGAATCATTAACAACCTGTGTTATGCAGATGACACAACCTTGCTTGCTGAAAGTGAAGAGGACTTGAACCACTTACTGATGAAGATCAAAGACCACAGCATTAGGTATAGATTACACCTCAACATAAGGAAAACAAAAATCCTCTCAACTGGACCAATAAACAACATCATGAGAAAAGGAGAAAAGATTGAAGTCATCAAGGATTTCATTTTACTTGGATCCACAATCAACACACACAGATGCAGCAGTCAAGAAATCAAAAGGTACATTGCCTTGCACAAATCTGCTGCAAAAGACCACCTTAAAGTGTTAAAAAGCAAAGATGTCACTTTGAAGACTAAGGTGCACCTGACCAAGCCATGGTGTTTTCAGTTGCCTCATATACATGTGAAAGTCGGACAACAAATAAGGAAGCCTGAAGAAGCATTGATGCCTTTGAACTGTGGTGTTGGTGAAGAATATTGAATATACCATCATGGACTGCCGAAAGAAGGAACAAATCTATCTTCAAAGAAGTAGAATCAGAATGCTCCTTAGAAGCAAGGATAGCAAGACTATGTCTCACATACTTTGAACATGTTATCAGAAGGGATCAGTCCCTGAAGAAAGACATCATGCTTGGTAAAGTAGAGGGGTCAGCAAAAAAGAGGAAGATTCTCAATGAGATGGATTGACACAATTTGGTTGCAACAATGGGGTCAAGCAGAACAATGATTGTGAGGACGGCGCAGTACCGGGCAGTGTTTCTTTTTATTGTATGTAGGGTCACTAGAAGTTGGAACTTACTCCATGGCACCTAATAACAATAACAACTATTCCCATTTATACAGTTTCAACACATTAATTACAAAAGGTGTGACTTGTTGTTAGATGCCATCAAGTCATTTCCAACTCATAACAACTCTATGTCCAACAGGATGAAACACTGCTGGGTCTTGAGCTATCATCACAATCATTGCTACGTTTCAGCCTATTGTTGTAGCCATTGTGTCAAGCCATCTTTTTGAGGGTCTTTCTCTTTTTGATGACCCTCTACCAAACATGATGTCCTTCTCCAGGGACTGATCCCTCTTGATAACATTTCCAAAGTATGTGAGATGTAGTCTCGCCATCCTTGCTTCTAAGGACCATTCTGATTGTACTTCTTCCAAGATAGATTTTTGTTCCATCTTTTGGCAGTCCATGATGGTATATTCAATATTCTTCACCAACACCACAATTCAAAGGCATCAATGCTTCTTCAGGCTTCCTTATTTGTTGTCCAACTTTCACATGCATATAAGGTGACTGAAGACACCATGGCTTTGGTCAGGTGCACCTTAGTCTTCTAGGTGACATCATTGCTTTTTAACATTTTAAGGTGGTCTTTTGCAGCAGATTTGTGCAAGGCAATGCGTCCTTTGATTTCTTGACTGCTGCTTCCATGGGCGCTGACTGTGGATCCAAGTAAATTGAAATCCTTGATGACTTTAATAATTTCTCCGTTTATCATGATGTTTCTTATTGGTCCAGTTGTGAGGATTTTTATTTCCTTTATGTTGTTTTTTTTTTATGTTGAGGTGTAATCCATACTGGATGCTGTGGTCTTTGATCTTAATCAGTAAGTGCTTCAAGTCCTCTTCACTTTCAGCAAGGAAGCTTGTGTCATCTGCATAACACTGGTTGTTAATGAGTCTTCCTCCAATCCTGGTGCCCCATTTTTCATGTAGTCCAGCTTCTCAGTTTATTTGCTCATCATACAGATTGATTAAGTATGGTGAAAGGACACAATCCTGACACACACCTTTCCTTGCTTTGAACCATGCAATATACCCCTGTTTTGTTCGAATGACTGCCTCTTGATCTATGTACAGGTTCCTCATGTGCACAATTCAGCGTTCCAGAATTCCCATTCTTCGTAATGTTATCCATAATTTCTTATGATCCATGCAGTCCAATACCTTTGCATAGTGAATAAAACACAGGTAAACATCATTCTGATATTCTCCGCTTTCAGCCAGGATCCATCTGACATCAGCAATGATATCCCTGGTTACACCTCCTCTTCTGAATCCTGCTTGAATTTCTGGCAGTTCCCTGTCTATGTACTGCTGCAGCTGCTTTTGAATGATCTTTAACAAAATTTTGCTCGTGTGTGATATTAATGATATTGTTCCATAATTTCCACTTGGTTGTATCACCTTTCTTTGGAATAGGCATAAATATGGATTTCTTCCAGTCAGTTGGCCAGATAACTGTCTTCCAAATATCTTGGCATAGACAAGTAAGCACTTTCAGTGCTGCACCCATTTGTTGAAACATCTCAATTGTTATTTCATCAATTTCTGGAGCCTCGTTTTTTGCCAATGGCTTAATTGCAGCTCGGACCTCTTCCTTCAGTACCATTGGTTTCTGATCATATGCCAACTGCTGAAATGGTTGTACATCAACGAATTTTTTTGGTATTGTGACTCTGTGTATTCCTTTCATCTTCTTTTGATGCTTCCTGCCTCATTTAGTATTTTCCCCATAATGCCTCATTTAGTATTTTCCCCATAGATTCCTTCAATATCGCAACTCAAGGCTTGAATTTCTTCTTCAGCTCTTTCGGCTTGAGAAATGCCAAGTGTGTTCTTCCCTTTTGGTTTTCTAACTCCAGGTCTTTGTATATGTCATTATAATACTTTACTTTGTCTTCTTGAGCAGCCCTTTGAAATCTTCTGTTGAGCTCTTTTACTTCATCATTTCTTCCTTTTGCTTTAGCTAGTTGACATTCAAGAGCAAATTTCAGAGTCTCTTCTGGCATCCATTTTGGTCTTTCTTTTCTGTCTTTTTAACGACCTGTTGCTTTCGTCATGTATGATATCCTTAATTTCATTCCACAACTTGTCTTGTCTTTGGTCTCTAAAATATTCCTATAACCTAGGCCTCCAAAATGTTCCCATTATTTCCAACTTGCTATCAAATTTTGACCTTTTGTAAGGTATCTTGGTTGATGATCAAGTCCAAAGGAAATGGGCAGCAGTAAGATTTTCATATTCACTAGGGACATATTACTTAGGTTTAGAAGCTGTACTGAGATTCATGCTTGGAATGGAAGTACCATTTTTATCAGCTTTCTTAACGCATCCTCCTGGAGGTAGATCCAGTCAGTGCCACTCTAACCTCAAACACCCAGTGCCACTCCAACCTCAAACAAGAATCCCTACATGTTCCAGAACAATTACACACACACACACACACATACTTACATTCTCATAAACTATCACACTTTCTCAAAAAACCCACACAATTAAATTTGAGAACAATTTACAATGGTGTCACTATCACTGCTTTTCACATATCTGGATTGTGTGACTTTCTGCCCAGGGAAACTCTTAGAAGTCATGAAAAAGGGGAGCAGACACCATGAGCAGTAGACACAGGTTGTACATAGGAGACAAAATAGAGGAATTTCCTTTCTCTTGATTACAACCTAAGTTTTCACCAAGGATTGAAGTGGAGGTGAGACCTGTGGCTGTTTGAGACACTGGAAGACTCCAAAAACTCTACCTTTAATTGAATCAGTGATTTTGTAAAAAATGGCTTTTCAGGCAGGTAGCATCAAGATGCTGCCTATGTACCTACACTAGAACTTGCAACTTATAACCTGTTTCCCCAGGCAGTGTTCCAGTTTTGCAGATGGTCTCCAAGTGTTACCCATCTTTGCTTTCTCCTTCAGTGCACAGGGCTAACAAGGGAAACCCCAAGGTAAATAAGAGAAAAATAAGGACACATGATATTTTATCATTATTGAGAGGTCTGAACTGTGGTTTCTCCTTGCCCATCCACCCTTCCAATATAACTAAACAATAAGTGAATAAACAAACATACAATCAATACATTCACAAATGAACTATATAAGAGATGGGCAAAGTCTCATCTACCTTAACATGTTTAGCTCTTACACTTTGATGATTTCAAATACGATTAAAGGTGAATTTTAAAAAAGGGACAGCTTTGATTCTGCACAGAGGAAAATCAACAAGAAGACTAGAGGGATGCCACGATCACACAGCAAACTATGGTCCATATGCTCAGGTCTCTTTTGAACAAAGCGATATAAATCCCTGGAGGTCATACTTGTGAAGGTTTCCCAGGGGCCCCCATGCCCTTGGTTTTACCCCCATAGAAGGCTATTAAAAGGGGCCCCGGATGAGCCTCAATTCAAGGCATGGCACCTGTGTGCTGGTAACCACATTCCCTGTCCCAGGGTCCCCACCTATGTCGTACATGTCATGCATTACTTCACTTAGAAAAGTGCCAATCATATCTCTATCCACATGGATGGCACCTCCCAAAGTGAGGTACTGCATGCAGCTTGGCTAGAGGTGGCAATTCTGCCCAAACCTAGCACCCACCACCACACCATTTCAATCAATGCCCCAACACTCTCCTCCAAGGGGGACCAGCAGGATGGGCCCACCACCCCCTTCCCTCTCTCTTTCATTCATTCCTGAGTGTGCATTCCCTCCACCTGTTTGCATTAGGTAGACAGACTTCGGGACTGAGAGGGAATAAGCCTTTGTCCCTTTTCGTTTTCCTCTGGGACTTAGAATACTTGCCTGCATTGTTCTTCTGAGATTCAACTTAATATGGTTGGTGCATGAAAAACTAGTTTTCATTCCCCAAAAGTCACTAGTTAAGTAGAAAGGACCATTCAACACAGCCACTACATTTAGATATTGTAAGCTAGATAGAGCTTTGTTGGAAGAATGCTAGAGAGAATTCTCTCCTTCCTCCCAGCCTGAATCTTTCTTATACCACCACATGAGTCCGGGCTTGGGTATTTTCTGGTCAGAGACACAGGACTCAGCAGCAGAAGCAGCAGCAGCAGCCACAGCAGCCCCGTACTCTATTTTGGAGGACAAGGAAATTTCTCTCTCCTAGTCATTCCTAAGCCCAGCCCTGATTAGTGTCCTGGGCTGCTGTGACACCTCCACCACAGTGCTTCATCTTGGAGCTGGATTGTACTCAAGGAAACATCCTCCATCTAACAAAATTATTCAAACTACCTCAAATACTTCACTTGAATTGCTTGACATCAATGAAAGTGACTAAAGTTAGATTCCACCGCCTTCTCTTCCTATATACTTCTCTCACACACCAAAGCTCTTCCCTGGACTATCACTTCAATTATGCCCATGGAAACCCTACAATAAAATAGATGTCCCTATTTGCGAACCACCAGACCAAGTGTCTACCACCTGTCTGTCAGTTTGCCATACTGTGGTGGCTTGCATGATGCTATGATGCTGGAAGCTATGTCAGCAGTATTTTCAAATACCAGCAGGGTCACTCACGGTGAACAGGTTTCAGTAGATCTTCCAGACTAAGACAGTCTAGGAAGAAAGGCCTGGTAAGCTACTTCTGAAAATTAGCCAATGAAAATCCTATACATCACAACAGAACATTGTCTGACTCACTTGCTTTGGACATGTCGTCAGGAGGCACCAATTGCTCGAGGAAGACATCATGCTTGGTGAAGTAGCGGGCCGGCAAAGGCAAGGGAGATCCTTGATGAGATGAACTGACACAATAGCTGCAACAATGGACCCAGACATGCAGGAGATTTTGAGGATGATGCAGGGCTGGGCAACATTCATTCTGTTGTACATGAGGTCTCCGTAAGTCAGTGTCGGCTTGGCAAAGGTAACATGCCTCAGAACACCTAAAATTAAAAAGCTTGGCAATGACCATGTGTCAGCAAGGATGTGGAACAAACAAAGCTCTTGTGCATTGCTGGTAGGAGTTAACAATGATACAATAATAATAGAATATTATTTGACAGTTTCTTGTAATGTTAAGTGTTCATCTAACCCGTGACCTACCAATTCGATTTCCAGGCATTTACCCAGTGAAATGAATAACAATCAGAAATAAATATAGAAGATAGAATTCAAATTACAAATTATGATGAATATACACAACACCAAAATACCTTTAGGAGTACATCTGTACTTTATAGTGCCCCAGGTTGTATTTTTCCTGATTTTGCAATATTTTTTGCAAGGCTTCTCATTCAAAGGTGGACAAAATGCAATATAAGCGCAATTACTTAGTAACTGTGACCAGCGAGAAAGTTAATATATTCCTTTCATGAGCACTGAGAGATATACACCCCAATTACATTTTCTGCCCCTGGGGTTTATTGGTAGACATTTGAGCCACTTTAGTATGTTCTGGCGTCCTGACAGATACTGGTGCAACTGCCTAAAAAACAAGGAAGTTGGTCTGCATCACATTTGAGTGTTAAGAGCCATTCATACGAGGGGATGCTTCCCAGAGGAGTGATTGTGTGAAGCTTCTGTGTCTTTTGGTTTCTGTACAGCGAGATAAGGCTTGCAAGTGTGTTTACTATTTCCTTTGTGTTAATGGGAAGGTATGGTTACTGGCGTTTGGAAATATTTAAGTAAGTGAGTTATTTTTTGGGTGAAAACAGTTTGCAATGCACTTCCTGGGCCATGGTACCAATATGCACCCTTGTATTAGGCAACTCCCTGATGACACGTTTTATAAAGTGCTCTCTGGAAAGTTGACCATGTTTTATGGCTCATGTATAACCAGGAAATGTGATGCACTTCCTAGATCGTGATACCAATATGAGCTGCTTATGTGATGTACTTCACGAAACATGGTACTTTTATGGACCACTTGCAATTGGTTTCCTATTTTTTTAAAGAAGAAAAAACTACCAACAAATGATGATTCAGAAAACATTCCATCAGAGAATAAACATGGCATCATCAAAAAATCCCCCCCATAAAAAATCCATCCTTTAAAAAGACATGTTATGTAAAAGAGAACATTCTCTGAAAGTGTGAGGTGGAGAAATGATGAGACGGTGAAAGTTGGCCAACATTATCTGAAGAACTGCCTTCATTTCCTGAACATGGGTTTCCAATTTGCCTTTTGATATATATGTTCTTAAATCAGGCTTTTGGATACAAGTAACTTAATTGCAGAATCATGCTACAAATGTTTGAATAAAGTAATTAGTATATGATAACATTCCCCTGGGTGGAAAAATGGAACTTCCTTATAAGCAAAATATTCTAGAGAAGTGGTCCTTGTAATATTCTGGTTCCACAGTTGGGTCACTGGGAAGTTTCAGGACCCAACCCATTATCTGGCTCATGAAGTTAAAAAGAAAACCCATAAGATTATTTTATCTACTGTAAAAGTTTGCATACCATTAATGAATTTACTCTGACCTATAGGGTCACTATGAGTCGGAATCAACTCAATGACAATGGGTTTTTGGTTTTGTTCTGACAAGCAGCCATAAATTAAGGTAGGGGGAAGCAAAGGTGAAGATAGCAGAAATGAACTGAATGCTAACTGCCAGGTGTTACTCCCAACAAGTTTTGAGTGGAAAAACAATATTTCACCTAATAATGTCAATCATTTCACTCACTTTTCTTTCTATTTTTTATGTTGAATGTTCTAAACGGATGTGTGGACTACTTAAACCTAATCCAAAAATAACTTTATTTTACCCTTTTGTGTGTGTGTATCAGGGATTATGACTGTGAAGACCCATTTTATCAGCTCACTGTGTACGTACCATATATCATGAACCAAATAACTATATTTTCCACTCAACAAGCATTTAGTAAGCCACTGTGTGGCTAAAGAACAATATATAAAAGCTGAGGGGCAGCCACAGTCCCTGATCAGACTACCACAGCTTGATTCCTGAGAAGAGCTCTGAGGGGAGTCTGCATATTCTAGAGTACCTTGGCCCTTCCCTACCCTCTGTAACCTTATCTGGCCCCTATTGACCATCGTGATTCAAACATCTTTGAACTTCTTTTTGGTCACCTTCCAACTGATTCTTCTGTCGTTTACTGTGATATTATATGATGATAAACACGAACTTTTCTTGTAAGCCTATGGCATATTAGTGGTAATGGCAGAAACACATGTATTAGTAGACCAGATCTGCCACTGAAATCATTCATTGCTGGAGATAAGTCATGGTTTGTACCTGAAGATTCAATTAATGTTTCTCTTTCACATAGACATCATGATAATGACCTCATAGTTAAGTAGGATATTGCAAACACTGGAATTTACTCCAAACCTGTCGATGTCTTACCTTCTTTGAAAACTCGTTTGTGGAAAGGTTACTGTGATACAAATAAAAGGCACTGGCTCTAGCTAACTCAAGGACCTCATGAATTTTCATTTTAGTTACAATTTAACACCTGCTGGCAAACGGTGCTAATTCGTTAGCAAATTGCAAATTAGTGATTGCAATTGCAATAGGGGTGCTAATTTTCACTTGCTAACTACTGTTAAAAAAACAACGTTTTTATAAATCAAGTCCTTTAACATCAATACCATCATGTTTTCACCACTTTTTACATTGCAAGTGGTTACCTTAATGCTGAATTCCTACATAAAACTCAAACCAAAGTACAAAGAGAAGAAATAAAAATTTCAAGTAATGGTAGGTTGTGTATACGTGTAGTTGTATGCCTGTAAGTATATGTGTGCATGCACACATGTATGAGAAGATGTATGTGGGTATATGGGGTGTGTGTGTGTGTGTGTGTGTGAAGCAGCTATATTTGGACTTGACAACAGTTTCAGTATCTGTTTTTTTTAAGTTGTAATACACTTACTGTTGGGTTGTGTGCAGAAACCCTGGCAGCATAGTGGTTAAGAGCTATGGCTGCTAACCAAAAGGTCAGCAGTTCAAATGCACTAGGTGCTCCTTGGAAACCCTATGCAGCAGTTCTACTCTGTCCTATAGGGTCGCTATGAATCAGAATCGACTCAATGGCAATGGGTTTGGTTGGGTTGAGTGAGATGATACAAATTGGCATGCTCACAATCATCGTATAATCTAATTGTTATACTTTATTTAGGTTTGTATTAGAAAAAATGATTAACACGTAGAACTTTTGACTTCAGGGATATTATTTCTTAGGAAGAGGCCAAATACAAAAATGATTTGATATAAAGAAAATAAGAAGTAAATAATAAGAGAGGTAAAATATGAATATGGCAAAATTGTGAATTTGTTACACAAGGCCCTGAAGTTTTGGACAGAATAATTTACATCACATTGCAAAAAAATAATGAGATCATAAAAATAAGAATGCTTTATATCTTATATTGGTCTTTGGCCACCAGATCTAACTCTCTCCCTTTAGGTAGTAGCGATTGAGAGGATGTGGGGCCAAGATGGCCAGTAGTCAGACTCTTCCTGTGGTCCCTCTTACAACAAAGACCTGAAAAAACAAGTGAATCTATCATATATGACAATCTAGGAGCCCTGAACATCAAAGGCGAATCTGAGGAGTCGGACTGAGCAGCCAGGGGAGGGAGAGACAATTCAGAAGGAGCGAAAATTCGCCAAACCTGTCCTGGTTGGCACCCTGTAGGCTGGATGGGCTGGCACGGGCTGAGGCAAGCAGTAGCATTAGGAACTTGTTTTCCACACCAGGAGAAGCCAAGAGTCTTCACAAGCCTGTAGAACCAGGGGAAAGCAGGGCTGAATCTGTGAAAGATAAGTAGAAGTTTCTAACCTACCATGCTGGATCAAAAAACCCTTCTTTCCTCTGGGAAGCACCTCTCTCCCATTTACCTGCCTCCCCCTTACTCTGCTCTGGTCCTGGTCCCGCTTCAGTGATTGCTGTACACCTGGCCAGGAAGTGGGTCCCGTTGCATGCCCCAAGCCATTCCTCCAGCTTTGGAAAGGGAACAAATTATTATACAAAAAAACAGGAAAAAATAATTTTCCAGCTCCCCTAAACCAGGACCTCTGAACAGGCACAGCCCCTTTGTCTAGGCACAAGCATAAGGGGTCCATGGACTTTGATTGACTTTCACCCTTCCTAGACCTGCGTGGGGCCATTTCAACAGCGTAGGCCCTCATTAGCATAGTACAACGGGGTACATACCTGAAGCCTATTTTCAACTGCAACAGCTAAGGGGGAGTGGCGGATTCGTGACTTTTGACACTACCCTACCCTACCCATTAAGCAGGGTCCTTACCTACCCACATCAGGGGCCTAAGGAATGGTGACTCTACCCACTCCACCTAGCCACCCAAGACAGGAGTCTGAGACTAAATGATGCCTCCTAGTCCTTATAACCAACAGCACTGGGTGCCCAAAATCTAGCTACAAATGCTATGCACTTATGTGCTCGAAGGAACAGGGACACACCTTCCATCCAGGTACTCAGGGGCAGCCATCAGCTCCCTACCTTGCTCAGCACATAACCCCCTGCTGCAGCCAGATACCTTTGCTTGCTTCAATCACCCCTACGTAGTCCTGCCAGTCTAAGACTATAGGTGAGAGCCTGCACCACACACTCGGTGACCAACCACATGGACACCTGAACTAAATCCACACAGGAAAAGTAAAAGGACTTCTCAGCTAGCATACCTAGTAACAGCTCTAACCACCTGGTGACAGGAAGTGAGAGCTTCAAAGATTCCAATAATCAAACTAGCTCACAAGACCAGCCTATTTGGGCATATTAAAACAAAACAAAACAAGAAGCTAGGACACAGTAATCAAATAGAAAATAAATAAATATAGTAACTTACTGATGGCTTGGAGACCATGGTCAATACCAAATCACATAAAGAGGCAAACCGTGATGGCTTCAGCAAGTGACCAAAACAAAGAACTAAGAAAGCTCCTGGAGGAAGATAAAGTCTTGGAATTACTGGAAGTAGAATTCAAAAGATTAATGTACAGAGCTCTTCAAGAGATCAGGAAGGAGATCAGGCAAAATGCAGACCAATCCAAAGAATACACAGACAAAGCAACAGAGGAACTTAAGAAGGTTATACAAGAGTATAATGACAAATTTAATAGGCTGCAAGAATCCATGGAGAAATAGCAAATAGAAATCCAAAAGATAAACAAAAACATTTCAGAACTGAGGTAGTAGTAAGTGGATTATGACAAAAAGAGCCTTTTATAATGTAATTGGCATTACACCTATGTTACTGTTCACAAGTGGTTAACAATGCTACATTACACTTGGAATATGAGAATGAAGAATCAAGTGAACAAGCACTATTGGTTATACAGTAAAATACTATGAAAAACAGTTATTTCACGTGAGCTGGAGAAAGAAACAGCTGTGATGCTGCAGTTTCCAAAATCATAGCCACATTGCCAGTCCACTCAGTGGAGGGTTGAGATGGATCATTTGATCTCTCACTGGGAACAAAGATGGACATACCCAAATTTTTTAAAATAATTTTTATTGTGCTTTAAGTGAAAGTTTACAAATCAAGTCAGTCTCTCCCTTAAAAACTTATATACACCTTGCTACATACTCCCAATTACTCTCCCCCTAATGAGACAGTCCGCTGTCTCCCTCCACTCTCTCTTTTTGTGTCCAGTTCGCCAGCTTCTAACCCCCTCCACCCTCTCATCTCCCCTCCAGGCAGGAGATGCCAGCATAGTCTCAAGTGTCCACCTGATTCAAGAAGCTCACTCCCAATTTTGATGTTACATCACACGTCACTTTCCATGGTTATATATTTCTATAGCCAATCTGTGGTCAGGAGGTTTTACTGAGCTCACCAAATCTGAATGGCTCAGATGGATCTTTAATTACTGTATAATGAGCCAGAAATTATGGTGGCAGTGGATAAGAATGAAATGTATTAACACATACAGAATGAGAAAACACAAGACAAAACACAAGCTGGCATATTTGGCAGTACCCAGTTATATTATGTATAGATAATACATAATGTAGATAGAGACTTTTGATATTTTCATTTGAAAATTGCCATGACATTAGTTAAATTGGATTCCAAGAGCTATACAAATCTTTATGGTAATCTGTTTCTTAACCATGCATACAACATTGGGCATAAACACTTAGATCCGTAAAAGACTAATACGACCAGGATTCCCTAGCTACTGTTGTTGTTGCTGGGTGCCATTGGGTCGATTCCGACTCATAGTGACCCCATGTGGCTTAGCAGAACTGTCGCATAGGTTTTTCTTAGCTGTAACCTTTACGGCTCATACTCACTTTTTTTTTTTTTTTTGGAACCTTTATGGAAGCAAATCTTTTTTTCCACAGAGCTGCTGGGTGGGTTCTAACCACCAACCTTTTGATTTGCAACCAAGTGCTTAATTGTTGCACCATTAGGGCTTGGTCTCTCTATTAAAACCTGCTGTTTATTAGCAGAATTGTAGTATCCTTTTGTTATTAATGAGACTAGGGAGAGATGTTTTGGGGGGGGTGGTGAGCAGTAGATGGAGTCCCTGGGTGGCACACAAGGTTAAGAACTCAACTACTAACTGAAAGTTTGGTGGTTCAAACTCACCTCATCCCAGTGACACCTCAGACAACAGTCCTGGTGACCTGCTTCCGAAAGGTCAAGGCTTGAAAGCTCTATGGAGCTCAGTTCTACTCTGCAACACATGGGGTCACCATGAGTAGGAATTGACTCAAGAGTAACTGGTTTGGTTTTTGGTTTTGAGGAGTAGAAGTTATGTTGCAATGTTATAAGAAGAGAAGAGGAAGGGAAGATACAGGGTCAATGAGTGCAAAACCCTTCTCCAGGAAGGGAAGAAAAAGGTCATTTCGTAGTATCTGAAGGGGGATACAGATAAGAGAAAGAGGAAATGAAGGCAAAGTAAAATCTTTTATTTGTCTTATTCTTCATTGATTTAAAATGTAATAATGTATTTAAAGTAATAATACTAACAATTTATTGGGTGATTATAGCATATGGATAAGTGAAATGAATGACAGCAATGTCTCAAGGGACTGGAGGGAGAGTTTAGGAAAACTGTTATGAGTTATCAGCCATACACGTTCATCAGAACAATGTTACTTGAATGTAGACTTAGATTAGTTAAAAATGCATATTGTAAACTCCATGTAATGTGTATTGTAAAAGCTACACTAAAATGTTTAAAAGTGTAATTGAAATGCAAAAAAAAGTTTAAAAGAGATGAGATAAAATACAATCATATAAAATGCTCAATTAAAAGAAGATAAGGCAGAAAAATAAGCCTCTGGCAACTAAGAGCAGTAACAAACATGATTGATATTTATCCAAATATATGAATAATCACTTTAAATGTGAGTAGTCTAATACAACAATGAAAAAGCAGAGGTTGTCAGAGTGGATTAGAAGACAAGACCCAACTTTATGTTGTCTACAAGAAACTCACTTTAAATGGAAAGACTTGGACAGGTTTAAAGTAAAGTAAAGGAATGGGGATAGGTATGCCATGCTAACACCAATACAAAAAATCTGGGGTAGCTGTAATAATTTCAACAAAGCAAACTTCAAAATCAGGAAAATTATCAGTGGTAAAGATGGAGCACTACATAATGACATAAGTATCAACAACAGAGCATAAAAGTACATGAGGCAACACTGACAGAACTTAAAGGAAAAACATAAATTCACTATGAGAGTTGGAAAGCTCAACAATCCCCAGTCAGTAATTGATAAATCAAGGAGGCATAAAATTAATCAGGATAGTGCTGACTTGAACAGCACTATCAATCAACTTAGTGTAATTGATATTTATAAAATAGTTCATCCAACAACAGCAGAATATGTACTCTAGCTCAAATGAAACATTCACCAGAATAGGCCACATTCTGGACCATAAAATGCAGCTCAACAAATGCTAAATACTAGAAATCATACAAAGTATATCCTCAGATCATGGTGAAATTAAACCAGAAATGAATAATAGAAAGATAGCTAGAAATATACAAGTATTTGTAAATTAGACATCACATTTCTAAATAACAAACAGGGCAAAGAAGAACTCTCAAGAAAAAATTTTAAATATTTTGAATGAAATGAAAATAAAATTATCAAAATGTGTGGAATGCAGCAAAAGCAGTGCTTAGAGGGAAGTTTATAGCTTTAAGTGCATATATTAGAAAAGAAAAAAAGATCTAAAATAATCTAAACATCTACCATGGGAATCTAGAGAAAGAAGAGCAAGTTAAGCCCAAAGCAACCAGAGGAAAAGAAATAGTAAAAATTGAGTAGAAATCAATGACGTTAAAAACAGGAAGAAAAAAAAAAGGGAAAATCAATGAAGCCAAAAGCTGGTTCTCTGAAAAGATCAATAAAATTAATATATTTCTAGCCAGGTCAGGCTAGCCATGAAAAAAGAGATAAGACATAAGTCACCAATAACAGAAATGCAAGAGGGGTCATGACTACTAATCCTGTCAATATTAAAAAGGATAGTAAAAGAATACTATGAACAGTTCTAAGCCCATAAAATTTTAAATTTAGACGAAATGGACTAATTATTTGAAAGACACAAACTATCAAAACTACACAAGGAGCACCTTATAGTGGCAGAAAGTAGGAAAGTGCAAAAAAAAAAAAAACCACAATGATGGGATGCAGGAGCCAACTGAATCAGCTTCCAACGGCCAAAGTTTGAACAGTATAAGCAACAAAAGAAAGTAATACTGCATTATAACTCAGAGTACAAAATAAATATCAGGTAGTCTATACTGGGAGCCCTGGTGGCACAGTGGTTAAGAGCTATCGCTGCAAACCAAAAGGTCAGCAGTTTGAATCCACCAGCTGCCCCCTGGAAACCCTATGAGTTGGACTCCACTTGACAGCTATGGGTTTAGTCAATACTGATATAAATAAATGAGTGCATAAATAAGTAGATGTAAGAGAAGGGACAAATCATGCGTGGAGAAGAATTCCAAATATTTTTCTTCAATGCTGTACTCCTGAGGAGGTGGCCATAACTCCCCACTCCATAAGTATGTGTATGCTTGGTGACTTCTTTTTAAAGAATACAGTATGAATCAAAGAATTATCCCTACAACTTGAACAAATAGAAAGAGAGCAACAAAAGAAACCTTCAGGCACCGAAAAAAACCATTGCCATCAAGTCAATTCCAACTCATAACGACCCTATAGGGCAGAGTAGAACAGTCCTATAGCATTTCCAAGGAGCACCTGCTGGATTCAAACTGCCAACCTTTTGGTTAGCAGCTGTAGTGCTTAACCACTATGCCACCAGGGTTTCTTCAGGCACCAGAAGAAAGCAAATAATAAAGATTAGAGCAGGATTAAATGAACTAGAAAACAGAAAAACAATTGAAAGAGTTAAAAGACCAAAAGCTGGCTCTTTGAAAAGATTAACAAAATCAATAAACCATTGCCCAGACTGACAAAAGAAAAACAGGAGACAAAGCAAATAACCTGAATAAGAAATGACATGGGTGATATCACAACAGACCCAACTGAAATTAAAAGAATCGTAACAGAGTACCATGAAAAGTTCTACTCTAACAAATTTGAAAACCTAAAGGAAATGGACAAATTTCTAGAAATACACTACCTACCTAAACGAGCACAAACAAAGACAGAACAAATAAATAAACCTATAACAAGAGGATGAAAAAGTAATCAAAAAACTCCCGACGAAGAAAAGCCCTGGCCCTGACGGCTTCACTGGAGAATTCTACCAAACTTTCAGAGAAGCGTTAACACCACCACTACTAAAGGTATTTCAGAGCATAGAAAAGGATGGAATACTCCCAAACTCAGTCTATAAAGCCAGCATAACCCTGATACCAAAACCAGGTAAAGACTCCACAAAGAAAGAAAATTACAGGCCAATATCCCTCATGAACATAGAAGCAGAAATCCTCCACAAAATTCTAGCCAATAGAATTCAACAACATATCAAAAAAATAATTCACCATGACCAAGTGGGATTCATACCAGGTATGCAGCAATGCTTAAACATTACAAAAACAATTGATGTAATCCATCATATAAATAAAACAAAAGACAAGAACCACATGATCTTATCAATTGATGCAGAAAAGGCATTTGACATAGTCCAACACCCATTCATGATAAAAACTCTTAGCAAAATAGGAATAGAAGAAAAATTCCTAAATATTATAAAGAGCATTTATACAAAGCCAACAGCCAACAACATCTTAAATGGAGAGAGGCTGAAACCATTCCCAATGAGAACAGGAACCAGACAAGGATGCCCTTTATCACCACTCTTACTCAACATTGTGCTGGAGGTCCTAGCCAGAGCTATAATGCTAGATAAAGAAATAAAGGGCATTCAGATTGGTAAGGAAGAAGTAAAAGTATCTCTACTTGCAGATGACATGGTCTTATACACAGAAAATCCTAAAGAATCCTCCAGAAAGCTACTGAAACTAATAGAAGAGTTCAGCAGATTATCAGGATACAAGATAAACATACAAAAATAAGTTGGATTCCTCTACAGCAACAAAAAAAAAATCAAAGAGGAAATCACCGAATCAATACCATTTACAGTAGCCCCCAAGAAAATAAAATACTTAGGAGTAAATCTTATCAGATGTAAAAGACTTATACAAAAAAAAAAACTACAAGACACTACTGCAAGACCAAAAGAGAACTTCATAAGTGGAAAAACATACCTTGCTCATGGATAGGAAGACTCAACATTGTAAAAATGTCTATTGCGCCCAAAGCAATGTACAGATACAATGCAATCCCTATCCAAATACCAGTAACACTTTTTAATGAGATGGAGAAACAAATCACCAACTTCATATGGAACGGAAAGAGGCCCCAGATAAGTAAAACATTACTGAGAAAGAAGAACAAAGTGGGAGGCCTCACACTACCTGACTTTAGAACATATTATACCATCACGGTGGTCAAAACAACTTGGTACTGGTACAAAAACAGATACATAGACCAATGGAACAGAATTGAGAATCCAGACATAAATCCATCCACATATGACCAACTGATATTTGACAAAGGCCCAAAGTCTGTTAAATGGGGAAAAGACAGTCTCTTTAACAAATGGTGCTGGCATAATTGGATATCCATCTGCAAAAAAATGAAACAAGACCCATACCTCACACCATGCACAAAAACCAACTCAAAATGGATCAAAGACCTAAATATAAAATCTAAAATGATAGAGTTCATGGAAGAAAAAATAGGAGCAACGCTAGGAGCCCTAATACATGGCATAAACAGTATACAAAACATTACTAGAACTGCAAAAACAGCAAAAGAGAAATTAGATAACTGGGAGCTCCTAAAAGTCAAACACCTATGCTCATCCAAAGACTTGACCAAAAGAGTAAAAAGATTACCTACAGATTGGGAAAAAGTTTTTAGCTATGACATCTCCGATCAGCAGCTGATCTCTAAAATCTACACGTTGCTGCAAAAAACTCAACAACAAAAAGACTAATAAACCACTTAAAAATGTGCAAAGGATATGAACAGGCACTTCACTAAAGAAGACATTCAGGTAGCTAACAGATACATGAGGAAATGCTCACGATCATTAGCCATTAAACCAAACCAAACCCTCATTAGCCATTAGAGAAATGCAAATCAAAACTACAATGAGATTCAATCTCACTCCAACAAGGCTGGCAGTAATCCAAAAGACACAGAATAATAAATGTTGGCGAGGTTATGGAGAGACTGAAACACTTATATGCTGCTAGTGGGAATGTAAAATGGTACAACCACTTTGGAAATCAATTTGGTGCTTCCTCAAAAAGCTAGAAATAGAACTACCATATGATCCAGCAATCCCACTCCTTAGAATATATCCTAGAGAAGTAAGAGCCGTCACACGAACAGATATATGCACACCCATGTTCACTGCAGCACTGTTTACAATAGTAAAAAGATGGAAGCAACCAAGGTGCCCATCAATGGGTGAATGGATAGATAAATAGTGATATATTCACACAATGGAATACTATGCATCGATAAAGAACAAAGATGAATCTGTGAAACATTTCACAACATGGAAGAACCTGGAAGGCATTATGCTGAGTGAAATTAGTCAGATGTAAAAGGACAAATATTGTATAAGACCACGATTATAAGAACTCAAGAAATAGTCTAAACAGAGAAGAAAATATTCTTTGATGATTACAAGAGGGCGGAGGGAGAGAGGGTGGGAGAGGGGACTCACTACTTAGATAGTAGACAAGAACTAATTTAGGTGAAGGGACGGACAACACACAATACAGGAGAGGTCAGCACAACTGGACTATACCAAAAGCAGAGAAGTTTCCTGAATAAACCGAATGCTTCAAAGGCCAGAGTAGCAGGGGCGGGGGGTTTGGGGACCATAGTTTCAGGGGAAATCTAGGCCAATTGGCACAATAAAAACTATTAAGAAAACATTCTGCATCCCATTTTGGAGAGTGGCGTCTGGGGTGTTAAACGCTAGCAAGCGGCCATCTAAGATCCAACAATTGATCTCAACCCACCTGGATCAAAGGTGAATGAAGAACACCAAAGACACACAGTAAGTATGAGCCCAAGAGTTAGAATGGGCCACATAAATCAAAGACTACATCAGCCTGAGACCAGAACTAAATGGTTCCCAGCTACAATCAATGACTGCAGTGACAGGGAGCACAACAGAGAATCCCTGAAGGAGCAGGAGAGCAGTGGGATGCAGACCCCAAGTTCTCGTAAAAAGACCAGACTTAGTGGTCTGACTGAGACCACAGGGATCCCAGGGGTCATGGTCCCCAGACCTTCTGTTAGCCCAAGACAGGAACCATTCTTGAAGCCAACTTTCCAGACAAGGATTGGACTGGACTACAAGACAGAAAATGATACTGGTGAGGAGTGGGCTTCTTGGATCAAATAGACACATGAGACTATCTGGGCAGCTCCTGTCAGGAGGGGAGATATGAAGGCCGAGGGGGACAGAAGCTGGCTGAATGGACATGGAAACACAGGGTGGAGGGAAGGAATGTGCTGTTTCATCAGAGGGAGATCTACTAGGAGTATATGGTAAGGTGTATATAAGGTTTTGTATGAGAGACTGAATTGATGTGTAAACTTTCACTTAAAGCACGATAAAAATTTGTAAAAATACAGTATGAGAAGGCGGGGAGACAGACATTGCAGCAGAAATTTGACATACATGACCTCAGCTAGGTGATCAATGTCAACATCTACAGTGATAAGTCACGTTGACAGTATGTATCCTTGATGTGACCTAATGAAAACAGTACTTTATCTCCTTCCAAAAACACACAACCCAATCTAAGCATGAGAAAAGCATCAGACAAATTTCAAATAAGAGACAAGTAAAGGGATGAGGAGCCTAAGAAGACATGACAACTCAACGTGATGTCAGATACTGGATGGGATCCTGGGACAGAGAAAGGACATTTGAGAAGAACTGAGGATATCTGACTAATGCATGAGCTTTAGTTAATAATAATGTATCAATACTGGTTCACTAATTATGAGAAACATACCATACTAATGTTGTTGTTGTTGGGTGCCATTGAGTCTGCTCCGACTTATAGCAACCTGGCATACAAGAGAATGAAACACCCTCCTCATGGTTCTTGCTATGTTTGAGCCCATTGTTGCAGCCATTTGTATCAATCCATCTCATTGAGGGTCTTCCTCCTTTTTGCTGACCCTCCACTTTGCCAAGCATGATGTCTTTCTCCAGGGACTGGTCCTTCTTGATAACATGTCCAAAGTGTGCGAGATGAAGGCTCATCATCCTCACTTCTAAGGAGCATTCTGGCTGTACTTCTTCTAAGACAGATTTGTCTGTTCTTCTGGCAGTCCATGGTGTATTCAATATTCCTAGCCAACACCACAACTCAAAGGCATCAGTTCTTCTTTGGGCTTCCTTATTCAGTGTCCAGTTTTCTTACGCATATGAGGTGATTGAAAACACCATGGCTTGAGTCAGGCACACCTTAGTCCTCAAAATGACAACTTTGCTCTTCCACACTTTAAAGAGATCTTTTGCAGCAGATTTGTCCAATGCAATACATCCCTTGATTTCTTGACTGCTGCTTCCATGGCTGTTGATTGTGGATCCAAGTAAAATGAAATCCTTGACAACATCAATCTTTTCTCCATTTATCATGATGTTGCTTATTGGTCCAGTTGTGAGGATTTTTTTTTTTATATGTTGAGTTGTAATTCATACCGAAGACTGTAGTCTTTGACCTCATCAGTAAGTGCTTCAAGTCCTCTTCACTTTCGGCAAACAAGGTTGTGCCATCTGCATAAAACAGGTTGTTAAATGAGTCTTCCTCCAATCCTGATGCCCCGTTCTTCATATAGTCCAGTTTCTGGGATTATTTTCTCAGCATACAGATTGAATAGCCATAGGGAAAGGATACAACCCTAACACACACCTTTCCTGACTTTAAACCAAGCAGTATGCCACTTGTTCTGTTCAAACGCCTGCCTCTTGATCCACATACAGATTCCTCATGAGCACAATTAAATTGGGTATTCCCATTCTTCGCAACGTTATTCATAATTTATTAACATCCACACAGTTGAATGCCTTTGCTTAGTCAATTAAACACAGGGAAACATCTGTCTGGTATTCTCTGCTTTCAGCCAGGATCCATCTGACATCAGCAATAATGTCCCTAGTTCCACCTCCACATCTGAATTTGGCTTGAATTTCTGGCAGTTCCTTTGTCAATGTACTGCTACAGCCGTTTTTGAGTAATCTTCAAAAAAATTTTACTTCCGTGTCGTATTAATGATATTGTTTGATAATTTCTGCATTCTGTTGGATCATCTTTCTTTGGAATATTTATAATATGGGTCTCTTCCAATCGGTTGGCCAGGTAAGTATCTGCCAAATTTCTTAGCATAGACAAGTATGCACTCTCAGAGCTGAATTCATTTGTTGAAACATCTCAGTTGGTATTCTGTCAACTCCTAGAGCCTTGTTTTTCACCAATGCCTTCAGTGCAGCTTGGACTTTTTCAGTACCATTGGTTCCTGATCATATGCTACCTCCTGAAATGGCTGAACATCGATCAATTTTTTTGATATTGTGACTATGCGTACTCCTTCCATCTTCTTTTGATGCTTCCTGCGCCATGTAATATTTTCCCCATAGAATCCTTCAATATTGCAACTTGGGGCTTGAATTTTTTTCTTCAGTTCTTTCAGCTTGAGAAATGCCTAATGTGTTCTTTCCTTTTGGTTTTCTATCTCCTGGTCCTTGCATATGTCATTATAATACTTTACTTTGTCTTCTCAAGCCACCCTTTGAAATCTTCAGTTCTTTTACTTCATCATTTCTTCTCTTTGCTTTAGCTACTCAAAGTTCAAGAGCAAGTTTCAGAGTCTCTTCTGACATCCACTTTGGTCTTTTCTTTCTTTCCTCTCATTTTAAAGACCTCTTGCTTTCTTCATATATGATGTCCTTGTTGTCATTCCACAACTTGTCTCATCTTCTGTCATTAGTGCTCAATGCGTCAAATCTGTTCTTCAGATGGTCTCTAAATTCAGGTGGGACATACTCAAGGTCATATTTTGGCTATGGTGGACTTATTCTAATTTTCTTCAGCTTCAAATTGAACTTGCATATGAGCATATGAGCAATAAGAGGGGAAACTGGTCTAGGAACTCTGTAGTATTTTCATAATAATTCTGTAAGTCTAAAATTTGTTTAAAATAAAAAGTTTGTTTAAAAAGATAATAAGAATTATGAATACTTTATGGCAATGAATTTGACATGTTGTATAAAATACACGAAATCTTTGAAATACACAAACTACCAAAGTTTACATGCCTTGTCAGTAGAATTGTAAGCAGTGTTTTTTTTTTTTTTTTTTTCCTTTGGCGTTTTCTATACCTGTTTGTGGGTCAGGGTCAGTTTTGTTAGAAGTGTTATCAGGTTATAGATTTTACAAGTGTGGGCCTTAACCACCACCACCACTAGCTGACGTGGACTGGACTCCGACTCATGGCTTCTCCACGTGTATCAGGGTAGAACTGTGCTTGATGGCTGATTTTTTTAGAAGTAGATCACCAGGCCTTTCTTCTTAGGTGCCTTAGGTGCCTCCAACCTTCATCTGTTTGGTCAGCAGCCAAGCACATTTACCATTTGCACCATCCAATTAAAATGATGTGAGTTCTCAAATCTGAGCACGAAACTTTACCCATTGCAATTTATTAATTAATTCCAAGAATGTTATCGAGTGTCTGTCATGTGCCAAGCACTGTCCTGGAAACGAATATAACTCAATCCTCAAGGCCACCATGTCCCCTGCCCTTAGACAGGGAACAGTATACGGACATAAAGAAGATTGTAAACGGTGGTGTAAATGAGACTATGTCCTTGGTAGCACAATACCATAAATTATATCATGCTATCCTGCTTCTTTTTATTATTGGAACTGAAATAAAAATCATTTCATATTCAAAACTTAGCAGACCATGTGCTCCAAAGCCCAGATGCTTATGATTTTACTATCTGAAACTCATTTCTGTTTTAATTCACTGACACAAACGGACACATAGCTAGTGCATATATGCAGATAATAAAAATAATATACTGACAATGAGAATGGAAGGATTATTCTCTAAATATTAATATCCCAAAGATTATCATTTACACTTGGATTATTTTCATCTGGATTTGCTGTTGTTTGGCTTTGTACTTTATGCAGATTATAGTAGCAATATGAATTGTCTGTAGATACCTAGTTTATAGCATATATCATGTGGTGAACTTTATTTTCTCTGATTTTTTTCAAAGAGATTGTAAATCCTTTTTGAGGCACACGATGGGAAATGGTGGTGTAGATACCTAAAAATTAACTCAAAGTTCTGTATAAAGCCCCAATGTCCTGCTGACTTTCCCTGAATCAAACATAAACACCCTTCAGAAGAGAGGAGAGTATTAGAAATCTGAAGGAACATTTACTCAAGGCAATTACAGTGCATTGCACATAATAGATGCTCACTAAATATTTGCTAATTTGAAGAAATGAGAGGCAACTTGATTTAACTGGTGATATGGCTCATATTTATGCCTGGATGGCACAAATGGTCAAGCGCCCAGCTACTAATTGAAAGGCTGGAGGTTCAAGTCCACCCACAAGATGATCTACTTCCGAAAGGTCACAGCCATTAAAAACCCTATGGAGTGCAGTTCTACTCTGACACACATGGGATCACCATAAGTCAAAATTGACTTGATGGCAACTCTTTTTTTTTTTTTTTTTATCGCTCACATGCCTGTTATAAGATATATATTTAAGCCACTAAGAGAAGCCACTGGAATCTTAATGACGGTTGAAATTTATTTCTACAACTGAAAGAATGAAATTAGGAAGACTATATCTGCAGGCTATTTTTTTGACAGAAATTTTAAGTGTAGTAAGAAATTGACATTAAATTAACAAATGGCTTCAGATCAGTACCAATCAACTGTCAGCACATTAGAATAGATTATCACTGAGAGTAAATCTTGACTTGGAGCTAGAAGATGCTCTTCTCATTCCCTACAGTTAAACAGGAAATTACAAGGTAGTACCCCTAATTAATGAGGAATTATTAGCAACCCCATGAATATGCAATTCCTACTTTCAGAAGATCTTTCCAATTGGATGTGTATTTGATATCCTTTTTTACTATAGTAGATTTTATCCTTTGATTAGTTGGCTATAAAAGGAAACAGGTTTCTTGTGAAGATACAATCTTTGTTTTGAATAATATTTTTATTCCCTTTTAATGCATTATATATAGAAGCCTTGGTGGCACAGTGGTTAAGTGCTTGGCTGTTAACCAAAAGGTCGTGGTTCGAACCCACCAGCCACTCTGTGGGAGAAAGATGTGGCAGTCTGCTTCCACAAAGATTTACAGCCTTGGAAACTCTATGGGGTCATTCTACTCTGTCCTATAGGGTCACTATGAGTCGGATTCAACTCGTTGGCAATGGATTTTTTAATGCAACATGCCATGGAATTGATTCTCAACTCTTTTTACTGGTAAATGCCAGTACTGCTTTTTGCCTGAACTCTGAATGTCTTTAATTTCAGTTATTTGTTTATTCATTGATTCGTGGTCATCCATTTCTGTATCAAATAAATACTGAGCACCTACTATGTGCAAGGCCCTGCTCTAGGCATTTATATACACAATCTTCTGTGTCTCACTCCATTCCACCAAATATTTTGTTTTGCTTATTCTGAGGTTGATTCCCCAGTGGCTATAAAGGGGTTATGTTACTGTGACATTTCCAAGCATCTCCCTACTGCTTTATCACTACTGCCCCAGTCGAGGAGCCAGGCCTGTCTACCACATAAAAACGTTTGATTTCTCCCTCTTAACTGACTGTGGTGGACATGATCTAGGATGGTCCTCAATTATTCCTGCCTCATGATAATCATGTTTCTATGTGATCACCTCCTTCTGAATATGAGTGGGACATGTTACTTGTTTCTGATCAAAGGAATGCTACAACAGTGACAGTGTGTCACTTCTATGATTACACAGGATTGTGACATCTGTTTTGCTAGGAGATCCTCTCACTTGCTAGCTTTGATGGGGCAAGTAGCTATGTTGAGAAGTCCCACATGGCAAGACACTGAGAGCAGTTTTCAGGCATTAGCCATCAAGAAACTGAGAACCTCAGTCCAACAGGCTTCAGGAAACCAAATCTCACCAACAACCACCTAATCTTGGGAGTGGAGTCTTCCCCAGTTGAGCCTCAAATGAGACCACAGCCCCAGCCCACACCTTGATTGCAGCCTTGTGAAACCCTGAAGCAGAGGACCCAGATAATCTGTGCCCAGACTCCTAAGCCACAGAAACTCTGAGATAGTAACTGTGTTTTATTTAAGCTACTAAATTTGTGGTAATATTATTAGACAGCAACAGATAACCAATATGCCAATTCTTCCATTTTAGTGTTCATCAGTTTCTACTTTTCTCTATCCTTTCTTTAAATATATGTGTCCCAAAGGTATCCACTTAACAGATCTTCTAGTTTTCCTAATTTTGACTCCTGCTATTTATGTAATGCCATCACATCTTGTTTTACCTAAGTTCCTTAATTGGATTCCCTAACAACATTTCTCCATTTTGGTCCAACCTCCACCCTGTTTTTAGAATTGTTATTTAAAAGATCAAATTATACCATTTTCCTTCTTTAAAAAATCATTTTCCTTCCCAACTCATTCTACAAGACCAGTATTGCCCTGATACCAAAATCAAAGAAAATGCAAAAAAGAAGACTACAGAAGAACATATCTCATAAGCTTCTATTAAAAAACCCTCAAAAATATTATCAAACATAATTCAGCAATGTATACAAATAACTATAGGCCCTGACCAAGTGGATTTATTCCAGGCTTGCCAGTCTGGCTCAACATTCAGAAATTAATGTAATCCACCATATCAAAAAGCTAAAGAAGAAAAATTATATGATCATATCAATTGATGCAGAAAAAGCAATTTAAAAAATCCAACACATATTCATGATAAAAACTCTCAGCAAGTTAAAAATAGAGGGAAATACCTCGACTTAGTAAAAAAAAAAAAAAAACTCTAGACACCTATAGCTAGCATTATACTTAATGGTGAGAAACTGGAGAATGTAGCCCTAAGATCTGGAACAAAGCAAGTATATCAGCTCTCACCACTCTTAGTTAACATAGTTCTGAAAGTTCTAGCCACTGCAATAAGGCAAGGGAAATAAATAAAAAGCATATAGATTGAAAAAGAAGACATGAAATGATCTCTATTTATGGATGACATTGTTTATGTAGAAAATCCCATGTAATCTCCAGTGGGGAAAAAAACCCTAAAAGTAATAAACAAGTTCAGCAGCTTTGCACAATATAAGATCAATACACAAAAATCAACCATATTTCTATATACTAACAGTGAACACATGGATATTGAAATTAAAAACACAATATCATTTACAATAATACTAAAACTTGTGCAATATCTGGATGCTGAAATTTACAAAATGTTAATGAAAGTAGTCAAAGAAGACCTAAATAAGTGGAGAAATATACCATGTTCATGGACTGGAAGACTCAACATAGTAAAGACATCAACTTTCCTCAAATGTATTTATAGGTTTAACGAAACTCCTATTAAAATTAAAGCAAGGTTTTTTATTGACACAAATAAGTATATAGTAAAATTCATGGGGAAAGGCACAAGTCTTAGAATAGCTAAAAAAAATAAAATAAAAATGCATAAAGACGAAAGTTTATTAGTGGTTACCAAGTGCTAGGGGGAGAGGGTAAGGGGAAATTATTGTTTAAGGGATGCTGAGTTCCTGTTTAGGGTAATGGAAAACTTTTGGAAATTGATAGTGGTGATGGTAGCAAAACATGGTGAATGTAATTAATGTCACTGAATTGCACACTTACAAATGATTAAAATGGCAAATGTTTTATTATAAATATTTTACCACAATAAAATTTAAAAGACAATCTTGATAAAGAAGAATAAAATGGAAAGAATCACTCTGCCAGATAATAAGACGTACTGGTTTTTTACTTATATAGCTACAGTTATCAAGACACATAGATCAATGGAACAGAATAGAAAACCCAGAACTAGATCCACAAAAATATTTCTAACAAATTTTTGACAAAGATGCAAAAGCAATTCAATAGAGGAAGCACACTCTTTTCAACAAATGTTATTGGAACAACTGGGCATTCACAGACAAAAAAAATGAACATATTCCTAACAAATCTTTAACTCAAAACTATAAAACTTTTAGAATTTAAAAAAATTGGGGAAAATCTTTGGGATTTAGGACAGGGCAAAGAGTTCAGAGGCTTGACACCAAAAGTATAACTGATAAAAGAAAAATTGGACCTCATCAAAACTAAAAGAAAAAAAAAATTGAAAGCCCATGTGAAGAGGATGAAAAGACAAAGTATCAACCTAGAAAAAATATTTGCAAACCACATTTTCAAGAAAGGATTCATATATAGAATACATAAATAACTCTCAAAACTCAACAAAAAAAGAACAGCAAATGTGCAGAAGACATGAAGAGACATTTCACCGAAGAGAGTATACAGATGGCAAATAAGCACATGAAAAGATGTTCAACATCATTAACTGTCAGAGAATTGCAAATTAAAACCACAGTCAGGACACACCTATCAGAATGGCTAAAACAAAAAAATAGTGACAACATAAATGCTGTGGAGAATGTGGAGAAACCGGGTCACTCAAACAGTGCTGGTGGGAATGTAAAAGGGTATAAAAAAAAGGGTATAGACACTGGAAAAAAACTTTGGTATCTTCTTTTAAAGCTAAACATGCAATTACAATATGAACCAGCAATAGTACTTGGGCATTTATTCCAGAGAAATGAAAAACTTATGCTCACATTAAAAACATGTACATGAATATTCATGGCAGCTGTATTTTCAATAGCTAAAACTGGAAACAAAATCCAGATATCCTTCAACAGACAATGGTTACACAAAATTGGTACATCCATGCCGTGGAATACAAATTGAATGAATCTCCAAGGGATTTATGCTGAGTGAAAAAAGCCAATCTCAAAAGCTTACACACTCTTTTGTTGTTGTTAGGTACAATCAAGTCAGTTCCGACTCAGAATGACCCTATGTACAACAGAACGAAACACTGCCTGGTCCTATACCATCCTCACAATCATCGCTATGCTTGAACCCATTGTTGTAGTCACTATGTCAGTCCATCTCCTTGAGCATCTTCCTCTTTTTCATTGACCCTCTACTTTACCAAGTATTATGTCCTTCTTCAGGGACTTATCCCTCCTGATAACATGTCCAGAGTATATGAGACAAAGTCTTGCCATCCTTGCTTCTAAGGAGCATTCTGGCTGTATTTCTTCCAAGACAGATTTGTTTGTTCTTCTGGCAGTCCATGGTATATTCAACATTCTTCACCAACACCATAACTCAAAAGCATCAATTCTTCGTCACTCTTCCTTATTCATGGTCCAGCTTTCACATGCATATGAGGAGATTGAAAACACCATGGTTTGGGTCAGGTGCCCCTTAGTCTTCAAGGCGACATCTTTGAGAGGTCTTTTGCAGCAGATTTACCCAATGCAATGTGTCTTTTGATTTCTCAACTGCTGCTTCCGTGGGTGTTGATTGTGGATCCAAGTAAAATGAAATCCTTGACAACTTCAATCTTTGTTTATCATGATGGTGCTTATTAGTCCAGTTGTGAGGATTTTTGTTTTCTTTATGTTGAGGTATAATCCATACTGAAGGCTGTGGTCTTCGATCTTCATCAGTAAGTGCTTCAAGTCCTCTTCACTTTCAACAAGCACTTATATACTCTATGATTCCATTATGTAACATTTTAGAAATGACAGATTTTTAGAAATGGAAAACAGATTAGTGACTTTCAGGAGGTAGGGGTGGGACTGGGGAGGGAGGTGGGTGTGGTTATAAAAGGGCAACATGAAGGATCTGTGTGGTGTTGGAACTACTCAGCATTTTGATTCTGGTGGTCCATACAAGAACCCACGAAGATGATAGAATTGTAGAGAACTTAGTACACGCACACACACAAATAAGCTGTAAAACTGGGAAAATCTAAATAAGATCTGTGGATTATATCAGTGTCAATTCCCTGGATATTTTATTATACTATAGTTTTGCAGAGGGAGCCCTGGTGGTTAAGGGCTCAGCCGTTAACCCAGCAGCTCCTCAGGGGAAAGACATGGCAATCTGCTTCCATAAAGATTACAACCTACAAAACCCTATGGGGCAGTTCTACTCTGTCACATGAGGTTGTATGAGTCAAAATCAACTGGATGACACCTAACAACAACAATAATATAGTTTTGAAAAATGCTACTACTGTGGGAAACTGTTGGAAACCCTGGTGGCATAGTGGTTAAGTACAAGGGCTGCTAACCAAAAGGTCAGCAATTCGAATTTACCAGGTGCTCCTTGGAAACTCTATGGGGCAGTTCTACTTTGTCATATATTGTTGCTATGAGCCCGAATCGGCTCGAGGACTTTTTTTTTTCTTGGGGTGCGGGGAGGGAGGAATCCTAGTGTACAAGGGACCTCTCTGTATTATTTCTTACAACTGTACATAGAACTACAGTTATTACAGTACAAATCCCATTAAAAGGAATCATTTAAGTGGTTTCCCACTTAAAGAAAGAAAGTTAAAAAATAAATAACACATCCTTGGGCTTTACATTAAAACCGTCTTTTCACAGTACACAATACAGGGGAGTGCAGCACAATTGGACTAAACCAAAAGCAAAGAAGTTTCCTGAATAAACTGAATGCTTTGAAGGCCAGCGTAGTAGGGGGAGGGGTCTGGGGACCATGGTTTCAGGGGGCATCTAAGTCAATTGGCATAATAAAATCTATTAAGAAAACATTCTGCATTCCACTTTGAAAAGTGGCATCTGGGGTCTTACACGCTAGCAAGCAGCCATCTAAGATGCATCAATTGGTCTCAACCCAACTGGATCAAAGGAGAATGAAGAACACCAAAGACACAAGGCGATTATGAGCCCAAGAGACAGAAAGGGCCACATGAACCAGAGACTACATCATCCTGAGACCAGAAGAACTAGATGGTGCCCGGCTACAACCGATGACTGCCCTGACAGGGAACACAACAGAGAACCCCTGAGGGAGCAGGAGAGCAGTGGGATGCAGACCCCAAATTCTCATAAGACCAGACTTAATGGTCTGACTGAGACTGGAAGGACCCCAGTGGTCATGGCCCCCAGACCTTCTGTTGGCCCAGGACAAGAACCATTCCCGAAGCCAACTCTTCAGACATGGATTGGACTGGACAACGGGTTGGAAAGGGATACTGGTGAGGAGTGAGGTTCTTGGATCAGGTGGACACTTGAGACTATGTTTTGGCATCTCCTGCCTGGAGGGTAGATGAGAGGGTGCAGGGGGTTAGAAGCTGGTGCAATGGACATGAAAAGAGAGATTGGAGGGAGAGAGTGGGCTGTCTCATTAGGGGGAGAGTAATTGGGAGTGTGTAGCAAGGTGTATATAAGTTTTTGTGTGAGAGGCTGACTTGATTTGTAAACTCTCACTTAAAGCACAATAAAAGTTATATAAAAAAAAGTCTTTCCAGAAACAGGTTTGAATGTGGACAATTTGAAATGAGGTCTGGGAATAGTGGAAGCTGTGTTCTCACTCCAGTTGTATATATGTGAATGATAAGAATGCTACAACACAGCTTGTGCCGAGGTTTCATTAAATCATGAACACAGTAAGGGATATAGTAGTGCAGGGAGGCAAAGATGTCAGTCACATAGAAGAGGAAAAGATATGATATGTTATTGTCGTTGTTAGCTGCCATTGCGTCAGCCCTGACTCATAGCAACCCCATGGACAATGGAATAAAACCTTGCCTGATCCTTCTCTGTCTCCATGATTCGCTGTGAATTAGACCAAAATGTAATATACTTAACTATAATTGTGGTTGATCTCAGTAGATAATAATAGATTTTTTTTCTTTTAGTTTGATTTTTACAAAATAATTTGTGTTTTACATTAAATTTATTTCAATTTAAATTCACTTTTAATCAATAGACATTTCTTCAGAAAAGAAAAGGAAATTGTACATCAGTTAGGAAGGACTTGCTAATGAACAACAGCAAAATGAAACAAAAGAGAAGAACATTGGAGTTTTGTCCCCCTCACCCCTTCATCGTTAGAGTGTTTTCACTTACAGCCTTTGGTCTCAACCTCCTTGTTCACAGCTGGAGAGTTTTTTCTGCACCATCAAGGATCTGGGCACAGCTTATTTGATCAGGTTTGGCTCTACAGTCCCATGACAGTTTTGAAGGCTTTGGATCAAAACTACAAAGAGGAAATACGCACTCAGGGTTTAGAGTACATGACAGTGAAATCATCGGATTCATTTCATATTACCGGCCTATAAGGCCGTTTGATCAAAGTCAAAAGCAAGTTTGAAGATAATTATTCTTGGAGTGAGGAAAGAGGCCCATGTAAAGTGTATGGGCACTCTCAAAGGACCGGTATAATTATTTTGATCACTGCTCTTTTGGACCATCACACCGTAATGCTTTGTAGAGCAGAAAACTAATATTTTTTCTTTTGGAAAGAATGACAGAAAGTTTAGGGTGGATTGCTTCTAGTTTACCTAATAAATGTTCCAATAGATACCCATTGAGATAGAGTTAAATTAGTGACAATCCACATCCCCCTGAACAAGGCTATGGTTAGAATTTTCCCTTTGTTTCAGCATGCCTACTTGCCCCCTTGCGTATAATATTTTCCTCTCTCCTCCCAAACCAAGAACTACTAATAGCTAACAAGTCTTCAATTCCTATGGCCCCCACTAAAATAACTCACATTAATAATGATAACGATAAATGTCATGTATTAAATACTACTTATCAATCTCTAGACTCATTAAGCAAATAATTATACAAAAAAATTAATTTCAATTGTGAAGATGATCGTGAAAATAAAATTTAAGTTGTTGTGGGAGTGCACAACAGAGGGACCTAACCTAGTCTGAGAAGTCAAGGAAGACTCTTCTTAAAAAGTGTC
Source organism: Elephas maximus indicus (assembly GCF_024166365.1). NCBI lineage: Eukaryota > Metazoa > Chordata > Mammalia > Proboscidea > Elephantidae > Elephas > Elephas maximus. The sequence goes on along the minus strand of NC_064846.1, from coordinate 9,148,574 downwards.
ATTTAACTGAGAATTACAGGGTGAGTAGCTAGGGAACTACTGATGGAGTTAGGCTGAATAAAACATTCCCAACTGAGCATAAATTATCGTCGAATGTGCAGAAGCCAGAAAGAAGCATGGAACATGCAAGGAGTTAAAGAAATCTAGAAACCAGAGTAGCAAGAGTCTGTGGAGGCGAGGAGACTAGATTTATAGAGGGCATAAAGTAAGAACTGACACACACAGATCGGATAGGAGGCCGCTGAAAACATGCAAATGAGAAATGTTGGTAGCTTGATTCAGGTCAGTAGCAGTGGAGGTGATAAGTGGTCAGATTCTAGTTGTATATAGGTAGGATAGACAGGACAGTGTGATGGAGAATACATGGGGGTAGGGAGAGAGAGACGTATTAATGATTACCTTTAGGTTTCTGCCTTGTGTAGCTGGATGGATAGTGGTTGCATTTGCAGAAACTGAGATGTTTGGTAGAAAGATTGGTTCCATTTTAGACATGTTTAGATTGAAGTATCTGTGAGATATCCAAATGGAGGTGTGAAATAGGCATCTGAAATATGTATCTTGAACTCACAGAAGAGGTCTGGCCTAGAAATATTTATTCGAGGGTATTTTTTCATGAATCAGATTCCTAGGTGAGATTAGAGAGTGGGGTAAGAAGAGGGCTTAGAACAGATTTCCAAGGAACTCTAATATTTAAATTTCAAGGAGCCAAGGATGATTCTGTAAAGGAGAATGGGGGTGAAGGGGACTCTCAGAAAACTAGAAGGAAAACTAAAAATGTGTAAGGGTCATAGATGCCAAGAGTTTCAAAAGTGAAACTTTGCCACATGGTACTGAAAGGTCAGTTAAGATGAGAACTGAAAGTGTTCACTGGATTTACATATATTACCTTTTTCTTTAACATACCTAAAATACCACTATCGCTACTACTACTACTGATAACAAAAGCTGATGTGTATTGAGTGCTTTGCATATTTTATCTCATTTATTCCTCACAACAACCCTATTATTATCTCCATTTTACAGAAAAGAAAAATGGAACACAGAGAGGTTAAGTAATTTGCCAAGATCACACTGCAAAGGAATGGTGAAGTTGGGATAGGAACCCAGGTGTGTGTGCACTCAGCATTTATAAATCTAAACTTTACACTACAACACATTTTCCCCAAGGAAGGAAAACAAAGTATAATGAGGACAGTGGTAAAGAGAGTTGGAGGTGAAAGAGGGATAGATCAGAGATGGTAAAAGAAGATTTAAGAAATGGTGGAAAGAAGAATAGGAATCAATCTACAGTTGTCTGTAATCCAGATTCCTATTAATGTTGGAAAGTTTTATCCAGGCTGCAGATGAGAATAGCCTCTTGAGGCATGAAGCTTTACAGTGGAAAATTTAGTACTAACTTCCTGTTTTATTTCTGGAGAGGGTGACCAACTACATGTAGTAGGACTTTGGAAACTGATTAGTGAGATGCTTGATGTAGTGACTCAGATCCCACTTATGTCCTCTCAGCCTCACTGCTGATTCAAGTAACAGTGACTGTGAAAATTTCATGAGGACTTCAACCCCCTTCAGAAACCCTGATGGTGTAGTGGTTAAGTGCGATGGCTGCTAACCAAAAGGTCGGCAGTTCGAATCTGGCAAGCACTCCTTGGAACTCTATGGGGCAGTTCTACTCTGTCTATAGGGTCGTTATGAGTTGAATCAACTCGACGGCAGTGGGTTTGGTTTGGTTTCAACTCCCTTCAACTTGACAAGATTTTGCCTCAAGCACACAGTGAATCTTTTGTTTTCTGCCCTGGGCCTTCTCTGATGCCATGGATTGACACAGTGGTTAGAGCTCACTGGTCACACGTGCATGTGCAGCCCAGAAATTCGGAATTATCACCCCCTAATGCAACCCTCCAGAAGAAAGATGTGGCAGTCTGCTCCCGTAAAGATTACAGCCTTGGAAACCCCATGGGGCAGTTCTACTCTGTCCTAAAGGGTCGCTATGAATTGAACTAGACTCAATCGCAACAGGTTTGATTTTGGGTAAGGCAGCTCTCAAACAATGAGTGATGAAATATCTAAATATCTAAATGCTTCCCCCTGTCAATCCTGGGGCAGACAATTCTGAGAAGCATCTTTATATTTTCTTCTGGGTCTCCTGATCATCTAATGTCCTTTGTTTTCTCTTGATTTTTGAAAATGCTCTCCTTTCCCCTTAAAAGTGTGGTTAATTGTTATTTTGGGTCAGACATTGTATATACATAAACCTGTGGAACTGAGGAATATGGCAATTGACTCCATGGGAAAGCTATCACAAAATTCAGATTATGGAGAACCCTACAGGACAAATGATTCATTTTTTAAATAAATAAACTTGAATACAAAAAAGGAGAAGCGAAACCTAAAAATTAAAGGAGACTTAGGAGGCATTGACAGACCACAATTTGTAGTTATTATTACGATTCTGATTCAAATAAACATTACAAAAACATAAGCCATTTAAGTGAAAATTTGAAATTTGAACCCTCACTGGATATCCGATTATACTAAAGGGTTATTATTTCAAGTATGATAATAGTATTGTAGTTATGTTAATAAAATTAATGTTAACTAAATATAATGTGGTATTCCGGATTAGATTTTGGAACAGAAAAATGAAAAAACTAGTGGAATCCAAATAAAATCTGTACTTTAATTAATACTAATGTGTTAATGTTGGTTTCTTAGTTTTGACAAATGTACTCCGATGACATAAGATGTCAACAATATGGGAAACTGTGAGAGACAAACAAGGAACTCTCTGTAATACTATCTCAACTTTTCTGTAAATCTCAAATTATTGCAAAATTTAAAAATATTTAAAAAGAGCACTTTACAGAGGCATTTATGGATAACATTGTGTGATATATAGAATTTTCTTGAAAATAATATGAGGCAGAAAAATAGGTGGGCTTATAGATTAAACAAGATTGGCCATGAGTTGATATTCTCTCTACTTGTGTGCTTGTTTAAAATGTCCCATAATAAAAAGTAAATACAAAGACACATAGATTTTAATTTGAATAGATATTTCCATATTGCCCTCCAAAAGGGTTGTATCAGCTTACCCTCCCTATATTTCTATGTAAAATAGTAACTATTGAATTTAAATGGTAGGCTCAGTCCACTATAAGTCAGAAGCGACTCCATGGTACCTAACAACAACAATGGCAGACTAAGTAATTCACATCAACTCTCCACCTGAGAACAATTACAACTGGATTCAAGTACAGGTCATTTTAAAAGTCATCAGAGACTATTTCACAAAACCCTCTGCAAGTAAATTGAAAAACTAGATTATATAGATATGCTTCTAAGAAGGTAAAAGTTTTCAAAATTGGCCTCAGGAGGAACAGAAAACCTAAGCAAACCAGGTATCATTGAGGAAATGGAGAAAATATTTAAAGAGTCCCCCCAACATCGAGACAAGATCCAGATGGTTTCACAGGGGAATTCTGTCAAACTTGTAAAGATCAGATAATTCCATTACTGAAAATAGCTGCAAATATTAAAAAAAAGAAGAAGAAGAAAAACTTCCAAATCTCTTTTATGATGTGTGCTATCACTGATCTTAATATCAGGCAAATATTACAACAAAAAATAAAAATTGGTTGTGGGAAGAGGTGGGGCCAAGATGACAGAGTAGCCAGACACTTCTGGCAATCTCTCTTACCCTCTCATAATAAAGACCCCCAAAACAAGTAAAATGATTATATCTATAACAAGCTAGGAGCCCTAAACATCAAAGGCAAAGTTAAAAACTCACTAAGTGGCAGGGGTAGGGAGAGACGGTTCAGAAGCAGAGAGGAGTTGCTGGACCTGCATCACCAGGAATCCTCAAGCACCATTCCTGGGAGTGACTGCAGCAGGATGGCAGTAGCGTTCCGACCACAGTTTCCTCAGGGAGAGACAGTCAGCTGCACAGCCTACTCACACCTTCAGAACCAGAGAAGAACACCACTCACAGCAAAAGCTAAGTACATGCATATATTTTACTGTGTCCCCAGCCCCCAAGCCAGCTTCAGTGGCTGTAAATTTCCCTGGGTCTGAGATAGGCCCAGCTGAGAACTCAGCCATTCTTCTGGCCTTGGAGAAGGAATAAATTCACAATTGGGGGAAAAGATAATGTTCCAGCTCCACTAACATGGGGAGCTAAGGACAGAAGCGGTTCCTGTTCAGGCATAAACAGTACATGGACTTTGACTACCTTCCCCCCCTGCACGGACCTCTGTGGACCTATTTAAGGAAAATAGGCCCTTGTTGGTAGACTGCAACTGTTTCAGCTGTGCAGTGGAGAGGTTGGTGTTTGATGTTTGACACCACTTTGCCTATTAAACAGGCTCCTCACATACACACATCAGGGGCTTAAAGACTGGTGGCTCCACCCACGTAACACAGCCACCCGTGACAGTGGTCCAAGGATAACTGGTACCTCCCAGTTCTTACATACAAAAGCACTGAGTGCCCATGGTCTGTCTGCAGAACCCACCCACCTGTGCACTCTAGGGAATAGGGACGCACTTTCCTCACAGACACTCAGGGAATGGTAGTCAGCCCCTACCCTTATTGAGAGTGTAATCCTCTGCTGCAACCAGATATCTGTACCTACACCAATCACCCCTGCCCCTCTAAGACTGTAGGACAGAGCCTGTACCACACACTTGATGACCAGCTACCTGGACACCTGAGCTGAATCCATACAAGAAAACTGAATTGACTCCTAGGCTCAAATACCTGGTAACAGCTCTACCCATCTGGTGACAGGATGTTACAGCTTCAAACGTGAAAATAATCAAGCTAGCTCACTCAAGCAACCTATTTGAGCATATCAAAACAAAACAAAGTAAGAAGCTAGGATACAGTAAGCAAACATAAAATAAACTAATACATAACACATTTTTTTTTTTAACACATAGATGGGTCGGAGACAACAGTCAATATCAAATCAATAAAGAAGCAGACCATGATCACTTCAACAAGCTCTCAAGATAAAGAATCAAGGGATCTTCTGGATGAAGGTGGCTTCCTGGAATTACCAGATGCAGAATCCAAAAGATTAATATACAGAACTCTTCAAGACATCAGGAAGGACACCAGACAATACACAGAACAAGCCAAGGAACACACAGATAAAACAGTTGAAGAAATTAAAAAGGTTATTCAAGAACATAATAAGAGAGGATAGCAAGATGGCTGACTAGGTAGACGTTACCTCGGATCCCTCTTGCAACAAAGACTCGGAAAAACAAGTGAATCGATCACATGCATGACAATCTATGAACCCTGACCAACAAACACAGATTTAAAGAGTTGACCTGAGTGACGGAGATGGAGAACGAACAACTACGGGGAAGCAGAGACTGTTTTCGGAGCCTGCAGCCAGCGTCCCAGTCAGGTAACCTTGGCGCTGGGCTTAACACTAGGCGCCCGGGAGCTGAACACAACATCCTGTGATGGCGCAAACACGGGGCCCAGCCCTACCCCCCTGAACTGATCTCAGGAGGGGTCCAGCCAGTCAGAGTGGGTGGCGCGGCGATGCGGCTGGCGGGAGGAGAAGTCCCCGGGAGGCAGCGACTGGTTTTGGAGCTGGGAGTGCAGTATCCCAGCCGGGGAACCTTGACGCTGGGCTTTGGACTGGGAGCGGAGGAACTGACCACGGCTGCTGCGGGCCTGACCCTCAGGGGCAATCTCTACCCAGCCAGCACACATAGGCGACATGCCCCTCGGGAATCTCAGATAAAATAGTCATCCCAAGCAAGATAAGTAAATTTGTCTATATTCCGGGATGCTACTCTCTCCTGTTTTTCTGAATCCTCCCCCCCTTCCCAGGCAGCTTCATTAACATTGGAATTTCCTGAGCCACAGGGAGAACTGCTCCGCGGGTTTCTTTTCCCTTTTTTTTTTTTTGGTCTTTTCGTAACCCATTCTTCCGGCCTGAGAGAAGCAACCACAAAAAAACCCAGGAACCAAAAATCCTTCCCTAATTGGACTAAAAACACAGAACCAGCTCCAGCCAAGCATATGTGATCCACAGTCTGGGGCTTTCATCCCTACAGGGAACAAGGTGGCTATTATAATGCAAAGGCATTTCTGATAGGGATCTGACTGCATTTTTTTTTAGCTGATTTACTGGAAAGACAAGTTTCCCGGGTCTGATATTTCTGCGTATTCAACAGAGCCCTCACTGACCCACAACAGGGAACTGAGGGCTGAAGCTCCCCCAGACCACCTAGCCTCCTGCCTTAGGGGTCTAAGGAGGGTGACACCTACCCATCTGTAGAGGTACTTGCATTGGGGGCCTAAGGTACAGCTGCAGAGCTCACCCACCAAGGTGCTTTAGGAATAGAGACACACCTACCTCATTGACACTTGGGGGAAGCCTGTTAGCATCCTGCCCCCCCTGGAGTGTGAACCCGAGCTGCTAATAGAATCTGGGGCACACAACTATCACCACTACTTCTCAAGGTGGATAGGTGTTAGGGTGCATCACACACTTGATGGCCCAAAATGAGATTCTACTCAAGAATAGTGAATGGACTCAGGCATATATATCTGGTAACAGCACAAACCAGCTGGTAATAGGTCATAAGTAAGTCAAGGGCTACAACAATCAAGACAGCACAATCTAGTAGCCCATCCACATATGCTGAAAGAAAACAAAACAAGATAAGACTCAGTGAGCAAATATAGAATAAATCACTACTATATCTTTTTTTTTATATCTTAGTGATGGCTCGCAGACAGCAGTCGATATCAAACCACATAAAGAAGCAGACCATGACTGCTTTTACAACCCCCCAAACAAAAGAATCAACATCTTTCACAAATGAGGATACAATCCTGGAATTATCTGATACAGAATATAAAAAACTAATTTACATAATGCTTCAAGACATCAGGGATGACCTCAGAAATGAAATAAGGCAAACTGCAGAAAAAGCCAAGGAACACACTGATAAAACAGTTGAAGAACTGAAAAAGATTATTCAAGAACATAGTGGAAAAATTAATAAGTTGCAAGAATCCGTAGAGAGATAGCATTCAGAAATCCAAAAGATTAACAATAAGATCACAGAATTAGACAACGCAATAGGAAGTCAGAGGAGCAGACTCGACCAATTAGAATGCAGACTGGGAAATCTGGAGGACCAGGGAATTAACACCAACATAGCTGGAAAAAAAATCAGATAAAAGAATTAAAAAAAATGAAGAAACCCTAAGAATCATGTGGGACTCTATCAAGAAGGATAACTTGTGTGTAATTGGAGTCCCAGAACAGGGAGGGAGGACAGAAAACACAGAGAAAATAGTTGAAGATCTGCTGACAGAAAACTTCCCTGACATCATGAAAGAAGAAAGGATATCTATCCAAGATGCACATCGAACCCCATTTAAGATTGATCCAAAAAGAAAAACACCAAGACATATTATCATCAAACTTGCCAAAACCAAAGAGAAAGAGAAAATTTTAAAAGCAGCCAGGGAAAAAAGAAAGGTCTCCTTCAAGGGAGAATCGATAAGAATAAGTTCAGACTACACAGCAGAAACCATGCAGGCAAGAAGGCAATGGGATGACATATACAGAGCACTGAAGGAGAAAAACTGCCAGCCAAACACCATATATCCAGCAAAACTCTCTCTGAAATACGAAGGCGAAATTAAGATATTTACAGATAAACACAAGCTTAGAGAATTTGCAAAAACCAAACCAAAGCTACAAGAAGTACTAAAGGAAATTGGTCAGAAAACCAATAATATCAGATACCAGCACAACACAAGGTCACAGAACAGAACATCCTGACATCAACTCAAATTAAGATTAATTAAAAAAAATGCTCAAAACAGGGAATCATTGAAGTCAATATGTAAAAGATCACAATAATCAAAAAGAGGGACTAAATACAGGTGGCATAGCACTGCCATATGGAGAGGGATACAAGGCGATATAGAACAATACAAGTTAGGTTTTTACTTAGAAAAATAGGGGTAAATATTAAGGTAACCACAAAGAGGTATAACAACTCCATACAACAAAATAAAAACCAAGAAAAACGTAATGACTCAGCAAACATAAAGTCAAATACTATGAAAATGAGGAACACACAATTTACAAAGAAAAACGTCTCAGCACAAAAAAGTAAGTAGAAAAATGAAATTGTCAACAACACACATAAAAAGGCATCAAAATGACAACACTAAACACATACTTATCTATAATTATGCTGAATGTAAATGGACTAAATGCACCAATAAAGAGACAGAGAGTCTCAGACTGGATAAAGAAACACGATCCATCTATATGCTGCCTACAAGAGACACACCTTAGACTTAGAGACACAAACAAACTAAAACTCAAAGGATGGAAAAAATATATCGACCAAACAATAAGCAAAACAGAGCAGGAGTAGCAATATTAATTTCTGACAAAATAGACTTTAGACTTAAATCCACCACAAAGGATAAAGAAGGACACTACATAATGATAAAAGGCACAGTTGACCAGGAAGATAGAACCATATTAAATATTTATGCACCCAATGACAGAGCTGAAAGGTACATAAATCAAATTTTAACAGAACTGAAAAGTGAGATAGACACCTCCACAATTATAGTAGGAGACTTCAACACACCACTTTCGGAGAAGGACAGGACATCCAGAAAGAAACTCAATAAAGACACGGAAGACCTAATTACAACAATCAACCAACTTGACCTCATTGACTTATACAGAACTCTCCACCCAACTGCTGCAAAGTACACTTTTTTTTCTAGCCCACATGGAACATTCTCTAGAATAGACCACATATTAGGTCATAAAACAAACATTTGCAGAATCTAAAACATCGAAATATTACAAAGCATCTTCTCAGACCACAAGGCCATAAAAGTACAAATCAATAACAGAAAAATTAGAGAAAAGAAATTAAATACTTGAAAACTGAACAATACCCTCCTGAAAAAAGACTGGGTTATAGAAGACATTAAGGAGGGAATAAGGAAATTCATAGAATGCAAGGAGAATGAAAATACTTCCTATCAAAACCTCTGGGACACAGCAAAAGCAGTGCTCAGAGGCCAATTTATATCGATAAATGCACACATACAAAAAGAAGAAAGAGCCAAAATCAGAGAGCTGTTCCTATGACTTGAACAAATAGAAAGTGAGCAACAAAAGAATCCATCAGGCACCAGAAGAAAACAAATAATAAAAATTAGAGCTGAACTAAATGAATTAGAGAACAGAAAAACAATTGAAAGAATTAACAAAGCCAAAAGCTGCTTCTTCGAAAAAATTAACAAAATTGATAAACCATTGGCCAGACTGACTAAAGAAATACAGGAAAGGAAACAAATAACCGAATAAGAAACGAGATGGGCCACATCACAACAGATCCAACTGAAATTAAAAGAATCCTATCAGATTATTATGAAAAATTGTACTCTAACAAATTTGCAAACCTAGAAGAAATGGATGAATTCCTGGAAAAACATTACCTACCTAAACTAAGACAATCAGAAGTAGAACAACTAAATAGACCCATAACAAAAAAAGAGATTAAAACGGTAATCAAAAATCTCCCAACAACAAAAAGCCCTGGCCCGGATGGCTTCACTGCAGAGTTCTACCAAACGTTCAGAGAAGAGTTAACACCACTACTACTAAAGGTATTTCAAAGCATAGAAAACGATGGAATACTACCTAACTCATTCTATGAAGCCACCATTTCCCTGATACTAAAACCAGGTAAAGACATCACAAAAAAAGAAAATTACAGACCTATATCCCTCATGAACATAGATGCAAAAATCCTCAACAAAATTCTAGCCAATAGAATTCAACAACATATCAAAAAATTAATCCACCATGACCAAGTGGGATTTATACCAGGTATGCAAGGCTGGTTTAATATTAGAAAAACCATTAATGTAATCCACCATATAAATAAAACAAAAGACAAAAACCACATGATCTTATCAATTGATGCAGAAAAGGCATTTGACAAAGTCCAACACCCATTCATGATAAAAACTCTCACCAAAATAGGAATTGAAGGAAAATTCCTCAACATAATAAAGGGCATCTATACAAAGCCAACAGCCAACATTATTCTAAATGGAGAGAGCCTGAAAGCATTTCCCTTGAGAACGGGAACCAGACAAGGATGCCCTTTATCACCGCTCTTATTCAACATTGTGCTAGAGGTCCTAGCCAGAGCAATTCGGCTAGACAAAGAAATAAAGGGCACCCGGATTGGCAAGGAGGAAGTAAAATTATCTCTATTTGCCGATGACATGATCTTATACACAGAAAACCCTAAGGAATCCTCCAGAAAACTTCTGAAACTAATAGAAGAGTTTGGCAGAGTCTCAGGTTATAAGATAAACATACAAAAATCGCTTGGATTCCTCTACATCAACAAAAAGAACATCAAAGAGGAAATAACCAAATCAATACCATTCACAGTAGCCCCCAAGAAGATAAAATACTTAGGAATAAATCTTACCAAAGATGTAAAAGACCTATACAAAGAAAACTACAAAGTACTACTACAAGAAACTAAAAAGGACCTACAAAAGTGGCAAAACATACCTTGCTCATGGATAGGAAGACTTAACCTAGTAAAAATGACTATTCTACCAAAAGCCATCTATACATACAATGCACTTTCGATCCAAATTCCAATGTAATTTTTTAATGTGATGGAGAAAGAAATCACCAACTTCATATGGAAGGGAAAGAAGCCTCGGATAAGCAAAGCATTACTGAAAAAGAAGAAGTGGGAGGCCTCTCTCTACCTGATTTCAGAACCTATTATACAGCCACAGTAGTCAAAACAGCCTGGTACTGGTACAACAACAGGCACATAGACCAATGGAACAGAATTGAGAACCCAGATATAAATCCATCCACATATGAGCAGCTGATATTTGACAAAGGCCCAGTGTCAGTTAATTGGGGAAAAGATAGTCTTTTTAACAAATGGTGCTGGCATAACTGGATATCCATTGCAAAAAAATGAAACAGGACCCATACCTCACACCATGCACAAAAACTAACTCCAAGTGGATCAAAGACTTAAACATAAAGACTAAAACGATAAAGATCATGGAAGAAAAAATAGGGACAACCTTAGGAGCCCTAATACAAGGCATAAACAGAATACAACACATTACCAAAAATGACAAAGAGAAACCAGGTAACTGGGAGCTCCTAAAAATCAAACACCTATGCTCATCTAAAGACTTCACCAAAAGAGTAAAAAGACCACCTACGGATTGGGAAAGAATTTTCAGCTATGACATCTCCGACCAGCGCCTGATCTCTAAAATCTATATGATTCTGTTAAAACTCAACCACAAAAAGACAAACAACCCAATCAAGAAGGGGGCAAAGGAGATGAACACGCACTTCACTAAAGAAGATATTCAGGCAGCTAACAGATACATGAGAAAATGCTCTCGATCCTTAGCCATTAGAGAAATGCAAAATAAAACTACGATGAGATTCCATCTCACTCCAACAAGGCTGGCATTAATCCAAAAAACACAAAATGATAAATGTTGGAGAGGTTGCGGAGAGATTGGAACTCTTATACACTGCTGGTGGGAATGTAAAATGGTACAACCACTTTGGAAATCTATCTGGCGTTTTCTTAAAAAGTTAGAAATAGAACTACCATACAACCCAGAAATCTCACTCCTCGGAATATACCCTAGAGAAATAAGAGCCTTCACACAAACAGATATATGCACACCCATGTTTATTGCAGCTCTGCTTACAATAGCAAAAAGCGGGAAGCAACCAAGGTGTCCATCAACAGGTGAATGGATAAATAAATTGTGGCATATTCACACAATGGAATACTACTCATTGATAAAGAACAGTGATGAATCTGTGAAACATTTCATAACATGGAGGAACCTGGAAGGCATTATGCTGAGCGAAATTAGTCAGCTGCAAAAGGACAATATTGTATAAGACCACTATTATAAGATGTTGAGAAATAGTATAAACTGAGAAGAACACATACTTTTGTGGTTATGAGAGGGGGAGGGAGGGAGGGTGGAAGAGGGTTTTTTACTGATTAATTAGTAGATAAGAACTGCTTTAGGTGAAGGGAAGGACAATACTCAATGCATGGAAGGTCAGCTCAACTGGACTGGACCAAAAGCAAAGAAGTTTCCAGGATAAACAGAATGCTTCAAAGGTCAGCGGAGCAAGGGCGGGGGTTTGGGGACCATGGTTTAAGGGGACTTCTAAGTCAATTTGCAAAATAATTCTATTATGAAAACATTCTGCATCCCACTTTGAAATGTGGCGTCTGGGGTCTTAAATGCTAACAAGCGGCCATCTAAGATACATCAATTGGTCTCAACCCAACTGGGTCAAAGGAGAATGATGAACACCTAGGTCACGCGATAAGTAAGAGCCCAAGAGACAGAAAGGGCCACATGAACCAGAGACCTACATCATCCTGAGACCAGAAGAACTAGTTGGTGCCCGGCCACAACTAATGACTGCCCTGATAGGGAGCAGAACAGAGAACCCCTGAGGGAGCAGGAGATCAGTGGAATGCAGACCCCAAATTCTCACAAAAAGACCATACTTAATGGTCTGACTGAGACTAGAGGAATCCCAGCAGTCATGGTTCCCAAACCTTCTGTTGGCCCAGGACAGGAACCATTCCCAAAGACAACTCATCAGATATGAAAGGGACTGGACAGTGGGTAGGAGAGAGATGCTGATGAAGGGTGAGCTATTTGTATCAGGTGGACACTTGAGACTGTGTTGGCATCTCGTGTCTGGAGGGGGGATGGGAGGATAGAGAGAGTTGGAAGCTGGCAAAATTGTCATGAAAGGAGAGACTGGAAGGGCTGACTCATTAGGGGGAGAGCAAGTGGGAGTACGGAGTAAGGTGTATATGAACTTATATTTGACATTTTGACTTGATTTGTAAACGTTCACTTGAAGCTCAATAAAAGTTAATAAAAAAAACATAATGAAAAGTGTAATAAGCTACGAGAATCCATAGAGAGATAGCAATCAGAAATTCAGAAGATTAACAATAAAATTACAGAATTAGACAACTCAGTGGAAAGTCAGAGGCACAGAATCGAGCAACTGGAAGGCAGAATTGGTGACCTTGAAGATAAAGCACTTAGCACCAATATATTTGAAGAAAAATCAGATAAAAGAATTTAAAAAACTAAGGAAACATTAAGAATCATGTGGGACTCTACCAAGAGAAATAACCTATGAATGATTGGAGTACCAGAACATGGAGGGATAACAAAAAATACAGAGAGAATTGTTAAAGATTTGTTGGCAGAAAACTTACCTGATAACATGAAAGATGAGAAGATATCAATCCAAGATGCTCATTGAACTCCACATAAGGTAGATCTTAAAACTCACGAAGACATATTATAATCAAACTTGCCAAAACCAAAGATAAAGAGAGAATATTAACAGCAGCTAGGGATAAATAAAAAGTCACCTACAAAGGAGAGTCAATAAGAATAAGCTAGGACTACTCAGCAGAAACCATACAGCAAAGAAGGCAATAAAAAAAAAGGCAATGGGATGACTTATACAAAACATTGAAGGAAAAAAATTGCCTCCCAAGAATCATATATCCAGCAAAGCTGTCTCTCAAATATGAAGGCGAAACTAGGACATTTCCAGATGAACAGAAATTTAGGGAATTCATAAAAAACCAAACCAAAACTACAAGAAATATTAAAGGGAGTTCTCTGGATAGAATAACAATAATATCAGATATCAACCCAAGAGTAGAACACTGGAGAGAGCAATTGGATGTCAATCCAGAGAGAGAAATCACAAAAATAAATCAAGATTTTAAAAAATGCTCAAAACAGGGAAACAAGTGATGACATTATGTAAAAGAAGACAACATTAAAACACTAAAGAGGGACTAAGAAATGTAGTCATAGATCTTTCACATGGAGAGGAAGACAAGGCAATATAAAGAAATAAAAGTTAGGTGTAAACTTAGAAAAATAGGGGTAAATATTAAGGTAACCACAAAGGAGACTAACAATCGTACTCATCAAAATAAAACACAAGAAAAAAACAGAGAATCAGCAGAAACACAGTCAAAAACAATGAATAAGAGGGAAAGACAATAGATAAAGATAAACTACTCAGCACAAAAAAATTAAGTAGGAAAAAGAATCTGTCAACAACACACACAAAAAGACATCAAAATGTCAGCAATAAACTCGTTCCTATCCATAATTATGCTGAATATAAATGGACTAAATGCACCAATAAAGAGACAGAGAGTGGCATCACGGATTAAAAAAACAGCGATGGTCTATACGCCACCTATAAGAAACACACCTTAGACTTAGAGACACAAACTAAAACTCAAAGGATGGAAAAAAATTTATCAAGCAAACAACAATCAAAGACAAATCAATATTAATTTCTGACAAAATAGACTTTAAAGTTAAATCCACAACAAAGGATAAGGAAGGAGGAACACTATATGATTAAAGGGACGATATACCAGGAGGATATAACCATATTAAATATTTATGCACCCAATGACAGGGCTGCAAGATACATAAAACAAACTCTAACAGTATTGAAAATTGAGATAGGCAGCTCTACAATTATAGTAGGAGACTTCAACACACCACTTTCAGTGAAGGACAGAACATCCAGAAAGAAACTCAATAAAGACACAGAAGTGTCTGTCCTCAATAAATGCCACAATCAAACAACTTCACCTCATAGACATATACAGAACACTCCACCCAAAAGCAGACTAGCATACTTTCTTTTTCAGTACACATGGAACATTCTCTAGAATAGACCACATATTAGGTCATAAAGGAAGCCTTAGCAGAATTCAAAACATCGAAATATTACAAACCATCTTCTCTGACCATAAGGCCATAAAAGTAGAAATCAATAACAGAAAAAGCAGGGAAAAGAAATCAAACTCTTGGAAACTGAACAATACCCTGCTTAAAAAACGACTGGGTTATAGAAGACATCAAGGATGGAATAAAGAAATTCATAGAATCCAATGAGAATGAAAACACTTCCTATCAGGACACAGCTAAAGCAGTGCTCAGAGGTCAATTTATATCACTAAATGCACACATACAAAAAGAAAAAAGGGCTAAAATCAAAGAATTATCCCTACAACTTGAACAAATAGAAAGAGAGCAACAAAAGAAACCTTCAGGCACCAGAAGAAAGCAATAATAAAACTTAGAGCAGAATTAAATGAAATAGAGAACAGAAAAGCAATTGAAAAAGTTAACAAGACCAAAAGCTGGTTCTTCGAAAAAATTAACAAAATTGATAAACCATTGGCCAAACTGACAAAAGAAAAACAGGAGAGGAACCAAATAAGCCAAATAAGAAATGAGATGTGCAATATCACAACAGACCCAACTGAAATTAAAAGAATAATGTCAGATTACTACAAAAAATTGTACTCTAACAAATTTGAAAACCTAGAAGAAATGGGCGAATTTCTAGAAACACACTACCTACTTAAACTAACACAAACAGAGGTAGAATAACTAAATAAGCCCACAACAAAAGAAGAGATTGAAAAGGTAATTAAAACACTCCCCTCCCCCCCAAAAAAAGCACTGGCCCTGATGGCTTCACTGGAGAGCTCTACCAAACTTTCAGAGAAGAGTTAACACCACTGCTACTAAAGGTATTTCAGAGCATAAAAAAGGATGGAATGCTCCCAAACTCATTCTGTGATACCAGCGTATCCCTGATACCAAAACCAGGTAAAGACACCACAAAAAAAAAAAAAAAAAAATTACAGACCTATATCCCTCATGAACTTAGATGCAAAAATCCTTAACAAAATTCTAACCAATAGAATTCAACAACATATCAAAAAAATAATTCACCATGACAAAGTGGGATTCATACCAGGTATGCAGGGATGGTTCAACGTTAGAAAAACAATTAATGTAATCCATCATATAAATAAAACAAAAGACAAGAACCACATGATCTTATCAATTGATGCAGAAAAGGCACTTGACAAAGTCCAACACCCATTCATCATGATAAAAACTCTCGGCAAAATAGGAATAGAAGGAAAATTCCTCAACATAATAGGGGACATTTATACAAAGCCAACAGCCAAAATCATCCTAAATGGAGACAGCGTGAAAGCATTCCCCTTGAGAACAGGAACCAGAGAACGATGCCTTTTATCACCACTCTTATTCAACATTGGGCTGGAGGTCCTAGCCAGAGCAATTAAGCTACATAAAGAAATAAGGGGCATCCAGATTGGTAGGGAAGAAGTAAAAGTATCTCTATTTGCAGATGACATGATCTTATACACAGAAAACCCTAAAGAACCCTCAAGAAAACTACTGAACATAATAGAAGAGTTCAGCAGATTACCAGAATACAAGATAAACATATAAAAATCAGTTGGATTCCTCTACACGAAAAAAAAAAAAGAACATGGAAGAGGAAATCACCAAATCAGCACCATTTACAGTAGCCCCCCCAAAGATAAAATACTTAGGAATAAATCTTATCAGAGATGTAAAAGACATATACAAAGAAAACTACAGGACACTACTGCAAGAAACCGAAAGAAAGCTTTAGAAGTGGAAAAACATACCTTGATTGTGGATAGAAAGACTCAGCATTGTAAAAATGTCTATTCTACCCAAAGCAATCTATAGATACAATGCAATCCCTATCCAAATACCAGTAACATTTTTTAATGAGATGGAAAAACAAATCACCAACTTCATATGGAAGGGAAAGAGGCCCTGGATAATAAAGCATTACTGAAAAAGAAAAACAAAGTGGGAGACCTCACAGTACCTGATTTTAGAAACTTATTATACTGCCACAGTATTCAAAACAGCCTGGTACTGGTACAAGAACAGACACATAGAGCAATGGAACAGAATTGAGAATCCAGACATAAATACAACCAAATATGAGCAGCTGATATCTGACAAAGTCCCAAAGTCTGTTAAGTGGGGAAAAGGCAGTCTAACAAATGGTGCTGGCATAACTGAATATCCATCTGCAAAAAAATGAAACAAGATCCATACCTCACACCATGCACAAAAACCAACTCAAAATGGATCAAAGTCCTAAATATAAAATTAAAACGATAAAGGTCATGGAAGAAAAAATAAGGACAACAGTAGGAGCCTTAATACATGGCATAAAGAGTATACAAAACATTGCCAGCAATGTACAAACACCAGAAATTAAATAAGTGGGAGCTCCTGAAAGTCAAACACCTATGATCATCCAAAGACTCCACCAAAAGAGTAAAATGATTACCTACAAATTGGGAAAAAGTTTTTGGCTATGACATTTCCAATCAGCATCTGATCTCTAAAATCTACATGTTACTGCAAAAACTCAACAACTAAAAGACAAATAACCAAATTAAAAAACCGGCAAAGGATATGAATAGGTATTTCACTAAAGAAGACATTCAGGTAGCTAATAGATACATGAGGAAACGCTCAAGATCATTAGCCTTTAGAGAAATGCAAAGCAAAACTACAATGAGATTCCATCTCCCTCCAACAAGGCTGGCATTAATTCAAAAAACGCAAAATAATAAATGCTGGAGAGGTTGTGGAGAGACTGGAACACTTATACACTGATGATGGGAATGTAAAATGGCACAGCCACTTTGGAAATCAATTTGGCACTTCCTTAAAAATCTAGAAATAGAACTACCATATGATCCAGGAATCCCACTCCTTGGAATATATCCTAGAGAAATAAGAGCCTTTACACAAACAGATATAAGCACACCCATGTTCATTGCAGCACTGTTTACAATAGCAAAAAGATGGAAGCAACCAAGGTGCCCATGAACAGATGAATGGATAAATAAATTATGGTATATTCACACAATGGAAGACTAAGCATCAATAAAGAACAGTGATGAATCTGGGAAACATCTCATGCCATGGAGGAATCTGGAAGGCATTATGTTGAGTGAAATTAGTCAGTTGCAAAAGGACAAATATTGTATGAGACCACTATTATAAGAACTCCAGAAATAGTTTAAACAGAAAAGAAAATACTCTTTGGGGGTTACAGAGTGGGGAGGGAGAAGAGGGAGAGGGGTATTCACTAATTAGATAGGGAAAGAGCAAAGGGAAAGACAGCACACAATATGGGAGAGGTAAGCACAACTGGATTAAACTCAAAGCAGAGAAGTTTCCTGAATAAACTGAACTCTTCGAAGGCAGCGTAGCAGGTGAGGGGATTTGGGGACCATAGTTTCAGGGGACGTCTAAGTCAATTGGCATAATATAATCTATTAAGAAAATATTCTGCATCCCACTTTGGAGAGTGATGTCTGGGGTCTTAAACACTAGCAAGAGGCCATCTAAGATGCATCAATTGGTCTCAACCCACCTGGAGCAAAGGAAAATGAAGAACACCAAAGACACAAGGTAATTATGAGCCCAAGAGACAGAAAGGGCCACATAAATCAGAGACTACATCAACCTGAGACCAAAAGAACTAGATGGTGCCTAGATACAACCAATGACTTCCCTGATAGGGAACACAACAGAAAACCTCTGAGGGAGCAGGAGAGGAGTGGGATGCAGACCGCAAATTCTCATAAAAAGACCAGATTTAATTATCTGACTGAGACTAGAAGGACTCTGGAGGTCATGGTCCCCAGATCTTCTGTTAGCCCAAGACAGGAACCATTCCCAAAGCCAACTCTTCAGACAGGGATTGGACCAGACTATGGGATAGAACATGATACTAGTGATGAGTGAGCTTCTTCGATCATGAGACCATGTGGGTATCTCCTGTCTTCAGCAGAGATGAGAGGGCCGAGGGGGTCAGAAGCTGGCTGAATGGACACAAAAACAGAAAGTGGAGAGGAGTGTGCTGTCTCGTTAGTGGGAGAGCAAATATATAAATTTTTGTATGAGAGACTGACTTGATTTGTAAACTTTCACTTAAAGCACAATAAAAATTAAAAAAAAAGTCATATAATCACCATAGATGCAAAAAAGCTTTTGACATAAACACCCATTCATTTTGAGATCTTTCAGTAAAAGAGTAATTGATGGAATTGATGGCTATATCCTTAACAGGATTATATATGTAAATATGTATGTAGAGAGAGAACCCTGGCGCATTACAGCTGCTAAACAAAAGGCCAGCAGTTCGAATCCACCAGCTACTCCTTGGAAACCCTATGGGGCAGTTCTACTTTGTCCTATAGGGTTCCTATGAGTAGGAATGGACTCAACGTCAACAGGTTTGTTTTTTTTTTGGCGGGGGGGTTTACTAACCAAAAAGTCAATGGTTCAAACCCACCCGCTGCTCCACAGGAGAAAGATGTGGCAGTCTGCTTCCCTAAAGATTTACAGCCTTGGAAACTATTAGGAAAGTTCTTCTCTGTTCTATAGTGTCACTATGAGTTGGAATCAACTTGATGGCAATGGAATATATATATATTCATTCATTCAACATCTTATTTAATGAAGCTTTTCCACTAAAGAAGTCAGGAGCAAGATAAGAGGCCTATTATTGCCACTGCTATTTAACATTGTTTTAGAGATACTTGCTAATTTAGCAACATCTTTCTAAGCTTCCAGGTGGAAGTGTATTACTTTCTGATTTTGCTATTAATTCCTAATTTAATGGAATTATAATGAGTGAATCATATTTATATAATTTCTGTTCTTTTGAGAGTACTGAGGTTTTCTTTTTGGTCTAAGATACAATTAGTGATGATGTCTATGTGAGTGGAAAATAAAGTATGCTCTCTGTTGATGGGGCTCTGTGTGTTATATATGGGAGTCCCTGGATGGTGCAAATAGTTTAGCACTCTGCTATTAACTGAAAGGTTGTGGTCAGAATCCACTCAGAGGGACATCAGAAGAAAGGTCTGGCTATTTACTTCTGAAAGATCACAGCCTTGAAAACCCTGGGGACCATTGTTTCACTCTGACACATGTGGGGTTGCCATGAGTCGGAAACCACTCTACAGCACAAGTTTGCTTTGTTTTGTTTTTTTGAGTGCTATAAGTAAATTTTATGTATATAAAGGTTCCACTTAATTGATATTACTTAGTTTTTTTAAATATTACTAAATATTTTGTCCACTTGTTCTGTCTTGAATGAGAAAAAAAAAAAAGAGACTGCGTTAAAGTTCTCTGTTGTTTCCCCGATGGCATTATCTGTCATGTTCTTTGCTATTGTAATCCTTTGTTTCTGAACTGGTTTGTCTTTCTATTTTCTTAGTATAATCACATTATTCTGAGTTTATCTACTTATGTGGTTCTTTGATAACGTCTACCATTTTCTTTTTAACTTGTTATGAATTATTAGGTAACAGATTCCATTTGTTTTGCAGACTTGTCTTCCTAGGAATGTTTTCATTGCCTGTAGTGGTATTAATCTGCTTCTTATTCTTTTTTTTTTTTTTTTCATAATCTTTGTATAGTTGTCTTTCACGATAATTGTCTGTTTTTATTTGAATTTTGTTTTCCTAAACTTTTAGGAGGGCGAGGTATGTCAGAATAGATTATCTAGCTTTATAGCTAAAGAGTTCCCTTTCTTTGGTTTTTGCGAAGTGTTCAAAATTATGACCGTGTACTTTCTGTGATTTCCTGGCTTTCTTTCCCCACTGCTATGTCAACCATCGGAAACCCTGGTGGTTTAGTGGTTAAGAGCTATGGCTGCTAACCAAAAGGTCAGCAGTTTGAATCCCCCAGGCACTCCTTGGAAACCCTATGGGGCAGTTCTATTCTGTCCTATAGGGTCGCTATGAGTCGGAATCAACTTGATGGCATTGGTTTTTTTTTTTTTTTTTGTGTGTGTGTGTGTGTCAACCATCTCTTTCCTTTGCCCATAGTGCCCTTCTTAAAAAGGGGTCTACTCCCAAGGATTTCTCTTCAATATGGGGTTACATTCAGACTGTTGCATTATGGATTTATTTTTAAGTTAAAGCCAACAAGATTTGCTAATCAATAGATGTGGAGTATGAGGGAAAGAAAGGAGTTAATGATAACTCCAAGATTTTGACTTGAGCAGTGGAAGGATGGAGTTTCATTAATAGGTACAAGGAGACCAATTGGAAAGAAAGTTAGAGTGAGGGGAATGGTAGGGATTGAGAGTTCAGATTTAGGCATATTAATTTTGAGAAGCATATTAGACATTAAGATGGAGAAATCAAGTAGGCAATTGGCTAGCAGGGTCTGGAATTTAGAGATGCAATCAAGGCAAAAGATTTGGGCATTGTCAATAAATATATGATTTAAAAACCCTTGGATGAGATCACCAAAGAGGTGAGTGAAATTTACACTACATACAGAAGAGAGCCAAGTACTAGTCTTGGGATACTCCAAACAAAGGAGACTGAGAAGAAAGGGCAATGAAACAAGAGAAAACATTTTCAAAGAGTGAAGTTAAGGAAAGAAAGTCTTTCCAGAAGGAAGAAGTGATCACCTGTGACAAATGCTGCTGATACCTATGTCAAATAAAATTGATCTGCAGACTGAATTCTATTCATTTTCTGCCAATTTGTGATCTCACCATAGTCCAACACAGTCATTGTACAGATGGGGAAATCAAAACCTAGAGAGGGGAAGTGAATGCTTCAAAATCTCATAACTAGTTAGAGGAAGACCTAGTGTTAACATTCATGTCAACTTATACCCAATCTGGAGTTGTTGTTTTTCACTGAGATTCAGCATTAAATCTTCCAGGCTTCCCTCCAGACAAGACTTGGATTATATTGATGGACTTAAAACTGTAAAATCTGTAGTGAATTTTAAGTATTATGTTTAGGTTAACACAATTCATTTACGTCTAGAAACAGCACTCAAAAAACATTCTCCATGAGAACTTGAGTAGATGCATCCTAAATCATCTGGAATTTGATACCATCAGATACCCAGAACACTAAGCTGCAGTGAATTACAATAACCAATTCTAAAAATAAAGGGGGGGGCATTAATTAACTGCATTGCATCATTTTGGAGCAGGGTTGTGATTTGGGGATACTGTAAAGATGGTGAAACATATCTTAGTGTCCGATGTAAAAGGTTGTGCTCCAACCTGGATCTTGGAATTTACACATGGAAAAACCAATGTTAGTGAAAACAATTGCCTCTGAGGAGCCCCTTTCCCACAGTGCAAAGATTAATCAGTAATGGTTTCATGAAGAAAAGGGCTTGAAAATCTCTTTGGACCCATTTGAAATACTTTACTCTTCTGTCAGTGTAATTAGTCTTTCTATTGGAAACCCTGTGGGGCAGGTCTACTCTGTCTTATAGGGTAGCTATGAGTCAGAAGCTACTCAAAGGCAACGGGTACTGCATGTGAGAAGCCCTGGTGGCACAGTGGTTAAGTGCTCAGCTGCTTACTGAAAGGTCAGCGGTTTGGACTCACCAAAACCAAAAAACCAAACCCGTTGTGGTCAAGTCAATTCCAACTCGTAGTGACCCTATAGGGCAGAGTAGAGCTGCCCCATAGAGTTTCCAAGGAGCTCTTGGTGGATTTGAACTGCTGACCTTTTGGTTAGTAGCTGTAGCTCTTTACCACTAGGCCACCAGGGTTTCATTGAACCCACCAGCAACTCCGTAAAGATTCCACAAAAATTCAGTAATCTTCTGTAAAGATTACAGCCTTGGAAAACCTGTGAGTCAGAATCCACTCGAGGGCAATACATTACTGCATGTGAATTAGCCCTTACACAGTCATATATTTACCTTTGTTCCCTCAAGTAATTCCCATACCCCTTTAATCTTCAGGTTAATTTTGTCAATTTGGGGATAAAAAATGAGAACGCAAAAAGTATAGAAACTTAAACACCTAGAATATGACAAGTGTTAACATTTTGCTATATTTGTACCAAATTTTTTAAATAAAAGGAGCTAAATTTTTCTGATAAAGTCTGTCCCAAGAATTCCTTTCTACCATATTTTTACCCAAATAATGCACTCCCTCTGCATTTGTTTGCCAGCTGCACCCTCCCCCCAAAAGGCACCCTCACAAGCGCCTCCATGCGCACCCTCTTCCACTTGTTGGTGTAAAAAAAGTTAGCATAACATGCTTACAAATATACCGGGGACGGAGGGGGGGAGCTCAGAAGGCACATGGTATTTGCATAAAAGTACAGTAAATCCCATTCTCCTCCATTACCCCCTCCCCAGAAGAAAACACAGCATTTTGTGTTTATCCTACCTATCTATATTTTTGTATATATATGTTTATCTTAAGAAACACTGTAATTACCATTTTTTTAAATTACACAAATGGTATCCATACTATGTGATACTATGTGTACCTTTCACAACTTATTTCTTTCAACATTTGGTTTTGGAGATCTATTGTATTAATGCATAGAAATCTAGTTCATTAATTTTCATGGCTACATTATCTCATACCTCATGAATATAAAACCAAAAACCAGTTGCTGTGGAGTCCATTCTGACTCATGGCAACCCTATGTGTGTCAGAGTAGAACTGTGCTCCATATTGATTTCAATGACTGTGGTCTTTCAGTAGATTGCCAAGCCTTTCTTCCAAGGTGCCTCTGGGTGGATTCACACTGCCAATTTTTCTGCTAGTAGCTGAGTGCTTAACCATTGGTGCCACCCAGATATGTGTTGCTGCCATTATACACTTCCTGGTATCATCCTCTTTGAAATATGCTGCATTAGAGAAATTTAATTATAAACTGTAATACAATGACCATTCATATCACTCTAGAGAAGATTTTAGAAGATCATCAAAAAAAAAAACACACATTGCCATCTATCATGGATTGAATTGTGTCCCTAAAAATTATCTGTCAACTTGGCTAGATCCTGATTCCCAGTATTGTATGATTGTCTACCATTTTGTCATCTGATGTGGTTTCCTTATGTGTTGTAAATCCTATTACTATGATGTAATGAGATGGATAAATGGTAGTTATATTGATGAAATCTACAAGATTAGATAGTGTCTTAAGCCAATTCCTTTGAGATATAAAAGAGAGAAGTGAGCGGAAGGACACGGGGACCTCATACAACCAAGAAAGCAGTGCCGGGAGCAAAGCATGTCCTTTGGACCTGAGGTTCCTGTGCGGAGAAGCTCCTAGGCCAAGGGAAGATTCATGACATGGACCTTCCTCCAGAGTCAACAGAGAAAGATTTCCCCTGGAGCTGATGCTCTGGGTTTGGACTTCTAGCCTACTAGACTGAGAGAATAAATTTCTCTTTGTTAAAGCCATCTAATTGTGGTATTTCTGTTATAGCAGCACATTACAACTAAGACACCATCAAATTGATTCTGACTCATAAAGACTCTATAGGACAGAGTAGAGCTGCCCCACAGGGTTTCCAAGGCTGTAATCTTTATGGAAGCAGACTGCCACATCTTCCTCCTATGGAGTGGCTGGTAAGTTTGAACCACCAACTTTTTGATCAGCAGCTGAGCATTTAACCTCTGCTCCACCAGGGCTCCTTTTAGAAGATCATACTATATGATAATTGTGTCATTTCAAGTCAATTTGTAATACTGTTTGTAAAAAATAACTATTAAAATTTCTGAGGCTAATAAATCCTTGAGTTGCCAACTGGGTAGAAAATGCAAATTCTTGTAACACTACATTTGTCCAATTTATTTGGTCAGAGAAACCACAATGACACTTTCTGGGTGCTGTATATTTTACTTACATCAATCTCATTAATACGAAATCTCCAGTGGAATCATACAAGCAAAACAACTGGATTAGAAGAAATGCCGGCTGGGACTAGTTTTAGATAATGGAAAACAAAAGAAAATCTGCTTCTGGAAAAACATAAAACACTGAGATCTAATCAGTCCAAGAGACAGCTTGGGCATAGTTGAAATGACATTGCACTTGGACTCAAAGAACTGTGTCTAATTACCTGCTATTCCACTAACTAGCCATATAAACTTGGACAAGCATCCTAACCACTCTGTTTTCTGTGTTCTTATCTGTAAAGTGGGGATGATAATGCCTAACTTAGAAGCTTCTTGTAAAGATCACGCAAGATATGCACATCCGCTTTCTAAACTATAAAGTGTTATCAGTATTAAAGTATCATCTATAAATCAACAATGCCTTGAGGCATAGGCGCATTTCAAGTAAACAATACCTGAAACTGCCTTCCACAACAATACCGTGAGAAAGAGCAAAGCTGACAACCCTGAGTCCACCAAGATTACGTTGCCAGATTTAGCAAATAAAAATGCAGGATTCAATGTTAAATTTGAATTTCAGGTAATGATTTTTAGTATAAGTATTTCCTATGCAGTATCTGGGATGTGCATACCTGAAAAAGTGCATTCATTATTTACCCAAAATTCAAATTTAACTAAGTAGCCTGTATTTCATTTGGCAACCCTACCCAAGATAGCTATATTTCCAAAGACCAGGGAAAATAATGTCCCAATATATCCACTTTCCTCAAACCTCTGGGTCTTTCTGCAATCTCTAACTCCTAACTACTACAAGTAAATGGCTTCTCCTACTTTATTTTGAAAATGTACCTTGCTGTGTCTCAATTCCCATAGCATTTACACCACCTTAATGGGTATGTTTAATGTCAGGACCTCTCCATTTGTCCCTCCTGCTGTCATTCATTAGTCTTTCTCTTTCACTTTCACCTACATCACAGAATATGACATACTAAAGACCACCCATCTGTCAGTTTGTTCTAGCATGGTGGTTTGCATGTTACTGTGATGTTGGAAGTTATGCCACCAATGTTTCAAATGCCAGCAGGGTCACCCATGGTGGACAGGTTTCAGCAGAGCTTCCAGACTAAGATAGACTAGGAAGAAAGGCCTGGTGTTCTACTCCAGTGAAAACTCTGTGGATCACAATAGAATATCATCTTATGTAGTGCTAGAAAATGAGCTCCTAGGTAGTAAGACACTCAAAATACAGCCTACAACAATGGACTTGAGCATACCAACAATTGTGAAGATGGCACAGAATGGGAACACTTTATTCTGTTATACCAACTTGACAGCAGCTAATAAATTAATTTGATCCTCACAGCAACTCTGTGAAGCATTAAGGCAGGTGTTATACTATCCTCACTGGAACAATAAAAAAGCTAAGGCTCTGAAAATTAAAAGGTCATGTGTAGCAGTGCAGGGACTAAAAGCCTTTTCTTGAATCCTCCCCCAGTGCTCTTTTCATTCCACTCACAGCCCCATCCCAGTCCTTAACAGCCACCACCAGAAGAAAGAGAACAAAAGAAAGGTATTTTCTAGTACTATAGGTAGAATTGAAGTAAGAACTCAATAGGCATAAATATGTACAAATGAGACCCAATTAAATCAAGGACTTGATGGCACTTGACAGAGTAGCTAAAAGTAAAACTAACCCATCCATCCCAACTGCTGCATCTTGAAGACTCAAAAACCCCACTTGAGGGCTTCCAAGCTTTGCTGTGGCTCATCAGACACATTTGACATGCTCATAGGGCCAGTTCAGTTACGTGTGTAGAAGAGAAAACTAACAGCAGGATTTTCAGGGCACAGCATAGCAGCATGTTTTTACATTTGTGCTGCCAAATCATTTGGTTTGTTTGCTCAGTCTGGCATTTTTAGTTATACTGGTACAGGAAAAAAAATACCAAAATGGAAATCCAAATCCATATGGATTTCAAGCCACTAGAGTGTTCCACAGGCACGTCTCAAGCACATGCTTAATGTTTTGTCATTCTTTTTCACTGTTTCATGATGATCACATAACAGCTCTACACTCCTTGGGATAACCAATATTGCCACTATCTCCTATGGTTATATTTTTTTCTTTAATTTTTCTTATAATCTAATAAGGCAAGTGCTAAAATGCTAGTTTCTCTCTGAGTGGAAAGGTAAGCTAAGTACATACAAAATCTGTGCAGTAGTATTTCTCTAACTCAGCTGCATATTGGAAAAATTTGGGGAGCTTTAAAAACACTGAAAACTCAAAAATACTCATGGCGGTTGAGACTGACTCATGGCAAACCCATGTGATTCAGAGCAGAACTATGCTCCATAGGGCTTTCAATGGCTCAAAACTATGAAAGTAGATTGCCAGGCCTTTCTTCTGAGGTGCCCCTGGGTGGATTCAAACCACCAGTCTTTCAAAGCAGCGGAGAGTTAACCATTTGCACCACTCAGGGACATTAAAAACACTGAAGCTGAGTCTCAATCTCCCACTTTTTATTTAATTGGTCTGTAGTCATCAGGTATTTATTTAAAGGCTCTGCAGGTCATTAAAACATGCAAACAAGTTTGAGAACCTCTAGTTTAGGAAAACGTAGTTGCACATTAGAAACACTTGAGGGAGCTTTTCAAACTCTCCAATGCCCAGGATAGACCTCAGACCAATTAAGTAAGACTTTCTGAGGGCAGAACCCAGGTATCTATTTTAAAGCTCTTGAGGTAATTCCATTGTGAATCCAAGGTTGAAAACCACAACTTTAGGGCCATTTCATGTCCTTTTCTTGGCATTTAATCCATCAGATGAAGACAGTGGGCAATTGTTTGTTAACTTGTTTAAACTCACATTTGAGTGAGCCCAGTGAAATGTGATTCAGCCTGAGTACTTGGAAATGATTTGGTTAATCCGTGGCCATATTGGAAGGGCTTACTCACTGCAAAGAAACCCTGGTGATGCAGTAGTTAAGCACTCAGCTACTAACTGAAAGATCAGTGGTTTGAACCCACAAGTCTCTCTGCGGTAGAGAGATGTGAAAGATGTGGCAGTCTGCCCTTGTAAAGATTACAGCCTTGGAAACTCTATGGGGCAGTTCTACTCTGTTCTATAGGGTTGCTATGAGTCAGAATTGACTCAATGGCACACAACAACAACATGTGTATGTATATACATATATATGTATATATAGAAATATATATGTGTATATATATAGTCAGTAAATTTCCAAGTATAGTTGGCTCTTGATAAGTGTTAGCTATTACTGTTGTTGTTATTAGATGCTATTGTTAAAATTCACCAGATGCAGATGGAACTTTATACCAATAAAATCAAGTATAAGTATACGATGCTAACATGTACTTAGTCTGAGTCTCTGAATTTTACTTTTCACATAAGTGCTAAGATTAGATGGGGGTGCTTGTACATACACCTGATAGTTTCAACCAGCAGTCAAAACAAAACTACTTGTAGGCAACACTCTGCTTTTCTAATGTATCTAGGGTTGTCAGATTTAGCAAAACAATAACAAAAAAAAGACAAGGAAAAAAGAAAAAGATGTCCAGTTAAATTTGAATTTCATATGAACAATAAATATTTTTGTATAAGTGTATCCCACACAATAGTTGAGATATACTAAAAGAAAAAAAAGACGCCCATTCATTGTTTCTGGAGCCCTGGTGGCATAGTGGTTAAGAGCTCGGCAGTTCGAGTCCACCAGCCGCTCCTTGGAACTCCTTGGGGGAGTTCTACTCTGTCCTACAGGGTTGCTATGAGTTGGAACCAACTCGAGGGCACACAACAACAACAAAATCCATTGTTTATCTGAAATTCAAGTTTATCTGGGTGTCCTCTATTCTATCTGGCAACCCAAGACCAGTCCAGACTGTTGCTTATGCAAATGTCTTTAAAATAAAAAGTAGGACTAATAAAGATATTACTAAAACATATCTGATGGTTACAAACTGTTAGATGTTGTCTTTTAAAATTCATTTTGCAGTCCATAATAAAAAGACTTTTAATTAGCAACTTTAATTTCAGATGGCATAGTGGTTAAGAGCTCAGCTGCTAACCAAAACGTCTGCAGTTTAATCCACCAGCCACTCCTTGGAAACTCTATGGGGCGGTTTTACTCTGTCCTGTATGGTTCCTAGGAGTTGGAGTCAACTTGACAACACAGGTTTTGGTTTTTTTGTTAATAACTTTATAAACCTATCAAGCGCAAGGCTTCTAAATCAGGACATAGTTCAAGTTTCCAGGTGGTAATTAATCACCCACTGAAGCATTGCACTTTGCTAGAGTGACTTACTTTAGCTTTCCATCTTATTTAGAGTTCAGCATATTTGGGAGCAAATTCAGGAAATAATAGTATCAACCCTATTTAATCATCAACAGAATTATAAGCAGAATACTAGCACACAAAATAGAACTAACTACGAAATAAAAATTGTTTAAAAATGATGTGAAACCAGAAGTCGAATCCATTGTAATTGAGTCCATTCTGATTTATGGTGACCCCACGTGTTACAGAGTAGAACTGCTCCATAGAATTTTCTTGGCCGTAATCTTAACGGAAGCAGATTTGCCAGGCCTTTCTTTGATGATACTGTTGCATGGATTTGAGCTGCTAACTTTTAAGTTAATACTCAAATGCAAACCATTGTGCCACCTAGGGACCTTACAAAAAATCACATGAAGAGGTTCTAAGTTAATAAAACAAAATGATACATACCTCTTTAAATGTACTTGATACATAAAATCGGGATATATTATTCCATATTTTAAAATTCCATTGATATGGACAATCCAAAAACACAAGACACTACTTAACAACTTGCTAAATATAAAGAGGACCTTTCTCCAGAGCTGACAGAGAGAGAAGGCCTTTCCCTGGAGCTGACGCCCTGAATTTGGACTTTTAGCCTACTTTTTTTTTAGACTGTGAGAATAAATTTCTCTTTGTTAAAGCCATCCACTTTCAGTATTTCTGTTATAGCAGCACTAGATGACCAAGACAT
Organism: Elephas maximus indicus; assembly: GCF_024166365.1. Taxonomy (NCBI): domain Eukaryota; kingdom Metazoa; phylum Chordata; class Mammalia; order Proboscidea; family Elephantidae; genus Elephas; species Elephas maximus. The sequence continues at coordinate 9,118,822 of NC_064846.1, read as the reverse complement.
TGAGTAACTTACACAAACCACATATGTACGGAGTTGTTAACCATCTCTAAAAGAAACGCTATCTAACTTATAGGCAAGTCTGTCAAAGAATTCATAGAGATGGTGAACGAATGTGAAAGTGTTTTGTAAACCTAAAAGAGTGTAGAAACGTAAGCAATCTATTATCTATACCATGCGGAAAATTTAAAAAGTCTTTTGAAAACTCTTACAGTAACACTTATTCAATGGATGATAAGGTATGCCTGCTTGTCTTTATTATTTTTGGTCCTTTTAATCATCACAGAAGATATATAAAAAGGAAAAAGAAATATTCAAGATGAAAATGACCTTGAGACCTCAGCTATTGATTCCATTTGCTAAAAGCATCCTATTTAATCATAAATGCTTTACCCAGGCCTACATTCCTATTACCATTTCTAAATGGAACAGTTCTAGTGAGGACTTTCTGTATAAGCCAGTACACAATGGGGAGAGTCTGTAGCAGGGACCAGGTTTACTGGGTTCAAAGACTGGCTCTGCCAGTACCTCACGGGTGACTGTAGGCAAGTGCCTGCCCCTATGTATGTTGAACAGTTTGACAACATGTGCTCCATGAGCTCTTTCAGTTCTAAATGTTATGCTGGGTATATTTTAATGTCTTAATGTACCCAGTCGCCTTCCATTGCCAGCACCTGAGAAAAACTCTATTCCTGCTTATATCATTTTAAACGTTAAGGATTCCAAGATGGTACATCTTTCTTAGAGTCTCTAGGGGATTGTTAAAGAGAAATGAATCTCTAAAAGCCTTTATCTACTTTTTTCATTTTCAATTTATTCAGACCAAACATTTTATCTGACCAAATTCATAAGACAAAGACTTAGAAAAACGAGCGTTGAGCTCAGTCCACCACAGGCCTGTCACCATTTCCAGAAAGTTAATCTCTACTCCACGGAGACAGAAGATTCCATTTAGAAGGTGTATTTATTGCCACTTACAGTAAAAACTCTAAGTAAAATATGCTTCAGTTCTTAGAGATATGGATGACTGCTTTAAGCAAGAAAATCTCAAGGTCAGATATAAACCTTTGTAAAAGATGCATAATCAAAAATCAATATTCTAAGCAAAACATATTGGCTCTGAATTTGCAAAGCAATAAGCATTCAAAAATATTAATTAATGTATAGGCATCTCTCCAGAATATTCATTGACTAGTAGAAGAGTGTCCATTTATTGCTCCAATAACTCCAGGGAGTTCTCAGCCTTTAAAAAATGCAGATGGATGGTGAGACCTGTATTTCAACCCTTCTAAAGCACCATTTTAGGAAGTTGTCGATAGTGAAATAAATTTTCTCATTAGAGAATCACTTTTTTCACGATGTGCTGTACTTTAAACCGAAATAACTATTTTAGCCTATGTCTACAGATGACATTCAGCTATGTCAGAAAAGGAAAAATAAACATAAGCATCATCCAAGTAAGTTTTCTATATTTTATTCCCTTTCATTTATGATTTATGCATACATCTTCTAAAAAGAATCCTAAGAGATAGTTAGGCAGACAACACATGAGTGCTGACTGTGTGCTTAGCCCAAGGCCAGGTGCAATAAATGCAATGACTAATAAAACATATGTAGTCTTTCCCCTCACTGTGCTTACAATCGTTTGAAAGAATGATTACAATCATTTGAAAAGACAGTTAAAAAAATACACAAAGAAATTAAGATGGAAATAAATGTCACAGTAAGTTAACTGAAGGAATAAAAGGGTTTAGCAATAGTGAATGGGATGGAGGTCTACTTGGAATGGTCAGGAAAGACCTATCTGAGGATATGATTGAACTGAATTATGAATCCCAAGGTCAAGATAGAAAATAATATGGAGCAGCCCTGAGAGAAAAACAAGATACCTGTCTTAGGATTCTCTAGAGAACCAGAACCAGAGATTATACACACACACACACACACACACACACACACACACAGAGGCAGTCCCTGGATTATGAACGAGATCCAGTCTCTGTTCCTGAGTGTGCCTTCAAGAATTTGTAGGTAAGTCAGAACAGGTGCATATGTTTCTTATTTAACCTTACTTTGGGGCAGTTCTACTCTGTCCAATAGGGTCTCTATGAGTCGGAATCGACTCGACGGCACTGGGCTTTGGGTTTAGTGCAAGAGGAGCCCTGGTGGCGAAGTGGTTAAGAGCTTGGCTGTGAATCAAAAGGTCAGCAGTTCAAATCCACCAGCGTCTCCTTGGAAACCCTATGGGGCAGTTCTACTGTGTCCTATAGGGTCACTATCAGTCGAAATCGACCGGAGCCTTTTCAAGTGAAGGTGATTATGATAAAGAATTTGTTGTGAACAGAGGTTGGTTCAATCATTTCGAAGTGAAGGCAAATTTATATAACATTAAAGGGCAAGTAGGAGTTGTCTGTAAATCAGATGTTCATAACGTGCAGACTGCCTGTATGGATGGATGGATAGAGAGAGACAGAGAGAGAGAGAGAGATTTTATTTTGAGGGATTGGCTCACACAATTGTAGGGGCTGGCAAGTCCAAAATCCATACGTCAGGCGACGGGCTGGAGATTCCTGCAGGTTTGTGTCCCAAAATCTGCAAGTCAGGTAATGGGAAAAGTGAGGGAATTCTGGAAAAATGTCTACTTATAATCTGGAGGTAGAACACACTCTAAGGAAACTCCCTTTTTGCTTGTAAAGCCTTCAATTGATTGGATGGGCCCCACCCACATTGTGGAATGTAATCTGCTTTCTTTAGGACCAACGTATAACTACTTCATAACAGCATTGAGATTAGTAGTTGAACAAACAACTGGGCACTGTAGCCTAGCCAAGTAGACTCATAAAATTGACCATCATAATGTCTTTGGATGAAGAGAATAATGACCAGTAAAAATGAAAACACCATCTAGAGAAATACTGTAGTGAACAAAGACCCCATTTTTATCCTCATGGAAAGCATAGTTGAGAATTCAGGGAAGAAGAACTACAAAATAACTACAAGTTGAAAGGCTATACAAATCATTAGTATTTTTCTTATTAGCATCATCTTACTAACTCCAAAATTTTGGTTATAATTTGATTTCTTATGGAACAAGAACCCATGCCATTGCCACTGAGTCGATTCCGACTCATAGTGAATTGATGCCCTAGATGGTTGAAATTCTTTGTAAACTTATATGCTTCTATTATTTTTAATTATGAAAAGGCCATTCAAATATATAAATTCTTTTATGATTGGCTGCTTGTGAAAAACCTTTTCTTATAATCTCCAGGTTGTGGGAAGTCATTTGGAGCATATCCCTAGAAGATTATTCTCTACAAATGCATGGGCCATGGTCATCACGTGAAAGATTTTTGCTGTTGTAGGTTGCTGAAAATATTTTACAAATAAAAGGATTGGAACAGTCTTATTGATACTTCTTTAAACACTAATTGTACACCGTTGCTATTTGACCAACTCCTTCAAGACCTATTATGTACAGTAATACTAACAAATTCTTAGTGTAAAAAATTCATGCTTAATATAATACAAGAAACAAAGGACAAAAAAAGCATAACGTGTAATGCAATAAAGAAAAACAAGGACTTGAGATTCAGATCAAACTAGACGTTAACTTGGCTCTACAATTTACTAGCTGTATATACTTGAACAAATTATTTAACCTCTTCAAATTGTCTGTTTCACCATCTGAAAATGGAGATCATTAGACCTGTTGAAATGAATTATTTTGAAGATCAAGATAACATATAGTAAGTACCTAATACAAAAATCTAGGCACATCAAAATATTACCCTTGGAAAACAAAGTTTTAAGATGTTACGACTAGAATAATGGAGAATGAAGAAAATCAAAGACACAAGGAAAATATCAGTCCAAAGAACTAATGGACCACATGAACCACACCCTCCACCAGCCTGAGCCTGGAAGACATACATGGTACCTGGCCACCACTACCAACCACCCTGTCAGGAATCACAATAGAGGGTTCCAGACAGAGCGGGAGAAAAATGTAGAACAAAATTTAAATTCACAAAAAAAGATCAGACTTAGTGGTCTGACAGAGACTGGAGGGATCCCTGAGACTATGGTCCCCGGTCACCTTCCTATTTCAGAACTGAAGCCACTCCCAAAGTCCACCTTTCAGCCGAAGATTAGACAGGCCTATAACACACAAACAATAACACCCATGAGGAACGTGCTTCTTAGTTCAATCAAGTGTAGGAGATCTAATGGGGAACACCTGCCCAAAAGAAAAGACAAGAAGGCAGGAAGGGACAGGAAACCAGAACAAATGGACACAGGGAACCCGAGGTGTAAAGGGAAAGGGGGAGAGTACTAACACATTGTGGGGATTGTAACCAATGTCACAAAACAATTTGTGCATAAATTTTTGCATGAGAAACTAATTTGTGCTGTAAACTTTCACCTAAAACACAATAAAAAAAATAATAAAGAAGCACATCTAAAAATTTCAAATATCATGGAACTTAATAAGAGAGCATGTGTGTATGCAATGGCATCAGCAGCCAATAGAATCTGGGCAGTGCTGTGTTGGAGCCAGTTTGCACACCCATGCCAGAACGGATTGTGCTCATTTCTTCCCAATTGTCATTGAGTGACAACATTTTGGTAGCTTGATATCAGTCATAAATGGGAATATTTGCCAAAAAAAAAAAGGTAAATAATAAGAATCGAAGGTTTTTTGTTTAGATAGCACAGTACTGGTTCTTGGCCATAGTTTCCTACATTATGGCTATATTGTTGTTATTGTTAGTTGCCATCAAGTAGATTAGGAAGATGAAATATGGAGGCACAGATTCTCACTGGGCCAGAAACTGCAAAACTTTCCTCAAGATCTGGTAACACTTTGGTAATGGCATTGCTTCTTACACTTTAATACACACGCAAACCACCTGAAGATATTGTTAAAATACAGATTCTGATTCAGTTGGCCTGCTGTGGGGCCTGAGGTTTTGCATTTTTTACATTCTCCCAATGTTAAAAAAGGCCTACTGGTCTGAGAATCATACTTTGAGTAGCAAGGGGTTACATCTAATTAATTTCCTTCAACTGAACAAGGCCCCAGGAAAAAAACTTTTGCTATCAAAATTCTTTAGTTATTCGTGGTGAAACCAAGCTCTTGGGGAAAAAAAAAAAAACTTCCATGTAAATGACTAGTGGTTATTGCTTTAGTAGAAAAATAATATATTCTATTACTTCTACAAAATGGACGCTGATTTATCCTCCCTAGGTAGTAAACCAATTAATTATTCTACCAGGAATTCTATCAAAACTAATACAAAATCTGTGGTTTAAAATTGACGAACAATATTATTTTACTCTTCTACTTCCCTCCCTCAAAACTTCATTGCCATCAAGTCGATTCCAACTCATATAAATTCTGTAGGACTGAGTAGAACTGCCCCATAGAGTTTACTAGGCTGTAATCTTTAAGGAGGCAGACTGACAACATCTTTCTCTCACAGAGCAGCTTCTGAGTTTGAACCACCAACCTTTTGGTTAGCAGCCAAGCACTTAACCACTGTGCCACCAGGGCTCTGCCTCCCTCAAAACCCACCAATAACATAGAAAGAACAAAGCAGAGTGCCTTTAAGTGTGTAAGGGGTGGGTTGGGGGTTGGTGTGGGGTAAATGTCTTCAAAGCCACAAGAATATGACCACAACTCCAATTCACAAATTTTTAAAATATGTTTATCAAACACTGAAATGTGAAGCGAAACAAGGGAGAAGACTCGGAGCCAAAATACACACCTCTTTATACCTCGAGAAGAATTCAGAGTTTCTCTAAACTCTAAACTGGTATCATCAGTGTTCTGTTCAACAATCCTTTGGAATAATTAGATTTAAATAAATGCGAAGACAACCAGAGAAGCATAGAATACTGCAGAAACCCAGACTGGCATTGCAGAATAGCGTGGGAGGTGAACCTAAAGAAGAAACCATACGGCTATTACATGTTTATCTATGATCTAACCTTCTAGCCAGCTGGGACTGCCAGGAGTGAAATGGAATAAAGGACAGAAGGGAAACAATAACCCTTACAGCAAAAAAAAAAAAAAAAAGATCCTACAGTTTAAGAGGTTTACTGTGAATGACCAAATACTTGAATGCCAATAATTGAGAGAAGACATACCATGAGGGAAAAGGGCCAGGCATTTATGGTGAGAAGATACCCCAGGAAATAAATCCAAATCAAAGATATTGACATCCTAACAGCATTATCTCTGCCCTAGCCTTTAAAAGATGGCTGGCCCCATTAAAAGATAATTAATAATCTCAAATAAGTCAGCACTAAAATTAACCAAAGAAAAAAAAATAAAGTTATATTTAATTAAAAGAAGGAAATAAGCACAAGCAAAAGGCCAGTGAATAACCCATGTGAAATGAAGAATTATCTAAGGAATCAGAAGACTTGTTCAGACAAACATTTCCCATAGACTCAAAAAAATTGCATATAGCATGAGTTAGATGACAAAAAGATTTCCAATAAGAAGACAGTTTCAAAAATTAGATTAAATGATGATAGAGGGGATGAAAAGCTAACAGAGTTCAGAAAATCAATGGAAAAGACCTAAACATTATAGATATAAGATCATATTACAAGCAACAAAATTTTAAATAAGCATGACAGAAATTATAGTCACGCTTAATGGAAAAGCATGAAGAAATTACACTAAATAAAAGCAAAAGACAAAAGAAATATTAAAAATATTAAAAGCAATACCTGAAAGGCAGACAAAAAGATATCCAACTCACAGGGAACTCGTGTTCCTGAAGAATGAAACAAGACAAATGGAGGCCAAGAAAGGCCTGAATATGCACATAAAAAGGATATAATGTATCTCAGGGAAAAATGGTACAGAACATTCAGTATGAGAACCTATCCAGAAGTTGCTGAACTTCAAGGATAAAGAAAGTTACATGTGAGCATTCAGGAAGAAAGAACAAGTCAGTTACAAAGAGGACTCTATTCTCTACTGGCCATGTCAAATTAAAAGACACTGGACCTCCTTTTCTGCTGTTAAAAAAAACTAGAAAACTGAATAAAATATATGAAACAATTGTTTCCAGACAATAGACAGTAAAAAAAAAAAAAAAAAAGATCCCAGAAATAAGGAAAATAAATGAGCTGGACCCTAAAACTGTACCTGTTGTCATTGAGCCGATTCTGACTCATAGCGACCCTATAGACCACCCAAAGTGTATACCTGGAGGCATTTCTGGACTGCGGAACTGGGAAAAAAAATGAAGCTACCATAGTGGTCTTGCTGAGTTAAGGGGAGCAAAGACCAGAGTTTGGGGAAGATGAAGCAGCTAAAAATAACTGGGCAGAGAACTGGAGATGAGGGAAATATGCAGAAAAAGAACCGCAGAAATCTGCATAAAGACCCCCTTGAGTTTTGAACTGAATATTAAGTTGTGCATATATAGCATGAAACTCCATGAGAACAGATAAACAACAGCTCCTAGAGTCCTGGTGGCACAGTGGTTAAGAGCTCAGCTGCTAACCAAAAGGTAGGTAGTTCAAATTCACCAGCTGCTCCTTGAAAACCCTATGGGGCAGTTCTACTCTGTCCTACAGGGTCACTATGAGTCGGAATCAACTCCATGGCAACAGGTTTAAAGAGGTATAAGTTTAACAATTCCTAGAGTTTAAACAGGACATGAAGACTTTTGAGTTCTAACCAGCCAGAATGGAAACACTATATTGAATACCCAGAGCATTAGAGACTCCAGAAGGATTATGTTTTAGGAGTAGGATAGAATAGCCCCAAAGTAAAGTTTACTCCTAAATGTGATGTAAACAAATCTAAACAGCAATCTCAAAAGAATCAAGTTCTGTTAAGTCACTGGCAAAAAATATTTAAAAATAAACATCAATACTCTTTTAGAATGATCTAAAAATCCGTAAAGTCAAATATGTAAAGTCACAACGTTTAATATACAATATAAAGTTCCTAGACATGTTAAGAAGTGGAAAAATACACCCAACATCATGAGAAAAATAAGTCAATATAAAAAGATTCAGATATGAGCAAAATGATGAAAACTGCAATATATATATATAAACATCTATTTTAACAATGTACAAGCACTTAAAGGAAAATATAAACATAATAATAAATAGGAGTTATTAAAATAAATAAAATGGTATTGCTAGAGGCCGAAATTACAATATTTGAAATGAAAAATCCATTGCATGTATTTCACAATAGATAAGACAGTGCAGGAAAAAAAAAAGGTATTGAACCTGAATATCAATAGAAATTATTGAATCTAAACCACAGAGAGAAAAAGTAATGTAAAAATATAAATGTGTTGCAAAATATGTAACAAGCATAAATATAATTGTAGATCAAGAAGTGTAAACCAAAACCAAACCCATTTCTGTCTAGTCGATTCTGACTCATAGCAACCCTATAGGACAGTGTAGAACTGCCTCACAGGGTTTCCAAGGAGCATCTGGTGGATTCTGACTGTCGACCTTTTCATTAGCAGCAGTAGCTCTTAACCACTAAACCACCAGGGTTTCCTTCAAGAAAAGTAAGAGGCAGAATTTTTTTTTTTAAAAGAAATAAAGCCTGGGACATCAGGAAGAAGGTAGAGTAAGAACCTAAAAAATCCTCTCCATAAAATCAATGAGAAAACTGGCACCAAAAAAAAAGCCGGAATAACTTTTCAGAACTCTAGAAACTAATGAAGGTCTAGTAGCAATCCACGGAAAAATTTATTCAAGAAAAATGACTGGGTCTCTCTAAGAATAGCAAGCTTTCAGGCCTTCTAGCTTGTCATATTCCGATATTCCCCCTCCTCCACAACTCCAGCTCTGCAGTAGCCTTGAAAACTAACAGCCCACAATCACGGTAAAAACAAATGGACACTAAGCCACTGGAGAAGTCAACGTGAGTTGACAGCTCCTTCAAAGCCACATTCCCAGATAGCTGCCAATATTTGACATGCCTGCTAGTTCCCTGGAAGACACCACATGCAAGCCAAATTTATTTGACCTGAATTGGAGCTCAGCCACTGAAAAAGACTTTTCCTCAGGGGTAGTTGTCGAAAATAATTACAGTCAATTGTTTAACTTCTTGGCTGCCTGAGGCAGTGGATAACAGGCTTTTTGGTAGTTTAATGTTTGCCCCTGGTGGGTTAAGCCCTTGTCTGCTAACCAAAAGATAGTCAGTTTGAACCCATCTAGGCTCCTCAGGAGAAAGAACTGGTGATCTGCTTCTGTAAAGATTACAGCCTTGGAAGCCCTATGGGGCAGTTCTACCCTCTCCTATAAGGTCGCTATGGGTCAGAATCAACCCAACAGCAAAGAACAACAACAGCGAAAATTGAGACATTTATAGGTCCCAACAATTTAAGGAAATTTTTGTCCCATTATTAGTTGACCACTAAGCCAAATAACGAGATAATTCAGTGGCCACAGATAACAACAACAAAAATACAGAATTTGCAAAATTAGGTCAAAAAGTCACTAAACAAACAAGTAATAACAAAAAGCAGTAATAATAAAACATTAGGAGGGAAGAGAATCTGATTTCTAAAGTTGACATATTAGATTATTTAAAACATACAGATTTCAACAGAAATAAAAATTAAGCAATGTGCAAAGAAAGAAGAAAGTATTCTCTATACAAAGGAAAAAAAAAGTCAATAAAAACTATCCATGAGAATACACAGATATTGGACTGACTATATAAAGACATTAAATCCACTATTTTAAATATGTTCAAAGAAATAAAGTAAACCTTGTCTAAAAAATTAAAGAAGAAAGCAGGCCAAGATGGCAGAGTAGTCAGATGATTCATGTGGTCCATCTTAAAAAAAAAACAAAAACAGTGCTATCGAGTAGTTTCTGACTCATAGCGACCCTATACAACGCCCCATAAAGACCCCCCAAAACAAGTGAATCAATTATATATGACAATCTAGGAGCCCTGAGCAGCAAAGACAAAGTTGAGGAGTTGGACTGAGAGGCAGGGGGAGGGCAGAGACAGTTCAGAAGCAGCAAGGATTTGCCAGATCTGACCTGGCTTGCACCCCGCAGGCTTGGATCAGCTGGTGCCTATGGGCTGAGGTAAGCAGTGGCTCTCGGGACACGTTTTCCACACTGGGAGAAACCGAGTGGCAGGCAGTCTGCCCAAGCCTTCAGAACCAGGGAGAAGCAACGCTAAACCTGCAAGAGTTAAGTGCAAGCAACTAACCTGCCACGCGGGATCAAAAAAAACCCTTCCCCTCTCTGGGAAGTATCTCTCTCCCATTTATTTCCCCCATCCCTGTTCTGATCTGGTCCCAGTCTGGCTTCAGCAACTGTCACTTCCCCTGGGCTGGAAGTGGGATCTGTTTTGCACCCCGAGCCATTCTCCCAACTTTGAAGAGGGAACAAATTAACAAATGAGAAAAAATAATCTGCCAGCTCCACTAAGCCAGGAACTCAGGGCAGGCACAACCCCTTCGCCTAGGCACAGGCATAAGGGGCCCATGGACTTTGAATCCCTTTCATCACTGTCTAGATCTGTGGGGGCCCATTTCAACAGCGTAGGCCCTCATTAGCACAGTACAACAGGCTATATACCTGAAGCCTATTTTCAACTGTAACAGCTAAGGGGGAGTGACAGATTTGTGACATTTGACACTGCCCTCCCCATTAAGCAGAGTCCTCACCTACCCATATCAGAAGCTTGAAAACTGGTGGCTGTGCCCACTCCACCTAGCCACCTGTGACAGGGGTCTGAGAATAAGTGGTACCTCCCAGTCCTCATAGCCAACAGTATTGGGTTTTTTTTTTTAATGTCCAGCTGCAAAACCCACACCCTGCTATGCACTCTAGGGAACAGGGACATGCCTTCCACTCAGGCACTCAGGGGCAGCAGTCAGCCACTACTTTGCTCCACACATAACCCTCTTCTACAACAAGATACCTGTGCCTACTCCAATCACTCCTACATAGCCCTGCTCATCTAGGACTGTAGGTGAGAGCCTGCACCACATACTCACTGATCAACAACTTGGACACCTGAGCCGAATCCACACAAGAAAAGTAAATAGGCTCCGGTGTTCACATATCTAATAACATCTCTAACCACCTGGAAACAGGACCTGAGAGCTTCAAAGACACCAATAAACAAACTAACTCACACAACCAGTCAATTCGGGCATATTAAAACAAAACAAGAAGCTAGGACACAGTAAACAAACATAAAATAAATATAATAACTTATTGATGGCTTGGAGCCAACAGTCAACATCAAATCACATAAAGAGGAAGACCATGATGGCTTCAGGAAGCTCCCACCCAAAAAATAATAAAAAAATCTTCCGGAGGAAGAGAAAGTCTTGGAATTACCCAAGGTAGAATTCAAAACATTAATATATACAGAGCTTTTCAAGAGATCAATCAAAATGCAGATCAAGCCAAGGAATTCACAAAGAAACAGAGGAACTTAAGAAGGTTATACAAGAGCATAATGACAAATTTAACAGGCTGCAAGAATCCATAGAGACACCAAACTGAAATCCAAAAGATAATACAATTTCAGAATTAGACAACTCAATAGAAAGTTATAGGAGCAGAATTGAGGCAATGGAACTCAGAATTAGTGACATTGAAGATAAAGCACTTCACACCAAATTATATGAGTAAAAATCAGATAAAAGAATTTAAAAAAATGGAGAAACCCTAAGAATTATGTGGGACTCTATCAAGAGGAATAATCTATGAGTTATTGGAGTAGCAGAAAGGGGTGGGGTGATATAACAGAAAATACAGGGAGAATTGTTGAAGATTTGTTGGCAGAAAACTTCCATGATATAGTGAAAGATGTGAAGATATTTACCCAAGAAGCTCATTGAACCCCACACAGGGTAGATCCAAAAAGAAAGTCATCAAGACATATCGTAATCAAACTTGCCAAAACCAAAGATAAAGATAATTTTAAGAGCAACCAGAGATAAACAAAAAGTCATCTACAAAGGAGAGTCGATAAGACTAAGCTCTGACTGCTCAGCAGAAACCATGCATGCAAGAAGGCAATGAGATGACATTCATAAAGCTATGAGGGAAAAAAAATCCAGCCAAGAATTATATATACAGCAAAACTCTCAAATATGATGGTGAAAATAGGGCATTTCCAGATAAACAGAAGTTAAGGGAATTTGTAAAAACCAAACCAAAATTACAAGAAACACTAAAGGGAGTCATCTGGTTAGAAAATCAATAGCATCAGGTAACAACCCAAGACTAGAACACAGGACAGAAGAACCAAATATCAACTCAGATAGGGAAGTCACAAAAATAAATCAAAGCTGAAACACTGAAAATAGGAAAACAGAGATGTCAATATGCAAAAGATGAAAACATTAAAAACAAGGGACTAAATAATGTAGTCATAAAACTTTCATATGGAGAGGAAGTCAAGGCGATATCAAGAAATAAAAGATTCATTTCAACTTAGAAAAAGAAAAATAGAGGTAAATATTAAGGTAATTACAACAGAAACTAACAATCCTACACATCAAAATAAAAAATAAGACAAAGATTCAGCAGATACAAAACCAACAGTGAAAAAAATGAAAGGAATATACATAAAGAAAAACCACCCAAGACTTCCGGCCAACATGGCACCATAGACAGAAGCACTACCCTGTCCCTCCATAGCAAAGACCTGGAAAACTAAGTAAAACAAAGACAAATGTCAATCCTGGAACCCAAAATGTTAAATGAAGAGATAAAGAACTCAGCCAAGCACCAAATGGAATAAGAAACTCACAGAGAACAGAGAATGAGGTGAGATACGTGCAGAGGTCCTGTATCAGCTAATGCAGCATGGATCCACCATCTTGGACTCTGGTAGGAGATCAGTGGACAGGGAGCAAAGGAAAGCAGCTTCATGGGGCTCCCAGCAGGAGACGGAGCACCCGGTAACCAATGATACACACTTTCCCAACCCCCATCCTCTCCCCACTGCTCTACCTCCACACTTCCTGGCTAGCAGCGGTGGCTCAGTGGCTGAGAAGTGCAGCCTCTGTGCTGCTTGGATTCACCCCACTCACATCAGAGATCGGTGGAAAGGGAGAACGGTAAAGTAGCTTCACGAAGTTCCCAGCAGGAGACAGAGCACCCGGTAACCAGCAACATATGCTTTCCTAACACCCGCCCTTCTCCCTCCCCCAACCTTCTCTGTTTCCCACTGGCTGCAGTCTCTTGGCTTCGGCCCCAGGCTTCTTGAATTCGCCCCGCCCACACTGGCCAGCTCCCTGAGTGCTAGTTGTCTGTTGCTGATGTTGCTTTTTTCCATTTCTTTTGGTGTCTTCTGAGCCTCCCACCATCTCCGCTTCCTTTCTCTCGAACACCTGGCTCCATGTGCCATCTTTGCTTTCTTTTGAAAGGCTGTGAAGTGCCATTCGACTAGGGAACCACTCCCCTGGCCCATGACACTACACTGGTGGGATTCTCGGGGCTTTTTTTTTTGCTTTGTTTTGCTTTCTTCTGTTTGTTTCTTTTCTTTTTTCTTTTTGTGGCTTGGGAGCCCTTTCTAGTTGGGCTGCACTGCATGGCTTAGGACTCACTACACCAATCTGCATAGTCACTTTGGTGGGATCCCTGGGGGCATTTCTTTTTTTTTTTTTTTTCATTTTTTCATCTCCCTTTCTGCCTTACCTCATTTCTCAGTTCTCGTATCTCTACACTTACCTTCTTTTCCTGTTTTTTGAATACCTGGTGCTGTGTGACCTCTATACCCCCTCTAGCCAGGCTATACTGTACAGCCTGGGAGTCATTTCCCTGGTCTTCACGGCCACACTGGTGGGACCCCTGGGGGCTTTTCTTTTCTTTTTTTCCAACTTTCTATCTAGTTATTTTTTTCTTTCTCCATTTCTCAGTTTCTCATCTCTCCACTCTAACAGCAAGCTCCCTTAGCACTGTTCTTGTTTTGCTTTTGACTCCTGTTTCTCTCTTCTCTTTCCCATAACCATTTCAACTCCACATATGACAACCTTCCCCCTTCTTCCTGTCTACCTACACCATGCATTGAATGGCACACCCCCAAGAAGCACAGGCATGGCCTACCAGAACCTGTGCAGCACTGATCCCTGGCCTGCCCTGTCGGCCCTAGTACATTCCACAAACAACCATTCCATCCTCTCCCCTACAGCTGGATATGACCTGCTGCACCATAGCTGAGTGACTAACCCTGCCCAATGAACAAGGTGGTGAAAAGTATAGCAACCACAGACGAGTAAAGAGCAAAGAATTCACAGACTGACTGCTCAGACATAACCAAATAAAACAAAAAAGCAGAACCAAATAAACATATCTACAATCAATAAACAAAGAAAATATCTACTGAATGTCCCAAAGACAGCAGATAATATCAAAACATATGAAAAAAAAAAAAAACAGGACAAGATGGTTCCAGTAGGCATCCAAAATAAAACACCAGATGAATTTCCAGTAAAAGAAAGGACACTAGAACTACCTGACAGGGAAATCAAATCCCTAATATTCAGAGATACCCAAGAGTTGAGGAAAAAGCAGACAAAAATGAGGAAACAATAGATGAATTTATGGAAAAGGCAGACAAATTTATGGAAAATGCAGACCAAAAAAGGGAAGAATTCAGGAAAATAATACAACAAAATGCCAAAATAAATTCACAACTAGAAATCATACAAAAACAACAATTAGAAGTCCAAAAGATAAACAACAAGATTTCAGAAATGGACATTGTCATAGAAGGGCTTAGGAACAGGTTTGTCGGTGAAATTGAAGACAAACACTTGGGTACAACTCAGGAAATATCAGAAAAGTGAAGAAACTCTGAGAATAATGTGGGATACAATCAAAAGCAAAAACTTGCCAGTGATCTGAGTTCCAGAACAGGGGGAGAAAATGGAAAACACAGAGAGGATCATTGTAGAATTGCTGATAGGAAACTTCCCTAATATCATGAATGATGAAAAACTGACCACCTAATAAGCTCAACAAACTCCATATACGATAGACCCCCAAAAGAAAATTACCAAGGCAAATCACAATCACACTTGCCAAAACCAAAGACAAAGAAAAAACCTTGATAACACCTCTAGGAAAACAAAAAGTTATATAAAGGAGAAACAATAAGACTAAGCTCTGATTATTTGGCAGAAACCATGCAGGCAAGAAGGCAATGTGATGACATATTTAAAATCTTGAAAGAAAAAAATTGCCATCTGTCTTAGTCTTCTAGTGCTGCCATAACAGAAATACCCCAAGTGGATGGCTTTAACAAAGAGAAATTTATTTTCTTACAGTCTAGCAAGTTACAAGTCCAAATTCAGGGCATTGGCTCCAGGGGAAGGCTTTCTCTCTTTGTCGGCTCTGGAGGAAAGTCCTTGCCCTCAATCTTCCCCTGGCCGAGGAGTTTCTCAGGCACAGGGACCCCGTGTTCAAAGGACACGCTCTGCTCCTGGTGCTTCTTTCTTCGTGGTTTAAGGTCCCCAAATCATTGCTTGCTTCCCTTTCCTTTTTTTTTTTTTTTTTTTTTTTATAATAACTTTTATTAAGCTTCAAGTGAACGTTTACAAATCCAATCAGTCTGTCACATATAAGTTTACATACATCTCACTCCCTACTCCCACTTACTCTCCCCGTCTTGAGTCAGCCCTTTCAGTCTCTCCTTTCTTGACAATTTTGCCGGCTTCCCTCTCTCTCTATCCTCCCATCCCCCCTCCAGACAAGAGTTGCCAACACAATCTCAAGTGTACACCTGATATAATTAGCTCACTCTTCATCAGCGTCTCTCTCCCACCCGCTGACCAGTCCCTTTCATGTCTGATGAGTTGTCTTCAGGGATGGTTCCTGTCCTGTGTCAACAGAAGGTCTGGAGAGCATGACCGCCGGGATTCCTCCAGTCTCAGTCAGACCATTAAGTTTGGTCTTCTTATGAGAATTTGCTTCCCTTTCCTTTTATCACTTGAAAGATAAAAGGTGGTGCTGGCCACAACCCAGGGTAACTCCCTTTACACTGGACCTCAGTAAGGGAGTAAGGGTAGTATTATAATCCCACCCTAATCCTCTCAAAGTAAAATTACAATCACAAAAAGGAGGACAACCACACAATGCCGGGAATCATGGCCTAATCAAGTTGACACATATTTTTGGGGGGAGAACCCAATTCAATCCATGACACCAACCAACACTAATATATCCTGCAAAACTCTTTTTCAAAAACGATGATGAAATTAGGATATTTCCAGGTGTACAGAAATTAAGGGAATATGTAAAAACCAAACCAACTTAGAAGAATTATTAAAGGGAGTCCTTCTGTCTGAGAACAAACAACATCAGACCACAGCCTGAATCTAGGATGAAAGATTGTACAACCCAGATACCAACCTATGAAATGAACGCTCAAGGGCTATCCAAAACCAAAACAGGGAACCAAAGAGGTGAATCTGTAAATGACAACAAAGTCAGAACAATAAAAGAAGGAATAGAAGATGTAGGTATAGAACTTTCTAATGGAGAGGAAGGCAAGGTGATACCATGTAATAATAAACAGGCTCAAACCTAGGAAGATAAGGGTAAATTTCAAGGTAACCACAAAGAAAGTTAACAAACCTACTCATCAAAATAAAGACAAAAATCATAAAGTCTCAATAAAAACAAAATCTACAAAAACAGAAGACATGAAAAAGAAATCTACAAACAAAAGGAACTCAGCACAGGAGAGTGAGAGTAACAAAGAAAACGTCAGCACCACAAAAAAAGCACTACAAAATGATAGCGATAAACTCACACCTAACAATAATTACGTTAAATGTAAATGGTCTACATGCACCCATAAAGAGACAAAGAGTGACGGAAAGGATAAAAATGGGGATCCATCAATACGCTATCTACAAGAGACATACCTTAGAAACAAAGACGTAAATTTTATTAAAAATCAAAGGATGGAAAAAATATATCAAACAAATTTAACTACCAAAAAAGATCAGAAGTGGCGATACTGATCTCAGATAAAATAGGCTTTAAAACAAAATCCACCATAAAAGACAAAGAAGGGCACTATGTAACAATTAAATGGATGGTCCATTCTGAAGACTGAGCCATAATAAACACCTATGCACCCAATGACAGGGCTTCAAAATACATAAAACAAACCAACAGCACTGAAAAGAGAAATTGACAGTTCCACAATAATAGTAGGAGACATCAAAACAACACTCTTGGTAAAGGACAGAACATCTAGGAAGAAACTCAACAAAGATACAGAAGAGTTAAAGGGCACAACCGGCCAACTTGACTTCATAGACATATGTAGAACATTCTACCCAACAGCTGCAAAGTACACATTTTTTTCCAATGCACATGGAACGTTCTCCAGAATAGACCACATCTTAGGCCACAGAGCAACCCTGAACAAAATCCAAAACATTGAGATAATATAAAGTATCTTGTCTGACCACAAAGCCATCAAAGTAGAAATTAACAGCAGGAAGAGGAAGGAAAAAATCAATTACGTGGAAACTGAATAACACCCTACTTAAAAACTACTGGGTAACAGAAGAAATCAGAGATGGAATAAAAAAATTCCTAGAGTCAAAAGAGAATGAAAACACATCATACCAAAACCTTTGGGACACAGCAAAAGGCAGTTCTCAGAGGCCAATTTATAGCAATAGATGGACACATCAGAAAAGAGAAAAGGGACAAAATAAAAAAACATTAACTACACAACTTGAACAAATAGAAAGAGAACAGCAAAAGAAGCCCACAGACAACAGATGAAAGGAAATAATAAAGATCAGAGCAGACATAAATGAAGCAGAGAATAGAAAAGCAATAGAAAGAATCAACAAAACCAAAAGTTGGTTCTTTGAAAAGATCAACAAATTGACAAACCACTGACCAAACTGACAAAAGGAAAACAGGAGAGGATGAAAATAGCCCAAATAAGAAATGAAATGGGAGACATTACAACAGATCCACACTGAAATCAAAAGGATCGTAACAGAGAATTAGAAAAACTACACTCCAACAAATTTGAAAACCTAGAGGAAATGGACAAATTTCTAGAAACACACTCCCTACCTAAACTAACACAAAATGATGTTGAAAATCTGAACAGACCCATAACAAGAGAAGAGACTGAAAGGTAATAAAAAAAATCTCCCCCCCCCCAAAAAAAAAGCCCTGGTCCAGATGGCTTCACTGGGGAATTTTACCATTCAGAAAACAGTTTATGCCAGTACTACTCAAACTATTGCAGAATATAGAAAAGGAAGCAATACTTCCAAATTTATACTATGAAGCCAGCATAACCCTAATACCAAATCTAGGCAAAAACACCACAAAAAAAGAAAATTACAGACCAATATCTCTCATGAATATAGATGCAAAAATTCTCAACAAAATTCTAGCCAATAAAATTGAGCATCATATCAAAAAATAATACACCACGACCAAGTAATTCATACCAGGTATGCAAGGATGGCTCAACATTAGAAAATCAATCAACATAATCCACCACATAAATAAAAGGAAAGAAAAGAATCTCGCGATCATTTCAATTGATGCAGAAGAGGCATTTGACAAAGTCCAACACCCAGTCCTGATAAAAACTTTCAATAAAATAGGTATAGAAGGGAAATTTATCAACATACTAAAGGGCATCTATTGCAAAACCAGTGGTCAACATCATTCTTAACAGAGACTGAAAACATTCACCTTGAGAACAGGAACAAGAAATGTATGCCTTTTATCACCACTCCTATTTAACATTGTGCTGGAAGTCCTAGCTAGAGCAATAAGGCAAGAAACAGAAATAAAGGGCATCCAAATTGGTAATGAAGAACTTAAATTGTCCCTATTTGAAGATGGTATGATACCATACATAGAAAACCCAAGAGACTCTACCAGAAAACTACTGGAACTAATAGAAAGATTCAACAGAGCAGCAGGATACAAGATAAACATACAAAAATCAGTTGGATTCCTATACGCCAATGAACAGAATGATGGAAGGGAAATCACAAAGACAATATTTATAAGAGCCCCTAAAAAAATAAAATACTTAGGAACAAGTTTAACTAGAGATGTGAAGAACCTATGCAAAGAAAACTACGAAACACTACTTCAAGAAACCAAAAGAGATCTACATAAATAGAAAAACATAGCATGCTCATGGATAAGTACACTCAACATTGTGAAAATGACAATTCTACCCAAAGCGATTTACAAATACAAAATGCAATCCCGATCCAAATACCAGCAACACTCTTTAAAGGGATGGAAAAACTGGTCATTAACTTTATAAGGAAAGGGAAGAAGCCCCGGATTGAAAAAGAAGAATAAAGTAGAAGGACTCATATTACCTGATCTCCGAACCTACTATACAGCTATGGTAATCAAAACAGCCTGGTACTAGTAATAACAGATACGTTGACCAATAGAACATATTTGAGGAACCAGATGTAAATCCATTCACCTAATGTCACCTGATCTTTGGCAAGGACCCAAAGTTCATCAAATGGGGGAAAAGACAGTCTTTTTAACAAATGGTGTTGGCAAAACTGGATGTGCATCTGCAAAAAAATGAAACAAGACCCATACCATATACAAAAACTAATTCAAAATGGATCAAAGACCTAAATATAAAGCCCAAAACTATGAAGTTCATAGAAGAAAAAATAGGATCAATGCTAGAGGCCCTAATACACTGCATTAACAGGATACAAACCATAACCAGCAACACACAAGCTCCAAAAAATAAGCCAGATAAGTGGAATCTTCTAAAAATTAAACACATGCTCATCAAAAGACTTCCCGAAAAGAGTGAAAAGAGAACCTATAGACTGGAAAAAAATTTTGGCTATTACAAATCAAACAAAGGTCTAATCTCTAAAATCTACAAGAAAATCCAAGACCTCTGCAAAAAAAAAAAAAATAAATAAAATAATCCAATTAAAAAATGGGCAAAGGAAATGAACAGACACTTCAACAAAGAAGACAATCAAGTGGCCAACAGACACATGATGAAATGCTTGAGATCACCAGCCATTAGAGAAATGCAAATCAAAACCACAATGAGATACCATCTCACCCCGGTATTAGTGCCACAAATCAAAAACAACAGGAGATAATGAATGTTGGAGAGGCTGCAGGGAGATGGGAGCTTTTATGCACTGCTGGTGGGAATGCAAAATGATACACACATTTTGGAAAATGATACTGCGTTTTCTTAGAAATCTAGAAATAGAAATACCGTATGATCCAGCAATCCCACTCCTGGGAATATATCCCAGAGAAATAAGAGTTGTCACAGAAATAGACATATGCACATCCGTGTTCACTGCAGCATTGTTCACAGTAGCAAAAAGATGGAAGAAACCTAGATGACCATCAACAAATAAATGGATAAACAAATCTGTGGTACATGCACACAATGGAGTATTATGCAATGATAAAGAACAATGCTGAATCTGGGAAGCATCTCACAACATGGAGGAATCTGAAGGGCATTATGCTGAGGGAAATAAGTCAATCTCAAAAGGACAAATATTGTATGAGACCACTACTATAAAAACTCATGAAAAGGTTTATACACCAAAAGAAGCAATCTTTGATGGTTACAAGGGAGGATAGTGGTGGGGATGGAAAAACACTAAATAGACAATAGATAAGTGGTAACTTTGGTGAAGGGTAAGACAGTAAACAATACTGGGGAAGCCAGCACAACTTGTATTAGACAAGGCCATGGAAACTCCATAGACACATCCAAACTCCCTGAGGAACCAAATTGCTAGGCTGAGGGCTGTGGGGACCCTGGTCTCAGGGAACATCTAGCTCAATTGGCATAACAGAGTTTATAAAGAAAATGTTCTACATTCTACTTTGGTGAGTAGCGTCTAGGGTGTTAAAAGCCTGTGAGCAGCTATCTAGGGCACTCCACTGGCCTCATCCCATCAGGAGCAAGGAAGAACGAAGAAAACTAAAGATATAAGGGAAAGATAAATTCAGATGACTAATGGAACACATCTACCATGGCCTCCACCAGACTGAGTCCAGTACAACGAGATGGTGCCTGGCTACCACCACTGACTGCTCTGACAGGGTTCACAACAGAGGGTCCCCGACAGAGCTGGAGAAAAATGTAGAACAAAATTCTAACTGAGAAAGAAAGACCAGACTTACTGACCTGACAGAGACTGGAGAAACCCTGAGAGTATGGCCTCGGACACCGTTTCATCTCACTAATGAGGTTCACACTTCAGCCAAGGATTGGACAGGCCCATAAAACAAAATGAGACTAAAGGAGCACACCAGCCCAGGGGCAAGGACTAGAAGGTAGGAGGGAATAGGAAAGCTGGTAATAGGAAATCCAAGGTTGAGAAAGGAGAGTGCTGACATTTTGTGAGGTTGTTAACCAATGTCATAAAACAATATGTGTGCCGTTTAATGAGAAACTAGTTTGTTCTGTAAACCTTCATCTAAAGTACAATTTTAAAAAAAGACATCATAGAAAATTAAGTGGAACAAAGAAACTGTCAATGCAAAAAAAATCAAAATGACAGCACTAAACTCACACCTACCAATAATTACTCTGAATGTAAATGGACTAAATGCACCAATAAAGAGACAGAGCATATAGCAGAATGGATAAAAAACAAAATCCTTCTATATGCTGTGTATAAGAGTCACACCTTAGACTCAAAGACACAAACCAATCAAAACTCAAAGGATGGAAAAATATATATATCAAGCAAACAACTATCAAAAAAGAGCAGGAGTGGCAATATTAATCTCTGACAAAATAGACTTTAAAGCAAAATCCACCATAAAGGATAAGTAAGGATGCTATATAGTGATTAAAGGGTCAATACACCAGGAGGACATAACCATAATAAATATTTATGCACCCAAAACAAAAAAAAAAAGTTTTTTTTTAATACATTAAACAGACTCTAACAGCAATTGGAAAGAGAAATAGACAGCTCCACAATAACAGCAGGAGACTTCACGACACAAGTTTCAGTGAAGGACAAAACATCCAGAAAGAAACTCAGTAAAGACACGGAAGATCTAAATGCCACAATCAACCAACTTGACTTCATAGACATATAGAGAACACTCCACCCAACAGCAGCCAAGTACACTTTCTTTTCCAATTCACATGGAACATTCTTCAGATAGACCACATATTAGGCCACAAAGCAAGCCTTAACAGAACCCAAAACATTGAAATAGTACAAAGCATCTTTTCTGACCATAAAGCGATAAAAGTAGAAATCAATAACAGAAAAAGCAAAGAAAAAAATCAAATATATGGAAACTGAATGACACCTTGCTCACAAACTACTGGGTTGTAGAAAAAATCAAGGATCACCCAGAAAAAAATCAAGGACAGAATAAAGAATTTCACAGAATCAAATTAGAATGAAAACACATCCTACCAGAACCATTGGAACACAGCAAAAGCAGTGCTCAGAGTTCAATTTATAACAATAAATGCGCACAATCAAAAGGAAGAAAGGCCAAAATAAAAATATTAACCCTTCAACTCGAACAAATAGAAAGAGAGCAGCAAAAGAAGCCCACAGGCACTGGAAGAAAGGAAATAATAAAAATTTGAGCAGAAACAAATGAAATAGAGAATAGAAAAACAATCGAAAGTCTTAACAAGACCAAAAGATGGTTTTTTTGGAAAGATCAACAAAATCAATAAACCATTGGCAAAACTCACAAAAGGAAAGCAGGAGAGGAAACAAATAACCTGAATAAGAAATGAGATGGGTGATATCACAACAGACCCAACTGAAATCAAAAGAATCGTTAACAGAATGCTATGAAAAATTGTACTCCAACAAATTTGAAAACCTGGAGGAAATGGACAAATTTCTAGAAACACACTACCTACCTAAACTAACACAAATAGAGGTAGAACAACTAAATAAACCTATAAAAAAAAAGAAGAGGTAATTAAAAAACCTGGCCCATAAAACAAAATGAGACTAAAAGACCTGGCCCTGATGGCTTCACTTGAGAATTCCACCAAACTTTCAAAGAGTTAACACCAGTACTACTAAAGGTATTTCAGAGCATAGAAAAGGATGGAATCCTCCCTAACTCATGCTATGAAGCCAACTTAACCCTAATACAAATACTAGGTAAAGATGTCACAAAAAAAGTAAATTAGCGACCAATATACCCCATGAACATAGGTGCAAAAACTCTTAACAAAATTCTAGCCAATGAAATGCAACAACATATCAAAAAAAATAATCCACCATGACCAAGTGGGATTCATAGCAGGTATGCAGAGATGCTTCAACAATAGAAAAACAATCAATGTAATCTACCACATAAATAAAACAAAAGATGAGAACCACATGATCTTATCAATTGATGCAGAAAAGGCATTTGACAAAGTCCAACACCCATTCATGATAAAAAACTCTCAGCAAAATAGGAATAGAAGCGACATTCCTCAACATAGTAAAGGGCATTTATATAAAACCAACAGCCAACATCATCCTAAATGGAGAGAGTCCTCAAGCATTCTGCTTGAGGACGGTAATGAGACAATGATGCCCTTTGTTGTTGTTGTTAGGTGCCGTCGAGTTGGTTAAAATATTAAACGACGCAGGAAGCATCAAAAGAAGATATGATGCCCTTTATCACCACTCTTATTCAACATTGTGCTGAAGGTCCTAGCCAGAGCAATTAGGCTACAAAAAGATTAGTAAGGGAGAAGTAAAAATAACCCTATTTGCAGATGAAAAGCTCTTATACATAGAAAAACCCAAAGAATCCACAAGAAAACTACTGGAACTAACAGAAGATTTCAGCAAAGTATCAGCATACAAGATAAATGTACAAAAATCAGTTTAATTCCTCTACACCAACAAAGAGAACTTTGAAGATGAAACCACCAAATTTATACCATTTGCAATAGCCCACAAGAAGATAAAATACTTAGGAATAAATCTAACCAGAGACTTAAAAGATAATATACAAAGAAAACAACAAGACACTACTGCAAGAAACCAAAAGAGATCTACGTAAGTGCAAAACATACCTCGCTCATGGATAGGAAGACTCAACATTGTGAAAATGTCAATTTTACCAAAGCAATCTACAGATACAATGAAATCCTGATCCAAAATCCAAGGACAATTTTTTTAAGGAGATGAACAAACAAATCATCAACTTCATATGGAAAGGGAACAGTCCCTGGATAAGTAAAGTATTACTGAAGAAAGAGAACAAAATGGGAAGACTCACACTACCTGATTTTAGAACCTATTGTATTGCCATGGAAGTCAAAACAGCTTGGTACTGGTACAAAAACAGATAAATAGACCAATGGAATAGAATTGACAACCGAGACATAAATTCATCCACTTTTTAGCAGTTGATATTTGACTCAGTTGTCTAGTGCTACTATAACAGAAATACCACAAGTGGATGGCTTTAACAAAGAGTAATTTATTTTCTTACAGTCTAGTAGGCCAGAAGTCCAAATTCAGGGCGTCAGCTCCGGGGGAAGGCTTTCTCTCTCTGTCAGCTCTGGAGGAAGCTCCTTCTCATCAGTCTTCCCCTGGACTACGAGCTTCTCTGTGCAGGAACCCTAGGTCCAAAGGACATGCTTTGCTCCTGGTTCTTCTTTCTTGGTGGTTTGAGGTCCCCAAATCTCTGCTCACTTCCCTTTCATTTTTATCTCTTGATACATAAAAGGTGGTGCAGGCCACACCCCAGGGAAATTCCCTTTACGTTGGATCAGTGATGTTACCTTAGTAAGGAAGGGTGTTACAATCCCACCCTAATCCTCTTTAACATAAAATGACTATCACAAAATAGAAGACAACCACACAATACTGGGAATCATAGCCCAGCCAAATTGATAGACAAATTTTGGAGGGGACATAATTCAATCCATGACATTCCTCCCTTTGGCACCCCAAAAATCAAATCTTT
This sequence comes from Elephas maximus indicus, assembly GCF_024166365.1. Taxonomy (NCBI): domain Eukaryota; kingdom Metazoa; phylum Chordata; class Mammalia; order Proboscidea; family Elephantidae; genus Elephas; species Elephas maximus. The sequence continues at coordinate 9,093,841 of NC_064846.1, read as the reverse complement.
GCAGCATGCAAAACATACTAACCCTATCATGTCATAGCAAAAGTCTTAACTCCAAATCCAAAAATTCCTTTCACCTGTGAAATCTAGAATATAAGATATCTGCTTCCAAAATACAATGGGAGAACATGCACAAGCAAGACATTTCCATTACAAATGGGAGAAACTGGAAGAAAAGAAGGCATAATTGGCACCAAGCAAGTCAGCAGTACACCTTACATTAGCCCTCAGGACTTTGAAAATAACCCTCTGTTCTCTGAGACCATTTTCACAATAGCCCTGCCCACCAGACTCTAGGTATTGGCCACATTCTCCAGAATCTGAGTGAAGGCCCCTCTGCCCTGGGCTTCAGCTCCACCTTCCAGGCCCACTGGGACAGCAACTCTGCTCCCTTGGCTTTAAGCGCACCATTCTCCTAATCCATCTGAGTGGCAACTCCTCCTTTAGAAACACCAGAGGCCATGGCTCCACGATTTGAAACCCCTGAGGTTTCAAATGGCCATGCTTTTTGAGACTGAAGCAGCTTGGCTTCTTGTGTCCCTTGTCTCTTCAGCTCCTGCTTCCTGGTTTCTTGGCCTCTCGGCTCCTTGGGCCTCACGCCTGCAACTGCCCTGCTGGGGCAAGTGTGCCAAAGTTCTGTAGCTCCACAAATAAGTGCCTGGAGGCACCCCAGGAAGCTCTCTCACTCTGTGGGTCAGCTCCAGCATCATCTGGCACTGGTCTCCTGGTTCTGCTACTGCTGGTTCACTGCTGCTACTGCTGGCCCTCTGATACTGTTGCTCACCATCTGCACCTTCTCTGGTGTTAACAGTTCTCTCCACTTCCTTCTAAATTTTCTATCCATTCACAGTTTCAAAACTGCTTCCACATTTTAGGGATTTCTTAGAGGAGCGTCCCACTCACTCGGTACCAAATTTTGTCTTAGTTATCTAGTGCTGCTATAACAGAAATACCACAAGGGAATGGTTTTAACAAAGAGAAACTTATTTTCTCACAGTCTAGTAGGCTAGAAGTCCAAATTAAGGGCGTCAGCTCCAGGAGAAGGCATTCTCTCCTTGTCGGCTCTGGAGGAAGGTCCTTCTCATCAAAATTCCCCTGGACTAGGAGCTTCTCTGTGCAGGAACCCTGGGTCCAAAGGATGTGCTCTGCTCCTGGTTTTTCTTTCTTGGTGTATGAGGTTCGCAACTCTCTGCTTACTTCCCTTTCCTTTTTATCTCTTGAGAGATAAAAGGTGGTGCAGGCTACACCCCAGGAAAATTCCCTTTATGTTGGATCAGTGATGTGACCTTAGTAAGGGTGTTACAATCCCACCTAATCCTCTTTACCATAAAATTTACAATAACAAAATAGAGGACAACCACACAATGCTGGAATCATGACCCAGCCAAATTGATACACACGTTTTTGGAGGGACATAATTCAATACATGACATTGACAAAGGCCAAAAGTCTGTTAAATGGGGAAAAGACAGTCTCTTTAACAACAACAACAAAAAAAAATAGTGCAGGCATAACTGAATATTCATCTGCAAAAAAATGAAACAAGACCTGTACCTCATACTATGTGTAAAAAATAACTCAAAATGGATCAAAAACCTAAATATAAAATCTAAAAAGATAAAGAGCATGGAAGAAAAAATAGGGACAATGCTAGGAGTCCCAATACAGGGCATAAACAGAATGCAAATCATAGCTAACAATGCACAAACACCAAAAGAGGAACTAGATAACTGGGAGCTCCTAAAAATGAAACACTGATGCTCATCAAAAGACTTCACCAAAAGGGTAAAAAGAGAACTGGGAAAAACATTTCAGCTACATCATGTCTGATCAGTGTCTAATCTCCTAAAATCTACAGGACACTGCAAAACCTCACCAACAAAAAGACAAATAACCAAATTAAAAAAAGGGCAAAGGATATGAACAGACACTTTACCAAAGAAGACATTCAGGCTGCTAATACGTGAGAAAATGCTCCCGGTCATTAGCCATTAGAGAAATGCAAATCAAAACTACAATGTGATACCATCTCACCCCATCAAGGCTAGCAGCAACACAGAAAACACAAAATAATAAATGATGGAGAGGTTGTGGGAAGACTGGAACACTTATACACTGCTGGTAGGAATGTAAAATGGTACAACCATTTTGGAAATCAATGTGGTTCTTCCTTAAAAATCTAGAAATAGAAGTACTATACAATTCAGCAATCCCATTCCTTGGAATATAACCTAGAGAAAGATGAGCCATCACATGAATAGCTACATGTACACCTATGTTCATTGCAACACTGTTCACAACAGCAAAAAGATGGAAACAACCTACATCAGTAGATGAATGGATAAACAAATTATGGTATATTCTCACAATGAAATACTATGCAACAATAAAGAACAATGATGAATCCGTGAAACATCTCACAACATGAATGAATTTGGAAGGCATTATACTGAGTGAAATTAGTCGCAAGAGGACAAATATTGTATGAGACCACTATGATAAGAACCGAAAAAAGGTTTAAACACAGAAGAAAACATTCTTTGATGGTTATGAGAGTGAGGAGGGAGGCCGGAATTCACTAACTATTGTTGTTAGGTGTCGCGCAGTTGGTTCTGACTCATAGCGACCCTATGTACCACAGAACAAAACACTTCCTGGTCCTGTGCCATGCTCACAATCATTGTTATGCTTGAGCCCATTGTTGCAGCCACCATGTCAATCCATCACCTTGAGGGTCTTCCTCTTTTTTACTGACCCTCTACCAAGCATGATGTCCTTCTCCAGGGACTGATCCTTCCTGACATCATGTCCAAAGTATGTAAGACCCAGTCTCGCCACCCTTGCTTCTAAGGAGCATTCTGGTTGTACTCCTTCCAAGACAGATTTGTTCGTTCTTTTGGCAGTCCATGGTATAGTCAATACTCTTCACCAATACCACAACTCAAAGGTGTCAATTTTTCTTCTGTCTTCCTTATTCATTGTCCAGTTTTCACATGCATATGAGGTGATTGAAAATACCATGGCTTGGGTCAGATGCACCTTAGTCTTCAAGGTGACATCTTTGCTTTTCAACACTTTAAAACAGCAGATTTGCCCAATGCAATGCGTCTTTTGATTTCTTGACTGCTGTTTCCATGGCTGTTGATTGTGGATCAAGTAAAATGAAATCCTTGACAATTTTGGTCATTTCCCTGTTTATCATGATGTTGCTTATTGGTCCAGTTGTGAGGATTTTTGTTTTCTTAACGTTGAGGTGTAATCCATACTGAAGACTGTGGTCTTTGATCTTCATCAGTAAGTACTTCAAGTCCTCTACACTTTCAGTAAACAAAGTTGTGTCATCTGCATAATGCAGGTTGTTAAGGAGTCTTCCTCCAATGCTGATGCCCTGTTCTTCATATAGTCCAGCTCCTCGAATTATTTGCTCAGCAAACAAATTGAATAAAAAACAAATTGAATAGGTATGGTGAAAGGATACAACCTTGACGCACACCTTTCCTGACTAGATAGTAGACAGGAATTATCATAGGTGAAGGGAAGAACAACACACAATACAGGGTAAGTCAGCACCACTGGACTAAACCAAAAGCTAAGAAGTTTCCTGAACATAACCAAACACTTAGCGGGACAGATTAGCAGGGACAGGGACTGGAGACCATGGTTTTGGGAGACATCTATGTTAATTGTCATAACAAAGGTTATTAAGAAAATGTTCTACATCACACTTTGGTGAGCAGCGCCTGGGGTCTTAAAAACTTGTGAGTGGCCATCTAGGATGCATCAGTTGGTCCCAACCCACCAGGAGCAAAGGAGCATGAAGACATCAAAGACATAAGGAATATATTAGCTGAAGTGTCAAAAGGGCCACATAAACCAGAGACTCCATCGGCCTGAGACCAGAAGAACTAGATGTTGCCCAGCTACCACCAATGACTGCCCTGGCAGGGAACACAACAAAGAGTCCCTGACGGAGCAGGAAAAAAATATGATACAGCACTCAAATTCAGATTAAAACACCAGACTTAATGGTCTGACTGAGACTAGATGAATCCCACAAGACATGGACCACAGACTCTCTGTTAACTCAGAACTAAAACCATTCCCGAACCCCGCTCTTCAGACAAAGATTAGACTTGATTATAAAACATAAAATAATACTCTTGAAGAGTGTGCTTCTTAGTTCAATTAGATACACAAGACTAAATGGGCAGCTCTGGTCTGGAGGTGAGATGAGAAGGCAGAAAGGGACAGGATCTTATTGTGAATGGACACGGGAAACCTGGGGTGGAAAGGGGGAATGTGCTGTCACATTCTAGGGATTGGAACAAGAGTCACGTAACAATATGTGTAAAAATTTTTGTATGAGAAATTGAGCTGTAAACTTTCACCTTGTTCTTAGTTGTTAGGTGCTGACTCAGCAACCCTATGCACAACAGAAAGAAAAACTTCCCTGTCCTACACCATCCTCACAACTGTTGCTATACTTGAGCCCACAGTTGAAATCACCTTGTCATTCCATCTCATTGAGGGTCTTCCTCTTTCTCGATGACCCTCTACTTTACCAAGCATGATGCCCTTCTCTAGGGACTGATCCTTCCAGATAACTTGTCCAAAGTATGTGAGATGCAGTCTCACCATCCTTGCTTCTAAGGAGTATTCTGGTTGTACTTCTTCCAAGACAGATTTGTCCCTTCTTTTGGCAGCCCATGCTATATTTAATATTCTTCACGAGCACCACAATTCAAAGGCATCAACTCTTCTTCGGTCTTCCTTATTCACCGTCCAGCTTTTACATGCATATGAGGCAATTGAAAACACCATGGCTTTATGAGTCAGAATCGACTCGACGGCACTGGGTTTGGTTTTTGTTGTTGTTGTTGTTGGGTCAGGAGCACCTTAGGCCTCAAGATGACATCTTTTTGCTTTTCAACACTTTAAAGAGATCTCTTGAAGCTGATTTCCCCAAAGCAATACATCTTTTGATTTCTTGGCTGCTGCTTCCATGGGTGTTGGTTGTGGATCCAAATAAAATGAAATCCTTGAAAACCTCAAACTTTCCTCCATTTATCATGATGTTGCTTATTGGTCCAGTTGTGAGTATTTTTGTTTTCTTAACATTGAGGTGTAATCCATACTGAAGGCTGTGGTCTTTGGTCTTCATCAGTAAGTGCTTCAAGTCCTCTTCACTTTCAGCAAGCAAGGTAGTGTCATCTGCATAACATAGGTTGTTAATAAGTCTTCCTCCAATCCTGAAACCCCATTCTTCTCCATATAGTCCAGCTTCTTGGATTATTTGCTCAGCATACAGGTTGAATAGGTATGGTGAAAGGATACAACCCTGACACACACCTTTCCTGACTTTAAACCGTGAAGTATCCCCTTGTTCTGTTCCAACAACTGCCTCTTGATCCATGTACAGATTCCTCATATGCACGATTAAGTGTTCCGGAATTCCCATTCTTTGCAATGTTATCTGTAATTTGTTATGATCCACGCAGTTGAATGACTTAGCATAGTCAATAAAACACAGGTAAGCATCTTTCGGATATTCTCTGCTTTCAGCCAGGATCCTTCTGATATCAGCAGTGACATCCCTGGTTTCACATCCTCTTCTAAATCTGGCTTGAATTTCCGGCAGTTCTCTGTCAATATACTGTTGCAGCTGCTTTTGAATGATCTTCAGCAACATTTTGCTTGCATGTGACATTAATGCTATTGTTCGATAATTTCCACATTTGGTTAGATCAAATTTCTTGGGAGTAGACATAAATAAGGATCTCTTCCAGTTGGTTGGCCAGGTATCTGTCTTCCAAATTTCTTGGCATAGACAAGTGAGCAATGCCAGCACTGCATCACCTTCTTGAAACATTTCAATTGATATTCCATCAGTTCCTGGAGGCTTGTTTGTCACCCATGCCTTCAGTGCAGCTTGGACTTCTTCCTTCAGTGCCATCGGTTCCTGATCACATGTTACCTCCTGAAATGGTTGAACATTGACCAATTCTTTTTGGTATAGTGACTCTGTATACCTTCTGTCTTCTTTTGATGCTTTCTGCATCATTTAATACTTTCCCCATAGACTCCTTCAGTATCGCAACTGATGCCTTGAATTTTTTCTTCAGTTCTTTCAGCTTCAGAAATGCTAGGCAGGTTCTTCCTTTTTGGTTTTCTATCTCCAGGTCTTTGCACATGTTATCATAATTCTTCTCAAGCCACCCTTTGAAATCTTCTGTTCAGCTCTTTAACGTCACCATTTTTTCCTTTTGCTTTAGCTACTTAACATTCAAAAGCAAGTTTCAGAGTCTCTTCTGACATCCATTTAAGTCTTTTCTTTCTCTCCTGTCTTTTTAATGACCTCTTGCTTTCTTTGTATATGACGTCCTTGCACAACTTGTCTGGTCTTCTTCAGTCATTAGTGTTCAACATGCCAAATCTATTCTTTAAATGGTCTCTAAATTCAGATGGGATACACTCAAGGCCATACTTTGGGTCTTGTAGACTTGTTCTAATTTTCTTCAGTTTCAACTTGAACTTGCATATGAGTAATTGATGGTCTGATTGACAGTCGGCCCCTGGCCTTGTTCTAACTGATGACATTGTGTTTTTGTGTTTTTCCACCATCTCTTTCCAAAGATGTAGCCATTTTGATTCCTGTGTGTTCCATCTGATTAAGCCCATGTGTATAGTCGCTGTTTATATTGGTGAAAAAAGGTATTTGCTATGAAGAAGTCGTTGGTCTTTCAAGAGGCAATCATGCGATCTCCGGCATCATTTCTATTACCAAGCCCATATTTTCCAACTACCGATCCTTCTTCTTTGTTTCCATCTTTCGAATTTCAATCACCAGTAATTATCAGTGCATCCTGATTGCATGTTTGAGCAATTTCAGACTGCAGAAGTTGGTAAAAATCTTTAATTTCCTCATCTGTGGCCTTAGTGGTTGGTGTGTAAATTTGAATAATAGTTGTATTAACTGGTCTTCCTTGTAGGCATACGGATATTATCCTACCACTGACAGCCTTGTACTTCAGGATAGATCTTGAAATGTACTTTTTGACGATGAATGAGATGCCATTCATCTTCAAGTTGTCATTCCCGGCATAGTAGACCATATGATTGTCTGGTTCAAAATGGCCAGTACCAGTCCATGCCAGCTCACTAATGCCTAGGATATTGATATTTATGCCTTCCATTTCATTTTTGATGATTTCCAATTCTCCTAGATTCTTACTTTGTACATTTCAGGTTCCTACTATTAGTGGATGTTTGCAGCTGTTTCTTCAGCAAATGAAGGCCTTGAAAGCTTGACTCCGTTATTTCATTAAGGTTGACTCTACTTTGAGGAGGCAGCTCTTTCCCAGTTGCCTTTTGAGTGCCTTCCAACCTGAGGGGCTCATCTTCTAGCACCATATCAGACAATGTTCTGCTGCTATTCATAAGGTTTTCACTGGAAAATACTTTTCAGAAATAAACCACCAGGTCCTTTTTCCTAGTCTGTCCTAGTCTGGAAGCTCAGCTGAAACCTGTCTGCCACTGGTGACTCTGCTGGTATCTGAATACCAATGACGTAACGTACACCATCACAGCAGTACACAAGCCCCCACAGTATGACAAACTGACAGACACTTGGGGGAAACTTTCACCTAGAACACAATAAAAACAAAATTTAAAAAACAAATTAAAGTAAATTATAAAACCAATATTTCACCAAATATAGAGTAGCAATACAGAGCTAGAAATGACTTTTTTAAAAGAACAAAAAAGAAATTTTGGAGTTAAAGAACATGTAACTAAGAGTGATATCAGCAAAAATGATGGAATAGGGAATTCCCTCCATGGAAACACCAAAAAAAAAAAAAAAGATAAAAAATCAACTTTTTTGAAACTCTGGAAAATACTAAAAGGTTTAGAGCTACCAAGGAAATGCTGAATCAAGAAAAGAGTGTATGTGTATTCGACAGAGTAAGAGAGCTCTTCGATGTTTTAATTTAGCCTTGACCCATTCGCCCTCCGCACCATCCCGGGTTGTGGCAATCTTGAATATGGCAGTCCACATTCCCAATGTGGGTACCTGGATCCAGAGAGAGTAGAGTAGACCCTGTTTCAGTGATATTGTGTTTGTCTATTTTGACTTGTCTGTAAATAAGGACTGATTCAAACTGTGTTTTTCTAAATTGCATTGTTGTTCATATTATTTACCAGATTAAAATCTTTAAGAATAGGTCCTCTTCTCTATAAAAGGAAATAATGCATATGATCCAAAACAAAATCCTTTGCAGTTGTGTTGATTCTAATTCATAGTGACCTTATAAGACAGAGTAGAACTGCCCATAGGATTTTCTTTCTTTTTTTTTAATCTTTATGGAAGCAGATTGCCACATCTTTCTCCTGTGGAGAGACTGGTGGGTTCAAACCACTGACCCTTTGGTTTGCAGCAGAGCTCTTAAGGACTGTACCACCAGGCTTCTTAATGCATATGATAACACTTCATAAATACTAAACTTCTATTCCATAAGTTATAATACTAATGATTATTTCTGTAAACCTGAAGACCTTACAAGACATTTTGTGTTAAACTGACAGGAAAAAGGTCTGTTAATGTTGCCAGACTGGAGTTGTCAGCTCATCTGGTCTGCTTTTCTTGGTAACAAGATAGAAATACTGTTTACTAGACTCACTCAACTCAGAAGCAAGATTTTCGTTTTTCTTGTCCTTAGGGGTGGAGGTAATAAAGACAACGAAGATTAGCTGAAAAGAATGAATCCATTCCCTAATCTAGAGAGCAAGGGTGGTCAGGATCAAGGCATGGTATGAGTTCTATTCTTACTCTCCAGTCCTAAGTGTGGACAAAATCTTTAGCCAGAGTGGGCATAGGAAAAGTTTTCATATTAGTTTTGGTTTAATTCTTCTGCATTTTATCATCTTTTAATATGTCACTATCACTGATTAAGCCAAAAAGGCATTTTCTCTTCCTATTACATGAGGCTTGACTAGTTTAACTCCCAGAGGACAGTTTATTTCCAAGTCCTGAGAAATTTCTCACTGTCATCCCAATGCACAAATGAATTCTTTTCCAAGTCTGAAAACTATTCTCTGAAGCTACCTCTAAGGGTCCAGCTATGCCTTACCATAAATCACCTTCTCATCCGTACAGCTGCACTGGGAGAAGCTTCATAGACTTTCCTTTCTTTTATCAGGAAAGATAATATCTTCCCATTTGAAAGCTAAATGGAGGGGTCGGCCCTTAATCTGAAAGAATTTACAATATGATTACTCCTTATGTCATGATATCAATAATCCATCCACCCCTTATTCCCCACCAAATAGTAATAACTCTAATGCAAAGCATTCCATGTATGTTGTTTGGTGCCATTGATTCAGTTCCAACTGGACAGGGCATCCTGCGCCATCCTCACAATCTTTGCTATGTTTGAGCCCATTGTTGCAGCCACTGTATCAATCCATTTCATTGAGGGTCTTCCTCTTATTTGCTGACCCTCTACCTTACCAAGCATAATGTCCTTCTCCAGGGACTGGTCCCTCCTAATAACATGTACAAAGTACATGAGACAAAGTCTCCCCATCCTTGCTTCCAAGGATCACTCTGGCTGTAATTCTTCCAAGACAGACTTGTTCATTCTTCTGGCAGTTCATGGTATATTCAATATTCTTGGCCAACACCATAATGCAAAGGCATCAGTTCTTTTTTGGTCTTCCTTATTCATTGTCCAGCTTTCACATGCATATGAGGTGATGGAAAATAACAAGGCTTGGGTCAGGCTCACCTTAGTCCTCAAAGTAACATCTTTGCTTTTCAACACTTTAAAGAGGTCTTTTGCAGCAGATTTGCTCAATGCGATATGTCGTTTGAGTCTATGTAAGTGCCATTTTTTTGTTTGTTATATGTTTGTTTTTGTATTTTTAGCCTCTCATGTCCAACTCTATGTACAGTACACTGCGGACTCAACCATGCGTCTACAGCCTACCTTTTCAGACCCCATGTAGCAACAAAATTGAAATATTTGCTCTATATTATATTTCTTGCCCATTTCCCTGACCCTTTGCTTGTGATCAATTGTGCCCTTCACCTTTACTCCTCTCCCATCATAATATGACAGAACTACACAGATTTAGGTTTGAGTTCCAATTTATCACTTACCTAGATGTGTGACCTTGGGCAAGTGACCTAACTCCTATAAACTCACTTTCTTCATATGTAAAATGAAAGTGCTTATTGCTACCACCTCTAGAGTTGTTATAAGGACTGAGTAAGACTGTATAGCATCACTTAGCACAATACGTGGCATATAGAAAACACTCAATAAATAGTAATAGTTGGTGTTTTAAGGTGCCCAGTAAATAGCACCCTTCCTTTCTGAGCACAATTACTGAAGTAAAAATTGAAAGAGCCCTAGGAATCAAGAGATGGAGAACAAAAAAGTGTCTTATTACAGATCATACTAATTTTGGAAAAAGTAGCTTAGGCATTTGAGAACAACAGGCTTCCTAATACTCTACTCTAGAAGTAGGCAGACTTACTTAACCAACCCTAGCCAACACTAGACCATTGTAGGCTTTTTCCTACAAAGTGTACCATGTAAACTTTATGGCATGGAAGAACATGGTACAGTTTGCTTGCTCTCTAGTCAGCTGGACTCTCGGCAAGAGTAAGGAGAGAGGGAAAAATCTATAAATGCCTTGTTTCTTATTCCAAAAACTCATGAATAAATCACACCACCTTCCTTGAGGAGGAGCGAGTGAGTGTGTGAGATTTCAGAATGGTAATGTTACGCTAGAGGGGTTTCTCCATGAAGAAGATGTCATAAAAGAGAAGATTCACCTACTATTGTTATTGCTTCTTTTCCTTCAAGGTCCATTTCATACGGCATCTCTTCACAAAGTCTTTCTTGACCCTCCTACTCTGAAATAGTCTTCAACTTCCCTGTATCTTTATGTTCAGTATGTGTGTCCCTCTTATAGACCACATTATTAAAAAAAAATTACCACTAGTCTTTAAAATTTATTTTCACAACAGTTCATTCATTTATGCAACAATTATTTTTCACTCACAATATGCCAGACTATGTGTCAAGTACCGGGGATACAGTGGTGAACAAAACACAGTAGTGACCTTGTCCTTCTGGAGCTTAAAGGCTGGTGGGGGAAATGGATGATAATCTTCTTGAAGGTATACTCTGCATCTGTTTTCTTCTTTGTCTCTCCTTTACTCCAAAGATTTGCTAAAAAAATTCATGGAATGAATTAATGAATAGCTTAAAATTAAGTCCTAATTCAGTACTGGGAGAAAAAGAAAAAACCCAGCAAAGAAATTTTCTCTAAAACCACTGCTTTATAGAACTGGCGGTTGAGTCCAATAGCCTAAGAAGTCTCGCAATTCACAAGCCAATTGTTTGGGTCAAAATCTTGACCACTTCTGTAAAAATTTGCGGTGGCTCTCATGCAAGAGAAATATACAATTACAGCTTATTTATTTTCACAATAAAACATAATCTTGACCACTCAGACTTTAGTGTGCATATGATTGGCCTGTAAAACCCAGAAACCCAGTGCCATCGAGTCAATTCCGTCTCATAGCGACCCTATAGTACAGAGTAGAAGTGCCCCACAGAGTTTCCAAGGAGCGCCTGGCAGATTCGAACTGCCGACCCTTTCGTTAGCAGCCGTAGCACTTAACCACTGCACCGTAGAGCTTATTAAAATGTCATTTCTTGGGCTCCATTCCCAAGGATTCTGATTCCTTTAGCATGGAATAGCATAACAGTATTTGTATTTTTGAAGGCATGGGGGATGTTTATGCAAGCAGTCACTGGATCATGCAGTATTTGCAAAACACTGATCTAGAGATTAAGAATCTTTCTCCAGGCATCTGACAGATTAATTTTTAGAAAACCTCTTCTACACTTAAGATGGAACTCTCTGTCATAAAACTCCTGAGATAACTGATATGTAAAAATAATACAAGGCAGTGACTCTCAAACTTGACTATATAATGAAATCACAAGCTGTTTTTCTTAGGTGCCATCGAGCCAGTTAGGACTCATAGCAGCGCTATGTACAACAAAACGAAACACTGCCTGGTCCTCACCATTCTTATGATAGTAGGTATGTTTGAGCCCATTGCTACAGCCACTGTGTCAATCCATCTTGTTGAGGGTCTTCCTCTTTTTTCCCGACCCTCTGCTTTACCAAATATGATGTTCTTCTCCAGGGATTAGTCCCACCTGATAAACTACCCAAAGTAAACAAGACAAAGTCTTGCCATCCTCCTTTCTAAGGAACACTCTGGCTGCACTTCCTCCAAAACAGATTTGTTCATTCTTCTGGCAGTCTGAGATATATTCAATATTCTTCAACAATACTGTAATTCAAAGGCATCAGTTCTTCTTCAGTCTTCCTTTTTCATTGTCCAGCTTTCGCATGCATGCTGGACACTCGTGAAATCACAGGGAAAGCTTTAAAATATACAAATAATTAGATCCCACTACCAAAAGTTCTAATTTAACAGATCTAGGGTGTGGCCTGAGAATTTTGATTGTTAAGAAATCCCCTCAGGTGATTTTAATGTGAAGCCAAGGTTAAGAATCATTGATATTATGGAAATGCATCTCAAATTTTAATGTGCATACAGAGTCCCTGGAGATCTTGTTAAAACAGAAACTCTGCTTCTTGTATGGCAATTTAATCTCCCCAGAAACTAACCTTCCCACTGCTAACAACTATGATCTCTGGACAAAATACAAAAAACAAAAACTACCAGAGTATTACAAAGAGAGAAAAATGTCGGTTATGGATGGGACTCAAAATTTGAGGAAGTGATAGACCTATGAGTTTACCTTTTTAAATTGTTCTTCTGTTTTGCCCTGCAATAAGCCACAGGCCCAGAGTAGCACAGCAATTACAACTCTGATAAACCAAAACCAAACCCACTAGTGCAGTGTTACAATGTAGAACTGCTCCATAGGGTTTTTGCGGAAGAAAGGTGGCATCACTGGTGAGGCTCCAACAGTCAACTTTTAGGTTAGTAGATGAGCACAAACTGGATATAAAACTCTGATACCCAGTGCCGTCAAGTCGATTCCGACTTATAGCGACCCTATAGGACAGAGTAGAACTGCCCCGTAGAGTTTCCAAGGAGCGCCTGGTGGATTCGAACTGCCTGATAGAAACCCCATTATTTATCTGGCTGGAGGAACTGAAAAAGGAGCCTGAGAAAGCATGGTCAACCTGTAGAAAGTGAGAGGGGAATCTCAAAGGAGATAGACTCAGAGATGAGTATCCTCTAATCCTATGTGTAAACACGCAACCGTCTCAGGCTAATCTCTGAACAACGCATGTGCAAGACTCATTCAAAGCAGCACAAAGAAGACTTAAAAAATTGAGCCGAAATTTGAACCACGACCCACAGAAGATGAGACAGAGCTTCTTTTGAACCTAACCAGGTGAACTGCCACCTAAATTAAAGACATCGATAACCCTCAGGTAATCTACACAACATAACATTTATAATGCCAGAATAAAATTTAAAATTACCATTCATAAAAATAACCAGGACAATGCAATCCTTTGTCAAGGAAAAAAAGCAACAGAGGTGAACCGAGAAATGTCTAATATGTCAGAATTGTCAGACAACGATTTTAAAGTAGCTCTGATAACTATGCCCAATGAAGTAAAAGGAGGTCTTGTGGCACTGTGGTTAAAGTGCAAGGCTGCTAACCTAAAGGTCGGTGGTTTGAACCCATTAGCCACAATGAAGAAGAAAGATGTGGCAGTCTGCTTCCTTAAAAATTACAGCCTTGAAAAACCTATGGGCCAGTTCTACTCTGTCCTATAGGGTCGCTAGAAGTCAGAATTAACTCAAAGGCAATGGATTTTCAGTGAAGTAAAGAAAAGCATACCCAAAACTAATACACATAGAAAGGAACAAAATGGAAATTTTAGAACAGTAGAGCACAGTTTCTGAAATAAAAATTTCACCAGATGGGTTCAATAGCAGCATGGATGTGACAGAGGAAGAGTCCAGCACACTTGAAGCTATATCAATAGAAATTATCCAATCTGAAAAAACAAAGGAAAAAGAGGTTGAAAAGACAAAAACCAAAAACAGAGCCTCAGGGATCTGTAGGGCAATATGGCTGTCATATATATAATTTGATTCCCAGGGGGGTTAGAAAGAGAAAATGTGGCATTCTTTTTTTTTTTTTTTTTGTAGAACTAATGGCTGAAAACTTATGAAATTTGTTGCTGTTGTTGTCAGGTGCCATCAAGTTGCTTCTGAATGCATAACAGAACGAAACACTGCCCGGTCCTGTGCCATCCTCACAATTGTTGTTATGCTTGAGCCCATTGTTGCAGCCACTGTGCCAATCCATCTTGTTGAGGGTCTTCCTCTTTTTCACTGACCCTCTACTTTACCAAGCACGATGTCCTTCTCCAGGACTTATTCCTCCTGATAACATGTCCAAAGTATGTGAGACACAGTTTTGCCATCTTGCTTCCAAGGAGCATTCTGGCTATACTTCTTCCAAGACAGACTTGTTGGTTCTTCTGGTAGTCTATGGTATGTTCAATATTCTTCACTACCACCACAATTCAAAGGTGTCAATTCTTCTTCAGTCTTCCTTATTCATTGTCCAGCTTTCCCATGTATATGAAAAAAGAACCCATTGCTGTCAAGTCAATTCCGACTGATATTGACCCGATAGGTCAGAGTAGAGATGCCCCATAGAGTTTCCAAGGAGTGTCTGGCAGATTTGAACTGCCGGCCTTTTGGTTAGCAGGCATAGCACTTAAGCACTACACCACCAGGGTTTCCAAAGAGGTAATTGAACATACCATGGCTTGGGTCAGGTGCACCTTAGTCCTCAAGGTGACATATTTGGTTTTTAACACTTTAAAGAGATCTCTTGCAGCTGATTTGCCCAATGCAATGCATCTTTTGATTTCTTGACTGCTGCTTCTATAGGTGTTATTGTGGATCCAAGTAAAATGAAATACTTGACAACCTCAAACTTTTCTCCATTTATTTTGCTGTTGAAAGACAACAAAAAAGAGAAAGTCTTGAAAGTAAACACAGGAAAACCACACATTACAAACAGGGGTCAATAATTCAAATGTCTGAGGACTTCTCATCAGAAACAATGGAGGCCAGAAGACAGTACAACAACATCTTTAATGTGCTGAAGGAAGGAAAAAAGAAAAACTGTCAACCCAGGATTCTACATCCAGTGAAAATATTTTACATGAATAAAAATTTTCCAAAAAAATCACATAAAGAAAAATGAGAATAATATATTGTTAGCAGTCCTATGCTACACAAAATCCTAAAGGAAATTCTTCTAACTGAATGAAAATGATACCTGGGGAAAACACGGAAACTCAAGAGTGAATGAAGATCATTAGAAATGGTAAAATCTGGGTAAATGTAAAAGACTTTTTTATCTTAAAATTAAAAAAAAATTATGTACGTCTTGGAAGAAGTACAACCAGAATGTTCTTTAGAAGGGAGGATGGCAACTCTTTGTCTTATGTACTTTGGACATGTTGTCAGGAGGGATCAGCCCCTGGAGAATGACATCATTCTTGGTAATGTAGGGGGTCAGTAAAAAAGAGGAAGACCTCAATGAGATAGGCTGACACAGTGGCTACTACAATGGGCTCAAACATAGCAACAATTGTGAGGATGGCACATGACCAGGCACAGATTTTCATTATGTTGCTATGAGTTGGAATCGACTCAACAGCACCTAACAACCTGGCTTTAAAAATAATAACATTGTCTGGTGAAGATTAAATGATTGTATATGTAATATTGGTGACAGCTGTCACATAAAAGCAGAAAGAAGAGTAAAGATAGCGATTTAGTAGGAAGTTTTTGACATTTTATGTGAAGTAGTACAGTATTAAACTCCAATAACCTGTGAAAGATTAGGAATGTATATTGTAATTCCTGGAGCAATCAGTTTAAAATTATAAAGAAATATAGCCAAAAAACAATAGATAAATCAAAAATAAATACCGAAATATATATAAATCATCCAAAATATGTCAGGAAAGGAGGAAAAGAGAGAGGTGACAAACATAAAGCCAATAATAAAGTGGTAGTTTTCAGTCCAAATAAGTAAACAATTAATTGATAATCTTCTAAATATCCCAATTAAAAGGCAGAAATTTTTTGATATAAAAACAAGACTCACATATATGTGGCCTATAAGAGATATACTTTAAATGTACCACATATAGATGGAAAGTTGTTAGGAGCCTTCGAATCGGTTGAAAGCAAAAGGATAAAAACACATACACCATGCAAACAGTAAGCATAAGAGGTCTAGAATGTGATGAAAATAATCTTGTTCATGGTAACAAACTCATTGGCATCAAGTCAATTCCGACTCATAGCGACCCTATAGAACAGAGTAGAAACTGCCCACAGGGTTTCCAAGAAGCGGCTGGTGGATTTGAACGGTTAACCTTTTGCTTAGCAGCCGAGCACTTAACCACTTCACCACCAGGTCCCCTTATCCATGATAGTGATCACATAATTGTTTACATTTGTCAACACTATAAACGTTTAAAGGATCGATTTAACCGACTGTAATTTATGTTGTTGTTGCTAGGTGCCATCGAGTCGGTTCTGACTAATAGTGACCCTATGTACAACAAAGCGAAAGACTACCTGGTCCTGTGCCATCCTCATAATCGTTGTTACGCTTGAGCCCATTCGCTTTAATGAACCTGACTTTAAAAACATGTAAACTACCATGTAACTCAGCAATTCCACTCCTAGGTGTATACCCAAAAGATATAAAAACATACACCCACTTGAAGAAGTGGTCACAAATGTACACAGCAGTTTCATTTTTAATGGCCAAGAGCTAGTAACAATCCAAATGTCCATCAACAAGGGATTGCATGAACAAAATGTGGTAAGTCTACACGATAAATACTACTCAGAAAAAAAAAAAGAACTATTGGTACAAAGGACGAAACATGGTCTGCTCCTGTGCCATCCTCACAACTGTTGGTATGTTTCAGCCCATTGTTGCAGCCACTGTGTCAATTCACCTCATTGAGGGTCTTCCTCTTTTTCACTGACCCTTTATTTTACCAGGGGTGATGTCCTTCTCCAGGGACTGGTCCCTCCTGATAACATTCCAAGGAACTCTCTGGCTGTCCTTCTTTCAAGACAGATTTGGTCGTTCTTCTGGCAGTCCATAGTATATTCAATATTCTTCGTCAACACCATAATTCAAAGACGACAATTCTTCCATCTTCCTTATTCATTGTCTAGTTTTTGCATGCATATGCAGTGATTGAAAATATTGTGGCTTGGGTCAGGCCCACCTTAGTCCTCGAAGTAGCATCTTTGCTTTTCAACTCTTTAAAGAGGTCTTTGGCAGTAGATTTGACCAATGCAATCCGTCATTTGATTTCTTCACTGCTACTTGCAAAAAAAAATTTTTTTTTACTTGCATGGGCGTTGATTGTGGATTCAAGTAAAATGATGTACTTGAAAACTTCAATCTTTTCTCCCTTATCATGATGCTGCTTATTGGTCCAGTTGTGAGGATTTTTATACTCTTTATGTTGAGGTGTAATCCATACTGAAGGCTGTGGTCTTTGATCTTCATCAGTAAGTGCTTCAAGTCCTCTTCACCTTCAGCAAGCTAGGTTGTGTCATCTGTTAATGAGACTTCCTCAAATCCTGATGCCCCGTTCTTCTTCATATAGTCCAGCTTCTCAGACTATTGGCTAAGCATACAGATTTAATAAGTATGGTGAAAGGCATACAACCCTGACGCATACTTTTCCTGATTTTAAACCATGCAGTATCCCCTTGTTCTGTTTGAATGACTGCCTCTTGCTCTATGAATCATTCTGCGTGAGTATGATTAAGTGTTCTGAAATTCCCATTCTTTGAAATGTTATTCATAATTTGTTATGATACACACAGTCGAATGCCTTTGCATAGTGAATAAAACACGGGTAAACATCTTTCTTGTATTCTCTGCTTTCAGCCAGCTTCCTTCTGACATCAGTGATGATATTCCTGGTTCCACGTCCTCTTCTGAATGCAGCTTGAATTTCTGCCAGTTCCCTGTTGATGTACTGCTGCAACTGCTTTTGAAAGCTCTTTAGCAAAATTTTACTTACATATGATATTAACAATATTGTTCTATTAATTTGCGCATTCTCTTGGATCAACTTTCTTTGGAATGGACACAAATACAGATCTCTTCCAGTCTGTTTGCTAGGTAGCTGTCTTTCAATTTTCCTGGCATAGATAAGTTAGCACATCTAGCTCTGAATCCGTTTGTTGAAACATTTCAATTGGTATGCAATCAGTTCCTGGAGCCTTGTTTTTCACCAACGCCTTCAATGCAGCTTGGACTTCTTGCTTCGGTATCATCTGTTCTTGATCATATGCTACCTCCTGAAATATTTGAACCTCAACCAACTCTTTTTGGTACAGTGACTCTGTGTATCCCCTCCATCTTGTTTTGATGATTCCTGAGTTGTTCAATACTTTGCCTAAGGAATCCTTCAAAATTGCAAATCGAGGTTTGAATTTTTTCTTCAGTTCTTTCAGGTACAGGAATGCGGAGTGTGTTCTTCCCTTTTGTTTTCTATCTCCAGGTTTTTGCATATTTCATTATAATACTTTACTTTGTCTTCTCAAGCTGTTCTTCAAAATCTTCTGTTCAGCTTTTACTTCATCATTTCTTCCGTTTGCTTTACAATCAAGAGCAAGTTTCAGAGTCTGTTCTGACATCCATTTTGGTCTTTTCTTTCTTTACTGTCTTTTTAATGACCCTTTGCTTTCTTCATGTGTGATGTCCTTGAGGTCATCCCACAACTTGTCTGGTCTTCTGCCTTTAGGGTTCAATGCGTCAAGTCTATTCTTGAGATGATCTTTAAATTCAGATGGGATATACTCAAAGTCATCCTTTGGCTCTTGTTTAAATTTTCTGCAGCTTCAACTGGAACTTAAATGTGAGCAATTGATGGTCAAGTCCGCCATCAGATCCTGCCTGGCCTTGTTCTGAGTGATGATATTGAGCTTTTCCATTGTCTCTTTCCACAAATGTAGTTTATTTGATTCCTGTGTTTTTGAGTCAGTGAGGTCCACGTGTATAGTCGCTGTTCATGTTGTTGAAAAAAGATATTTGCAATGAAGAAGTCATTGGTCTTGCAAAATTCTATCATTGGATCTCCAGCATCGTTTATATCACCAAGGCCATATTTTCCAACTACCTATCTTTCTTCGTTTCCAACTTTAGCATTCCAATCACCAGTAATTATCAATGCATCTTGATTGCATGTTTGATCAATTTCAGACTGCAGAAGTTGGCAAAAAATCTTCAATTTCTTTATCTTTGTCATTAGTGGTTGGTGTGTAAATTTGAATAATATATTAGTTGGTCTTCCTTGTAGGTGTATGGATATTATCAGCATTGTACTTCAGGATAGATCTTGGAAAGTTCTTTTTGACAATGAATGCAACACAATTTCTTTTCAATTTTCATTTCTGAAATGGGAGACTTATGATTGCCTGGTTCAAAATGGCTGATATCAGTTCATTTCAGCTCATTAATGACTGGGATGTCGATGTTTATGTGTTCCACTTTATTTTTGACGACTTCCAATTTTCCTAGATTCATACTTCATACATTCCATGCTCCTATTATTAATGGATGTTTGCAGCTGTTTCTTCTCATTTTGCGTTTTGACATATCAGCAAGTGAAGGTCCCCAAAGCTTGACTCCATGCACGTCATTAAGGTCGACTCTACTCTGAGGAGGCAGCTCTTCCCCAGTCATATTTTGAGTGCCTTCCAATCTGAAGCGCTCATTTCCTGGCACTATATCAGACGATGCTCTGCTACTATTTATAAGGTTTTCGCTGGCCAGTTTTCTTTAGAAGCAGATCACCACATCCTGCTTCCTAGTCTGTCTTAGTTTGGAAGCTCAGCTGAAACCTGTTCTGGTAGGTGGTATTTGACCCTGGTGGTATTTGAAATACCGGTGGCATAGCTTCCAGCACCACAGCAACATGCAAACCACCATAGTATGCCAAACTGACAGATTCGTGGTGGTCGTGGATGCATCCATATGTCAATATTCATCACATTTTACATTTTAAATGTGTGTAGTTTATGTAAATTCATACCTCAATAGAAGAGGAATGAAGGCATGTTTTATATGTCTGGGGTAATGCTGAAATTCTGCATTTCTCACAAGTTCCTCAGTGACACTTATGCTCCTCAACTCCAGACAGCACGTTGAGGAGCAAGACTGCAAGGGCTATGTCAGCCGTCCACTCCTCTCCACTCTCCAAATGGTATCTCCTTAGTAACCATAGGAAGTTATGAACATAAGCCTTCTCTCGGTTACCACCTAGAATTTTCTTAAAGATTTATAACTTATGATAATGCCCTCAGCTAAAGGGCTACTCTAAAATAGCAATCACATTGTGAATACTTCTGCCTTTGAGGGGAGGAAAAATACTATTCTGCACTTGGTGTCCATTGTATTTGAAGGACCAAAGGACAAATCCTTCTAATTTTAAGATGTAGGTTTGCTTACCTCTTTTATAAAATGAAAGCTCTGATACTCCTCAGGTTTTGGGGAACTTCAGAAGTGACATGCATGTACAACTGTTTTCATTTTCTTTTGTCAGAAATGTGTGTGTGCATGTGCACCTGTGGGTATGCAGTGGAGGAAGGAAAGGGAGGGTGAACATTTCTTTCTTTTTTCACATACTTTTTTTTATTTTTAAATTTATTGTATTAAATTTGGATAGTTTTTTTTTTAAATCTGTTTTTATTGTGAAATGACTCATACTGCCTTGGAAGTAGGGACATAAAAAAGAAAAAAAAGTAATGAATAAATCATTAAAAAGGCATTAAGCTATGTGTCAGATGTTCCTTGCTCCATTTGAATGAATTCTCTCTCTCTCAGCCTCTCTAAACTTGAAGTGAGCCATGGTTATCCTTACTGATAAAAAAATCCTACGAGCACTGGCTATTTACAAGGATGTTAGGCTGTTGATATTGTATCCTTCTGGCCTCAAGCCTCTTTTATATATATAATGAGCCAAATTGCTATGCCCACTTAGATGTTTATCAGTTATAACAACCGCTTACATATATACACAGGTGTGGTTATTTTTATCTAATTAAACTGATTTTATCTCAAGACTCCATCAAGCCTAACAGCAGCAAACTCTATATGGTAATTCCAGGTAGTCAGTCACTTCAAGGTTTAGTCAAATGTGGAAACAACCCAAGTGTCCACCAACAGATGAAAGAATAAAATGTGGTATATCCAAATAATAGAACATTATTCAGGCATAAAGAGAAATGAATTCCTGATACATGCTATGATATGGATGAACCTTGAAAATATTATGCTGAGTAAAATATTTCAGACACAAACTGACAAGTATTGTATGATCCCACTTAAATGAACTGCCTAGAATAGGCAAATGCATAGAGATAAAAAAAACTCTGTGCTTACCAGACTCTGGGGGGAGGAAGAAATGAGGAGGCATTGCTGAAGAGATACTGAGGTCCCATTACGGGTGATGAAAAACATTTGAAATGAATAACGGTGATGGTTGCACAACATGGTGAATGTAATTAATGTCACAGAATTATGCAGTTAAGAAATGGTTAACATGGCATTTTTTAATATATATTTTACCATAATAAAGAATTAAAAATATATAAGCCAATAGTTTCATTGGATTTAATCTAAATATCAGATTCCTTATTATGACTTCTAAAGCCTTGTATGACCTTTCCTCTTCCTACATTTTCAGGCTTGTTTCTTTCCCCTCCACATTTTACCTTGGACAAATGTCATATCTTCTGTCCTTCTGTGCATTAGCACACAGTAACCACCACCACCAGTTGCCGTCCAATGAACTCCAACTCATGGCTACCCCAAGTGTGTCACAGTGGAATTGTTCTCTAGGGGGGTTTCAATGGCTCACTTTTCTAAAGTATATTGCCAGGACTTTCTTCCAAGGTACCTCAGGGTGGACTCGAACCTCTAACCTTTCAGCTAGCAGCCAAACATGTTAACTGTTTGCACCACACAAGGACTCTTAGCACACACTACAGAAGCCGTATTTAAAACCCTTGGGGCTGGACGTGATACAACAATCAGAATATTAGATTTTAGGAACTAATATATCATAAACAACATATTACCTAACACCCCTAGTTGGGTCTGGAGTGCCAGCTTCTAATCAAACACATTGATATTTAGGTTCAAAACCATATGAAGACTTAAATATTTACAAGTTGGACAGATAATCCATAAAAAGCCACACGTAAGTGCCATTAGATTTTGCCCTAAAATTAGTTCAGATCAGGTCAAGCTGTATTGCCAATTAAGTTTAAAAAATATTTTTTCAAAGCTTTGGTGGTTTCACAATTGCTGGTAAGAGATTGCTGAACTGTCTTCCTTCTACATGGAATTACTTTCTCCTGTGGGCCTTCTTCGTTTTCCATTTCATATTCTCTACCTGGCCTATCTCATCAATGCCCAAATTATCGATTACAACCTATCCACATATATTCCTAAATTTTTATCTCTAAGCTCCAAACCTGTATATACAAGTGCTTACTTGACATTTTTATGTAGCTGTCTCATATATATCTCAAACTTTTCATGTTCAAAACTAAACTCTTGTTGGGAAGGTTATTGTTCATTGGGGCCAGAGTTTCTGTTTGGAGTGATGGAAAAGCTGTGGAAATAGTGGTGGTGGTTGCACAACTTTGTCCGCATATTTAATGCCACTGAATTGTACAGTTAAGGTGGTAAATTTCATGTTATATGCATTTTAGCACAGTAAAATTAATAATAATAACCATCAAACTATTGATCTTCTATGCCTAATCTGTTCCTCTTCCCATCTTCCTTTTCTCAATACATGGTACTTCCATCCATCAGAACAACCTTTTTAAAACAAACTGAATCATATAATTACCTGGCTTAAAACCCTACAATAAGGACTTGACTTATGCTCAGGATAAAATCTAATGTCCTTAATTCTGGTGCCCGCCTTCCTCTCAGACATCAACTTGACCTCAGCCACTATGCCCAACACCACTGAGTTCCTTTCTTTTCTTCTGCTCCTCATTTGGCTAACTCCTGTTCATCCTTCATATCTCGCCCTAATGGTCACTTCCTCAAGAGGCCTTCTCTGACACTCCAACATATAATAGACTATATAGATATAGTTTCTAATGCTTTATTCTCAAAAGCACATATGTCTAAAACCAAATCATACTTAAAAACATTCAGACACCCAAAATATTTACAGTGGAACCTCTTTAGTGACAAAAAAGTGCATTTTTTATTTCTATTTCTGGAAAATTCCAGAAAAGAATACTTCAATTCCTTTGTAACTTCAAATTTTCACTTCAGGATATGTGGAGCTATGTATTTCAGGAGGGATTAAACTTGTAAAACTGATTGAAAAAGACTAATGGATAAACTCAGAAAACAGAAAAGGAGAGAAAAAAAGAACTGCTTCAACCTAGACTACTGAGAAATCCAAGCAGCACTCTCTACTGGCATTCTCTGCTTTCAGCCAAGATTCCTCTGACATCAGCAATGATATCCCTCATTCCGTGTCCTCTTCTGAATTTGTCTTGAATTTCTGGCAGTTCCCTGTTCATATACTGCTGCAGCTGCTTTTGAATGATCTTCAGCAAAATTTTGTTTGCTTGTGATATTAATGATATTGTTTGATAATTTCCACATTCTGTTGGATCACCTTTCTTTGGAATGGGCACAAATATGGATCTCTTCCAGTTGGTTGACCAGGTAGCTGTCTTCAAAATTTCTTGGCATGTATGAGTGAGCACCTCCAGTGCTGCTTCTGTTTGTTGAAACATCTCAATTGATATTCTGTCAATTCCTGAAGCCTTGTTTTTCGCCATTCCTTTCAATGAAACTTGGACTTCTTCCTTCAGTGCCATGGGTTCTGACACCCATTTTGGCCTTTCTTTCTTTCCTGTCTTTTTAATGACCTTTTGCTTTCTTCATGTCTGATGTCCTTGATGTCATTCTACAACTGATCTGGTCTTAGGTCATTAGTGTTCATCAAGTCAAATCTATTCTTGAGATGATTTCTCAATTCAAGTGGGATATACTCAAGGTTGTACTTTGGCTCTTGTGGACTGGCTATACTTTTCTTTAGCTTCAACTTGAACTTGCCTATGAGCAATTGATGGTCTGTTCCGCAGTCAGCCCCAGGCTTTGTACTGACTGATGATATTGAGCGTCTCCATCAACTCTTTACACAGATGTAGTCAATTTGATTCCTGCGTTTTCCAATCTTACTTTCCAAATCTTACTTCCTGCTGTTCCTAAGTTTTTTTTTTTCCTAGCTTCCTGAACGGAATGCTTAATTTATTTTCAACTTTTCTTGTATTAAAATAAGAACATTTAAAGCTCTTAATTTTTCTCTCAACACTGAATTTGTTACATTCTCTGTGGTTTAATCTGCACTGTGGTTGTTATTTTTTTTTAAGTTTGCGTTAATGTTTTATTTCAAATATTATATAAAAAGAGTTTCAACATTTCCAAGTGATTTAGTTTTATTTTTGTTGACTTTTTATTTGAAAGTTCATTGCTGGTTTCATTTTCCCTACAAGTTCTGTATAATTTCTGTTAGGGTTATTATTTTTGCTACCAAGGGCAAGGGAATCTGTTCTTCCTTTGTATTTTGTAAGTAGTTGCCATTTATTTGCAGGAAAGCTATTGATTTTTATGTGTTGACTTTGTGATCAACATACCAAATTCTCTTGTCTCGAGTAGTTTTTCAGTTGATTTGTATTTGGGATTACCTGGTATATTTTCCTGTCATCTGAAAATGAAGGTTATTTTCTACCCTCTTTTATAATATGCTTACCTTTTATTTTATTCTTTTGTCTTTTTGCCTATTCGTATTGACTAGTACTTGTAAAATTTCCAGGTAAGTGTTTTAGTTGACATCATTGTCTCATTTCTGATTTTAGGGAGATGTAGCCAGCATTTCACAACTGAGCATGTCAAAGAAGTGTCCATCTACACAACTGATCATGTTAAACAAGTGTCCATCTATTCCTGTGTTACAAGCAATGAAAAAAATCAGTAATAGATCCTGAATTGTTTCTAATGTCTTTAAGCACTATTGAGATTATCTTAAGGTGTTCAGGTCTCTGACCTGTTAATATGGTGAATTATATCAATACAGTAACACTTTCCCAGTATAATTCATACATCCTGAATAAACCTTGTTTGGCAAATTAATCTTCTAATGCGACACAGAATTCTGTCACTAAAACTTTATTCAGGATTTATACATTAATATCTTCTGCGGTTTTCTTCTTGTATGCTATTTTTGGGGTCTCAGTGTTTTGTAAATTTCCTTTTTGAAAAAAATGGCAGCGCTCATTTTCTTTCTGTGCTTTGGGACAGTTTACATAGTATCAGAACTATTAGACCTTGAAATATTTGACATTATTCACTGTGAAATCAGCTCAACTAAGGGAAAAATTTAAGGGAAGAGAAGTAGTTTTGTCATAAATTCTCAGTTTCTATAAGACCCTTCTCTAATATTACGGGTCTACATGAGAGGAAAAGGGAAAATTTTAACTTATTATAATTTTATTTTGCCAAATCTGAGGGCCTCTTTTCTGTTGGAAGTAGGAAGGTTGCAACAATTGGAGTCAAAAATACATCAAAGAGCTTTACCACTGAGCTGAACTAAACATGCATTTATTTAGAAATTATTTTTTTTCAGCACCTGTGAGGCACTGTGCTACATGTTAGAGATAGAACAATAAAATAGGTATGGCCACCACTCTCAAGAAGCTTAGAGTCTAGTGGAGGAGATAGTCATTTAACAAATATCTACACAAAGAGATAATTGCTAATTGCTAGAAATGTTGTGGGAGCCCTAGTGGCGCAGTGGTTAAGAGTTTGGCTGCTAACCAAAAGATCAGCAGTTCAAATCCACCAGGTGCTCCTTGGAAACCCTACAGGGCAGCTCTACTCTATCCTATAGGGTTGCTATAGGTTGGAATCGACTCGACAGCAACAGGTTTTTTTTTAGAAATGTTGTGAGTGAATAAAATAGGGTTTTCTGTGGGAGAATCATGACGTTGAGAGCACACTGAGATTGGGGAGTGGAGATTTTCCTCAGTGACTAAGTGACACTGAAGAGAAGATTTGTACGACAATTAAGTTTGGAAAACCAAAGTGGAAGAAAGTCTCAGTCAGAGGGAAGTCAGGACAAAGGTCCTGACTTGTTTCTCTCAAGGAACTGAAAGAAGTCCAAAAGGCTAGTCATAATGTACAAGGTAAAGAGTGGTGTCAGATGAGGCTGGAGAGATAGACAAGGGCAAAATCTCACTTTTCTTCTCCCTGCCTCCGAACTATGGTTCCTGACATTTGTGTCCAGCCCTCTTCTCCATCCCTGGGCAGGCAGTCAACAGGTTATAGAAATCCACTCCAGGAAAGTGATATTTAACCTGAGCCCTCGGGGTGAATGCAATGTGTATCTCCTCCGTTGCTTTGGAAGCTTTCAGTGAGTTGGGGTAGTTCTCAGACTCTCTAACTTAAATAAGTGCCATTCCTTAGAACCAGTAAGGGCAGCAACCAGTGCTGTCCAGGTCAAGAAAATTTTAAGAGTTAGCATTGAGGACTTACTTCCAGTGCTCACAGGAGTGCACTGATAATTGAGATTTGGAGCCCAAGGACTGCCGAACAATACTCCGCCCCGCCCTCTAGGCCTTGACCCTGAGGCTGGAAGTGTTGAAGAGTTCTGCCTGGTATTGCATTCGTGGGCTCTCCAGTCACACTCATCACTCAGATGCACTGGTTGCATTGCCCCCTCTCAATCTTTTATGCTCTATACTGTATCCTGACAAAATTAATCAATATTACCTACTTGTGCATAATGCCTTTTCCTAGTTTCTATCCCTGGTAATTTTTTTTTCTTAATTTGATACTCCCTTTTAAGTTCGATGGGAACTTGGGAGAACAGTTAAACATATTTATTCAATTTGCTATTTTGAACTAAAAGTCAGAAGAGCATCAACTTGGAAAAGATGTATGACAAAAAAAAAAGAAAATAGGACTACAACGCAGCCTTTGGTTCACAGTGAAATAGAAGAAAGCATGTATTCTAAGAAGCAAAAGATGGGAATTGAGATAAAACAACAGATTAAGAAGTACAGGATATTGGCTGAGATAAACAATAAACATGGGTAAATTTTAAATGTCAAAAGAGAATTTGAAATTGCCTAAGATGTAGTATTAACCAAAATTATCACTGTAAAAGATTGAATCAGTCATGTGGAAATAAGCTCGAGAAGCAAAAAATACAGAAGAAAATTGTAGAGAAGAGAATATGATGAGAGGGAAGGTTACAGAAGTGGATGAGGACATGGAAAGGAGAGTCAACAAACTGATAATTCGTGTTCCTGCAGAAAAGACCAAGATATAATTTATGCAATGACCTTGTATTATTTTTATAATAATAAAACAGTTCTAAAAGTTTTTTAAGCAATGCAACAAACATGAAAGGAAGAGGGAGAGAAAGAAGGAGAAAGAAGATATAGAAACAAGGCCTCCAGCCAGACTTTTAGTATTAATACTCTATTAAAACAGATTCTATATTCTCAGTTTGTCAAATTATGCTCAATTTTCCTCTACTGCCTTATTTTTTAAAAACTAAGTTTATCGTATGGTGTTTGCTTTGCTGGAAAATCGTGGAAAGTATAAAATATTGAGTAACAATAATCTGTAATTCTAATTTCTGTCTACCCTTTCTTTATGTATATATATATATATCTTCATACTTGTTTGAGATAAATTTGCAAATACAATTTTGTAATCTCTTTTTTAACTTTCTTCATTTTGCCATGCCATCAAAGTACTTCACAATGGTTGCTGAATTTTGTATTACCTATATTTACCACGTATTACGTAACTCTTCTCCTAATGCCTTGATTCTAAAGGAAAACCAAAAGCCAAACCTGCTGCTGTTGGATCAGTTCCGACTCACAGCAACCCCATGTGTTACAGAGTAGAACCGCACCGTAGGGTATTCTAGGCTGTAATCTTTACAGAAGCAGATTGCCAGGCCTTTCTTTTGTGGTTGTGCTGGATGGGTTCAAACCAACCTTTAGGTTAGTAGTTAAGGGCAAACCACTATGTACCTCCCAAGGACCTTAAAGGAAAGATGATAGTACTAAATTCCCTTAAAATGAGCAACTTGCTTAAGACAACACTTATTTTCTGTATAAGTACAAGGGTTTCTGTTGAAAAGTGCACTGGGGACATCTTTAGATAAGTCTGATGACTGGGGGAAAATAAAATCACATCACTACAAATCTATGCCTAGTTTCTACTTCCGTGATAAACACTTAATGCATGTCAAACAAGCAACATTTTTGTGTAACATTATTTCAGCAATTTAAGTATATTACATTATTAGTTATTCAAACTGATGGTTTGTTTCTAAAATTTTATCGTGGGCTGCAACATAAAATGTTCAGTTTAGAGCATTTAACATCTTTTATAGGGAACCAAGATGGAAAATTTCCATGTAAGTTACATAAAACCTTCCAGTAAAAGAATCCCAAACCAAAAGCCAACATTTGTTTAAAGTCATAACCATATAACATATCTAATAATCCAAAGGAGCTCAGGGATGCCTGTGATAATTTTAACTAGAGATTTTCTCTGAAATCCAGGTATAACACATTAATGGGTACCTTCAAAGTAATTTAAACCTGACAATCATAAATTTATAATTTTCTTCTTAAAAACTGGTATGTAATTTAACTTGTTACAAGATCTAGTATTGATTCTTGTCATCTGCACCATATTTACCAAATTGAACAAAGAGTCATCAGCACCTGTGGCTGGGGCCCCAGCTCCACTGCTTACTGTTCTATAATGTACAGGGAGTCACATGTGTTTTCTGAACAATAGCATTGTGATTATAAACTTTGGAGATGGGCATACCTGGATTCTAACTCAACCTTATCCCTTAGCTATCTAGGAAATATAGGGAAAATTCTTTATCCTCTATAAGCCACAGTTTACTCATCACTAAAATGGAGAACATACTCAGCATTTCTCAAGCTGAAAGAACTGAAGGAAAAATTCAAGCCTCGAGTTGCAATATTGAAGTATTCTATGGGCAAAATACTGAGAGACACAGGAAGCATCAAAAGAAAACGGAAGGAATACACAGAGTCACTATACCAAAAAGAATTGATCGATGTTCAACCATTTCAGGAGGTAGCATGTGATCAAGAACTGATTGTACTGAAGGAAGAAGTACAAGCTGTACTGAAGACACCGTGAAAAACAAGGCTCCAGGAATTGACAGAATACCAATTGAGATGTCTCAACAAACAGATGCAGCACTGGAAATGCTCAATCGTCTATGCCAAGAAATTTGGAAGACAGCTAACTGGTCAACTGTCTGGAAGAGATCCATATTTGTGCCCATTCCAAAGAAAGGTGAGCCAATGGAACGCAAAATTATCGAACAATATTATTAATATCACATGCAAGTAAAATTTTCCTGAAGATCATTCAAAAGTGGCTGCAGCAGTATATCGACAGGAAACTGGCAAAAATTCAAGCCAGATTCTGAACAGGATGTAGAATGAGGGACATCATTGCTGATGTCAGATGGATCTTGGTTTAACACAGAGAGTGCTAGAAAGGTGTTTACCTGTGTTGTATTGACTATGCAAAGGCATTCAACCGTGTGGATCATAATAAATTATGGATAACATTGCAAAGAATGAGAATTCCAGAATGCTTAATTGTGCTCATGAGGAACCTATACATACAGCAAGAGGCAGTCATTTAAACAGAACAAGGAGATACTGTGTGGTTTAAAGTTAGGAAAGGTGTGCACCAGGGTTGTATCCTTTCACCATACTTATTCAATCTGTACGCTGAGCAAAAAAATCTGAGAAGCTGGACTATAGGAAGAAGAACAGGGCATCAGGATTGGAGGAAGACTCATTAACAACCTGTGATATGCAGATGGACACAAACTTGCTTGCTGAAAGTGAAGAGGACTTGAAGGACTTTCTTGAAGATCAAAGACCACAGCCTTCAGTATGAATTGCACCTCAACATAAAGAAAATAAAAATCCTCACAACTGGACCAATAAGCAATATCATGATAAATGGAGAAAAGATTAAAGTTGTGAAGGATTTAATTTTACTTGGACCCACAATCAATGCCCGTGGAAGCAGCAGTCAAGAAATCAAAGGACTCATTGCATTGGGCAAATCTGCTACAAAAGACCTCTTTAAAGTGTTAAAAAGCAAAGATGTTACTTTAAGAACTAAGGTGAGCCTGACCCAAGCCATGGTGTTTTCAGTCGCCTCATACGCATTCGAAATCTGGACAACGAATAAGACAGAAGAAGAATTAATGCCTTTGAGTTACAATGTTGGCAAAGAATGTTGAATATACCATAGACTGCTAAAAGAACAAACAAATCTTCTTGGAAGATGCACATCCAGAATGCTCCTTAGAAGCAAGGATGGCGAGACTTCATCTCATACACTTTGGACATGTTATCAGGAGAGACCGGTCCCTGGAGAAGGACATCGTGCTTGGCAAAGTACAGGGTCAGCGGAAAAGAAGACCCTCAATGAAATGGATTGACACAGTGGCTGCAACAATGAGCTCAAGCATAACAATGGTCATGAGAAAGGTGCAGGACTGGGCAGCTTTTCATTCTTTGGTTTGTAGGGTCACTATGAGTCGGAACCAATTCAACAGCACCTAACAACAACAACAAAATGGTGATAATAAAAACCTACCTCACAAGGGCAGTTGGATTGCATAATAAAATGCTAGCCAAAGGGTCTAGTACTGTGTCTGGAGCATAGAAGGTGTATATTGAATGCTTAGTTTCCTAATACCCGCCTTAGTTTTCTAACCTGTAATCAATCGCATTATACGGATGGAATGAGGAATTTGTGATTGCTATAAAAATTTTTTTAAAAACCATGCTAATGTAAATGTGTGTCAAATTGCTATGGAAGAATAAACTTACTTGTGTGCACATGTGCACACACATGCATAGGCAAAATCAACCTGTATGGAGGAGCACACCTTCCAGCTAAATGCACAGCTTTAAATATGCACATGAGTATAAAAAAGACAACTGAAATGCATTCATCAGGCCATTATCTGTTACCCTTGCCTGTTACTTCCATCACATAGATATCTTCATGATGAATAGCCATGTTAAAGTAAATTATAGGTTGAGAGAAGCAAGAAGACAGTTAAAGAGATATAGTCTTTCATTTATTTTCCATTTGGTTGCCTAGACACCTACTCCTTAAAATTTCTAATATAACATGATTTGCCGTTGTCACATAGCCTTCCAAAGAGAAGAGAAGGGAAAACTAAAAAATTGTAAGCAACAGTTGAGGTTGTATTTGAAACTGAAAATAAAGGACTTTTTTCTATACTAAATGGAAAGTTTCTAAAATGAATATTACTTAGGTAAGATATCAAGTCTAGATACATCAACTCATACTCTTGATTTTGCACATTGTAATTATTTAACATTTCATTGGAATTAACTTTTTGGTTCATAGAAGCTTATGCAAGATTTTTAATAAGCACATTCAGTTTCTAGGCATGCAGTACTGAATTTATGTTGTTGTGGTTCCGACTCACAGTGACTGTATGTACTGCAGAACGAAACATTGCATGGTCCTGCATCATGATCACAATTGTTGTTATGCTTGAGCGCATTGTTGTAGCCACTGTGTCAATCCATCTCATTGAGGGTCTTCCTCTTTTTTGCTGGCCTTCTACTTTACCAAGCATGATGTCCTTCTCCAAGGACTGATCCCTCCTGATAACATGTCCAAAGTATGTGAGATGCATTCTCACCATCTTTGCTTCTAAGGAGCATTCTGGTCGCACGTCTTCCAAGACAGATCTGTTCTTTCTTTTGGCAGTCCATGGTATATTCAATATTCTTTGCCAAGACTACAATTCAAAGCCGTCAATTCTTCTTCAGTCTTCCTTATTCCTTGTTCAGCTTTCATATGCATATGATGTGATTAAGAATACCACGGCTTGGGGGCAGGTGCACCTTAGTCTTCAAGTTGACATCTTTGCTTTTCGACACTTTAAAGAGGTCTTTCGCATCAGATTTTCCCAATGCAACGCATCTTTTGATTTCTCAACTGCTGCTTCCATGGGTGTTGTCTTGTGGATCCAAGTAAAATGAAATTCTTGACAACTGCGGTCTTTTTTCCGTTTACTATGATGTTGCTTATTGGTCCAGTTGTGAAGATTTTTGTTTTATTTATGTTGAGGTGTAATCCCTGCTGAAGGCTGTGATCTTTGATCTTCATCAATAAGTGCTTCAAGTCCTCTTCACTTTCAGCAAGCAAGGCTGTGTCATCTGCATAACACAGGTTGTTAATGAGTCTTCCTCCAATCCTGATGCCATGTTCTTCATAAAGTCCAGCTTCTCAGATTATATTGCTCAGCATACAGATTGAATCGGTTTGGTGAAAGGATACAACCCTGACACACACCTTTCCTGACTTTAGACCATGAAGTATCCCCTTGTTCTGTCCAAACAACTGCCTCTTGATCTATGTACAGATTCCTCATGAGCACAACTAAGCGTTCTGGAATTCCCATTCTTCCCAAAGTTATCCATAATTTGTTATGATCCACAATCGACTGCATTAGCATAGTCAATAAAACACAGGTAAACATCTTTCTGGTATTCTCTGCTCTCAGCCAGGATCCATCTGACATCAGGATGACATCCCTGTTTCCACTTTCTCTTCTCCACCCAGCCCGAATTTCTGCAGTTCCCTGTTGATATATTGCTGCAGCCGCTTTTGAAAGATCTTCAGCAAAATTTTACTTGCCTGCGATGTTAATTATATTGTTCAATAATTTCTGCATTCAGTTGGATCACCTTTCTTGGGAATAGGCATAAATATGGATCTCTTCGGCAGTGGGTTTTTGGTTTTCCAGTCAGTAGTGAATTTATAGCATACCTTTATTTCTACGGCAAAATCATATTTTCAAAGTAGCTATACATTTTACTTAAGGTATGTGCAATGCATTAGTTTACATAATTTACTCATAAAATTCACTCATGAAATGTCCAAATTTTTGCTTATCCTATTGTCTATTTCATTTCAGTTATCTTCACTAAGGCTGTGTTGATATTTGCCTATATTGTACCCTCTGCCTATTATTTTTTTTTTTAATTCAGGTCTTAACCTGGCTATTTCTTAGACATCCTTCAAATCTCAAACCATGTGCCCCCTTCTTAGAAAAAGTTTCACTAACATCCCTGTTCAGCCTTGTAACACGCATTGCAACTTCATATCTCTTTGTGTTATAATCTGCTTGATGTCTGTTTTTAACACTAAATAATAAGTTATATGAAGGCAGGGACCATGGTTGCTTTAGCATCCATTGTATCCCCATAGACCAACAAAAGGTATGGCACAGAGTTGGCAAGCACGTGATAAATATTTGATGAAGAAAGGTAAGAAGGAAGGAAGGAAGGAGATAAATAGTAATTTCTGTGAGATTCAGTTTCCCTGTCTTTAATATGGGAAAAATAATACTCACCTTGAAGTGGTTTTCTGACAATTGGTCTGGCTATAATAGATGTGAAAACTTAGCATAACACTTGGCATCTAAAAAATATTAAATAAATGACAACTCTCATCAACCTCTATGCTTGTGGCATTCACAGTCTAGTAGATAAGGCAGACAAGTAAAACAGCAGTTGCAAGTGTAATGACAGAGGGACATATGGAAGTATAAGTATGAGGTTATATAACAGGCTTAGTGAATCTAAGTGAAAGTCAATCTTCCTGAGAAAGTGAAGTTATGAACAAGTAAATGAATGAACACTAGGAATACTAGTTGCTATTCTACCAAAACAAACAAACAGAACTGAACCCTTTGTGGTCAAGTTGATTCCGACTCACAGCAACCCTATAGGACAGAGAAGAACTGCCTCATAGGGTTTCCAAGGAGCAGCTGGTGGATTCGAACTGCCAACATTTTGATTAGCAGTCAAGCTCTTAACCACAGTCCCTCTAATAAAGAGATTATTGCTTATCGATCTTGTATATTAACACTTTCCATACAGCAAGTTATCGTCAAAATGTAAGTTAACTAGTGGAAATATTTTCCAAATAAAATCTCACAAATCTTATCATTAACGTTTAAAAATGTTGGAAAATGCAGGGCTAAACTGACAAGCTGACATTGACAAAACAATGACATACAATCCACTTGAGTGACTTTTTCCACTATTTTTGGTGAGTCACCCTAGTGGTGCAGTGGTTAAGTGTTCAGCTGCTAACCAAAAGGTCTGAGATTGGAACCCACCAACCGCTCTGTGAAAGAAAGATGTGGCAGTCATCTTCTATAAAGATTTACACTCTTGGAAACCGTATGGGGCAGTTCTACTCTGTCCTATAGGGTCTCTATGAGTCAGAATTGACTCGATGGCAACAGGTTTGGTTAGTCACCTAGGCATACACTATGCTTATTCTACATTTGAGACCCAGCATATTGATAATTACATGAATCTTGGGAACTGGAGAAAATGGCTTACCACCTGAACCTTCCTTTAGTTAAAAGTGTTGGAAGGAATGCCCCTTTGCCATTTTAGAGTGTTTATATCTTTGTCACTGCGACAATAAAAATATCGCTTCAAAAGAACAAACCAATAATCTTTCTTATACTGTTGAGTATATTAAACACAAATCCTTACACATAGTAAGTGTTGGGTACATAATGCACAGCATTTGTTAATTTAATATAATTAGTTAAACCAATATGGATTTATTAGATTAGAAAAGATGGACTCCTTTGGAAATTCTCAGTTTCCAGAGAAGAGATTATTCTATTATGTAGGAAGTTGGTATTAAGATAGTCAAATGCCTCAGGGAAAAGGAAGGAGAAATTTACATACCTAGCTATTTAAACTTACTTCATTGCAGGCTATTTAATACCAGCATTTTCTGTTCAAGGAGCCCTGATGGTGCAGTGGTTAAGAGCTTGGCTGCCAACCAAAAGGTCAGCAGTTTGAATCCACAAGCTGCTCCTTGGAAACTCCATGGGGCAGTTCCACTCTGTCCTATAGGGTCGCTATAAGTCAGAATAGACTTGATGGCAATGGAGTTTTTTTTTTTTTTAATACTGTTCAAGGACTCCATCTGTCATCTTACTGTTAGCTAGGAGCTCATTTTGAAATTATTGATGCAATTGCTGATTTTCCCCAAGCTGCAGACTTTTACCGCTGCTCTCAGTGTGGCTTCTTAGGAGTGCAGGACAAGGGGCTACCTTTCATATCTTGACCAAACAGATGAAGAAGAGTTCTTTTTAAAACTATGGCCATAACAGAAGAATGATTATTATTATGGTTCTGGTTATCATTAATGTTAGATTGTTAAAAACTGAGGTACCGGTGGAGCCAAGATGGTGGAATAGACAGATGCTTCTGGTGAGCCCTCTTTAAAACAAAGGCTTGAAAAAACAAGTGAAACCAGTATATTTATGACAAGCTACGAGCCCTGAGTATCAAAGGAAAGCTTAGAAAATGAATTGAGGGGCGGGGGAGGAAGAGACCGTCCAGAAGTTACCAGACCTGAATTGCGGGGAGCCCTCAGGCACCATTCCCAGAGTCGCAGTGGTGGGCTGGTACTAGCATTCAGCTGCAGATTCCTCAAGGAGAAGCAGCCAGACGCACAGCCTACTCACACCTCCGGAACCTGAGAAGAGCGGTGATCTCGGCAAAAGCTAAGTACTTGTGTATATTTTACTGTGGGCCCCTGCCCCCAAGCCAGCTTCAGCGGCTGAATTCCCTGGGCCTGAGATAGACCCTGGTGAGCACCTAGAATCATCCTCCCAGCCTTAAAGAAGGAAAAAATTTGCAATTGGGGGAAAACATAATTTGCAAACTCCACTAACTGGGGGAGCTCAGGACAGAAGCAGCTCCTCTCCAGGCATAAACCGTCCGTGGACTTTGAGCACCTTTCCCTTCTGCATGGACCTGTGTGGGCCTATTTCAGGAGAATAGACCATTGTTGACAGACCTCAACTGTTTCAGCTGTGCAGTGGAGAGGTGGGTGTTTGACATTTGACATTGCTTTGCCTATTAAACAGGGTCCTCACCTACCCACATCAGGGGCCTAAGGACTGCTAAGTCCACTCAGGTCACCAAGCCATCCATGACAGGGGTCTTAGGATACCTGCTACCTACCAGTCCTTACAACCAAAAACATTGGGTGCCCATGGTCCATCTGCAGAACCGACCCACCTGCAAGCTCTAGGGAACAGAGATGTGCTTTCCTCAGAGACACTCGGGAGTTGGTTCTCAGCACCCTACCTTGTTCAGAGCGTGACCCCCTGCTGCAACCAGATACCAGTACTTACACCAATCACCCCTGCCCCTCTAAGACTGTAGGACAAAGCCTGACTACACACTTGATGATCAGCTACCTGGACACCTGAGCTGAATTCATACAAGAAAAGTGAATGGACTCCTAGACTGATATACCTGATAACAGCTCTAGCCATCTGGGGACAGGACGTCAGAGCTCCAAAGGTGAAAATAATCAAACTAGCTCACTCAAGGAACCCATTCGGGTATATAAAAACAAAACAAAGCAGGAAGCTGTGACACAGTAAGCAAGCATTAACTAATACAATAACTTATAGATGGCTCAGAGACAACAGTCAATATCGAGTCACATAAAGAAACAGACCATGAACGCCTCAACAAGCTCTCAAAACAAAGAATCCAGGGATCTTCTAGATGAAAGTGCATTCCTGGAATTACAAGAGGCAGAATACAAAAGATTAACATACAGAACACCTCAAGACATCAGGAAGGAAATGAGGCAATATGAAGAACAAAACAAGGAACACACAGATAAAGCAATTGAAGAAATTTGAAAGATTATTCAAGAATGTAACGAAAAATTAAATAAGCTGGAAAAATCCATAGTCAGCTATCAGAAATTCCGAAGATAAACAATAAAATTACAGAAGTAGACAACTCAATAGAAAGTCAGAGGAGCAGAATTGAGCAAGTGGAAGGCAGAATTTCTGAACTTGAAGATAAATCACTTGGCACTAATATAATTGAAGAAAAATCAGGTAAGAGCATTAAAAAAATGAAGAAACCTTAAGAATCATGTGGGACTCTATCAAGAGAAATAACCTACAAGTGATTGGAGTACCAGAACAGGGAGGGATAACAGAAAATACAGAGAAAATTATTGAAGATTTGTTGGCAGAAAACTTCCCTGCTCTCATGAAAGATGGGAAGATATCTATCCAAGATGCTCATCGAACTCCACATAAGGTAGATCTTAAAAGAAAGTCACCAAGACATATTATAATCAAACTTGCCAAAACCAAAGATAAAGAGAAAATTTTAAGAGCAGCTAAGAATTGACTCGATGACAGTGGGAGTGGGTAGGGATAAAGGAAAAGTCACCTGGAAAGGAGAGCCAATAAGAATAAGCTCGGACTACTTGGCAGAAACCATGCAGGCAAGAAGGCAATGAGATGACTTATTTAAAAAATTGAAGGAAAAAATTTGCCAGCTAAGAATCATATATCCAGCAAAACTGTCTCTTAAATATGAAGGTGAAATTAGAACATTTCCAGATAAACAGAAATTTAAGGAATTCATAAAAACCAAAACAAAACTACAAGAAATGCTAAAGGGAGTTCTTTGGTTAGAAAATCAATAATATGAGCTATCAACCCAAGACTAGAACACTGGGCAGAGGAATCAGAAGTGAACCCAGACAGGGAAATTAAAAAAAAAAAAAAAGCAACATTACAAAAAAGCTCCAAACAGGGTAACAGCGATGTTCCTATATAAAAGAAAACAATATTAAAACAATAAAGAGGGACTAATAAATGTAATCATAGATCTTCCATATGGAGAGGAAGATATGGCGATAAAAAGAAATAAAAATTGGGTTTAAATTTAGAAAAATAGGAGTAAATAATAAGGTAACCACAAAAGAGACAAAGTAACCTACTCATCAAAATAAAATACAAGAAAAAAATGAAGACTCTGCAGAAACAAAATCAACAACAATGAATGTGAGGAAAGGA
Source organism: Elephas maximus indicus (assembly GCF_024166365.1). Taxonomy (NCBI): domain Eukaryota; kingdom Metazoa; phylum Chordata; class Mammalia; order Proboscidea; family Elephantidae; genus Elephas; species Elephas maximus. The sequence goes on along the minus strand of NC_064846.1, from coordinate 9,055,627 downwards.
CAATATGTAAAGATAATCTACTCAGCACATAAAATTAACTGGGAAGAAGAAACTATCAACAATACACAAAAAAGACATCAAGATGATAGCACTAAATTCATACCTATCCATAATTACACTGAATGGGCTCAATGCACCAATAAAGAGACAGAGAGTGACAGAATGGATTAAAAAACATGATCCGTGTATATGCTGCCTACGAGAGACACATTTTAGATTTAGAGACAGAAACTAAAACCCAAAGAATGGAAAAAAAATATATCAAGCATACAAGAATCAAAAAAGAGGAGTGGCAATATTAATTTCTGACAAAAAAGACTTTAAAGTTAAATCCATCATAAAGGATAAGGAAGGACATTATATAATGATTAAAGGGACAATTACCTAGAAGGTATAGCCATATTAAATATTTATGCACCCAATGACAGGGCTGCAAGATACATAAAACAAACTATCAGCATTGAAAAGTGAGATAGATAACTCCAAAATAATAGTACGAAACTTCAACACACCACTTTGAGTGAAGGACAGTACATCTAGAAAGAAGGTCAATAAAGACACGGAAGATCTAAATGCCACAATCAATCAACTTGACCTCATAGACCTATACAGAACACTCTACTCAACAGCAACAAAGTATACTTTCTTTTCTAGTGCACATGGAACATTCTCTAGAATAGATCACATATTAGGTCATAAAGCAAGCCTTAGCAGAATCCAAAACATTGAAATATTACAAAGCATCTTCTCTGACCATAAGGCCATAAAAGTGGAAATCAATAACAGGAAAAGCAGGGAAAAGAAATCAAATACTTGGAAACTGAACAATACCCTGCTCAAAAAAGACTGGATTATAGAAGACATTAAGGATGGAATAAATAAATTCATAGAATCCAATGAGAATGAAAACACTTCCTATCAGAACCTATGGGACACAGCAAAAGCAGTGCTTGGAGGCCAATTTATATCAATAAATGCACACATCCAAAAAGAAGAAACGGCCGAAATCAAAGAATTATCCCTACAACATGAACAAATAGAAAAAGAGCAACAAAAGAAACCCTCAGGCACCAGAAGAAAATAAATAATAAAAATTAGAGCAGAACTAAATGAAATAGAAAACAGAAACGCAATTGAAAGAATTAACAAGACCAAAAGCTGGTTCTTTGAAAACATCAACAAAATTGATAAACCATAGGCCAAACTGACAGAAGAAAAACAGGAGGGGAAGCAATTAACCCAAATAAGGAATGAGATGGGCGATATTACAACAGACCCAACTGAAATTAAAAGAATCATATCAGATTACTTTGAAAAACTGTACTCTAACAAATTTGAAAACCTAGAAGAAATGGATGAATTCCTAGAAACACACTACCTACCTAAACTAACACCAACAGAGGTAGAACAACTAAATAGACCCATAACAAAAGAACAGATTGAAAAGGTAATCAAAAAACTCCCAACAAAAAAAAAAGCCCTGGCCCTGATGACTTCACTGCAGAGTTCTACCAAACTTTCATAATAAAGGGCACTTATACAAAGCCAACAGCCAACATCATCCTAAATGAAGACAGCCTGAAAGCTTTCCCCCTTGAGATCAGGAACCAGACAAGGATGCCCTTTATCACCACTCTTATTCAACATTGTGCCGGAGGTCCTAGCCAGAGCAATTAGGCTACATAAAGAAATAAAGGGTAACCAGATTGGCAAGGAAGGAGTGAAATTATCTCTATTTGCAGAGGACATGATCTTATACACAGAGAACCCTAAAAAATCCTCAAGAAAACTACTGAAACAAATAGAAGACTTCAGCAGAGTATTGGGATACAAGATAAACATACAAAAATCAGTTGGAGTCCTCTACACCAACAAAAAGAACATCAAAGAGGAAATCACCAAATCAATACCCTTTACAGTTGCCCCCAAGAAGATCAAATACTTAGGAATAAATCTTACCAGAGATGTAAAAGACTTATACAAAGAAAACCGCAATACACTTCTGCAAGAAACCAAAAGAGACCTACATGAGTGGAAAAACATACCTTGCTCATGGATAGGAAGAGTTAACATTATAAAAATGGCTATTCTACCAAAAGCAATGTATACATTTGATGCAATTCCAATCCAAATTCCAACGACATTTTTTAATGAGATGGAGAAACAAATCACCAACTTCATATGGAAGGGAAGGAGGCCCCAGATAAGTAAAGCATTACTGAAAAAGAAGAACAAAGTGAGACGCCTCACTCTACCTGATTTTAGAACCTATTATACCGCCACAGTAGTCAAAACAGCCTGGTACTGGTACAACAACAGAAACATAGACCAATGGAACAGAATTGAGAATGCAGACATAAATCCATCCATATATGAGCAGTTGATATTTGCCAAAGGCCCCAAAACAGTTAAATGGGGGAAAAGGCTGTCTTTTTAACAAATGGTGTTGGCATAACTGGATATCCATCCGCAAAAAAATGAAACAAGACCCATACCTCACTCCGTGCACAAAAACGAACTCAAAATGGATGAAGGACCTAAATATAAAATGTAAAACGATAAAGATCATGGAAGAAAAAATAGGGACAACGTTAGGAGCCCTAATACATGGCATAAACAGTATACAAAACATTACTAAAAATGCAGAAGAAGAACTAGATAACTGGGAACTCCTAAAAATCAAACACCTATGCTCATCCAAAGACTTCACCAAAAGAGTAAAAAGATTACCTACAGACTGGGAAAAAGGTTTTAACTATGACATTTCTGATCAGCACCTGATCTCTAAAGTCTACATGATACTGCAAAAATTCAACCGCAAAAAGACAACCCAATTAAAAAATGGGCAAAAGATATGAACAGGCACTTCACTAAAGAAGACATTCAGGTAGCTAACAGATACATGAGGAAATGCTCACAATCATTAGCCATTAGAGAAATGCAAAGCAAAACTACAATGAGATTTCATCTCACTCCAACAAGGTTGGCATTAATCCAAGAAACACAAAATAATAAATGTTGGAGAGGCTGTGGAGAGATTGGAACACTTATACACTGCTGCTGGGAATGTCAAATGGTACAACCACTTTGAAAATCGATTTGGCGCTTCCTTCAAAAGCTAGAAATAGAACTACCATATGATCCAGGAATCCCACTCCTTGGAACGTATCCTAGAGAAATCAGAGCCTTTACAAGAACATATATATGCACACCCATGTTCACTGCAGCACTGTTTACAATAGCAAAAAGATGGAAGCAGCCAAGGTGCCCGCGAATGGGTGAATAGACAAATAAATTATGGCATATTCACACAATGGAATACTATACATCGATAAAGAACTGATGAATCTGTGAAGCATTTCATAACATGGAGGAATCTGGAAGACATTATTCTGAGTGAAATTAGTCAGTTGCAAAAGGACAAACATTGTATAAGATCACTATTATAAGAACTCAAGAAATAGCTTAAACAGAGAAGAAAATATTCTTTGATGGTTATGAAAGGTGGAGGGGGAAGGGCGGGAGAGGGGTATTCACTAATTAGATAGTAGATAAAAACTACTTTAGGTGACTGGAAAGACAGCAGACAATATAAGCGAGGTCAGCACAACTGGACTAAACTAAAAGCAGTTTCCGGAATAAACTGAATGCTTCGAAGGTCGGCATAGCAGGGGTGGGGGTTTGGGGACCATGGTTTCAAGGGACATCTAAGTCAATTGGCATAATAAAATCTATTAAGAAAAGATTCTGCGTCCCACCTTGGAGAAAGGTGTCTGGGGTCTTAAATGCTAGCAAGGGGCCATCTAAGATTTATCAGTTGGTCTCAGCCCACCTGGATCAAAGGACACAAAGTACACAAAGAACAAAGGACATAAAGGACAGACGGTAATTACGAGCCCAAGAGACAGAAAGGGCCACATGAACCAGAGACTACATCAGTCTGAGACCAGAAGAGCTAGATGGTGCCCAGCTACAACCGATGACTGCCCTGACAGAGGACACAGCAGAGAACCCCTGAGGGAGTAGGAGAGCAGTTGGATGCAGACCCCAAATTCTCTTAAAAAAGACCAGGCTTAATGATCTGACTAAGCCTAGAAGGACCCCAGTGGTCATGGACCCCAGACCTTCTGTTGATCGGGATAGGAACCATTCCCAAAGCCAACTCTTCAGACAGGGATTGGTCTGGACAATGGGTTGGAGAGGGATGCTGGTGAGGAGTGAGCTTCTTGGATCGGGTGGACACTTGAGACTATGTTGACATCTCCTCCCTGGAGGGGAGATGAGAGGGTAGAGGGCATTAGAAGCTGACGAAATGGACAAAAAAAGAGAGTGGAGGGAGGGAGCAGGCTGTCTCATTTGGGGGAGAGCAATTGGCAGTATGTAGCAGGGTGTATATAAGTTTTTGTGTGAAAGACTGACTTCATTTGTAATCTTTCACTTAAAGCACAATAAAGATTAGAAAAAAACTGAGGTACCACGAAATGTTCCTAATCACTAATTCAGCACAGAAGAACAAACAAAAAAAGTCTGCCTCCAAGTCAATTCTTACTCACGATGACCTCATGTGTGACAGAGTAAAACTGTACTCCATAGGGTCTTTAATGGCTGATTTTTCAGAAGCAGGTTGCCAGGTCTTTCTTCCAAGCTGCTTCTGGGTAAATTAGAACCTCCAACCTCTCAGTTAACAACCAAGTGCTTTAACCATTTTCACCACCTCAAGAGTGAAATCCACCACAAATCTCTTTCCAAAAATATAGCAGGAACATTCCCACTTATTATTTTATCCCCATCTGCTCTCCCAATCCAGGCAAAAAAAATTCAATAATTTATTTACTTACATTAATGTAAAGGAAAGTTGGGGGCTAAGATGGTGGAGTACTCAGATGCTTCCAGTGACCCCTCTTACAACCAAGGCCAAAAAAAAAAAAAAGTGAAATTATTATAAATATGACAAGCTAGGAGCCCTGAACATCAAGAGCAAACTTAGAAATCAGACTGAGCAGCAGGGAGAGGGAAAGATGGTTGAGAAGTGGCAAGGAGTTGTGGGACCTGAATTACTGGGAAACCAAAGGCACCATTCCCTGGAGTGACCGCGGTGGGGCTTGCAGTAGCATTCCAGATTCAGTTTCCTCAGGGAGAGTCAGTGAGCCACACAGCCTTCTCACACCTCCAGAACCAGAGAAAAATGGTAATCTTGGCAAAAGCTAAATAGTTGCGTTTATTTTACCATGCTCCCAGCCCCCAAGGTGGCCTCAGTGGCCGTCGATTTCCCTGGGCCTGAGATAGGTCCTTCTGCATGTTCTGAGCCATTCTCAGGGCCTTGGAGAAGGAAGAAATTCACAACTGGGGGAAAAGATAATCTCCCAGCTCCACTAAACTGGGGAGCTCAGGAGAGAAGCAGCTCCTGTCCATGTACAAACTGTCTGTGGAGTTTGAATACCTTTCACTCCTGCATGGACCTGTGTGGGCCCATTTCAGGAGAAAAGGCTCTTTTTGGCAGTCGCAACTGTTTCAGCTGTGCGGTGGGGAGGTGGGTGTTTGGTATTTGTCATCACTTTGCCTATTAAACAGGGTCCCCACCTACCCACATCATGGGCATGAGGACTGGTGGCTCCATGATGTCACCTAGCCTCCTGCGACAGGGGTCCAAGGATAAGTGGTACCTCCCAGTCCTTACAACCAAAAGCATTGGGTGCCCATGGTCTGGGTACAGAACCTACCCGCCTATACATTCTAGGGAACAGGGACCTGCTTTCCTCACAGATACTCGAAGGATGGTTGTCAGCCCTCTGCCTTGTTCAGAGCGTGACTCCCTGCTGCAACCAGATACTGGTACCTACACCAAACGCCCTTGTCCCTCTAAGACTGTAGGACAGAGCCTGTGCCACACATTTAATGGTCAACTGCCTGGACACCAGAGCTGAATCCATAAGAGAAAAGTGAATGGACTCCTAGGCTCATATACCTGGTAACAGCTCCAGCCATCTGGTAGCAGGATGTTAGAGCTTCAAAGGTGAAAGTAATCAAGCTAGCTCACTCAAGCAGCCTATCTGGGAATACCAAAACAAAAGAAAGCAAGAAGATAGTAAGCAGCAAGCAAACATAAAATAAACTAATACAATAACTTATGGATGGCTTGGAGACAATAGTCAGCATAAAATCACATAAAGAAGCAGACCATGATCACTTCAACAAGCTCTCAAAACAAATAATCAAGGAATGGTCCACATGATGGTGTCTTCCTGGAATTACCACATGCAGGATACAATAGATTAATATACAGGACTTTTCAAGGCATTGGGAACGAGATCAGGCAAAACGAAGAACAAGCCAAGGAACACACAGATAAAGCAGTTGAAGAAATTAAAAATGTTATTCAAGAACATAATGAAAAACTTAATAAGCTGCAACAATCCGTAGAGAGACATCAATCAGAAATTCAGAAGATTAACAATAAAATTACAGAATTAGACAACTCAATAGAAAGTCAGAGGAGCAGAATTGAGCAAGTGGAGGACAGAATTAGTTACATTGAAGATAAACACTTGGCATCAAAATATTTGAAGAAAAATCAGATAAAAGAATTTAAACAAATGAAGAAACCCTAAGAATCATGTGGAACTCTATTAAAAGAAATAACCTACGAGTGATTGGAATACCAGAACAGAGAGGCATAACAGAAAATACAGAGAGAATTGTTGAAGATTTGTTGGCAGAAAACTTACCTGACATCGTGAAAGATGAAAGGATATCTATCCAAGATGCTCATCTAACCCTATACAAGGTAGATCCTAAAAAAATGTCACCAAAACATATTATAATCAAACTTGCCAAAATGAAAGATAAAGAGAAAATTTTAAGAGCTGCCGGGGATAAGCAAAAAGTTACCTACAAAGGAAAATCAATAAGAATAAGCTCGGACTACTCAGCAGAAACCATGCAGGCAAGAAGGCAAAGGAAAGACATATATAAAGCTTTGAAAGAAAAAAATTGCCAGCTAAGAATTATACATTCAGCAAATCTGTCTCTCAAACATGAAGGTGAAATTAGGACATTTCCAGATAAACAGAAATTTAGGGAATTTGCAAAACCCAAACCAAAACTACAAGAAATACTAAAGGGAGTTCTTGGGATAGGAAATCAATAATATCGGATATCAACCCAAGATGAGAACACAGGACAGAGCAACCACATATCAACCCAGATAGTGAAATCACAAAAATAAATCAAGATAAAAAGAAAACCTCAAATCGGGGATACAGCAATGTCATTATGTAAAAAAAAGACAACAGTAAAACAATAAAGAGGGACTAAGAGAAGTTTTTTTTTTTTTTTTAAGAGAAGTAGTATTAGATCTTTCATATGAGGAGGAAGTCAAGGTGATTTAAAGACATTTATACATAGAAAAATAGGGGTAAATATTAAGGTAACCACAAAGGACACTAACAATCCTACACATCAAAATAAAATACAAGAAAAAATAAAGACTCAGCAAAAACAAAATTGACAATGAAAAAGAGGAAAAGACAATAAACTACTCAGCACAAAAAATTAGAAGGGAAAAAGTAACTGTCAACTACACACAAAAAAAGACATCAAAATGACAGCACTAAACTCATACCTATCCATAATTACACTGAATGTAAATGGAATAAATGCAGCAATAAAGAGACAGTGGCAGAATGGATTTAAAAAACACTATCCGTCTATATACTGCCTACAAGAGACACACTTTAGACTTAGAGACACAAACAAACTAAAACTCAAAGGAAGGAAAAAATATATCAAGCAAACTACAGTCAAAAAGAGTAGGAGTGGCAACATTAATTTCTGACAAAATAGACTTTAAAGTTAAATCCATCCTAAAGGATAAGGAAGGACACTGTATAATGATCAAAGGGACAATATACCAGGAAGATATAACCATATTCATTATTTATGCTCCTAATGACAGGGCTTCAAGATACGTAACACAAACTCTAACAGCATTGAAAAGTGAGATAGACAGCTCCGCAATTATAGTAGGAGACTTCAACACACCACTTTTGGTGAATGACAGAACATCCAGAAAGAAGTTCAATAAAGAACCGGAAGATCTAAGTGCCACGATTAACCAACTTGAACTCATAGACATATACAGAACACCCAACACCACCCAAGTATACTTTCTTTTCTAGCACATATGGAACATTCTCTAGAATAAGCCACATATTAGGTCATAAAGCAAGCCTTAACAGAATCCAGAACATTGAAATATTACAAAGCATCTTCTCTGTCCATGAGGCCATAAAAGTAGAAATCAAAAAAAGAAAAAAGCAGGGAAAAGAAATCGAATACTAGGAAACTGAGCAATCCCCCCCCAAAAAAACGAAACCCACTGCCATCGAGTTGATCCTACTCATAGTGACCCTATAGGAGAGGGTAGAATTGCCCCGTAGAGTTTCCAAGGAGGGCCTCATGGATTGAAACTTCCGAGTTTTTGGTTAGCAGCCATAGCACTTAACCACTACAACACCAGTGTTTCCATACCGAACAATACTCTGCTCCAAAAAGCCTGGGATACAGAAGACATCAAGGATGGAATAAAGAAATTCATAGAATCCAATGAGAATGAAAACACTTCCTATCAGAACCTTTGGGACACAGCGAAAGCAGTGCTCAGAGGTCAATTTATATCAATAAATGCACACATACAAAAAGAAGAAAGGGCCAAAATCAAAGGATTATCCTTACAACTTGAACAAATAGAAAGAGAGCAACAAAAGAAACCCTCAGGCACCAGAAGAAAGCAAATAATAAAAATTACAGCAGAATTAAATGAAATAGAAAACAGAAAAACAATTGAAAGATTTAACAAGGCCAAAAGGTGGTTCTTTGAAAAAACTAACAAAATTAATAAACCATTGGCCAAACAGACAAAAGAAAAACAGGAGAGGAACCAAATAACCTGAATAAGAAATGAGATGGGCGATATTACAACAGACTCAACTAAAATTAAAAGAATCATATAAGATTACTACAAAAAATGTACTCTAACAAATTCAAAAACCTAGAAGAAATGGATGAATTTCTAGAAACACACTACCTACCTACCTACCTAAACTAACACAAACAGAAGTAGAACAAGTAAATAAACCCGTAACAAAATAAGAGACTGAAAGGGTAATTTAAAAACTCCCAACAACAACAAAAAAAGCCCTGGCCCAGATGGCTTCACTGGAGAGTTCCACCAAACTTTCAGAGAAGAGTTAACACCACTGCTACTAAAGGTATTTCAGAGCATAAAAAAGGATGGAATACTCCCAAACTCAATTTGTGAAGCCACTATCTCCCTGATACCAAAACCAGGTAAAGACACCACAAAAAAAGAAAATTACAGACCTATATCCCTCATGAACTTAGTTGCAAAAATCCTCAAGAAAATTCTAGCCAACAGAATTCAACAACATATCAAAAAAATAATTCATCGTGACCAAGTGGGATTCATACCGGGTATGCAGGGATGGTTCAACATTAACCCACTAACCAACCCACTGAAAAACAATTAATGTAATCATTATATAAGCAAAACGAAAGATAAGAACCACATGATCTTATCAACTGATGCAGAAAAGACATTTGAGAATGTCCATCACCCATTCATGATAAAAACTCTCAGCAAAAAAGGAATAGAACGAAAATTCATCAGCATAATAAAGGGCATTTATACAAAGCCACCAGCCAACATCATCCTAAATGGAGAGAGCCTGAAAGCATTCCCCTTGAAATGGGAACCAGAGAAGGATGCCCTTTATCACCACTCTTATTCAACATTGTACTGGAGGTCCTAGCGCAGAGCGATTAGGCTGGAGAAAGAAATAAAGGGCATACAGATTGGTAAGAAAGAAGTAAAAGTATCTCTATTTGCAGATAACATGATCCCAAAAGAATCCTCAGGAAAACTACTGAAAATAATAGAAGAGTTCAGCAGATTATCAGAATACAAGATAAACACAAAAAAAACAGTTGAATTCCTCTTCACCAACAAAAAGAACATTGAAAAGGAAATCACCAAACCAATACCATTTACAGTAGCCCCCAAGAGGATCAAATAAACTTAGGAATAAATCTTACCAGAGATGTAAAGGATCTATACAAAGAAAACTACAAGACACTACTGCAAGAAACCAAAAAAGACCTACATTAGTGGAAAAACATACCTTTCTCATGGATAGGAAGTCTCAACATTTTAAAAAATGTCCATTGTACCAGAAGAGATCTACAGATACAATGCAATTCCAATCCAAATTCCAACGACATTTTTTAATGAGTTGTAGAAACAAATCACCAACTTCATATGGAAGGGAAAGAGGCCCCAGATAAGTAAAACATTACTGAAAAAGAAGAATAAAGTGAGACGCCTCACTCTACCTGATTTTAGAACCTATTTTACCACCACAGTAGTCAAAATAGCCTGGTACTGGTACGACAGCAGATACATAGACCAATGGAACAGAATTGAGAATGCAGACATAAATCCATCCACATATTAGCAGCTGATATTTGACAAAGGCCCAAAGTCAGTTAAATGGGGAAAAGACAGCCTCTTTTACAAAGGGTGCTGGCATAACTGGATATCCATCTGCAAAAAAGTGAAACAAGTCCTATACCTCACACCATGCACAAAAACAAGCTCAAAATGGACCAAAGACCTAAATATAAAATGTAAAACGATAAAGATCATGGAAGAAAAAATACCGACAACACTTGGAACCCTAGTACATGGCAAAAACAGTATACAAAACATTACTAACAATGCACAAACACCAGAAGAGAAACTAGACAACTGGGAGTTCCTAAAAATCAAACAAATACTATGCTCATCCAAACATTTCACTAAAAGAGTAACAAGATTACTTACAGACTGGGAAAAAGTTTTTAGCCTTGACATTTCTGATCAGCATCTGATCTCGAAAATCTACATGATACTGCAAAAACTCAACAACTAAAAGACAAATAACCCAATTAAAAAATGGGCAAAAGATATGAACAGGCACTCCACTAAAGAAGACATTCAGGCAGCTAACAGATACATGAGGAAATGCTCACAATCATTAGCCATTAGAGAAATGCAAAGCAAAACTACAATGAGATTCCATTTCACTCCAACAAGGCTGGCATTAATCCAAAAAACACAAAACAAATAAATGTTGGAGAGGCTGTGGAGAGACTGGAACACTTATACACTGCTGCTGGGAATGTCAAATGGTACAACCACTCTGAAAATCGATTTGGTGCTTCCTTAAAAAGCTAGAAATAGAACTACCTTACTATCCAGCAATACCCCTCCTTGGAATATATCCTAGAGAAATAAGAGCGCTCACACGAACATATATATGCACACCCATGTTCACTGCAGTACTATTTACAATAGCAAAAAGATGGAAGCAACCAAGGTGCCCATCAATGGATGAATGGATAAATAAATTATGGTATATTCACACAACGGATAAAGAACATATCGATAGAGAACAGTGATGAATCTGTGAAACATTTCATAAGATGGAAGAATCCCGAAAGCATTATGCTGAGTGAAATTAGTGATTTGCTAAAGGACAAATATTTATGAAACCACTATTATAGGAACTCAAGAAATAGTTTAAACAGAGAAGAAAATATTCTTTGATGGTTACGAGAGTGGGGAGGGAGGGAGGGAGAGGGGTATTCACTAATTAGATAATAGACAAGAACAATTTTAGGTGAAGGGAAAGACAACACACAATACAGGAGAGGCCAGCACAACTGGACTAAACCAAAAGCAAAGAAGTTTCCTGAATAAACCAAACGCTTTGAAGGCCAGCGTAGTAGGGGCAGGGGGCTGGGGACCATGGTTTCAGGGGACATCTAAGTCAATTGGCATTCTGCATCCCATGTTGGAGAGTGGTGTCTGGGGTCTTAAACGCTAGCAAGCGGCCATCTATGATGCATCAATTGATCTCAGCCCACCTGGAGCAAAGGAGAATGAAGAACACCAAGGACACAAGGTGATTATGAGCCCAAGAGACAGAGAGGGCCACATAAAGCAGAGACTACATCAGCCTGAGACCAGAAGAACTGGATGGTGCCTGGCTACAACCAATGACTGCCCTGACAGTGAACACAACAGAGAACCCCTGAGGGAGCAGGAGAGCAGTGGGCTGCAGACCTCAAATTCTCGTAAAAAGACCAGACTTAATGGTCTGACGGAGACTAGAAGGACCCCAGAGGTCACAGTCCCCAGACCTTCTGTTAGCCTAAAAACAGGAACCATTCCCAAAGCCAACTCTTCAGACAGGGATTGGACTGGTCTATGGGATGGAAAATGATACTGGGGAAGAGTGAACTTCTTGGAACAAGTAGACACATGAGACTATGTGGGCAGCTCCTGTCTGGAGGGGAGATGAGAGGGCAGAGGAGGCCAGAGGTTGGCTGAACAGACATCAAAATAGAGGGTGGAGAGAAGGAGTTTGCTGTCTCATTAGGGGAAAAGCAACTAAGAGTATATAGTAAGGTGTCTATACATTTTTGTATGAGACTGACTTGATTTTTAAACTTTCACTTAAAGCACAAGCAAAATTAAAATACATATATATATATATATATAAAGAGAGACATCCCTGGGTGGCACAAACAGCTTGCACTTGATGACTAACCTAAACGTTGGTAGTTCAAACCTACTCAGCAGTGCTATAGAACAGAGGCCTGGTGATCTACTTCCAGATTACAGCCAAGAAAACCCTATGGAGCAGTTCTTCTCTATAATACACGGTGTTGCCAAGTCAGAATCGACTCCATGGCAACAGATAATATAAAGAGAACCTTCCTAATTCACATTAAAGCTTTAACATGAAATTAGGTGAGTGCAGTATTATACTGTATTAAATCAGTACTGAAATAAAAGAAGCATGCTGCAATACCATTCAATAAAACCTCTTAAAGGGAAAAAAGACCAGTGGTCTGAGGGCAGGTACATGACTTTAAGCTTATATCATTATTAAACCATGAAAGAATATAAAATCAAAAAGTATCATTGAGTCACTTTTCAAATCTAAACATATCTTTGGGTTTTCTGGATGAGTATATAAAATGAACCATTATTGAATTAAAACAAGACACCAACTGTAATCAAATTCAAGTCAAACACTGCCTTTCTTATGCTAAATCACTGACTCAGGCAATGGCTTCATGTTACCTAAGTTGTTTCTGGGTGGATAGCATATATGCCCAAGTTTTTTTTTTGTCTGGGGCATGTACTTAGGTATGTACTTTTCAAGCCTTTGATATGCATATCTTCAACTTTATTGCGTAATAGAAACAGTTTTTCCTAAGTGATTTTATAAGTCTATGCACTTCCATAAGCCATATGTGAGAATCCCATTGCTCTACATTTTCACCAACACTAGACACTGTCAGGTATTTATTAAGACTGAAGGTTTGAAACAAGTGTTGTTGTTGTTGCTGTTCGGTGCCATCGAGTCGGTTTCCACTCATAGTGACCCTATGAACAACAGAACAAAACACTCCCCAGTCCTGCACAATCCTCACAATCATCGTTATGCTCAAGCCTGTTGTTGCAGCCACTGTGTCAATCCATCTCGTTAAGGGTCTTTCTCTTTTTCACTGATCTTCTACTTTACCAGGAATGATGTCATTCTCCAGGGGCTGATTCCTCCTGAAAACATGTCCAAAGTATGTGAGACGTACTCTCACCATCCTTGCTTCTAAGAAGCATCCTGGTTGTACTTCTTCCAAGACAGATCTGTTCGGTCTTTTGGCAGTCCATGGTATATTCAATATTCTTTGCCAACACCACAATTCAAAGGCGTCAATTCTTCTTCAGTATTCTTTATTCATCACCCAGTTTTCACATGCATATGATGCGATTGAAAATACCATGGCATGGGTCAGGCGCACCTTAGTCTTCAAGGTGACATCTTTGCTCTTCAACACTTTAAAGAGGTCCTTTGCAACAGATTTACCCAACGCAATGTGTCTTTTGATTTCTTGACTGCTGTTTCCGTGATTGTTGATTGTGGATCCAAGTAAAATGAAATCCTTGACATCTTCTGTCTTTGTTGATTATGATGCTGCTTATTGGTCCGGTTGTGAGGATTTCTGTTTTATGTTGAGGTGTAATCCATACCGAAGGCTGTGGTCTTTGATCTTCATCAGTAAGTGCTTCAAGTCCTCTTCACTTTCAGCAAGCAAGGCTGTGTTATCTGCATAACGCAGGCTGTTAATGAGTCTTTCTCCAATCCTGATGCCCCGTTCTTCTTCATATAGTCCAGCTTCTCGGATTATTTGCTCAGCATACGGGTTGAATAGATTTGGTGAAAGGATACAGCCCTGACACACACCTTTCGTCACTTTAAACCACACAGTATTCTCTTGTTTTTGAACGACTGCCTCTGGATCTATATACAGGTTTCTCATGAGCACAATTAAGTGTTCTGGAATTCCCATTCTTTGCAACATTATCCATAATTTGTTATGATGCACACAGTCAAATGACAAGAATTAGTAAGGTTAATCTAAGGAACATATTTAGAACTGACTCAAATAATTAGAGAAATACATTCTTCCCTATACATATAGAGTATTTATAACAATAGATTAGCCATAAAGTCTCAACACGTGTCAAAGCATCCTTATATAGACCAGGTTCTTTGACCACAATGCAATTGAGTTAAATTTCAAGGAAAAACAAAGGAACAAGAGACACAGGACATTAGGAAATTTAAAACTATGACTTCTAAGTAACTCATGGGCCAAAGAAGAAATTAAAAATGAAATTGGAACTCTTTAAATTGGAATGAAAATACTACACAACAAATGAAAATACTACATTTCAAAACTTGTAGCATGCAATGAAGTTAAAACAAATGCCCAAGGTATAGTATAGCCTTAAGCACCTGTGTGAAAGAGAAGAAAGGCAGAAAATCGGTCAGCCAATTAATTATCAAGCCTAAGAGTTATAAAATATCAATCAGATAAACCCAAAGAGAGTGGAAGGAAGCAAACAACACAGATAAGAACGGAATATAATGAAACGGAATGTAATGATAAAACAGAGAGCATCAAATCAACAAAGTCAAAAGCAACTTCTTTGGAAAGACTAATGAAAAAGAGGGATCTCCGGCATCAATAAGAAAATTGTATTGAAAATATAAAGAAGACATAACTACAAATGAAGCAGTTATTGAAAAAAATAACAAACAAACATGATTAACTCTCTGCTTATAACTGTCAAAACAGATAAATGGACAGTTGCCTTGAAAAATAGAACTTATAACACTGACTCAAGAAAAAAATAGAAACCCAAATACACCCTTAAGTTTCAAAACAAATTGAATCTGTCTTTAAATTATGCACCCCTACTACCACACACACACACACGTGCACGCATACACACACACACACACACACAGAACCAGATAGGGAGAGACAAGTGTATTCTACATATAGTCAAAAAATATTTTATTTCCATATTTTACAACTGTTCTAGAGAATAAAAACAGAGGGGATAATTTAATGAAAAAAAAATGAGGGTAGCATAAATTTAATACCAGAGCCTGACAAGGAGAACAGGAGCAAGAAAAACACAGGTCAATCTCAAACATAGAAACAAAACTCTAAACTTATTAGTAAACTGATTATATTATACATACATGTGTATGTGTGCTGCATGTACCTATCAGTGCTGTGCCAGGGTAGTTTCAACATTAGAAAATCTGTCATGTCATGTCCTATATTAACAGGTTAATGGGAAAAAGTCAAAAGATTACACGAACTTAAAAAAAAAAAAGCTGATTCTTCCTTCATACCACATGCTGACCTCTCTGGTTTCATGATTTGACTCTCTCATTAAGATTAAATTTGGACTAATTACTGATGTTAGTAATTTAATGGTATAAAACAACAGCTTATGAATTAGCGAATTGAAAAATTTAGGCACAATACTTACTTTGGTCTTGTGGGTAAAGCCTGCATAGTCAGCGACAAAAAGCCAACACTGATACAAAATGCAGCATTTCCTTGCTGACAAAATAATGTTCTATGAAGAATATCAAATTCCTAGTGATAAAAATATGTTTTCACTCTTGGGCTGAAAGAGATTTAAGAGATGAAAAGAAACATCTTTAAAAATATAAACATATGTCTCCAAGTAAAATACACTTGATAAAGATAACACATTGTTGGAGCAACGGATTAATACATATTTCACAGAAAACACAGAGAAGTTTACAAAAAGCCAGCCACCTGCTACATTATTTCCATCAACTACTTTTTCCCAACTTGCTTAGGTGTTTGGGTTTCCACTTTACAAAATTTTGTATTAAACAAATGAAGCTTACAAATGATCTAAATAAAGGGTTTCTAATTCTGCCCATTGGAAAAATTGATTTTATTCTGTGAGCTAGAATTACAGATTCTTTGCTCAAATGAGAAAAAAAAAGGGGGGGGGAATTGTTTTCTAAACCAATCTTCCAATAGATAATATCATCTTTAAAACCAAGGCTCTGCTTTACAGAATAGTTGAAGTTTCAACTAAAATACGTTCCATCCTGGTGTTATCATAATGATCATTTACTTTGGAAGAATTTTTAAATTTCAACTCTGCATTGCCTAGGAGCAGACAGCTGGTAGTGCCTCTTCCTGAGATGGGGAATAAGTGTTAGAACAATAGAAACAGGTTAGAAGGATCAATTATTTTCTCTGATAGGATTTGATTTTCTTAAACTTGAGCCAATTTTAACAATCCAGAGCTTCAGTATACTGCTGATGTCAGAAAACCAGACCTTCAGTTGTGATTTCAACGTACTTTCAATGTGACTATAGTCAGAAGGCCCAAGGCTGGAGGCTGCCTGGAGAATGGAAATCTTTTCTGTAGTAAAATATGATAGAATTTAATATTTAAATTAGATATCATTGCCTTAGGTCAGAAATCAAAACCATAGATAAAAACTAAGCCTCCAGAGACCTGAGAGAAGAGTTAACTAAATATTACTGTCATATTTAAATGGCACTTAGCTTTAAAAAGGGAGCCCTGGTGGCACAGTGGTTAAGCACTCAGCTGCTAACAAAAAGGTATGTGGTTCCAATCCTCCATCCACTCTGCAGTAGAAAGATGGGGCAGCCTGTTTCCATAACGATTACAGCCTTGGAAACCCTATGGGGCAGTTCTACTCTGTCCTATAGTGTCACAATGAGTTGGAATAAACTTGAACGCAGTGGGTTTGGTTTGGCTTCTCAGCTTAAAACACTTTCCTTCAAATGTAATCTCCATTTTATAGATGAGAAAACTGAGGTTCAGTAACATAATTATAACAATACTGTTATACTCACATAGAAAGTAAAAGCAAGATAAGCATGTTGTCAGCTTCACATGACCCTGGACCTTTAGAATGACACCAAACCAAAGGGGCCAGATGATAGATGACATGAGTGGTGGGTAACTGTATTGTGGAAGAGCCAAAGAGGTTCAGAGACTTACATGGGAGCCTGCAGCAGGCTGTGAGAGGGCACGGTAAGGTGGAAAGTTCCATGGCTCATTGATGCTAGGGAGAGGGATGAGAAACTGCCTCATCTCGCCATATTCTAGGAGTGTCATGGGGGAGCGGGGGGGACCAAGGCAGGTCAGACTGTGATTGAGCCTTGCCTACATGGCCTACGGGGAGACATGCAAAGTCACCAGGGCACAAAGGTGGAGCTGTCTTCTACACATGTATTACATAAATCAATCCTCAAAAGGAGATAATGTCATTATCCCCAGTTCACCAAGACAGAGAATGGTTAAATGGATGAGTGAATCAAGAACACAGAGTTTATGAATTTGGGTTTGGGGAATTGGAGACAACAGAATATCCAATTTAAAAGGGCTTAAACAATAGAAGGGGATACTGCATGGTTTAAAATCAGGAAAGGTGTGCTTCAGGGTTGTATCCTTTCACCATACGTATTTAATCTGTATGTTGAGCAAATAACCTGAGAAGCTGAACTATGGATTTGAGAACAAGGAATTAGAATTGAAGGAAGACTCATTCATTAACAACCTGCAATATGCACAGGGTCAGATTAACCAGTAAACATGGTGTCATCATTGAATCGTGTCCTCCCAAAATATGTGTCAACTTGACTAGGCTATGATCGCCAGTATTGTGTGGTTGTCTTCCATTTTGTGATTTGATGTAATTTTCCTATATGTTGTAAATCATAATTTCTGCCTGCAGTTAATGAAGCAAGATTGTTGTTCTTGTTGTTAGGTGCCATCGAGTCAGTTCCAGCTCATAGTGACCCTATGCACAACAGAACGAAACACTGCCTGGTCCTGTGCCATCCTCACAATGGTTGCTATACTTGAGCCCATTGTTGCAGCCACTGTGTCAATCCTTTTCTTTGAAGGTTTTCCTCTTTTTCACTGGCCCTCTACTTTACCAAGCATGATGTCCTTCTCCAGGGACCGGTCTCTCCTGATAGCATGCCCAAAGTATATAAGACACAATCTCGCCATCCTTGCTTATAAGGAGCATTCTGGTTGAACTTCTTCCAAGACAGATTTGTTCATTCTTTTGGCAGTCCATGGTATAGTCAATATTCTTTGACAACATCACAATTCAAAGGCATCAATACTTCTTCAGCCTTCCTTATTCATTGTCCAGCTTCCGTATGCATATGAAGCAATTGAAAACGCCATGGCTTGGGTCAGGTGCACCTTAGTCTTCAGGGTGACATCTTTGCTCTTCAACACTTTAAAGAGGTCCTTTGCAGCAGATTTGCCCAATACGATGCATCATTTGATTTCTTGACTGCTGCTTCCACGGTTGTTGATTGTGGATTCGAGTAAAATGAAATCCTCGACAAACTCGGTATTTTCTCCATTTATCATGGTGTTGCTTATTGGTCAAGTTGTGAGGTTTTTGTTTTCCTTATATTGAGGTGTAATCCATACTGAAGGCTGTGGTCTTTGATCTTCATCAGTAAGTGCTTCAAGTTCTCTTGGCTTTCAGCAAGCAAGGTTGTGTCATCTGCATAACACAGGTTCTTAATGAGTTTCTCCAATCCTGATGCCACATTCTTCTTCATATAGTCCAACTTCTTGGATTATTTGCTCAGCATACAGATTGAATAGATATGGTGAAAGGATATAATCCTGACTGGCACCTTTCCTGACTTTAAACCACACAGTATCCCTTTGATCTATTTGAACAACTGCCTCTTGACCCATAGGCAGATTCCTCATGAGCACAATTAAGTGTTCTGGAATTCCCATTCTTTGCAGTGTGACCCATAATTTGTTATGATCCACACAAATGCCTTAGTATAGTCAACAAAACACAGGCAAGCATCTTTCTGGTATTCTCTGCTTTCAGCCGGGATCCATCTGACATCAGCAATGATATCCCTGGTTTCAAGCTCTCTTCTTTATCTGGCTTGAATTTCTGGAAGTTCCCTGTTGATATACTGCTGCAACTGCTCCTGAATGATCTTCAGCAAAACTGTGCTTGCGTGTGATATTAATGACATTGTTCAACAATTTCTGCATTCAGTTGGATCACCTTTCTTGGGAATAGGCATAAATATGGATCTCTTCCAGGTGGTGGGCCAGGTAGCTGTCTTCCAAATTTCTTGGCATAGACCAGTGAGCACTTCTAGCATTGCGTCTGTTTGTTGAAACATCTCAATTGGTAATCCGTCAATTCTGGGACCCTTGTTTGTTCACAATGCCTTCAGTGCAGCTTGGATTTCTTCCTTCGGTACCTTTGGTTCCTGATCATATGTTACCTCCTGAAATGGTTGAACGTCGACCAATTCTTTTTGGTATAGTGACTCTGAATATTCCTTCCATGTTCTTTGATGCTTCCTGTGTCGTTTGATATTTTCCCTGTAGAATCCTTCAGTATTGCAACTCAAGGCTTGAATTTTTTCTTCAGTTCTTTCAGCTTGAGAAATGCTGAGTGTGTTCTTCCCCTTTGGTTTTCTCTCTCCAGGTCTTTGCTCATCTCATCATAATACTTTACTCTGTCTTCTCAAGTCACCCTTTGAAATCTTCAGATCTTTTACTTCATCACTTTTTACTTTTGCTTTAGCTACTTAACATTTAAGAGCAAGTTTCTGTCTCTTCTGACATCCATTTAGATCTTTTCTTTCTCTCCTGTCTTTTTAATGACCTCTTGCTTTCTTTATGTATGATGTCTTTGATATCACTCCACAACTCATCTGGTCTTCAGTCATTAGTGTTCAATGCGTCAAATCTCTTTTTGAGATGGTCTCTAAATTCAGGTGGGACATACTCAAGGTGTTACTTTGGCTCTTGTGGATTTGTTCTAATGCAGTTTCAACTTGAACTTTCATATGAGTAATTGATGACCTGTTCTGCAGTCGGCCCCTGGCCTTGTTCTGACTGATGATATTTTTCCATCTTCTCTTTCCACAAATGTAGTCGATTTGACTCCTGTGTGTTCCATCTGGCGAGGTCCATGTGTATAGTCATCATTTATGTTGGTGAAAAAAGGTATTTGCAATGTATAAGTCGTTGGTCTTACCAAATTCCATTATGTGATCTCCAGAATCATTTCTATCACCAAGGCCATATTTTCCAACTACCGACCCTTCTTCTTTGTTTCCAACTTTTGCATTTCAATCACCAGTAATTATCAGTGCATCCTGATTGCATGTTCAAGCAATTTCAGACTGCGGAAGTTGGTTAAAATCTTCAACTTTTTCATCTTTGACATTAGTAGTCGGTACATTGTTGTTAGGTGCTGTTGAGTCGGTTCCGACTCATAGCGACCCTACGCACAACAGATCGAAACACTGCCCGGTCCTGTGACATCATTACAGTCATTGTTATGCTTGAGCTCATTGTTGCAGCCACTGTATCAATCCACCTCGTTGTGGGTCTTCCTCTTTTCCACTGACCCTGTACTCTGCCAAGCATGATGTCCTTCTCCAGGAACAGATCCCTCTTGACAACATGTCCAAAGTATGTAAGACACGGTCTCACCATCCTTGCTTCTAAGGAGCATTCTGGTTCCACTTCTTCTAAGAAAGATTTGTTCGTTCTTATGGCAGTCCACGGTATATTCAATATTCTTCGCCAACACCACAGTTCAAAGGCATCAATTCTTCTCCCATCTTCCCTATTCATTGTCCAGCTTTCACATGCATATGATGCGATTGAAAATACCATGGCTTGGGTCAGGTGCACTTTAGTCTTCAAGGTGACATCTTTGCTCTTCAACACTTTAGAGAGGTCCTTTGCAGCAGATATACCCAATGCAGTGTGTCTTTTGATTTTTGACTGCTGCTTCCATGGCTGTTGATCAATAATATTACTGAGTACATATATGCGAGGACAATGAAAAACAATAATAGTAAATCAGTTATCATTTATTGAGTGCATACTGTGTGGTAGTCAACTAATATACTGTCAGTAACCCTCACAGCAACCCTATTGAGATAGGGATTAAAACTTTCTATTTTACAAATCAGAGAAAGCGCTTTCTTTCATGTTCATGAGTGGGCTGATTCAGGAAAACTAGGTGTAAATTTCTATACTAGGCACTAGTGATACAGTGGTTAGCAATTGAGACATACAGCCTGCTCTTATGGAGCTTATGGTTTACTGGAGGGG
Source organism: Elephas maximus indicus (assembly GCF_024166365.1). NCBI lineage: Eukaryota > Metazoa > Chordata > Mammalia > Proboscidea > Elephantidae > Elephas > Elephas maximus. Next base: position 9,033,975 of record NC_064846.1, on the reverse strand, counting down.
GCACAAAAATCAATCAGATAATGAACTAATCATGGGAAGAAATGCGTGAAGAAAAACCTGCAGCCGTGGTAAGGTCTTGTCTAGAAGGAGTGCACTGTGCCATGCAAGCATTTAGTAGGAACACTCAGCCTAGTTAGGGATGACTCGGTAGGCTTCTTTGAGGAAGTGATTCTGGAACTGAGAACTGAATTATGAGTAGAAACTAACTATATGAAGTTGACTTTACAGGCAAAAGGGAAACCGTGTGCAATGACTATGAGGCAGGAAACTGAAAAGACTGGGGAGGGGTGGCAGGTATGGTGCTCAAAAGAACTGGAGAAGTAGGCAGGGTAACATGACACAGGGCCTCATAGTTCATTAAGAGGTTTTATCTCTTAACCAAAAGCAATCATAAAATGATTCGTTCAGAATTCAAGAGAGGCAGGGCCAAGATGGAGGACTAGGTAGACACTACCTCGGATCCCTCTTGCAACAAAGACTCGGAAAAACAAGTGAATCGATCACATACATAACAATCTACGAACCCTGAACAACAAACACAGATTTAGAGACGGAGAACGAACAAATACGGGGAAGCAGCGACTGTTTTCGGAGCCTGGAGCCAGCGTCCCAGTCAGGTAACCTTGGCGCCGGGCTTAGGTCTAGGCCCAGGGGAGCTGAACTCAAAATCTAGTGACGGCACAAACAAGGGGTGCAGCCCTACACCCCTGAACTGACCCCAGGAGGGGGCCCAGCCGGTCCACGTGGGCGGCGTGGCCACGCGGCTGGTGGGAGAAGTCCCCAGGAGGCAGTGACTGGTTTTGGAGCTGGGAGTGCAGCGTCCCAGCTGGGGAACATTGGCGCCGGGCTTTTGACTGGGCTCTGTCACGGCGCAAGCATGGGTTGTAGCCCTACTCCCCTGAACTAACCCCGGGAGGGGGCCCAGCCGGTCTGCGGGGGTGGCGTGGCGATTCGGCTGGCCGGACTAGAAGTCCCCGGGAGGCAGCGACTGATTTTGGAGCCGGGAGTGCAGCGTCCCAGCAGGGGAACCTTGACGCTGGGCTTTGGATTGGCAGCCGAGGATCTGACTGCGGCTTCAGTGAGCCAGACCCTCGGGGGCAATCTCCACACAGCCAGCACACATAGGCGACACGCCCCTCGGGAATCTCAGATAAAATAGTCATTCCAAGCAAGATAAGCAACTTTGGCTACATTCCGGGGTGCTACTCTCCTGTTTCTCTGAACCCTCCCCCACACTTCCCAGGCAGCTTCATTAACATTGGAATTTCCTGCGCCAGAGGGAGAACCGCACTGGCTCCGCGGCGGCTTTGCTTTTCCCCTTTTTTTTTTTTTTTTTTTGGTCTTTTCCTAACCCATTCTTCCGGCCTGAGAGAAGGAACCACAAAAAACCCAGGGACCAAAAATCCTTCCCTAATTGGACTAAAAACACAGAAACAGCTACAGCCAATCATATATGATCCAAATCTCAGACTTTCATCTTTACAGGGAACAAGGTGGCGGTTATAATCCAAAGGCGGTTCTGATAGGGATCTGACTGCATTTTTTTTTTAGCGGATTTTCTGGAAAAACAAGTTTCCCAGGTCTGATATCTCTGCTTATTCAACAGAGCCCTAACTGACCCACAACAGGGAACTGAGGGCTGAAGCTCCCCCCAGACCACCTAGCCTCTTGCCTTAGGGGTCTAAGGAGGGTGACACCTACCAGTCAGTAGAGGTACTTGCATTGGGGGCCTAAGGTACAGCTGCAGAGCCCTCTCACCAAGGTGCTACAGGAATAGAGACACACCTACCTCACTGACACTTGGGGGAAGCCTGTCAGCATCCTGCCCCCCCAGAGGGTGAACCCCAGCTGCTAATAGAATCTGGTGCACACAACTATCACCACTACTTCTCGAGATGGATAGGTGTTAGGGTGCAGCACACACTTGATGACCCAAAATCAGATTCTACTCAAGAATAGTGAATAGACTCAGGCATATATATCTGGCAACAGCCCAAACCAGCTGGTAATAGGTCATAAGTAAGTCAAGGGCTACAACAAACAAGACAGCACAATCTAGTAGCCCATCCACGTATATTGAAAGAAAACAAAACAAGATAAGACTCAGTGAGCAATTATAGCATAAACCACTACTATATCTTAGTGATGGCTCGGAGACAGCAGTTGATATCAAACCACATAAAGAAGGAGACCATGACTGCTTCTACAACCCCCCCCAAAAAAAGAATCAAAATCTTTCCCAAATGATGATACAATCCTGGAATTATCAGATACAGAATATAAAAAACTAATTTACAGAATGCTTCAGGACATCACGGATGACCTCAGAAATGAAATAAGGCAAACTGCAGAAAAAGCCAAGGAACACACTGATAAAACAGTTGAAGAATTCAAAAGGATTATTCAAGAACATAGTGCAAAAATTAATAAGTTGCAAGCATCCATAGAGAGACAGCATGTAGAAATCCAAAAAATTAACAATAAAATTACAGAATTAGACAATGCAATAGGAAGTCAGAGGAGCAGACTCGAGCAATTAGAATGCAGACTGGGAAATCTGGAGGACCAGGGAATTAACACCAACATAGCTGGAAAAAAAATCAGATAAAAGAATTAAAAAAAATGAAGAAACCCTAAGAATCATGTGGGACTCTATCAAGAAAGATAACTTGCGTGTGATTGGAGTCCCAGAACAGGGAGGGAGGACAGAAAACACAGAGAAAATAGTTGAAGATCTGCTGACAGAAAACTTCCCTGACATCATGAAAGAGGAAAGGATATCTTTCCAAGATGCTCATTGAACCCCATTTAAGATTGATCCAAAAAGAAAAACACCAAGACATATTATCATCAAACTTGCCAAAACCAAAGAGAAAGAGAAAATTTTAAAAGCAGCCAGGGAAAAAAGAAGGTCTCCTTCAAGGGAGAATCAATAAGAATAAGTTCAGACTACTCAGCAGGAACCATGCAGGCAAGAAGGCAATGGGATGACATATACAGAGCACTGAAGGAGAAAAACTGCCAGCCAAGGATCATATATCCAGCAAAACTCTCTCTGAAATATGAAGGCGAAATTAAGATATTTACAGATAAACACAAGCTTAGAGAATTTGCAAAAACCAAACCAAAGCTACAAGAAGTACTAAAGGAAATTGGTCAGAAAACCAATAATATCAGATACGACCACAACACAAGATCACAGAACAGAACATCCTGATATCAACTCAAATAGGGAAATCACAAAAACAAATTAAGATTAATTAAAAAAAATGCTCATAACAGGGAATCATTGAAGTCAATACATAAAAGATCACAATAACCAAAAAGAGGGACTAAATACAGGTGGCATAGAACTGCCATATGGAGAGTGATATAAGGCGATATAGGACAATACAAGTTAGGCTCTTACTTAGAAATATAGGGGTAAATATTAAGGTACCCACAAAGAGGTGTAACAACTTCGTAACTCAAGATAAAAGCAAAGAAAAACGTAACGACTCAACAAACATAAAGTAAAACACTATGAAAATGAGGATCTCACAATTTACTAAGAAAAACGTCTCAGCACAAAAAAGTAAGTGGAAAAATGAAATTGTCAACAACACACATAAAAAGGCACCAAAATGACAACACGAAACATTTATCTATAATTACGTTGAATGTAAATGGACTAAATGCACCAATAAAGAGACAGAGAGTCTCGGACTGGATAAAGAAACACGATCCGTCTATATGCTGCCTACAAGAGATACACCTTAGACTTAGAGACAGAAAGTAACTAAAACTCAAAGGATGGAAAAAAATATATCAAGCGAACAATAAGCAAAAAAGGAGTAGCAATATTAATTTCTGACAAAATAGACTTTAGACTTAAATCCGCCACAAAGGATAAAGAAGGACACTACATAATGATAAAAGGGACAATTGATCAGGAAGACATAACCATATTAAATATTTATGCACCCAATGACAGGGCTGCAAGATACAGAAATCAAATTTTAACAGAACTGAAAAGTGAGATAGACACCTCCACAATTATAGTAGGAGATTTTTCTAGCGCCCATGGAACATTCTCTAGAATAGACCACATATTAGGTCATAAAACAAACCTTTGCAGAATCCAAAACATCGAAATATTACAAAGCATCTTCTCAGACCACAAGGCAATAAAACTAGAAATCAATAACAGAAAAACTAGGGAAAAGAAATCAAATACTTGGAAACTGAACAATGCCCTCCTGAAAAAAGACTGGGTTATAGAAGACATCAAGGAGGGAATAAGGAAATTCATAGAATGCAACGAGAATGAAAATACTTCCTATCAAAACCTCTGGGACACAGCAAAAGCAGTGCTCAGAAGCCAATTTATATCGATAAATGCACACATACAAAAAGAAGAAAGAGCCAAAATCAGAGAACTGTCCCTACAACTTGAACAAATAGAAAGTGAGCAACAAAAGAATCCATCAGGCACCAGAAGAAAACAAATAATAAAAATTAGAGCTGAACTAAATGAATTAAAAATTAGAGAACAGAAAAACAATTGAAAGAATTAACAAAGACAAAAGCTGGTTCTTGGAAAAAATTAACAAAATTGATAAACCATTGGCCAGACTGACTAAAGAAATACAGGAAAGGAAACAAATAACCCGAATAAGAAACGAGATGGGCCACATCACAACAGACCCAACTGAAATTAAAACAATCATATCAGATTATTATGAAAAATTGTACTCTAACAAATTTGAAAACCTAGAAGAAATGGATGAATTCCTGGAAAAACACTACCTACCTAAACTAACACATTCAGAAGTAGAATAACTAAATAGACCCATAACAAAAAAAGAGATTGAAACGGTAATCAAAAAACTCCCAACAAAAAAAAAAACCCTGGCCCGGATGGCTTCACTGCAGAGTTCTACCAAACTTTCAGAGAAGAGTTAACACCACTACTACTAAAGGTATTTCAAAGCATAGAAAATGACGGAACACTACCCAACTCATTCTATGAAGCCACCATCTCCCTGTTACCAAAACCAGGTAAAGACATCACAAAAAAAGAAAATTACAGACCTATATCCCTCATGAACATAGATGCAAAAACCCTCAACAAACTTCTAGCCAATAGAATTCAAAAACATATCAAAAAAATAATTCACCACAATCAAGTGGGATTTATACCAGGTATGCAAGGCTGGTTTAATATCAGAAAAACCATTAATGTAATCCACCACATAAATAAAACAAAAGACAAAAACCACATGATCTTATCAATTGATGCAGAAAAGGCATTTGACAAAGTCCAACACCCATTTATGATAAAAACTCTCACCAAAATAGGAATTGAAGGAAAATTCCTCAACATAATAAAGGGCATCTATGCAAAGCCAACAGCCAACATCACTCTAAATGGAGAGAGTCTGAAAGCATTTCCCTTGAGAATGGGAACCAGACCCCCCCAAAAAAAAAAAAGGATGCCCTTTATCACCGCTCTTATTCAACATTGTGCTAGAGGTCCTACCCAGAGCAATTCGGCTAGACAAAGAAATAAAGGGCATCCGGATTGGCAAGAGGAAGTAAAATTATCTCTATTTGCAGATGACATGATCTTATACACAGAAAACCCTAAGGAATCCTCCTGAAAACTTCTGAAACTAATAGAAGAGTTTGGCAGAGTCTCAGGTTACAAGATAAACATACAAAAATCACTTGGATTCCTCTACATCAACAAAAAGAACATCGAAGAGGAAATCACCAAATCAATACCATTCACAGTAGCCCCCAAGAAGATAAAATACTTAGGAATAAATCTTACCAAAGATGTAAAAGACCTATACAAAGAAAACTACAAAGTACTACTACAAGAAACTAAAAAGGACCTACAGAAGTGGAAAAACATACCTTGCTCATGGATAGGAAGACTTAACATAGTAAAAATGTCTATTCTACCAAAAGCCATCAATACATACAATGCACTTCCGATCCAAATTCCAATGTCATTTTTTAATGTGATGGAGAAAGAAATCACCAACTTCATATGGAAGGGAAAGAAGCCTCGGATAAGCAAAGCATTGCTGAAAAAGAAGAAGAGAGTGGGAGGCCTCACTCTACCTGATTTCAGAACCTATTATACAGCCACAGTAGTCAAAACAGCCTGGTACTGGTACAACAACAGGCACATAGACCAATGGAACAGAATTGAGAACCCAGATATAAATCCATCCACATATGAGCAGCTGATACTTGACAAAGGCCCAGTGTCAGTTAATTGGGGAAAAGATAGTCTTTTTAACAAATGGTGCTGGCTTAACTGGATATCCATTTGCAAAAAAATGAAACATGGCCCATACCTCACACCATGCACAAAAACTAACTCCAAGTGGATCAAAGACCTAAACATAAAGACTAAAATGATAAAGATCATGGAAGAAAAAATAGGGACAACCTTAGGAGCCCTAATACAAGGCATAAACAGAATACAAAACATTATCAAAAATGACGAAGAGAAACCAGATAACTGGGAGCTCCTAAAAATCAAACACCTATGCTCATCTAAAGACTTCACCAAAAGAGTAAAAAGACCACCTACAGACTGGGAAAAAATTTTCAGCTATGACATCTCCGACCAGCGCCTCATCTCTAAAATCTATATGATTCTGTTAAAACTCAACCACAAAAAGACAAACAACCCAATCAAGAAGTGGGCAAAGGATATGAACACACACTTCACTAAAGAAGATATTCAGGCAGCTAACAGATACATGAGAAAATGCTCTCGATCATTAACCATTAGAGAAATGCAAATTAAAACTACGATGAGATTCCATCTCACTCCAACAAGGCTGGCATTAATCCAAAAAACACAAAATAATAAATGTTGGAGAGGCTGCGGAGAGATTGGAACTCTTATACACTGCTGGTGGGAATGTAAAATGGTACAAGCACTTTGGAAATCTATCTGGCGTTATCTTAAACAGTTAGAAATAGAACTACCATACAACCCAGAAATCCCACTCCTCGGAATATACCCTAGAGAAATAAGAGCCTTCACACAAACAGATATATGCACACCCATGTTTATTGCAGCTCTGTTTACAATAGCAAAAAGCTGGAAGCAACCAAGGTGTCCATCAACAGATGAATGGGTAAATAAATTGTGGTATATTCACACAATGGAATACTACGCATCGATAAAGAACAGTGACGAATCTCTGAAACATTTCATAACATGGAGGAATCTGGAAGGCATTATGCTGAGCGAAATTAGTCAGAGACAAAAGGACAAATATTGTATAAGACCACTACTATAAGATCTTGAGAAATAGTATAAACTGAGAAGAACACATACTTTTGTGGTTACGAGGGGTGGAGGGAGGGTGGAAGAGGGTTTTTCACTGATTAATTAGTAGATAAGAACTACTTTAGGTGAAGGGAAAGACAATACTCAATACATGGAAGGTCAGCTCAACTGGACTGGACCAAAAGCAAAGAAGTTTCCAGGATAAACAGAATGCTTCAAAGGTCAGCGGAGCAAGGGTGGGGGTTTGGGGACCATGGTTTAAGGGGACTTCTAAGTCAGTTGGCAAAATAATTCTATTATGAAAACATCCTGCATCCCACTTTGAAATGTGGCATCTGGGGTCTTAAATGCTAAGAAGCGGCCATCTAATATGCATCAATTGGTCTCAACCCACCTGGAGCAAAGGAGAATGAAGAACACCAAGGTCACACGACAACTAAGAGCCCAGGAGACAGAAAGGGCCACATGAACCAGAGACCTACATCATCCTGAGACCTGAAGAACTAGTTGGTGCCCGGCCACAATCGACGACTGCCCTGACAGGGAGCACAACAGAGAACCCCTGAGGGAGCAGGACATCAGTGGGATGCAGACCCCAAATTCTCACAAAAAGACCATACTTAATGGTCTGACTGTGACTAGAGGAATCCCGGCGGTCATGGTCTGCAAACCTTCTGTTGGCACAGGACAGGAACCATCCCTGAAGACAACTCATCAGAGATGAAAGGGACTGGACAGTGGGTAGGAGAGAGATGCTGATGAAGAGCGAGCTAATTATATCAAGTGGTCACTTGAGACTGTGTTGGCATCTCCTGTCTGGAGGGGGGATGGGAGGATAGAGAGAGTTGGAAGCTGGCAAAATTGTCACGAAAGGAGAGACTGGAAGGGCTGACTCATTAGGGGGAGAGCAAGTGGGAGTATGGAGTAAGGTGTATATAAACTTATATGTGACAGTCTGACTTGATTTGTAAACGTTCACTTGAAGCTCAATAAAAGTTAATAAAAAAATTCAAAAAAAAATGATTCGTTCATTCACTAATATTACATATATGTATGTATGTGTGTGTATATATATATAGAGAGAGAGAGAGAGAGTGCCATGATGGTTAATTTTACGTGTCAATTTAGGTAGGCTAGGGTGCCCAGTTGTCTACTTGAACACTAGTCTAGATGTTGCCGAGAAGGTATTTTGTAGATATGATTAACACAATCAGTTGACGTTAAGTAAAGGAGATGACCCTTGATAATGTGGGTGGGTTTCATCCAATCAATTGAAGGCCTTAAAAGGAAAAACTGAGGTTTCCAAAATAAGAAATTCTGCCTCAAGACTGTAACAGAAATTCTCCCCTCCATATTTCATACTGACAGTCCCCACAATCATATGAGCCAATTTTTTAAAGTAATTCTTGTACCTTGGCAGTATCTGGAGATATTTTTGGTTGTCACCAACTGGGTAGAGAGGTGTTACTGATATCCAGTGGGTAGAGGCCAGGGATGCTAGTAAACACCCTATAGTGCACAGGACAACCCCCACAACACAGAGCTGTCCAGCCCCAAATGGCAATAGTGCCAAGGTTGGAAACTCTGCTCTGCACCTTATCTCCATTAACATATCCTGTTACCATGCCAGTGCTGATTGGTTGTTGCCTTAGTTATCTAGTGTTGCTATAACAGAAATACCACAAGTGGATGGCTTTAACAAAGAGAAGTTTATTCTCTCACAATCCAGTAGGCTAGAAGTCCAAATTCAGGGTGTCAGCTCCAGGGGAAGGCTTTCTCTTTCCATCAGCTCTGAATGAAGGTCTTTGTCATCAATCTTCCCTTGGTCTAGGAGCATCTCAGTTCAGGAACCTCAGGTCCAACGGATGTGCTCTGCTCTTGGTGCTGTTTTCTTGGTGGTATGAGGTCCCTGTGTCTCTCTGCTTGCTTCTTTCTCAAAAGAGATTGGCTTAAGACACTGTCTAATCTTGTAGAGCTCATCAATACAACTGCCACTAATCCATCTCATTACATCATAGTGATAGGATTTAGAACACATAGGGAAATCACATCAGATGACAAAATGGTAGACAATCATACAATACTGGGAATCATGACCTAGCCAAGTTGACAAATATTTTTGGGGGACACAATTCAATCCATGACAGTTGGTGAATTAGAAAAGAGTGGCTTCTGTTCCACAGAATAATTTTTACTCAGTGAAAAAAATGAGAACTGTCTTTCCATGCTGGATTTGCCGAAATGATAGCCTCCAGGTGTTACTCAGTAGCACCGCTGCTGGATAATAACCAGTTTTTCTGGTATTCCTTAAATAAACCAAACCATTGGCACTGACTCCCATGAGTCACGGTATGGGGCATATATTTTATTTACCATCCCTTGCCAATGCTCTCCAGGTATTCAGACTATTACACATTTCAAGACAATTAAAACACTGAAATGCTGCAATAGGCAAATATTTTAAAACTTAATTTTAAATGTTCTAGCAAACTGAGTATTCGGAATACCAATAGCTTGCTGATGCTGCAGCTGATCTCCTAGATGCAGTGCTTTCTGGCCCTTGCTGACACATGAGTATAATTAGCAAACACTGTGGAATCCATTTGTTCCCACCTCAGTAAATACCTATGAACGTACAGAGATCACAAAGAGGAAGAGTCAGGAGTAGCTGTGATAATAAAGGAGTCCATAGGCCATGGGATAAACCTTACCAGAAGCTAATAAAAAGAGATCCGTTAAAAATTCTGAACAGCTAAATCTTACTATTTCCAGACTCTCCCTCCCTATTTTTTTTCTGTCCTGTATCCATCTACTAAGGTGTGAGTGGTCTGGGGGATTGTTCCAACATTCAAAAGTGATTATGTCATTTATTTGCCCACGAGTTCTTCCTATATAATACAATATAAATTCCTTAGACTGGAATTTAAAACCAGTAATAATCTGTCTTGGAAGAAGTGCAACCAGAATATCCCTTAGAAGCAAGGATGGCAAAGCTACATCTTACGTACTTTGGACATGTTATCAGGAGGGATTAGCCCCTGGAGAAGGACATTTTATGCTTGGTAAAGTACACAGTCAGTGAAGAAAAGGAAGACCCTCAACGAGATGGATTGACACAGTGGCTGCAACAATGAGCTCAAGCATAACAACGATTGTGAGCATGGTGCAGGACTGGGCTGTTTCATTCTGTAGTATATAGGGTTGCTATGAGTTGGAACCTACTCGACAGCACCTAACGACAACAACAACAATCTGGCCTCTTCCTACTTCCTTTTACTCACTTTACACTTTAGAAAGATGAAGAAGAAAGGCCTGGTGATATGCTTCTGAAAAACCAGACAATGTAAACATTGTGGATCATAGTGATCCAATCCACTTGTGAACTGGGTCACCATGAGTCAGGGCCTGACTCGAAAACAGCTAACAACAACAATAGCATACTTTGTTGTTGTTGTTAGGTGCCCCTAAGTCAATTCTGACTCATACCGCCTGTATGTACAACAGAACAAAACATTGCCTGATCCTGTGCCATCCTCACAATCATTGCTATGTTTGAGTTCATTGTTGCAGCCACTGTGTCAATCAATACATCCCATTAAGGGTCTTCCTCTTTTTCACTGGCTCTCTACTTTACCAATCATGATGTCCTTCTCCAGGGACTGCCCCCACCTAATAATATGTCCAAATTACCTGAGACAAAAGTCTTGCCATCCTTGCTTCTAAGCAGCATTCTGGCTGTATTTCTTCCAAGACAGATTTGTTCTTCTGGGCGTCCATGGTATATTCAATATTTTTGTTCCACATCATAATTCAAAGGCATCAATTCTTCTTCAATCTTCTTTATTCATTGTCCAGCTTTCGAATGCATATGAGACAATAGAAAACGCCATGGCTTGGGTCTGGCGCACCTTAGTCCTTAAAGTGACATCTGTGCTTTTTGTGTCTTGTTGTGCTTTTTAACACTTTAAAGAGGTCTTTTGCAGCAGATTCGCCCAATGCAATGCGTAGTTTGATTTCTTGACTGCTGCTTCCAGGAGTGTTGATTGTAGATCCAAGTAAAATGAAATCCTTGACAACTTCAATCTTTTCTTCATTCATCATGATGTTGCTTATTGGCCCAGTTGTGAGGATTTTTGTTTTCTTTATGTTGAGGTGCAATCTATACTGAAGGCTGTAGTCTTTGATCTTCATCAGTAAGTGCTTCAAGTCCTCTTCACCTTCAGCAAGGAAGGTTGTGTCATCTGCATAACGCAGGTTGTTAATGAGTCTTCCTCCAATCTTGATGCCCCATTCTTATTTATATAGTCAAACTACTCAGTTTCCGTATATACTTTATGCATCCTCTCCTGACTCTATTTCCTTCGCCTGGCATACATTTTTCAGTGGGAAATGAAAGGTCTCTCTCAATTGGAAATGTCCCCCCAATATCGCAGGCTCTGGCACCTTTAATCTTGATGAAAGTGTTAGAAAGAGTGCTTTACTGTTTGTTTGTTCTTGTTAATGGTTCTTTAACAGACTAACACATAGGAGGTTTTCAGGAACTGACTTTGTCAATGAATATGTAAGTATATAAATAAATAGAATAGACAACATAGAATATTGTAGAGAAGAATAGACCAATCATGGACCAATGATAATGGTGTATCAGGAAATAAGGGTTATGATTTAATCAGTTATGTGCACCTGAGATTCACAAGACAGATAAAGACAAAAAGAAAGAAGAAAAGAGGCATTGTTCCCATTTCCTTACCCATTGGAAGTTTGCGAAAACTGCATCTAGGACAGAACAGAATGAAAGCAGTGTTTTTGAGATGCAGTGCTCTGTATGAGGAGGCAGTGGACATGGAGCTACTGGACTATGGAACATGGAATGAACTTGACAGGCCCTGGAAGAAAAAAATGGAGGTTTTTGGTAGCGCAAAAGGTTTGTGCTAGACTACTAATCTGAATGTTGACAGTTTGAACCCACCCAGGGGCACTTTGGAAGACAGGCCTGGTGATCTGCTTTTGTAAAGATTACAGCCAAGAAAACCCTATGGAGCAGTTCTACTCTGTCACACATGTGGCCACCATGAGTTAGAATAGACTCAACTGCAATGTGTTTTTTTTTTTTTTTTTAGAAAGAAAAAGTAGGCCGTAACAAATTTGGAGCTTGATTGCTTGATTGGAGAGGAATTAAATATAAATACAACTCTAAGTATGAATTGCTTAAGTTAAACATTTTTGTTAAACATCAAGTTCTCTTTCAGCAAAAAGTAAAGTTAAAAATAAATAGTAAGGATTTTTAAGTTAAGCATTTTTCCCTAAACATAAAATTTTCTTTCAGCAAAAAAAAAAAAAAGAAAAGGCTAGGAAACAATGCTACTTTCAACTCAAATATATTTTATCAACTAAAAAGAAAAACAAAACATTTTTTAAAAAATGAGGTTGCAGCAGAAATGACTAACAAAGTGAACTAATTTATCAGTAAGATGCCACATATTTCACAGTAAAGCAGTGCTATCAACTTTTGATTTCAATATGAATGATCCTTTTGTAGTTGTTAGCCAGGAAATACTCATGCAGTTCAAGCGAATGTCAGCGTTGGAGTGCATGTTAACAAACACCGCGCCATCTAAGGAAGCATCTCGGCCTGGTATTTCCCATGCTACTCTTTCCCAGACTCCATGTGTTCCAAGCAAATTTCTTGCATACTTGAAAAACAAAGTTTCAAAACAGATCTAAAGTTGACAGTGAATGGTAAAAGGCACAGGCATTTGTGAAGATGATTTGTTTTTTCAGGTCTTTGTCATTCTCTCCTGCAAAGTTAATGGGCTTCAACTGCAATATTTGTACCTCAGTCCTCTATTTGGATGGACATAAAAATACTGCAGTTTTTTATTGTTTTTAAAGTGGAAACGTTGCCTACCTTGAAAGAAGGGAGTTTCTGAAACAATGCTGACATGACCAAAATATCTGAAGGTAAATTTAGAAAAATGTCATTGATCATTCAGCTATTTCTTTACCCAATACAATGTCCAACATCGTTAGAAAAAATAATATTTTCATTTGCTGATCATTCATTCCCCAGATATTAACACCCAAGTTTTATGGTTAAATGATCACTTACAGAAAGGATACATTTTCCAATACACAAAATGTTTTACTCTAATATTTGCGGTCTTCATGCATGAGATGCGTTCTGTGTTTGAGCATGGTTAACTAATAAAGTTCTATAACTTATTTGAAAGGTGCACAAACTTTTTCCTTTAAGACAAGGCTGTTTTCTGCCTGGAAAAACTAGGTGCACAGCTTCGGTGACATCTACTTGGATTTAAAACCCCCAATGAAATCATTTTATATATAGATACAACTCAAATATTTTCTGTGATATGAAATTTTCACTAGTCTGTGATTGCAAAATAAAGAGCTGTTTTTAAAGCTTTACATTAAAGAGGAAGTATCATTAAAATGAGATTATTTCAACATCAGAAAGACTTTGTATAATAGGTGTGCAGAATCTAAAATGTGGAAATGAAAAATGGTTTTGTCTGTGTAATGGAGCAATTAAAATAGGGTTTAAGAAATTTGAATTGTGGGTACTGAATGGAAACTATTGATCTTTCATACATGTACTGAAAACCACATACAGTTAGTGAGGTTCTATAAGATATATTTTTTTCCCAGCTACTATTTTTTTTTTATTGAGTTGATTCTGACTCCTGGAGACCCCATGTGTGTCAGAGTACGACTGCACTCCATAGGGTTTTCAATGGCTGATTTTTCCAGAGGTACATCACCAGGCATTTCTTCCAAGGTGCCTCTGGGTGGGCTAAAACCTCCAAACTTTCTCTGCAGCCAAACACATTAACCGTAAGATACAAGGGCAGTTAGTCCGACCAATGTGTCAACATGGATTACTTTTATAAGGCCTAAGTGAAGAATGGCCTTTGCTTGAATTGATGCATTTTATGGAGAAAATAAAATGGAATTACCTACTGCAAAATCAGAAATCGAAGGATTTATTTTTTAAATGCTGTCTAGACTACTATGTAAAAAAACAAAACAAAATAAAAAAAGTGAGGGTAGAAGAAGGAAATATGTACAAATAATTCTTGGACCAAAGTATTCTAGGTGGTAAATATAATTTTGAGAGTCTCCATTAACACTACTCACTACCACCCATTATGTTGATCTGAAATATCCTATCTTGGATGCTGTTTAACAATTTGTAATTCAAAAGTTATTTCCACAATTCCAGGGTGAGGTGAGAGCATTATCTGGAGAGTAGAAATCCACTCTTGTTCTTTCTGTGTATATGTGTTGGAATGGGGGCTGATACTATTGCTAAGGTTAATAATTATACTATCATGGATTTCACTGAGTCGCCAAGTAGTAGAATTGAGCAGAATCCTAAAGATCACTGAGTCCACTTCCTTTCAAACTTCCTAAGATAATAACATGAAATCTGTCACACACACACACACACACACACACACACACACACACATACACACACACAAAACCAGCTGCTGTTGAGTTGACTCTGACTCATGGCAACCCCATGTGTGTCAGAGCAGAGCTGTGCTCCTTAGGGTTTTCAACAGCTGATTTCAATGAAAGTAGATTGCCAGTCTTTTCTTCCAAGGTACCTCTGGGTGGACTGGAACTGCCAACCTTTCCATTACCAGCCAAGTACATTAATCATTTGCACCACCCAGAGACTCTGAATTCTGTCACAAAAACCCAATATTAACTAGTGATAATAGTTGCTGTTAGTTGCTGTTCAGGAGCCCTGGTGGCACAGTGGTTAAGAGCTCGGCTGCTAACCAAAAGATTGGCAGTTCAAATCTACTATCTGCTCCTTGGAAACCCTATGGCCAGTTCTACTCCATCCTGTAGAGTCACTATGAGTGATAACAGTGGAGCCCTTTTTATTGAAAGTCCATTCCGTATCCCTGAGGATCTCTGTGCATCCTTCCTATTTAATTGAAAACCAAGCTACTGCACTAAAAAAAGCAGATCCCTGACCCATGCTTTCCTACTTTAACGTGTAGCAGTCTCTGTGGATGCCACACTAAGTGCCTTGGAATAACCTATGGTCGGGGTGAATTAATCAGTAAGCAAGGTACGCCCGGGCTTACTTGTGTTTACTCACATGAGTTTCACCACATCTTTGACATTTTCAGACATGTGCACAAATACACACACACTTCTGTAATGCACGCCAAAACAACAACAACAAAGTCTGTTGCCTTTGAGTTGATTCCGACTCATACAATCCCATGTGTTACAGAGTAGAACTGCTCCCTAGGATTTTCTTGGCTGCAATCTTTACAGAAGCAGATTGCCAGGCCTTTCTTTCTCAGTGCAGCTTGGTAGGTTTGAATCGTCAACCTTTAGATTAATAGTCATGTTCAAATTGTTTGTGCCACCCAGGGACCTCCCCCGGAACATACCACACACGCACGCGCACGCACATACACACACACACACACAAATACATACAAAGAAGCATCAAACTTTTGTTACATGACAAAAAAAATATGACTTTTAGGGATTCCGTTTATATACCTTTCCTTGGACTTGTCCATTCGTCACTTATTTATTAAGTACCTACTATGCAAAAAAAAAAAATTTTTTTTTTTTTTTTTTTACTATTCATGGTGATCCATGAGACCTGCTGACAGACACAGTTCCTGATCTCACAGTTCATACATTCATTGAGTGCCTATTAGGTGCCTTCCTCTTTCAGAACTGTCCTCTAAATACAGCCGTACAGCCCATGCTGAAGAGGTAAGGCTAGGTAACAATCCCATTGCCCTTGAGTCAATGTCAACTCATAGTGACCCCATGAGACAGAGTAGAACTGTCCCTTAGGGTTTTCAAGGCTATAATCTTTGCGGAAGCAGGCTGACACATCTTTCTTCCTTGGAGCAGCTGGTGGATTCAAACCATTGACCTTTCCAGGGTCATATTAAAAGACACACACAACCCACCAGTTGATCTAACAAGAAATAAGCGGATGTTCCCCTGACTCAGGGGAAAGTAATCTCCTGGCTGGCCAGTTACCAAAGCTTCTCTTTTGAGTGTTTAGAAGGGAGAATGGAGCTCAATGATGGAGGCTGCTTAAATTGAAGTATCTGAAATAGGTGGTCCCAGGGGGGCAATTTGGGCATATGCTGATAAGCAAGCACAGAGAACTAGTCTATAGAAAGAAGCAAGAGAATGGAAGGGAGAAAGGCAGAAATGAGAGCCCCTGTGGCTTCAAAGACAACATGAAGGAATCCTTTCAAAAAATTCTGCACCTGATTCAATGAGTTAATCTTTCTTGAAGCCAAAAGAATGTTACTAAGGCAAAGTAAATATTAAAATATAAATTAACATTCTGGGGTGGTTGAATTATGGGTAATTATCATATTTTTAATATCATTTCTGTATTTTCCCAATTTTATGCAACTTTATCCTGTTACTTTTATATTTAGAAAAATTCATGTATTTAAGAAATATTTATCAAATGTCTACTATGTGCCAAATACTGTTCTAGGTCCTCAATATGTTGTTGTTAGGTGACATCAAGTCAGTTCCGACTGATAGTGACCCTATGTATAACAGAACGGAACACCACCTGGTCCTACACCATCCTCACAATCATTGCTATGCTTGAGCCCATTGTTGCAGCTACTGTGTCAATCCGTCTTATTGAGGGTCTTCCTCTTTTTTGATGACCCTCCACTTTAGCAAGTATGATGTCCTTCTCCAGGGACTGACCCCTCCTGATAACGTGTCCAAAGTATATGAGTCATAGTCTCGCCATCCTCACTTCTAAGGAGCATTCTGGTTGTACTTCTTCCAACACAAATTGGTTCGTTCTTTTGGCAGTCCATATTCAACAACACCACAATTCAAAGGCATCAATTCTTCTTCGATCTTCCTTATTCATTGTCCGGCTTTCAAATGCATATGAGGCAACTGAAAACACCATGGCTTGGGTCAGGCACACCTTAGTCTTCAAGGTGACATCTTTGCTTTTCAACACTTTCAAGAGGTCTTTTGAGCAGATTTGCCCAATGCAATGTGTCCTCTGATTTCTTGACTGCTGCTTCCACGGGAGTTGATTGTAGATTCAAGTAAATTGAAGTCCTTGACAATTTCAATCTTGTCTCCGTTTATCATGATGTTGCTTATTGGTTCAGTTGTGAGGATTTTTGTTTTCTTTATATTGAGGTGTAATCCATACTGAAGACTGTGGTCTTTGATCTTCATCAGTAAGTGCTTCAAGTCATCTTAACTTTCAGCAAGCAAGGTTGTGTCATCTGCACACTGCAGATCGTTAAAGCATCTTCCTCCAATTTTGATGCCACATTTTCTTCATAGGGTTCATCCTCTCGGATTATTTGCTCAGCATACAGATTGAATAGGTATGATGGAAGAATGCAACCCTGACGCACACCTTTCCTAACTTTAAACCACGCAGTATCCCCTTGTTCTGTTCAAACAACTGCCTCTTGACCTATGTACAGGTTCCTCATGCACACACTTAAGTGTTCTGGAATTCCCATTCTTAGCAATGTTATCCATAATTTATCCTGAATATATAACAATGAAAAAAGTAGGCAAGATCTCTTGTATGCTAGAACTCATATTAGTGTTCCCTTCCTCCTGCCTCAGAGATTGGGAAGTAAGCAGATGTGTGTAGGGGGTGGCTTAGGTTGTTGTTGTTGGTTGCCATCTAGTCGATTCTGACTTATGGGTTTGTGTAGAGACTCACAATTTCCTAGAGAAACTACATGACTTCTTCGGTTTGCTTGAAAGAGGTTTACATGTGTGCATGTTTCTTAACATGGCAATGTTAGTAAGACTGACAGCTGAAAACTAAATTTTCTCTTAAGATGTTATAAAATCTTTTGAAACAAAATGGTAATAAATCAATACCTAAATAAAAGTAAAACTGTAGCCTTTCTTTGCAGAAGCCCTGTTCAAGTTCACTTAGGTCGTATTTCATCATTGGTTATTTGAGTTGACCTTCTATTGATTGAAAATATGGTTTACATTATGGTGGGCAGAATGTAGGCAGAGAAAGAGTCTGGGGACTCTTAAGTATGCAGTCCACTCCCTACCCACACCCTGCTGCCCAATTTCATTTGTAATACTGTTTTACATCAACCACATAGGTAACATTTTTTAAGGCAGCTGTAGCTGTGTCAAATACATTGCAGATATTCCTAACTCTTTGAAAAGTGTAGACAAGAACAGAACAAAGACAACTTGTGAAGATCTAAAAGCATATCTCAGAAGTTATCTGCCTTGGAAAGCTAGAGTTTGCTTTGCCGTAATAACCCATTTTCAAGGACAAAGAGATTGTACAAACAGATACAATTTGCTGAGTCATATTGTGAGCAGTGTGAAGTGTAATTATAGTTTTATCAGCAAGGCAAGATATTCTTCAAATATTTTTTGAAAGTACAACAGTATTCTACTTGCCTTTTTGATTCATAGTGTCCTCCAATACAAGCTGTCAACCTGCAACTGTCTATGTGCATGTTTGGGTTTTTATATGCATATCTAAGGAAAAATTCTGGAAAAAGAATTCTTGAGAATGAAGTACATTCATGAATAATGTGTAGCAATCTATCTTGAAGTTGACCAAGAAATACGGTTAAAGGTTTATGCAGGATCTTTAAATGTAACTCTTCTCTTTGCTCTATAATTGCAGAGAAAGGGCAAATCTCATGAACTTCATTTTTATTTGTAGTCAAATATAAAGGAAATACTACATTCTTTCATTTATCAAGAAGGATGTATGCACCAGCGAATACTCACTTAATGTAAATTTGTCTCCTATTTCAGATTAGGGCTTGGACTTGATGAGAAAAAAGTCTCTCTTTAGTCCTTTGTTATCAATGCCATTTACCTAGCAGTTTTGGTTTGTTAAGAGAGCTGGAGGAGGGGAGTGGAGAAAAGAAAAGAACATTTGTTGAACATTTACTATGTTGTGTGCATTTTATGGTGCACCTTACATCTATTTTTTCGTTGGATCCTCTCAATAGTCCCATTGTTGTTGTTCTGAGTTGTCATTGAGTCAGCTCTTATTCAGCACAACCATATGTATAAGGCAGGCACCATGATCTTTAGGCAGGTGCTATTATCACCTCTGCTTTACAGATGAGTAAACAGAGATACAAAGAGGGTAAGTAAGTTGCCCAAGGTCACAAGGCTGATAAATGGAGGGACTAGGAGTTGAATCTAGGACAGTCCATCTCCAAGCATGTACTCTAAGCTACTATGCTATGTTGATCAAAATTTAGAAATGGGTTTCTTCCTAATTTATTCAATACCTATTTGTTGAGTACTATTACATATAGGCATTGAGACAGGCACTACAGAAATAAATAGAATGTGGTCTTTATCCTCAGGGAGCTCCAAGTCGTTTGTAGGAGACTAATAAATTAACTAATGAGTATACAATGAGATAACCATAATAAGTAATGGGTATGTGCTACATACTGTGGAAATACAATCAAGAGGACAACTCACTGTGCTTGGTGGCTAGAGAAAGACTTCATAGTAGGGAATGACATTTGAACAGTGCTTTGATGGAAAATGGTTGTTCAACAACTAAAGGATAAGGGGATGTTGGTGGATACACTTTAGGCAGAGCAGACACCACATGTGAAAATTTTTTTCAAGGAACTCCAAATCATTTAGTATGATGGGATCACCAGAAACTTAGTGGTGCAGGTAAGCCTAGAAAGTTAAGAAGGGGACAAGGGACAATGAAAAGTTTCTTTGAGAGAGGTAAAGAAACTGTGCCATGTATCACTTGGTTACAAAATAAAATCAGTAATGGTTGATCCTGCCTTCAAAACTGAATACTGAGAATTTTTTTTTATGTGTACTTTGTGTGTTTTCTTTGGGGAAAGGGAAGAGAAAGAAAGTAGAAGAAAATGTAAGAACCACCATTACCATGTTTATGGTATTCTAGAGGTCAGCCTCTAAGGTTTTCCAAACAATACACATTCAAAGATATGGGTTCTGTCACCAAGAAGGGAAGACTGTCTCCAAGGTGAGGCTTTGATTGATGGCACTGTCAGCTCCAAGGCGATGCCTCAGCATTTACTACTTATATGAGCAGAAAATCAGCAGCAGCTAGCACTGCACATAAGAGAACATTTCAAGGGAGAGATAAGAAAAAAAACTCTGTGGCAGTTCAAGTAAGTTATTATTTTAGAGGCCAAAAGGAAGCTTGCTAGATTTATATTTTATATAATAATCGATCCATTCAGGGTAGCAAGCTAAAGTCCTGTAACTGCTGCAAACTAGTCAGATTGGTTTTTCTGTTTGCTAGGACGTTGACATAAAAAAACACATGTGTTCATGCACACATAAACACACACATCCATACACACACACACTTTGTTCAAAAGAGAAAGCCACACTGAAGCCAACCTCAATTTTTTTACTTTATTTTTTCCTCTAAAAGAAAGTGAAAAGATTTCCACATTTATAAGAGATCTCTGATCTGACTTTGAATACTTCCCTTTCAGCCTAGTCAAGGTGTTACCATGGTTATACAATAGGGAAAATGCATTTAAATCCACTCTCATGTAATAATGTATGGTCAGCAGGAATTCTTCCTTGGAGAAAATGAGCTCAGGGCTGACTATGGGATAATGAGCTGAGTTTTATTGTTGTTTGGTTGGAATATTATTGATTTAAATTGGCCTAACCAAACCCATTGCCATTGAATCGATTCTGACTCATAGAGACCCTATAGGACAGAGTACAACTCCTCCACAGGGTTTCCAAGGAGTGGCCGGTGGATTCAAACTGCCAACTTTTTGGTTAGAAGCCAAGCTCTTAACCACTGTGCCACCAGGGCTCTGTAAATTGGCCTAGAAAGGTTGATATGTGAGTCTTATTGTGGTGTGGATTTCCCTTGGCTGTTTATCAAATAATTTTTATATTTTTTCAAGACTGCATGTTAGCCAGAGTGCATAGGACAAACTCAACATACTCTAAACCAAAGATGATCTCTGGACTTCCAGCCAACACAGCACGATAGACAGAAGCATCACTCCATCCTTCCATAGCAAAGGCCCAAAAAACTAAGTAAAACAGAGACAAACATCAATCCTGGAACCCAAAGTGTCAAATGAAGAGGTAAAGAACTCAGCCAAGAAAGGAAAGGAATAAGAAACTGATAGAGAACAGAGACTGAGGAGAGATACATGCAGAGGTCCTCTATCAGCTAACACAGCACCAATTCGCCAACTTGGACTCCTGTTGGAGATTGGAGGACAGGGAGCATGGGAAAGCAGCTTCACGGATCTCCCAGCAGGAGACAGAGCACCCAGTAACCAGCAATACATGCTTTCCCAACCCTTACCCTCTCCCCACTGCTCTACTTCCTCGCTTCCTGGCTAGCAGTGGTGGCTCAGCTGGCCAGGAAGTACAGCATCTGTGCTGCTTGTATTTGCCCCACCCACAATGGCCAGTTCCCTTAGTGCCATTTGCCTGTTGCTGCTGTTACTTTTTTCTATTCCTTTTTGTTTCTTCCATGTGTCCCACCAACTCCTCCTCCTTTCTCTAAAACACCTGGCTCCATGTGCCATCTTTGCTTCTTCTTAAAAGGCTGTGAAGTGCCGCTCTACTGGGGAACCACTCCCCCAGCCCATAAAACCATGCTGCTGGGATCTCCAGGGCTTTTTTTTTTTTTTTTTGCTTTGTTTTGTTTTGCTTTGATCTATTTTGTTTTGTTTCTTTGTTAGTTTTCTTTTTCTTTTTTATGGCTTGGAAGCCCCTTCTAGCCAGCCTACACTGCACCACTTAGGAGCCACACCCCAGTCTGTGCAGCCACTTCGGTGGGATCCCTGATGGCATTTCTTTCTCTTTTCTTTTCCTCTTTTTTCATTTCTGGTTTTCTTCATTTCTCAGTTCCCATCTCTCTATACTTACCTTCTTTTCCTGTCTCCTGAAAACCTGGCACTGTGTGACATTTATAACCTCTCTAGCCAGGCTTTACCGTCCAGCCTGGGAGCCACTTCCCAGTCTCATAGCGCATAGATTGGGCCCCTGGGGGCTTTTCTTTCTTTTTTTTCCAAATTTTTATCTAGTTTTTTTTTCTTTGCCCATTTTTCTTTTTTTTTTCTTTCTGTTTTTCTCCATTTCTAGGTTTCTCATCTCTCAACTCCAATGGCAAGCTCCCCTTGCACTCTTATTTTCCCCCAATGGCTCCTGTTTCTCTCTCTTCTCTCTCTTCTTTCCCATACCCATATTAACTCCACAAATCACAACCTTTCCCCTCTTTTCTGCCTACCTGCACTGTGTGCTGAACATCACAGGTCCAAGCAGCACAGGCATGGCCTACCAGAACCTGCCCAGCACTAACTCCTAGCCCACACTGTCAGCCCTAGTATGTGCCACAAACCCATCCCAGCCCCTCGCCTTCAGCTGAACATGCTCTGCTGCACCATAGCTGAATGATTGGCCCTGCCCATTGGACAAGGAAGTGAAAATTATCATGACCACAGACAAGTAAACACCAAAGGACACACAGCCTGCCTGCTCAGACATAACCAAATAAAATAAAAAAGCAGGATGAAACAAATAGATCTACAATCAATAAACAAAGAAAGTAACTACTGACAGTTTCCAAGTCAGCAGATAATAACAAAACATATATATATATAAAAGGACAGGATGGTTCCAGTAGGCGGCCAAAGTAAAACTCCAGATGACTTTCCAGTAGAAGAAAAGGCACTAGAACTACCTGACAGGGAATTCAAAACTCTAATAATCAGAGCTATCCAAGAGTTGAAGCAAAAAGACAAAAATGAGGAAAAAACTAGACAAATTCATGGAAAAGGAAGACAAATTCATTGAAAATACAGACAAAAAAATGGAAGAATTCAGGAAAATAATACAGGAACAAAATGCCAAAATAAATTCACAACTAAAATCATACAAAAACAACAATTACAAACCCAAAAGATAAACAACAAGATTTCAGAAAGGGACAGTGTCATAGAAGGGCTGAGGAGCAGGTTTGAGATGATGGAAGATGGGATCAGTGAAATTGAAGACAAATACGTGGATACAACTCTGAGGAAAAATCAGAAAAAAGAATGAAGACAAATGAGGAAACACTGAGAATTATGTGGGATACAATCAAAATCAATAATTTGCGAGTTATTGGAGTTCCAGAACAGGGAGAGAAAATGGGAAATACAGAGAGGATCATTGAAGAATTGCTGACAGAAAACTCCCCTCATATCATGAAAGATGAAAAGCTGACCATCCAAGAAGCTCAACAAACCCCACCATATAGGGTAGACCCCAAAGTAAAATCATCAAGGAATATCACTCACTTAAACCAAAGACAAAGAAAAAATCCTGAGATAAGCCTGAGAAAAATAAAAAACTCACATACAGATGAGAAACAATAAGATTAAGCTCTAATTATTTGGCAGAAATCATGCAGGCAAGAAGGAAATGGTATTAAATATATAAAACCTTGAAATAAAAAAATTGCCAACCAAGAATAATATATCCTGCAAAACTCTGGTTCAAATATGATGGTGAAATTAGGACATTTCCAGATAAGCAGAAATTAAGGGAATATGTAAAAACCAAACCAAACTTACAAGAATTATTAAAGGGAGTCATTTGATCTGAGAACAAACAACATAAGACCATAGCCTGAATCTAGGATGCAAGATTGTACCAGCCAGATATCAACCTAGGAAATGAATTCTCAAGGGTTATCTAAAACCAAAAGAATTACAACAGGGAACCAGAGAGGTTAATCTGTAAATGACAACAACATCAGGGCAATAAAAGAGGGAAAAAACAGTGTAGGTTTAGAACTTTGTAATGGAGAGGAATGCAAGGTGATACCAAGTAATAAAAAACTGATTCAAACCTAGGAAGAGAAGGGTAAATTTCAAGGTAACCAAAAAAGAAAGTTAACAAACCTACTCATCAAAATAAAGATGAAAAACATAAAGTCTCAATAAAAACAAAATCTACAAAAACGAAAATGAAAAAGGGATCCACAAACAAAAGGAATTCAGCACAGGAGAGTAAGAGGAACAAAGAAAATGTCAGCACCACAAAAAAAAAAAAAGGCATTACAAAATGACCGCAATAAACTCAAATCAATAATTACACTGAACATAAATGGCTTAAATGTACCCGTAAAGAGACAAAGAGTGACAGAATGGATAAAAAAAGCAGGATCCATCAATATGGTGTCTACAAGAGACACACATTAGAAACAAAGACGTAAATTTATTAAAATATATATATATATATCAAGCAAATTAGTACCAAAAGAGTAAGAATGTCAATACTAATCTCAGATAAAATAGACTTTAAACAAAATCCTCCACAAAAGACAAAGAAAGGCACTGTACGATGATTAAAGAGATGGTTGATCCCGAAGAGTTAACCATAATAAACATCTACACACCCAATGACAGAGCACCAAAATATATAAAACAAACTCTAACACCACTGAAAAGAGAAACTGACAGTTCCACAATAATAGTAGGAGGCTTCAACCCACCACTCTCAGTAAAGTACAGAACATCTAGAAAGAAACTCAACAAAGACACAGAAGACCAAAAGTCACAATCAGCCAACTCGACCTTGTAGACATATATAGTACACTCCACCCAACAGCTGCAAAGTACACATTTTTTTTCCAATGCACATGGAACGTTCTCCAGAATAGACCACATCTTAGGCCGCAGAGCAACCCTCAACAAAATCCAAAACACTGAGATAATACAAATTATCTTCTCTGACCACAATGCCATCAAAATAAAAATTAACAACAGGAAGAGCAAGGAAAAAAAAAAAAAAACAATTACGTGGAAACTGAATAACACCCTGCTTAAAATGAAAGACATAATACAAAAACTTTTGGGACAGAGCAAAGGCAATAGCAATAGATGCACACATCAAAGAAGAAGAAATGGGCAAAATCAAAACATTAGGTATACAACTTGAACAAATAGAAAACAACAAAAGAAGCCCACAGCCACCAGAAGAAAGGAAATAATAAAGATCAGAGCAGAAATAAATGAAATAGAGAATAGAAGGAAACCCTGGTGGCATAGTCATTAAGTGCTACAGCTGCTAACCAAAGATTCAGCAGTTCAAATCCACCAGGTACTCCTTGGAAACTCTGTGGGGCAGTTCTACTCTGTCCGATAGGGTCGCTATGAGTCGGAATCGACTCGACGGCACTGGGTTTGGTTTGTTTTTTTGAGAGAATAGAAAAACAATAGAAAGAATCAACAAAATCAAAAACTGGTTCTTTGAAAAGATCAACAAAATCAAGAAACCACTGGCCAAATTGACAAAACACAAGAGGACACAAGTAACTCAAATAAGAAATGAAATGGGGGACATTAAAACAGACCCAACTGAAATAAAAAGGATCATAACAGAGTATTATGAAAAACTATACTCGGACAAATTTGAAAACCTAGAAGAAATGGACACATTTCTAGAAACACACTACCTGCCCAAACTAACACAAAATGATGTTGAAAATCTGAATAGACCCATAACAAGAGAAGAAATTGAAAACATAATTTAAAAAAACTCCACCTCTCCCCCCCCCCCCCCCAAAAAAAAACCCTGGCCCAGATGGCTTCACTGGAGAATTCTACCAAGCATTCAGGGAAGAGCTTATGCCAGTACTACTCAAACTATTTCAGAACATAGAAAAGAAGCAATACTGTGGAATTCATTCTATGAAGCTAGATACCTGATACCAAAACCAGGCAAAGACACCACAAAAAAAGAAAATTACAGACCAATATCTCTCATGAGTATGTTGTTGTTGTTAGGTGCCATCGAGTCAGTTCTGACTCATAGCGACCCTATGCACAACAAAACAAAACCCTGCCTGGTCCTGAGCCATCCATACAATCATTGTTATGCTTGAGCACATTGTCGCAGTCACTGTGTCAATCCACCTCTTTTCCACTGACCCTGTACTCTGCCAAGCATGATGTCTTTCTCCAAGGACTGATCCCTCCTGACAATATGTCCAAAGTATGTAAGACACAGTCTCACCATCCTGCTTATAGGGAGCATTCTGGTTATACTTCTTCTAAGGCAGATATGTTCGTTCTTTTGGCAGTCCATGGTATATTCAATATTCTTCACCAACACCACAATTCAAAGGTGTCAATTCTTCTTTGGTCTTCCTTATTCATTGTCCAGCTTTCACATGCATATGATGCAACTGAAAATGCCATGGCTTGGGTCAGACGCACCCTAGTCTTCAGGGTGACATCTTTGCTCTTCAACACTTTAAAGAGGTCCTTTGCAGCAGATTTACCCAATGCAATGCGTCTTTTGATTTCTTGACTGCTGCTTCCATGGCTGTTGGTTGTGGATCCAAGTAAAATGAAATCTTTGACAACTTCAATCTTTTCTGTTTATCATGATGTTGCTTATATTGGTCCAGTTGTGATGATTTTTGTTTTCTTTATGTCAAGGTGTAATCCATACTGAAGGCTGTGGTCTTTGAACTTCATCAGTAACATCAGTAAGTGCTTCAAGTCCTCTTCACTTTCAGCAAACAAGGTTGTGTCATCTGCATAATGCAGGTTGTTAATGACTCTTCCTCCAATTCCAATGCCCCGTTCTTCATATAGCCCAGCTTCTCTTGTTATTTGCTCAGCCAACAGAATTCAGCATCATATCAAAAACGTAATACATCATGACCAAGTAGGATTCATATCAGGTATGCAAGGATTGTTCAACATTAGAAAGTCAATTGACATAATCCACCACATAAATAAAAGGAAAGAAAAGAATCACATGATCATCTCAATCAACACAGAAAAGGCATTCAACAAAGTCCGGCACCATTTGACAAACTCCAACACCATTCCTGATAAAAACTCTCAGTAAAATAGGTATAGAAGGGAAATTTCTCAACATAAATAAAGGGCATCTACGCAAAACAAATGTTCAACATCATTCTTAACAGAGACAGGCTGAAAACATTCCCCTTGAGAACCGGAACAAGAAATGGATGACTTTTATAACTACTCCTACATAACATTGTGCTGGAAGTCCTAGCTAGAGCAAGAAGGAAAGAAACAGAAATAAAGGGCTTCCAAATTGGTAATGAAGAAGTAAAACCATCCCTATTTGTGGATGTTATGATATTGTACATATAAAACCCAAAAGACTCCACAAGAAGACTACTGGAACTAAAAGAAAGATTCAGCAGAGCAGCAGGATAGAAGGTAAGCATTAAAAAAAAATCAGTTGGATTCCTATAGAACAATAAAGAGAATGATGAAAAGGAAATCATGAAAACAATACCATTTATAACAGCCCCTAAATAAAATAAAATAAAATACTTGGGAATAAATCTAACCAGGGATGTAAAAGACCTATACAAAGAAAACTACAAAACACTACTGCAAGAAACCTAAAGAGATCTACATAAATGGAAAAACATACCATGCTCATGGATGGGAAGAATCAACATTGTGAAAATGACAATTCTACCCAAAGAGATTTACAAATACAATGCAATCCTGATCCAAATACCAGCAACATTCTTTAAAGAGATGGAAAAACTTATCATTAAATTTATATGGAAAGGGAAGAAGACCCAGATAAGTGTAAAGCACTATTGAAGAAGAAGAATAAAATAGGAGGACTCACACTGCTTGACCTCAGAACCTACCATACAGCTACAGTAGTCAAAAGAGGCTGGTACTGGTACAATGACAGATACATCGACCAGTGGAACAGAATTGAGAACCCAGATGTAAATCCATCCACCTATGGTCACCTGATCTTCGACAAGGGCCCAAAGTCCATCAAATAGGGAAAAGATAGTCTTTATAACAAATGGTGCTGGCAAAACTGGATGTGAATCTGCAAAAAAATGAAACAGGACCCATACCTCACACCATATCCAAAAACCAATTCAAAATGGATCAAAAACCTAAATATAAAGCCAAAAACTATGAAGTTCATAGAAAAAAGATAGAATCAATATTAGAGGCCCTAATACACGGCATTAATAGGATACAAACCGCAACCAAGAACACACAAACTCCGGAAGATAAGCTTCATAATTGGGATCTCCTAAAAATTAAACTTATGCTCATCAAAAGACTTCACCAAAAGAGCAAAAAGAGAACCTACAGACTGGGAAAAATTTGGGGCTATTACAAATCAGACAAAGGTCTAATCTCTAAAATCTAAAAGAAAATCCAACACCTCTACAACAGAAAACAATCCTATTAAAAAAAGGGCAAAGGAAATGAACAGACACTTCACCAAAGAAGACATTCAAGCAGCAAACAGAAACATGAGGAAATGATGGTGATCACTAGCTATTAGAGAAATGCAAATCAAAACCACAGTGAGATACCATCTCACATGACATTACTGGCTCTAATAAAAAAAAATAACAAATGTTGGAGAGGCTGCAGGGAGATTGGAACCCTTATACACTGCTGGTGGGAATGCAAAATGATACAACCATTTTGGAAAACAATATGGTGTTTCCTAAGAAAGCTAGAAATAGAAATACCACGTGATGCACTCCCAGTAATGTATCCTAGAGAAAGGAGAGTCGTCACATGAATAGACATATACACACCCATGTACATTGCAGCATTGTTCACAATAGCAAAAAGATGGAAACAGCCTAGATGCCCATCAACAGAAGAATGGATAAACAGACTGTGGTACATACACACAGTGGAGTATTACCCAATGATAAAGAACAATGATGAATCTGTGAAGCATCTCAGGACATGGAGGAATCTGGAGGGCATAATGCTGAGTGAAATAAGTCAATCACAAAAGGACAAATATTGTATGAGACCACTACTGTAAAAACTCCTGAAAAGGTTTACACACAGAAAGAAACAATATTTGATGGTTATGAGGGAGGGGAGGGGTGGAGATGGAAAAACACTAACTAGACAACAGCTAAGTGGTAACTTTGGTGAAGGGTAAGACAGTACACAATACTGGGGAAGCCAGCACAACCTGTACAAGGGAAGGTCATGGAGGCTCCATAGACACATCCAAATTCCTTGAGACACCTAATTGCTGGGCTGAGGGCTGTGGGGACCATGGTTTTGGGGAACATCTAGCCCAATTGGTATAACATAGCTTATAAAGAAAAGGTTCTACTTTCTACTTTGGTGAGTAGTGTCTGGGGTCTTAAAAGCCTGTGAGAGGCCATCTAGGATACTCCACTGGTCTCACCCCTTCAGGATCAAGGAAGAATGAAGAAAACTAAAGCTATAAGGGAAAGATTAGACCAAAAGCTAGTGGACCACATCTACCAAGGCCTCCACCAGACTGAGTCCAGTACAAATAGACGCCAGCCAGCTACTACCACTGACTGTTCTGACAGGGATCACAATAGAGCATTCTGGACAGAGCTAGAGAAAAATGTAGAACAAAATTCTAACTCAAAAAGAAAGACTAGACTTGCTGACCTGACAGTTACTGGAGAAACCCTTGGTTTATTGCCCCTAGACACCCTTTCTGCTCAGTAATCAAGTCACTCCTGAGGTTTACCCTTCAGCTAGAGATTGGACAGGCCCATAAAACAAGATGAGACTAAAGGGGCACACCAGCCCAGGGCAAGGACTAGAAGGCAGGAGGGGACAGGAAAGCTGGTAGGTAATAGGGAACCCAAGGTTGAGAAGTGAGAGTGTTGACATGTCGTGGGGTTGTTAACCAATGGCCGAAAACAATACGTGTACTGTTAAATGAGAAACTAGTTTGTTCTATAAACCTTCATCTAAAGTACAATTAAAAAAAAAGTGAATTCGAAAAAAAAAACACAAAGATGATCTCTGGCTTAGAAACCATATGTTAATGACTATATTAGTATCAGCAACGTTGTTCTGTTGTACATAGGGTCACTATGAGTTGGAACTGACTCGACAGCACCTAAGAACAACACTTTAAAATCTATGAATACCATAATCAAGTGATTAGAAAAAAATGATTCAGCCATTTTGAGCTGAGTGCCTCCCTAGGCCCCTCAAGAATTCTATAAATCTACAATTTATATTCACTGGCTAATTCTTTTCAGAAGTAGATGGCCGAGTCCTTCTTCCTATAATGACATGTGCAAAGAGGTGGAGATAGAAAACCAAAAGGGAAGAACACGTTCAGCGTTTCTCAAGGTGAAAGAACTTAAGAAAAAAATTGAAGACTCGAGTTGCGATAGTGAAGGATTCCTTGGGGAAAATATTAACGATGCAGGAAGCATCAAAAGAAGATGGAAGGAATACACAGAGTCATTATACCAGAAAGAATTAGTCGATATTCAGCCATTTCAAGAGGTGGCATATGATCAGGAACTGATGATACTGGAGGAAGAAGTCCAAGCTGCTCTGAAGGCATCGGTGAAAAACGAGGCCCCAGGAAGTGATGGACTATCAACTGAGATGTTTCAACAAACGGATGCAGTGCTGGAAGCGCTCACACGTCTATGCCAAGAAATATGGAAGACAGCTTCCTGGTCAACTGGCTAGAAGAAATCTAAATTTATGCCAATTCCTAAGAAATGTGATCCAACCGAATGGGGACATTATAGAACAATATCATTAATATCACATGCAAGCAAAATTTTGCTGAAGATGATTCAAAAATGGCTGCAGCAGTATTATCGACAGGGAATGGCCAGAAATTCAGGCTGGTTTCAGAAAGGACGTGGTACCAGGGATATCATTGCTGATGTCAGATGGATCCTGGCTGAAAGCAGAGAATACCAGAAAGATGTTTACCTGTTTTTTATTGACTGTGCAAAGGCATTCGACTGTGTGGATCATAATACATTATGGATAACATTGTGAAGGACAGGAATTCCAGAACACTTAATTGTGCTCATGAGGAACCTTTACACAGATCAAGAGGCAGTTGTTAGTACAGAACAAGTGGATACTGAGTGGTTTAAAGTCAGGAAAGCTGTGCATCAGGGTTGTATCCTTTCACCATACCTATTCCATCTGTATGCTGAGCAAATAATCCGAGAAGCTGGACTATATGAAGAAGAACAGGGCATCAGGATTGGGGGAAGACTCATTAACAACTTGTGTTATGCAGATGACACAACCTTGGTTGCTGAAAGTGAAGAGGACTTGAAGCACTTACTAATGAAGATCAAAGGCCACAGCCTTCAATATGGATTGCACCTCAACATCAAACAAAAATCCTCACAACTGTGCCAGTAAGGAACATCATAATAAAAGGAGAAAAAATGTGAAGTTGTCAAGAATTTCACTTTACTTGGATCCACAATCAACACCCACGGAAGCAGCAGTCAAGAAATCAAAAGATGCATTGCAGTGGGCAAATCTGCTGCAAAGGACCTCTTCAAAGTGTTGAAGAGCAAAGATGTCACCCTGAAGACTAAGGTGGCCTGACCCAAGCCATGGTATTTTCAATCGCATCATATGCATGTGAAAGCTGGACAATGAATAAGGAAGACTGAAGAAGAGTTGACGCCTTTGAATTGTGGTGTTGGCAAAGAATATTGAATATACCACGGACTGCCAAAGGAACAAAGAAATCTGTCTTGGAAGAAGTACAACCAGAATGCTTCTTAGAAGCAAGGATGGCGAGACTGTGTCTCACATACTTTGGACATGTTGTCAGGAGGGATCAGTCCCTGGAGAAGGACATCATGCTTGGCAGAGTACAGGGTCAGCGGAAAAGAGGAAGACCCTCAACGAGGTGGATTGACACAGTGGCTGCAACAATGAGCTCAAGCATAACGATGATTGTAAGGATGGTGTAGGACTGGGCAGTGTTTCTTTCTGTAGCGCATAAGGTTGCTATGAGTCGGAACGGACTCGATGGCACCTAACAACAACAACAACTATTTATTTATTTCACAATTATACAATTCGACACAGTCTGGTTGTTGTTTTAGTCTGTCTCTAAGTAGTCAGTATATATTAACTGCTGTAACAAAAAAAAGCAATGCCAGAATGAGTGACTTAATAATCTATTGGAATGTGCATCACGTGGTCAATAAGGAATCAAGATTCCTTTCATTGAGTAGCTCCACTGTCTTCTAAGGCTTAAGAGGCATCCATTCTAGCCAGTTTCAAACAACGGAAGAGTGTGTGAAAGGTCACATGGGAGTTTTCAAGGTCCAGACCTGAACGTGAGGTCCATGACTTTAGTCCACATTTCATTTTCCAGAACTCAAGTCACATGGCCCCAACTTACTATGGGGAAGATGGAGGAGAAGATGGAAAATGGGGCTTGTTGTGGGCCCATGAGGAAAAAAAAGGAAACAGAATTTGATGAAAACACAGTATTTCCACTAGGATAGTCTTTTTCCAATAATTACTTTCCTTTTCCTAAGATCATCAGATACTAAAAAAAAAAAAAAAAAAACTTTCAATGGGCTCTCTTTTATATTCAAACTTATTCTTACTCTGGAAGAAAAGTTCACAGCAACATAAATTTCACCTTTAGAAACTAACAATGCCATGCTCTGTCTAGATTTTCACCTGGCAGTTTCATAGTTGAATAGAAAGCAGCATTTAGGCTTAAACAAGGTAGAAGTTATGGATGCCAAGCACTGGGAAAAATTCATCATTGACTTGACCAAACTTGTAATATGGGCTCTTGTTGGTTAGACTGTGTTGGCATATCCTGTCTGGAGGGGAGATGGGAGGGTAGAGAGGGTTGGAAGCTGGCAAAATTGTCAGGAAAGGAGAGACTGGAAGGGCTGACTCATTAGAGGGAGAGTAAGTGGGAGTGTGGAGTAGGGTGTATGTAAGCTTATATGTGACTGACTTGATTTGTAAACGTTCACTTAAAGTTCAATAAAAATTATTAAAAAAAAAAAGAAACGTGTAGAGCCGTGTTTTTTTATTCTTTTTGGTTC
Source organism: Elephas maximus indicus (assembly GCF_024166365.1). Taxonomy (NCBI): domain Eukaryota; kingdom Metazoa; phylum Chordata; class Mammalia; order Proboscidea; family Elephantidae; genus Elephas; species Elephas maximus. Next base: position 9,000,769 of record NC_064846.1, on the reverse strand, counting down.
ACTCGCAGATTGCATGGGAATTAGATGAAAACCGTGATCCCTCTCTCTAGGAACAAAATTGTGAGTAAAATTTCAAGCGATTAGCATATTCACAATTAAGAGCTGCTGCTTTAGACCATACACCAAAACACATTATGAAACAAACATTTTTTATGACCATTGCAGGTTATATGTTAAGAGGCATACTTCCTCAGACCATTACCTTATACCAGTCACTTGCTTCAAATAGGCAACATGAGGAAATTCACATTGTCAGAAGTATGATCAAAGTTTATGTGTAAACTACGTTGGCTCTAATTTGTCACTCTGATTCACAAATCTCAGTTAGTCTTTTGTAAATTAGGTTCATATTCTCTCGCAAGGCATTGTTAAATCTCACTAGACTTAATCCTAACGTAAACCAGCTCCTTTAACTTAAAAATTACCAATTAAATAATAAATTTTACTGTCAGCTATCAATATTTACTTTCCTTTGAAAGAGACAACATGTGGGAATGTAGACTTTGGAGAAGACTAAAAGAAAATGTCATAGTCATCTAGTGCTGGTATAACAGAAATACCACAAGTGGATGGCTTTAACAAAGAGAAGTTTATTTTTTCACAGTAAAGTAGGCTAGAAGTCCAAATTCAGGGTGTCAGCTCCAGGGGAAGGCTTTCTCTCTCTGTTGGCCTTCTCCTCAATGTTCCCCCGGGTTAGGAGCTTCTTCACACAGGGACCCCGGGTCCAAAAGACATACTCTGCTCCTGGCACTGCTTTCTTGGTGGTGTGAGGTCCCCATGTCTCTCTGCTCACTGCTTCTTTTATATCTCAAGAGATTGCCTCAAGACACAATCCAATCTTGTAGGCTGAGTCCTGCCTCACTAACACAACTGCCACCCGTCCTCCCTCATTAACATCATAGAGGCAGGATTTACAACATATAGGAAAATCACACAATACCGGGAATCACGACCCAGCCAAATTGATAACACACATTTTTGGGGGGACACAATTCAATCCATGACAGGAAGTATTTTTCTTCCCACTTCAGTAGTACAGGAAGTCTGTGGTTGTGCTATGGCTATTATGTTAAACAACATGAGTCCAAGTAATAATTTGGTACTAAGCATAAATAATCCATAAAGGGATTTTACAAGGTTAAATTATAAAGCCAAATTCATAAAAAATATATTTTAAAATTATGATCCAGAATTTATTTTATTTACAATTATAAAATTAGAATTTTATAATTGTAAATAAAGTAATACAAGTTGCCAAATTTTAAAAATAATTACTCTGTATATAAAAATTCTTTGCACTTAATGTTGTATTAATGCCTCTTCTTTATTGTCATATATGTTCTCCTGATTTAGTCTTAATCTTTAAAAATGAAAACAGAGAAAGAGGTTAAACGAGTCATAAGAAATGAAATACCTGTTGCTGTAGAGTCCATTCCAACTCATAGCGACCCTATAGGACGGAGTAGAACTGCCCCACAGGGTTTCCAAGGAGCACCTGGTGGATTTGAACTGCTGACCTTTTGGTTAGCAGCCGTAGCTCTTAACCACTACTCTACCAGGGTTTCCAAAAAGATGAAATGGTGAGTTATAGAGAAATAGATACAGCACAACTTATATTAGTGCTGATTAAAATAAAATCCTTAGGTATAAATCTAACCAAATATATACAGATTCTATATGAAGAAAACTACAAAGTTCTGATGAAACAAACCAAAGAAGATCTAAATATGTGGAGAAACATTCCATGGTCATGGATAGGAAGACTTAATATGGTTAACATATCAATATTTCCCTACTTGATCTCTAGATTCAGTGCAATCCCAATCTAAAATCCCAGCAAGTTATTTTGTGTATATTGACAAACTTATTCTAAAGTTTATATAGAACGTTTAAAAATTCAGAATAGTCAATAAATACCGAAGAAGAAGAATAAAATCTTATTACGAACACTACCTGAAGATATATTGAATTTGGCCTCACTTTATACAACTGGTGGAGCCCTGTGGCGTAGTGGTTAAGAGCTCAGCTGCTAACCAAAGGGTCAGCAGTTGGAATCCACCAGCTGTTCCTTGGAAACTCTATAGGACAGTTCTACTCTGTCCTATAGGGTTGCTAGGAGATGGAATTGACTCGACAGCAACAGGTTTGTTTTGGTTTTGGTCTGATATATACACATAATGATATTTAGGTCTTTTGCCTTTACTAATATTTAAAAAAAAAAATTTTTTTTTTTTTAATATTTAGTGATATGCCATCTACTTTTAAGGCTTTTTTTTTTCTTATTTGTTTTTAACTGTTTTGCCTTCTATGCTATGGTGTGAATGTGCAGCCCCACTATCTGGCAGTAATCTATGAGATGTAATGCATTTCTCTACATTTGCTAAAAAAATATGTCCATGAAAGGTATAATCTCAAGGGCATGTAAGACACAAACCTAAATAACTCTGATATAGGGTTGGCTATGATGAGAACTATATAACAAGAAGATAAAAATCAAATGGCAGTTTGATGGTAGGTGAAGACATGTGTTCTCATCTACTTTACTCATTTTTCCAAGATTTGAGCGTATGTTTTATTTATTTTTTATTAAAATATGTCTCTTTTTTTAAAACACAGTTCTTGTTTATATTATTTCTGAATCATTCTTATACAAGTTGCTTTCAAAATCTGGCATAGTTCTTTACTTTTAATTTTATATTTTAAAAAGAATAAATAAATCATTAGTGAATTTTTTCCCCTTAGTGATTAAATACATGTTTTGAACCAACTCCTTCCTTGTTATAAATGTTCTGTTTCCAACAGTACAATGACTACAGTATAACACCACAGTATATTAGTGGGTTGTACAGTAACACATTTTAAGCAATACCTCTCTAAGGTCAAGTACAGACCTTAGAATCATTACAGATGAGATCAAATAAGGTCTGAAATAACAATTGGATCCAGTTCTTGCTAGAAGCTCCACATTGAGGCTTTTCTTTGTAAGGTACAGAATCACCAGGTAGAGGATGGACCCCAAAATAAAGAAATTGCTGTCCTTCAAAGTCGTAGAATTATAAATATTCTCCATCTCAAGTTCTCTGTGCCATGCTTTCATCCTCAGACCCCATGCTCAGTGTCTAAGTATATATGTCCTGTCAGGGGAAAAAAAAAAAAAAAAGACAACACAGCTATAAGAAAACCACTGTCACCAATTTTGAATTATATAGCAAAATATGAGGATTATAAATATGATTATCTTCTTCAAACCAGGGACTGATTATATGTATTTCAACTTTTAAAATTAAAAGAAAATGAATTCAGACATTTCTTCACTTTGACTCTATAGCTCATATTTTATCAACTACAACACAGAAGATTCAATGTATCTCCCAAAACAAATTAGGACTACATAGCAAGAAAGGAGGCTACTACACTATACAATGTCCCTGCCTTCTAATAAACTGGATGTAACCAAGTTAAACAGGCTAAGTGGGTCATGAAAAAAAATGATAACTAGTATTTATTAAGTGCCAGACACTTCACTAGGTGTATTAAATACATTATTTCATTTAATCCTCAACAAAAATCCTGAGATAATTGCTACTATTTTTTACTTATTTAACATATAAGAAAACTAGTGTTTGAGAGGGTAAGAAATTTTCTCTGCTCCATCTGATTTAATAAACAATGCTCTCCAAATCTAAGACAAGAAGTAGTAGCAATGTGAATAAAGGAGTATTTGATAGTTCTGCATCAGAAACACATGGCTTCGTGTTCCAGGAGAGGGACTCTCACTGGATGAACTGTAACCAAGAGAGAAACACCCCCAAAAATTTAATATCACAAAGCACTTTTTCTTCTCCTTGGTCCAGTCAGAGAAATTAATATGTGTTCTGGAAAAGTCGTAACTACAAGAATCACTGAAGATCCCACTGAGATCTGCACTGTAAACAACACCCAAGCTTTGGAGGCAGACAGACCCAATTTCAAGTCCCAGCTCTACTCCTTACTAATTTTGTGATGTTGTACTTGATCTCTCTGAGCTGTTCTTGTTGTTAGGTTCCATTGAGTTGGTTCTGACTCATAGCGACCCTATGTGCAACAGAATGAAATACTGCCTAGTCCTGTGCCATCCTCACAATTGTTGCTATGCTTGAGCCCATCGTTGCAGCCCCTGTGTTCATTCATTTCATTGAGGGTCTTCCTCTTTTTCTCTGACCCTCTACCAAGCATGATGTCCTTCTCCACGTACTGGTCCCTTCTGGTAACATATCCAAAGTACGTGAGATGAAGTTTCATCATCTTCACTTCTAAGGAGCATTCTGGCTGTACTTCTTCCAAGACAAATTTGTTCATTCTTCTCTCAGTCCATGGTATATTCTCTGAGCTGTAAAATGGGGGAAATATGAATATCTATAGTTCTCAAATTAAATATCATACACAAGTTAAATTTTGCTGAAGATCATTCAAAAGCCACTGCAGCAGTACATCAACAGGGAGCTGCCAGAGATTCAAGCTGTATTCAGAAGAGGACATGGAACCAGGGATACCATTACTGATATCAGATGAATCCTGGCTGAAAGCAGAGAATACCAGAAAGATGTTTACTTGAGTTTTATCGACCATGCAAATGAGTTCAACTGGGTGGATCATAACAAATTATGGATAACATTGTGAAAAATGGAAATTACAAAACGCTTAAATGTGCTCATAAGAAGCTTGTACATAGATAAAGAGGCAATCATTCTGACAGAACAAGGGGATATTGCATGGTTTGAAGTTAAGAAAGGTGTGGGTCAGGGTTGTATCTTTCACCATACTTATTCAATCTGTACGCTGAGCAAATAATCCGAAAAGCTGGAATACATGAAAAAGAACGGGGCATTAGGATTGCAGGAAGACTCATTAACAACCTGCATTATGCAGATGACACAACCTTGCTTGCTGAAAATGAAGAGGACTTGAAGTTCTTGCTAATGAAGATCAAAGACCACAGTCCTCAGTATGGATTACATCTCAACACAAAGAAAACAAAAATCCCCACAACTAGACCAATAGGCAACATCATGATAAACAGGGGAAAGATTGAAGTTGTCAAGGATTTCATTTTACTTGGATCCATAATCAACATCCATGGAAGCAGCAGTCAAGAAATCAAAAGACGCATTGCGTTGGGCAAATCTGCTACAAACGACCTCTTCAAAGTGTTGAAAAGCAAAGACGTCACCTTGAAGACTAAGGTGTGCCTGACCCAAGCCAAAGTATTTTCAATCTCATCATATGTATGGGAAAGCTGGACAATGAATAAGGAAGACCAAAGAAGAACTGATGCCTTTGAATTATGGTTTTGGCGAAGAATATTGAATATACCATGGACTGCCAAAAGAACGAACAAATCTGTCTTAGAAGAAGTACAACCAGAATGCTCCTTAGACGCAAGGATGGCAAGACTTCATCTTACATACTTTGGATATGTTGTCAGGAAGGATCAGCCCCTGGAGAAGGACATCATGCTTGGCAAAGTACAGGGTCAGTGGAAAAGAGGAAGACCCTCAACGACATGCATTGACACAGTGGCAGCAGTAATGGGCTCAACCATGACAACAATTGTGAGGATGGTGCAGGACTGGGCAGCGTTTCGTTCTGTTATGCACAGGGTCCCTAAGAGTCGGAATTGACTTGACGGCACCTAACAACAAAGTAGTTCTCTAAGACTCTGTGTCCTGATCTACAAAAAATGTTGAAAGATAACTATTATTTACATTGTTGCAATATTGAAATAATGTATAAGAGGCTAGTAGTGTCGGGCATATGATGAGCACTCAAAAAATGAAGCTGTAGTTAGCCTTCAGCCTTCATATGTTTAAATTACACGCAAACTAAACATTCAATCAGTGTATATTCAGACCCTTATTCCAACTTCCCTTTGCAACTGACAAAAACATATTTCAATCTATCACACGGAGGTATATTTGAAAGCCAATATGCAGTTTGGTTTCTATGTTGTCCATCCATCCACCATCCATCCATCTCTTTAGAAGATATGTAAGGGGCATTGATTATACACTGGCCACTACGTCAATCATTAGGAATGCAGCAGTGAACAAAATGACCTAAGTTCTTGCCCTTAGGGAATTTATAATCTACTAGAAGAACCAGACACTAAATGAATAAATTTAGAATAATAGCGAAAAGTGTTATCAAGGAAAATGACATGGGTATGGAACTGGGTTTTTATGGAAGCGAATATTGTAAGCACGATCTTTGCCTTCATACGGCCAACAATCTAGCAGAGGATACATAAATTCTAAAAGTAGTTATACTACATTGTGATAAGTGCTATGATAGGAGAAATATGAAGTGCTGATGGCAGAAGATAGCAGAAACTGACCTGATCTGAAGAAAATTTGGGGTTGGCGATCAGGCAGGGAAGTTTCTCATGGTGATATTTAATGGTAGCCAGGTGAAGAAGAGGGAGAGGAATGTTCTAGATAGAGAAAAATAGGTATGCAAAGGCTGTGACTAGAGAGGCTGGTGCGTTTAAGGAACTGAACAAAGTTTGATGAGAACAGAGTTTAAAAGACAATTGCAGAAAAAAGATGAAGCTGCAGCAAGGGATATGAGGATTCTGATGAGAAAGTGATTGAACTAATGATCCGTAGAATATGGATCACCCAGGAGACTGAAAATGGAGATGAAAATTCACTAGACGTTCCAATAAAGTCAAAAGCCAGCTACAGTGGGAGTGGTTGAGTGAGAGAGCTGGAAGGATACTATATTTTCATCAGTGAACTGAATGATGGAATGTATATCAGAGGTTTTGGGTAATAAGATCAGGGTGAGGACATAGGAGTGGGAGACTGCGATGGACAGGAAGAACAGAAGATTTTTGAGAATGAAGAAATAGACAAAGGGTTTATGAACAATGAAGTCATCCAGGACCACTGACAAACTAGAGGTGGATGGGAATACTGTCAGCATTTTAAAAATTAATTTCACCTGTTCCTTTTTACTTGCTTAATGTAGTTATTAGAAAGTGTAAAACTACATATATAGTTTACCTTTATGGCTCAGATTACGTTTCTGTGGAACAGTGCTTGATCAGAGGAAGAAACAGACAATACGTTGGCTGAGTAAAATGAGACTCAAGGAGTGGGGAGATGTTGTATACATCTAAATATTTTGTTTTCATATGCCTTTACTACATCATAAAGACGAGTGGAAAGTGAAAGTGCCAATACTAGTCATAATACAATTGTGATGGAATTGACATAATTACCTGCACCAAAACTGATTAATCCTTTAACTTGAATTGGATATTTCTTGCCACTAAGACATGTTTGCAGGCAGCTCCTGAAGGAAACCAACCATTTTCTGTCATTCTGCCTATTCTTGCTTGACCCTTGACATTAGTAAGTGAGCTGAGGATTGGCCTCTCTTTCATAAGATCAATGTCTGAATTTGGGCTTAAGGAGAGCAGACCAAGCCAGCTGCATAACATGGATAAAGGAGTTATTCCCACAGTCTAGCTTAGCTTGCTAACATTCTACATTGAGGGTCAGCAATGAAGCCATAACAAATAAGAAAATGTCAATTTGCCTTCATTTGGACTGTTAAAAGCTTATCATTCCCAGAATGTAGAAAAAGAATAAAATTAAAAAACCCAAAAGAGCAAAAATGAAAAGCTGGAAATAGAGCATGTAAAAACTGTGTCTAAAAGACAAGGTATATTAATGTTGGAAATGAAAACATCTAATAAATTATTGATTGAAGAACCAGAGTTTATTTAAAAAACCCAGCCATCCAAATGCAGAGAAGGCCACAAATTCATAGAGGTTTGATAGTTTGTTACAGGTTCAGGACCTTTGCTACTGGTTCAAACTCTTGGAATGGGGCCAATGAATCTGCATTTTCACAAACTCCCTAGATGATTCTTGTTGTTTGTTAGTTGCCATCAAGTCGATTTAGATTAGGTACGCTAAAATATGAGAACCACCAAACTAATCTGAACAGCTCGTTGAAGCAATAAGGCTCTTAAGACCCAGAAAATCTCAGTGACTTACCCAAGGTCACATAGCCAAGTAAGTAGCAGAACCAGGGCTCAAACTCAGGCCTCCTAATTCCTACAGTAGGGCTCTTCCAATTGGCCCCACACTGCCTTGCTAACCCTACTTCAGGTCATGGTTTCTGTTCACAGAGTCCACATTTCACCTGACATTGCTGCTTCATGCTGAGATGTTGTAGTTGTTGTTAGGTAACGCTGAGTTGGTTCCGACTCATAGCAACCCTATACACAACAGAAAAAAAAACACTGCCTGGTCCTGAGCCATCCTTACAATCGTTGTTATGGTTGAGCTCATTGCTGCAGCCACTGTGTCAACCCACCTCATTGACGGTCTTCCTCTTTTCCGCCGACCCTGTACTCTGCCAAGCATGATGTCCTTCTCCAGGGACTGATCCCTCCTGACAACATGTCCAAAGTATGTAAGACGCAGTTTCACCATCCTTGCCTCTAAGGAGCATTCTGGCTGTACTTCTTCTAAGACAGATTTGTTCCTTCTTTTGGCGGTCCATGGTATATTCAATATTCTTCACCAACGACACAATTCAAAGGCATCAATCCTTCTTCGGTCTTCCTTATTCATTGTCCAGCTTTCACATGCATATGATGCGATCGAAAATACCATGGCTTGGGTCAGGCGCATCTTAGTCTTCAAGGTGACATCTTTGCTCTTCAACACTTTAAAAGAGGTCCTTTGCAGCAGATTTACCCAGTGCAATGTGTCTTTTGATTTCTTGACTGCGGCTTCCATGGCTGTTGATTGTGGATCCACATAAAGTGAAATCCTTGGCAACTCCAATCTTTTCTCCATTTATCATGATGTTGCTCATTGGTCCAGTTGTGAGGATTTTTGTTTTCATAATTTATGTTGAGGTGCAATCCATACTGAAGGCTGTGGTCTTGGATCTTCATTAGTAAGTGCTTCAAGTCCCGTTCACTTTCAGCAAGCAAGGTCGTGTCATCTGCATAACGCAGGTTTTTGATGAGTCTTCCTCCAATTCTGATGCCCTGTTCTTCTTCATATAGTCCAGCTTCTCAGATTATTTGCTCAGCATACAGATTGAATAGGTATGGTGAAAGAATACAACCCTGACGCACACCTTTCCTGACTTTAAACCAATCAGTGTCCCCTTGTTCTGTCCGAACAACTGCCTCTTGATCCATGTAAAGGTTACATGAGCACATGAGCATTATGAGCACAATTAAGTGTTCTGGAATTCTCATTCTTCCCAATGTTATCCACAACTTGTTAAAATCCACACAGTCAAATGCCTTTGCATAATCAATAAAACACAGGTAAACATCCTTCTGGTATTCTCTGCTTTCAGTTAGGATCCATCTGACATCAGCAATGATATCCCTGGTTCCACGTCCTCTTCTGAAACCAGCCTGAATTTCTGGCAGTTCCCCATCTATATACTGCTGCAGCCGTTTTTGAACGATCTTCAGCAAAATTTTGCTTGCGTGGGATATTAATGATGTTGTTCTATAATTTCCGCATTCAGTTGGATCACCCCCACATGTCTGTCAGTTTGTCATACTGTGGGGGCTTGCGTGTTGCTGTGATGCAGGAAGCTATGCCACCGGTATTCAGGTACCAGCAGGGTCACCCATGGAGGACAGGTTTCAGCTGAGCTTCCAGACCAAGACAGACTAGGAGGAAGGACCTGGTAGTCTACTTCTGAAAGGCATTTGCCAGTGAAAACCTTATGAATAGCAGCGGAACATTGTCTGATATAGTGCTGGAAGATGAGCCCCCCAGGTTGGAAGGCACTCAAAAGATGACTGGGGAAGAGCTGCCTCCTCAAAGTGGAGTTGACCTTAATGACGTGGATGGAGTAAAGGTTTTGGGACCTTCATTCGCTGATGTGGCACCACTCAAAATGAGAAGAAACAGCTGCAAACATCCATTAATAATTGGAACCTGGAATGTAGAAAGTACGAATCTAGGAAAATTGGAAATCGTCAAAAATGAAATGGAATGCATAAACATCAATATCCTAGGCATTAGTGAGCTGAAATGGACTGGTATTGGCCATTTGGAATCAGACAATCATATAGTCTACTAGGCTGGAATGACAACTTGAAGAAAGGTGATCATGCTGAGATAGAGATCCACAAAAAAACCATAAAGGTCTGGAATTGAAAGCCAGCGTAGAAATTATTTCCTTCAACACAGCTCTAGAATCAATTCCATCTACAGCATCCTCATAATTTTTTCTCTGCTTAAGTACCTCCAATGACAGTGAATTCACTACTTCCCGAGGCAGCCTGTTTTCAGTTTTAGAGAATTTGGCAGTTCGAATCCACAAGCTGTTCCTTGGAAACCCCATGGGGCAGTCCTACTCTGTCCTACATGGTCACTGTGAGCCAGAATCCATTTGATGGCAATGAATTTGATTATTTTGGTTTTAGACATTTGAAAGTATTCGTTTGTAATTAAAACCTGTCTTCCTGAAACTTCCATCTATTCTTTTGATTTCTTCCCTAAAAAGCCACACAAAACAAGTCACTCCTTAGCCCATGACAACCACTTGCTGTTTGAAGGTAGTTCTCAATATCCATCATCCTTTTCCCACTGTCCCCACATTAGGCTTCTCTTCCAAACATTCCTCGTGACAGTTTCCAGAATCATCATAACAGATGTCTCCGAGTGGTGAGTCACAGATCAACTTCGTTTACCTGAACAGTTAAAAAAAAAAATGTGATCAGAATTCTTCTGTAGAATCTCTGATCAAAATGTTCAGTAACGGTAGCCGGGTACCATTCAGTTCTTCTGGTCTCATGGCAAAGGCAGCAGTTGTTCATGGAGGCAATTAGCCACACATTCCATTTCCTCCTCCTATTCCTGACTCTCCTTCTTCCTCTGCTGCTCCAGGGGAATAGAGACCAATTGTGGTGCCTTAGATGGACACTGCAAGCTTTTAAGACCCCAGACACTTCACAACAAACTTGGAGGTAGAACAGAAGCACTAAATATGTTATTAGGTCAATTAACTGGGATGTCCTGTGAAACGATGACCCCAAACCTCCAAAGAGAGGAACCAAATCCCATGAGGTAAACGTTTGGTTGTACATAAGCAGCCTCAGCAGATATTCTTTTTTTTTTTTTTTTTGCCACTGTTGTAAATATATCTACTACACAACTTTTGCCAATTCAACTTTTTACAGGTGTACAACTTATTGACAGCACTTACAATAATCTGCTGTGCAACTCTACCCTTAATCAATGCAATTTTTCCATCAGTGTAAGATGAAACTCAGTATACTGATCAAAAGAGAGAAAATGCAGAACAGAATTTCAAATCTCATGGACCCCAGATTTTCTGGAGCCATGGAGGCTGGATGAACCCTTGAAACTATTGCCCTGAGATAATCTTTAAACCTTAAACCAAAAATATCCCCTGAAGTCTTCTGAAAACTAAATCATAGTTTTGCTTAACTAGTAATAAAATGTCTGCCTTGAGCATTATACTCTTTTAAGAACTATCTATATGGGATCAAACTGAAAACAGCAAATCAAAAGATTAGATAGGAAGCTTAGGGGGCAGGGAGTCTATGTTAATGGGGGAGGAACAACTTGGAAAAGGAGGGTGAGAAGGATTGCACAACTGGAAGAATGTAATCAATGTCACTGAATTGTACATGTAGAAACGGTTGAATTGGTGTATGTTTTGCTGTGTATATTCTCAGCAACAACAAAATAAATAAAATTTGTAAAAAAAAAAAAAAATGTGACCCAGCATTTAAAAATCAGTAAATCCCACACACAAATTTAATTTGACATCTTTTCTATGGGAAAAAAGACACCGCGAGGCTTCTATCCCTTTGCTCTTTCAATAAGACACGTGCTCACCAGTCCACCAGTCCCGCAACTCCCACCTGGTGTGTTTCTCTCATTTATGCCACTTGTCTGGCCCCTGAAGACATGTGAGTTTGCTACCCATGCTTTAGGCACACTTCTATATCAATGTCTCTTATAAAGTGTCATGTCCAGAACTGAACACAAATCTCCAGATATAATTTGACCAGCAGGAAAAAGCAGGACACTCTGCACCATACACTACACACCTAGAGATCATTTAGCTGGACTTTGGCAGTGGCCTGCTAATTCAATTTCCTGAATCCAGTCTCTCTTCATGTTACAATGAGCCACCACAGAAAGTTTTCTGAAATACAATTCTGATCATGTTACTCTCTTGCTTGAAAATTTTGAATTGATCCTAATTGCTCATTGGCCTGCCGTTTGGAAACCCTGGTGGCATAGTGGTTAAGAGCTCTGCTGCTAACCAAAAGGTTGGCAGTTTGAATCCACCAGGCGCTCCTTGGAAACCATATGTGCCAGTTCTACTCTGTCCTATGGGGTCACTATGAGTCGGAATCGACTCGATGGCAGTGGCTTTGGCTGCCATTTGAGGCTCTTCACACTTCTAATTTTATATTAAAATTGTTTTCAGGCCTTTCTCCCTGGCTATCTATGAGTTCTGTGAGGGCAGCAAATGGATCTTACTCAAAATTTTAGCTAAATTGGTTTTGTTCCTAAACCACCTCCTTGTACCTACATAGGGCTACACTTTGTGTATGAAAAATTTGTCATTGTCTGCAATACAAGTCTCCATGGAAAGTAACTAAACTTCCTATGTACAATTATACTCTGTTATATGCTCAGTTTTAAATAAGGTATGTTTTTAACTCATATGTTAATATTATTTCAGGGATGCTTGTATTTCAAATAGGGACAAGTTTTGTGAAACCAATATCCCATTCTCCTGAGATCAAAGTACATTTGTTCTAAATGAAAAGTAATTATCTTTAAATTAAGTTATTGGAAAATATCTCAGAAAAGATATTATCTGTAAATTGAATGATCTACAAAAAGGTATGAAAGGCAATTATGAATGAATTTGAAAAATTAGCCAAATATGAATATGTAATACAATTTAGCCAGTAGTCCCCAAACCAAATGATAAATTTCCACATGCATAGATCACTCTTAAAAATAAAAAAAATCACTATTCTTTGGAGGTAATAAACTTCATGCCTTTTTGACTAAAATTTTAGGTACTTTGCCAGCCCTGCTAGGAGAATTCCTTTCTTGAGTTGGAATTTTTCTTCTACTTTATGCATTGCTAGGAATGTAAAAACATGGAATTTGAAGACATAAGAAACCATAAAACATACCTGAAATGATTTAAATAGAATCCTCTGGAAGCAGTATTGCACAGTGGTGAGTACACTGACCTAGTGGTCAGGTCCTGGAGTCTAGTTCCAGGGCTGCCATTTACTATTAAGGTAGTAAACTCTTTAAACTCCACATTCTTCAAATATCTTTCACAAATTGAGAAAAATGTTATACAGGAAACCAAACACGCAAAAGTAGGTATTCATAATGTTAATGATGAATTAACTCCATCATACCATAATGTCTGGAAGGTTTAGTTTTGTTCTCCATATATTGATGAGAAATGGGAGTGTTCAGATTAAAAAGTAGGGAAAAAAAAAAAAACTAAGAGGTCTTAGACCCAGAAGACCTGTATTTGAATCTAACTTTTACATTTGCTAACTTCTGTGCCCTCTCTGAGCCTGGATTTTCTCATTTGCTAAGTGCTGGTAAGGCCACTTACACCAGAGGGAAGTTTCGCAAATCAAGTAATCATTTCTCATTCTGGCTGATTGTTTGATTAATACTAACTCAAACTACAGTAGAAGCTCTAGAAGTACTTTCAAAGATTTTAGCTTGTTTATACATTAGCCTTGGTCTAAATTTATTTCATTCTAACCATCTGATTCTAATAAAAGTTGGAAAATTTACATTCTCACCAGCTACAAATTTGAAAACTTAAATATGAAAGGATTGGACTACTGACCTCTCAGGCCCCTTTTTACAGAAAGTGATTTTACCACTAGTATAAATTACATGTGCCCAATTTTAAGTTAGAGTGCTAAGGGCATAAATTCAAAGGGCACCACTCAATTTAATTTGTTCCCAAAGGACACTTTAGTGTCTGAACTATATAATTGAATACAGAACTCTATGACTGTGATTGAAAATATTTCTGTAAGCGATTGATGGGGAAATATCTAACAGTTCTGCAACCCAGAAACACTTGAGTTGTCATGGGTATTTATAGTGTATTTCATTACTAAAAAATCTAAAAACCAAACAGACTGCCATTGAGTCAATTCCAACTCATAGTGACCCCGTAAGGGGTTCCAAGGCTGTAAATCACTACAGAAGCAGACTGCCACATTTTTCTCCCATGGAGCCCCTAGTGGTTTCGAACCGCCAACCTTTCAGTTAGCAGACAATCACTTTAACCACTGAGCCATCAGGGCTCCTTATTAGTATGAGCTAATTTGAATACCATGACAGCAATCCAGCTCTATCTCCCTGTAAGTCAGAAACTGTTAAGTGTCTGAGATTTTTACTTTACTTACAAACTATCAAGTTAGCCACTTACACAGAAGACACAAAACCTTTGGGTCAGAGACAAAGAGAGTTTATTCATCATAGCAAAAGCCGCAGCCAGAGCAATATCTTAGTGCCAGTCTCTTGATCCTCAATCCCCATGGAGTGACATAGTAAGGGTCAGATGTTACTTGCACTTGCAATGGGTTGCATCCTAAAATTAGAAAACTCTGGTCTTATATATAGAGTTGATGGTGATCTACCCATCAGCCTCTATGGAGAGAAAGAAATCTTGTCTTTATTCTGGGTAAGCAAATGTCTCTGTGGATGGGAAGAAGATGTCTTTATCTTTACTACCCTGGACTGTCTCTAGGAAGGGAGATGTCTCTCAGCTTTACTGTGCTGGAATTTCTCTTTATATAGCCATTCTTGTTTGTAAATGCACTTATTCAGAGATTCCAGACTATGCAGAAACATGAGATATTCATGGAGAACCATTTCCCTATACTCCCTACCACCTCTCTACTACTTTATTCATAGGACATTCAGACACTCAATTTCAAAACAGTATAACTGCATTTAAGCACTTTTTCTTGGGTTGTGTATACACAATGTCAAAACAAAAATGATTAGTTCAGGGAATTGAAGGGAAAAAATGTAACTATGGAGGCAGCTGAACACAGTAAAAAACACAATGTTTGGAAAGTCAGAAAACTGGGGGTCTAGCTCTAACTCTGACACTATATTGTCAGGTAAGTTATTTCTTCTTTCTGAGTTTCAGGTTCCTCAACTGTAAAATTGGAATATGGAAGAAGTTTAGACGAGATAGTCTCTAAGGTCCATTTCTGCCATCACATTTGATTCCACCTGTAAATCAAATCAGTTGATTGACATTGCGTACGCTGATATTTCAAAATGCTGTGCATTGGAGTCATGAGCCAACTGAGTGTTGTACCTGTTAGACAGCTGTTTGTTTTTGGCTGTTCAATATACTGACAAGCACAAGGACTGTTACAGAAAGGGTATAAATAAGTATCTCTTGAATCAATGAATGTAAAATATATTTAGTAAAATCTTACAATTGTGTCTACATGAAATTGAGGATTTGAATATCTGGAATATCTAATCTAGAAATTTGGATTATTGAGCATTCTAAATACAGAGTTATATATATATATATATATATCATGGAAACCCTGGTGGCTTAGTGGCTAAGTGCTATGGCTGCTAACCAAAAGGTGGGCAGTTTGAATCCACCTGGCGCTCCTTGGAAACTCTATGGGGCAGTTCTACCCTGTCCTATAGGGTCGCTATAAGTCAGAATTGACTCAACGGCAGCGGGTTTGGGTTTGGGAATATATATCACATATAGATTATTGATTTTTTCAGATATTAAAACATCATAAATATACTTGACATTAAAAATATATTGCTTGGATCAGGTGGACACTTGAGACTAGGTTGGCATCTCCTGCCTGGAGGGGAGATGAGAGGGTGGAGGGGGTTAGAAGCTGGCGAAAAGGACACGAAAAGAGAGCGTGGAGGGAGAGAGCAGGCTGTCTCATTACGGGGAGAGTAATTGGGAGTGTGTAGCAAGGTTTTTTTTTTTTTTTTTAGCAAGGTGTATATGGGTTTTTGTGTGAGAGACTGACTTGATTTGTAAACTTTCACTTAAAACACAATAAAAGTTACTTAAAATATATATATATTGAATATAATAGTTGATCTAAAGATGTCCAATGATTATAATAATGATGTCAAAGATTAATGTGCTATGAAAATATGAAATAATTTCATGCGACACAATTTTGTGTCCATTTCCTGTTGACTGAGTCACCCTCTTGTGGATAGGCCTCAGTCTATTGATGCCCTGTTGTCCACCCACAGTTTCATATGCAGTTGTCATCAAGGGAGTTTGATAAGCACATACTAAGCACTCAATAAAGTTAAAGCCTAAATGAACAAATAAAGGAAATGAAGCTATTTTATCCCTGACTATATTTTTTATGCTCCTTAAAAACAGGTGCCACTCAATGTACTGCTTTGGACATTGACAGGACAGCTAGAGCACAATGCTGTGCCTAGGGAAAGTACTCAGTAGAGCATGGCACACAGTTACTGAATTTCTGCTCTTTGCTGAGGGTGCAAAGATGTCTAAGGCGTGCTTTCCAGGAAGTAACAATTTACATGTTGAGAGATTGATTAGCAGTTTTAGAGAGAGGCCCTACTAAAGTGCATATATCACTCTTATATGCCCTGTAGTTACATTTTCAGTCTCAAACAACTATTCTCTTTATTTATCTTTTTTCAGATATAATAGCGTATATCCAAAATTAAAATATAGATTGCAGTAGATTCTGCTGCCAGCAATATTTCAAACCCTTTAAAAGCCAAGAATGAATCCCAGATGATTTAATACTTCAGGATAAAATCAAGATGAAAGAAAATGAAGGCTCTTTTAATTTTACCAACTTCCCATCAGTATGGGTGGATTTTTAAAAAGGTCATTCTGTGTATTTATGTGGCTCAAAATTTCTCCAGATAAACATTTTTAATTCCATGGCAAGCTCTGGGATTTAAGAACAAAACTATGCTACTGAAATTATTGGTTCTAAGGCATTCCCTTAAGCTCACATTGCTAATTTATTATTGTATTTAAGCTTGGATTGCAAGGTTTGTGGGATATATTGGTACTTGGATTAATCTATTTATCAGAACTGGCGACCTGGCAAATTTATTTTGCCTTTGCAAGCTATGAAATGGAATAGAAGTAGCATTCTTTTCTTATTCCAAATCCCTTTCTTCTAACCAATTTCCAAATCTGAGCTTCCATTCATTTTATATGCTTTAAACACACACACACATACATTTTGAGAAGAGAAACTAAAAATGTCAAGATCAAGGCTAGATATAGAGATTAATGCTCACACCTATGAATTTTTTTGTTTTAATGACTTAGCAAAATCCTGTGCAGGTATGAACTATGAATATATTGGAATCAGTAGAGTCTTTGAAATAATTTTTTGGGTAAGAAACCTGAGGCCAAGTGAAGGGAAGTGATTTGTGTGTGTTTACATAAGATGTCTATGACAGCAGTAGATAAAACCCGTTTTTGTTTTGTTTTGCCTTTTTCTAATCCAACGTTATTTCTGCCCTGGCATATGTCTATCAAAACTGTTTCTCTTCAGGCTTAGCCCAGTGCATATTTAAGAGTTTTGAACTTTAGTTTCAAATATAAAATCATTAATTTCCTTAATATTTTGTATTGAAATTAAGACATGCCTTAAATTAAACTGCTAGAGAAAAATGTAGAACAAAATTCTAACTCAAAAAGAAAGAGCAGACTTGCTGGCCTGACAGAGACTGGGGAAACTCTGAGCGTATGGCCCCTGGACACCCTTTCAGCTCAGTAATGAGGTCACTCCTGAGGTTCACCCTTCAACCAAAGATTGGATGGGCCCATAAAACAAAATGAGATTAAAGGGGCACGCTAGCCCAGGGGCAAGGACTAGAATGCAGGAGGGGACAGGAAAGCTCGTAATAGGGAACCCAAGTTTGAGAAGGGAGAGTGTTGACATGTTGTGGGGTTGTTAACCAGTGTCATAAAAGAATACGTGTCATGTTTAATGAGAAACTAGTTTGTTCTGTAAACCTTCATCGGAAGTACACTTAAAGAAAAATTAAGCTGCTATTCATGGGGTCTATTTCAGGTCGCTGGTATTAGTTTCCTATTGCTGCTGTAACAAATTACCACAGGTTTTGTGGTTTAAAACAACTTGAATTTATTATCTTACAGTTCTGGAAGTTAGAAATTTAAAATGGGTCTTATAGGGCCAAAATCAAGGTGTGAGTAGCACTGCATTCCTTCTGGAGGCTGAAGGGAAGAATCTATTCCTTGCCTGGTCCTTGCTTCTGTAGGCTGCCCACCTTCCTTGGATCGTGGCCCCGATTCACTCCAATCTCTGCTCCTGTCTTCACATTCCTGTCTCTGACTTTGACCCTCTTGCCTCCCTTTTACAAGGACCTTTGGGATTACATTGAGCCCACCCAGATAATCCAGAGTAGCCTCCTCATCTCAAATTCCTTAACTTAATCACATCTACAAAATCCATTTTGCCATCTCCCTAACCAAAAAACCAAACTGGTTGCCCTCGAGTCGATTCCAACTTATAGCAACCCTATAGGACAGGATAGAACTGCCCTGTTGTAGATTGGATTGTATCCCCCCAAAATAGCTCTCAACTTGGCTGGGACATGATTCCCAGTATTGTGTGATTGTCCATCATTTTGTCATTTCATGTGATTTTCCTATGTGTTGTAAACCCTATCTCTATGATGTTGATGAGATGGGTTTAGCGGCAGTTATGTTAATGAGGCAGGACTCAATCTGCAAGACTGGATTGTGTCTTAAGCCAATCTTTTTTGAGGTATAAAAGAGAGAAGTGAGCAGAGAGACAGGTGGACCTCATACTACCAAGAAAGCAGCACCAGTAGCAGAGTAGGTCCTTTGGACCCGGGGCTCCTTCACAGAGAAGCTCCTAGTCCAGGGGAAGATTGATGACAAGGACCTTCCTCCAGAGCCAACAGAGAGAGGAAACCATACCCTGGAACTGATGCCCTGAATTCAGACTTCTAGCCTACTCACTGTGAGAGAATATACTTCTCTTCTTTAAAGCCATCCACTTGTGGAGCACTAGATAACCAAGACTTGCCCCATAGTGTTTCCAAGGAGTGGCTGGATTCGAACTGCTGGCCTTTGGTTAGCAGCCTGAGCTCTTAACCACTCCATATTCACAGACTTTGAGATTAGAACATGAACATCTTGGGGAGTGGGAGGCGGGGGAGGGATTGTACAGCCTACAGCTCTAGTGTGGGGACCTGACGTAAATGGAGTCTCAGGCATGGAGAGAGAGGTTGGACCAGGCCTTGCAGAAGATGCTACAGAGTCTGATATTTACCCCACAAACAAGGAGGATTTAGTAAAATGCTGTAAGCAAAGGAAAGGCATGATCCAATAGATATATCTGAGAAAAGTTACTGGCTGAAATGTGAGAAAGGATTGGACAGATGAAAGGATCGTTTTTGTTGTTAGGTGCCATCGAGTTGGTTCCTACTCATAGAGACCCTGTGCACAACAGAAGGAAACAGTGCCCGGTCCTGAGCCATCCTTACAATCGTTGTTATGCTTGAGCTCATTGTTGCAGCCACTGTGTCAGTCCACCTCGTTGAGAGTCTTCCTCTTTTCCACTGACCGTGTACTCTGCCAAGCATGATGTCCTTCTCCAAGGACTGATTCCTCCTGACAACATGTCCAAAGTATGTAAGACGCTGTCTCCCCATTCTTGCTTCTAAGGAGCATTCTGGTTGTACTTCTTCTAAGACAGATTTGTTCATTCTTTCGGCAGTCCATGGTATATTCAATATTCTTTGCCAAAACCACAATTCAAAGGCGTCAATTCTTCTTCAGTCTTCCTTATTCATTGTCCAGCTGTCACATGCATATGATGTGATTGAAAATACCATGGCTTGGGTCAGGTGCACCTTAGTCTTCAGGGTGACATCTTTGCTCTTCAACACTTTAGAGAGGTCCTTTGCAGCAGATTTACCCAATGCAACGTGTCTTTTGATTTCTTGACTGTTGCTTCCATGGCTGTTGATTGTGGATCCAAGTAAAATGAAATCCTTGACAACTTCATGAAAGGATTAGAGAGATGAAAGTGCAGGCAGACATTTCTGACGAGAATTTTGCTAACTAGATGGCTATCTGTACTTGGAGTGAGAAACAAAAGGAAAGACATGAACGAGTTGCTGAATTACAAGGAGAAGGAGACACTATTGAGGTAAGAAATAGAGAAGTAGTAAGTTGGAAGTGTGGTAGAGATAATCAGTTAGTGTTTGTGGCTTCAAAGCTTTTCACTGTTTAGAAAGAGAAACCTGGACATAGTATTTTCTCAATGTAAAAAAAAATGCGATGTTTAAGAAATACTAGACCTGGAAAGTATCTTAACACATCTCTCACTGATTTTCAAGATAAGGAAACTGAAAGGCAGAATGGGAAAGAGCGTGATGTACAATGGACCAATTTTCTCTAATAATTACAGAATTTTCATGCTAAATTATGATTAGTTTTTTGCTAATAAATTTATTATTTCAAGAAACCGAATTATTTGTTTGTTTTTTATTATTACTTGGGTTAGTTTGCTTTAACAAATAATATCAGCATATTCCATTCGCTATAGCTACTTGACGGTCAAGAGCAAGTTTCAGAGTCTCTTCTGACATCCATTTTGGTCTTTCCTTTCATTCCTGTCTTTTTAATGACCTTTTGCATTCTTCATGCGTGATGTCCTTGATGTCATTCCACAACTCATCCGGTCTTCAGTCATTAGTGCTTAATACATCAAATTTCTTCTTGAGATGGTCTCTAAATTCAGGTGGGATATACTCAAGGCCATATTTTGGCTCTCTTGGACTTGTTTTAATTTTCTTCAACTTCAACTTGTTGTTGTTGTTAGGTACCGTCGAGTTGGTTCCAACTCAGCGGCCCTATGTACAACAAAACGAAACACTGCCTGATCCTGTGCCATCCTCATGATCGTTGCTATGCCTGAGCCCGTTGTTGCAGCCACTTGTGTCAATCCATCTCCTTGAGGTCCTTCCTTTTTTTCACTGACCCTCTACTATAACAAGCATGATGTTCTTCTCCAGGGACTGCTTTATCAAGATAACATGTCCAAAGTAAGTGAGACGAAGTCTCACCATCCTCACTTCTAATGAGCATTCTGACTGCACTTCTTCCAGGACAGATTTGTTCGTTTTTCTGGCAGTCTACGGTATATTCAATATTCTTCACCAATACCATAATTCAAAGGAATCAATTCTTCTTCAGTCTTCTTTATTCATTGTCCAGCTTTCACATGCATGCGTATGAGGTGATTGAAAACACCATGGCTTCGGTCAGGTGCACCTTAGTCCTCAAAGTGACACCCTTGCTTGTTAACACTTTAAAAAGGTTTTTTGCAGCAGATTTGCCCAATGCAATGCATCGTCTGATTTCTTGACTGCTGAGTCCATGAGTGTTGATCGTGGATTCAAGTAAAATGCCATCCTTACAACTGCAATCTTTTCTCTGTTTATCATGATGTTGCTTATTGGCACAGTCGTGAGATTTTTGTTTTCTTTATGTTGAGGTGTAACCCATGCTGAAGGCTGTGGTCTTTGATCTTCATCAGTAAGTGCTTCAAGTCCTGTTCACTTTCATCAAGGAGTTGTGTTATTTGCATAACGCAGATTGTTAATGCATCTTCTTCCTCCAATCCTGATGCCTCACTCTTATTCATAGTATCCAGCTTCTCTGATTATTAGCTCAGCATACAGATTGAATAAGCATGGTGAAAGAATACAGCCCTGATGCACACCTTTCCTGACGAATCCACACAATATTCCCTTGTTCAGTTCGAAGGACTGCCTCTTTGTCTATGTACAGGTTGCTCATGAGCACAATTAAGTGTTCTGGAATTCCTATTCTTTGCAATTTTATCAATAATTTGTTATGATCCACACAGTTGAATGCCTTTACATAGTCAATAAAACACAGGTAAACATCTTTCTGGTATTTCCTGCTTTCAGCCATGACCCATCTGACATCAGCAATGATATCCCTTGTTCCACATCCTCTTCTGAATCTGGCTTGAATTTCTGGCAGTTCCCTGTTAATGAACTGCTGCACCCACTTTAGAATGATCATCAGAAAAATTTTATTTGTGGGATATTAGTGATATTTTTTGATAATTTCTGCATTCTGTTGGATCACCTTTCTTCGGAATGGGCATAAATACAGATCTCTTCAAGTTGGTTGGCCAGGTAGCTGTCTTCCAGATTTCCTGGCATAGCGGAGTGAGCACTTCCAGTGCTGCATCCATTTGTTGAAACATCTCAGTTGGTATTCCCTCAATACCTGGAGCCTTGATTTTTGCCGATGTCTTCAGTGCAGCTTAGACTTCCTCCTTCAGTACTATCGGTTCTTGATCACATGCTACCTCCTGAAATGGTTGAATGTCAACCAATTCTTTTTGGTACAGTGATTCTGTATATTCCTTTCATCTTTTGATACTTGCTGAGTTGTTCAATATTTTGCCCGTAGAATCCTTCAATATCGTACCTCAAGTCATGAATTTTTTCTTCAGTTCTTTCAGCTTGAGAAATGCCAGTGTGCTCTTCCCTTTTGGTTTTCTAACTCCAGTCTTTTGCACATGTCGTTGTAATACTTTATTTTGTCTTCTCGAGCTGCCCTTTGAAATCTTCTGCACAGCTCTTTTACTTCATCATTTCTTCCTTTCGCTTTAGCTATTTGACATTCAAGAGCACGTTTCAGAGTTTGTTTTGACATCTATTTTAGTCTTTTCTTTCTTTCCTGTCTTTTTAATGACCTCTTGCTGTCTTCATGCCTGATGTCCTTGATGTCATTCCACAACTCGTTTGATCTTTGGTCATTAGTGTTCAATGGGTCAATCTATTCTTGAAATGGTGTCTAAATTCAGGTGGGATATACTCAAGATCCTACTTTGGCTCTTGAGGACTTGTTCTAATTCTCTTCAGCTTCAACTTGAACTTGTCTATGAACAATTGATTGTCTGATCCATATTCAGCACCTGGCCTTGTTCCGACTAATGATTTGGGCTTTTCCATTGTCTTTTTCTACAAATGTTGTTGATTTGATTCCTATCCATTCCATCTGGTGAGGTCCACACATATAGTCACTGTTTATATTGTTGAAAAAAGATATTGGCAGTGAAGAAGTCATTGGTCTTGCAAATTTCTATCATGTGATCATGGGCATGGTTTCTATCACCACGGACATATTTTCCAACTATTGATCCTTCCTCCTTGTTTCCAACTTTTGAATTCTAATTACCAGTAATTATCAGTGAATTTTGATTGCACATATGATCAATTTCTGACTGCAGAGGTTGGTAAAAATCTTCAATTTCTTCATCTTTTGCCTTAGTAGTTGTTGCATAAATTTGAATAATAGTTGTATTAGCTGGTCATCCTTGCAGGTGTATGAATATTATCCTATCATGGACAGTGTTGTATTCAGGATAGATCTTAAAATGTTCTTTTTGATGATCAATGCAATGCAGTTTTAACATTGTCTCTTATTCTTCTTGTTCTACAGTTTTACTTCATATTTAGGTATTAATTTATTTTTGTGTGCCAGATTTTAAAAATGGGAATTTCATCAAAATTCATAAGAAACTAAGTATCAGATACCATAGTGAATTGTGAGACAGACCAGCTTATATAACATGCAAAACAGTCAGCCAAGAACTATTCAGTTGGTTCTAAAACTCATCACTAATTTTGAAAATATAAAAGTATCAAGATAAGGAAAGTGTGGGGAAGGTAATCTGTTGAGACAGCTATTACTGTCCTAACATCCCCTTCTTCCCAGGAAGGGGAAGGGAAAGAGAAGTGGTTTCCCCTCACCTCAAGCCAGCATGAAGAACTTCATTATGACTTCTCAGAGGGTTTACAGTGTATTCCCAGGAATATGGGAGACACAGCGGACCGACACCTAACACTGAGAAGACTAAAGGGCAAGGGTAGGGATGATTAGCTGTCAGTAGATGAGCTGTCAATGGGATTGGCTTGTACTCCTAGAAATTGTCAGGAAAACGAAATGTGTTTTCAATGGACCAGATGTAGGTTATGTGTAAGGGATAGCTGGCATGGATTCATCTTGTAGGGCCAATGGGACCTCAGCAGAAAAAAGTTGGATATGACCATTGGACTTTTAGAGTTTTATGAGTAAGTCCTTAAAAAGAAAATAAAAACCCTATAGAACAGAGTAGAACTGACCCATAGAGTTTCCAAGGAGCTGCTGGTAGATTCGAACTGCTGACCTTTTGGTTAGCTGTTGTAGCTTTTAACAACTGAGCCACCAGGGCTTCTTCAGGAGTAAAGGTCAATGGAACTAGAGATCCATTCTGTTGATGCAGTGGAATAGCAGATGACAAATCCTTAATAGGGTAGGGTAGGGCAGGGCTCTGAAGAACTCAGAAAAGTACTCCATTAAAGAAAGAACTTGCTTTAAAACTTGTGTGGCGTAGTGGTTAAGTGCTACGGCTGCTAACCAAAGGGTCGGCAGTTCGAATCAGGCACTCCTTGGAAACTCTATGGGGCAGTTCTACTCTGTCCTATAGGGTCACTATGAGTCAGAATCGACTCGATGGCACTGGGGTTAGGCCAAGAAAATAAAAAGCCAGACAAGAAAGAATTTTTCTGCTCCTCTCACTCTTTTCTCCAACCTACCCCAGCTTCAAGGGATGAGATGAAAAAGAAAGAGAAACAAAACTTACTATATGTTCTTTCCTTGACTGTAGACTTTCTACTACAGTAAGCCGTAACAAATGGGGGAGGGGGAGAGGGTTGACTTAAATTTAAATGTTGAAATGCCAATTACTATACAAAAATTAACATTCTTATTTTTCAACTGATGTAGTTTTTGATGTCTAAAAGTGATTGTTGTGGATTAAATTGTATCCCCCCAAAATGTGCATTGAAATCCTAACCCCTATACCTGTGGATTTGGTTTTTTTTTGGTTATACCTGTGGATGGAATCCTGTTTGGAAATAGGGTTTTCTTTGTTATGTTAATTAGATCATAACCAAGTAGGGTGGTGTTATGGATTGAGTTTTGTCCACATAAATGTGTATCAACTTGGCTAGGCCATGATTCACAGTATTGTGTGGTCGTCCACCATTTTATGAGCTGATGTGATTACCCTATGCATTGTAAATCCTAACCTCTATGATGTTAATGTCATTGTACCAAAAAGAATTGCTCAATGTTCAATCATTTCAGGAGGTAGCATATGATCAAGAACCAAAGGTACAGAAAGAGGTCCAAGCTGCACTGCAGGCATTGGCAAAAAAGAAGGCTCCAGAACTTGACAGAAAACCAATTGAGATGTTTCAAGAAACAGATGCAGCACTGGAATCGCTCACTCGTCTGTGCCAAGGATTTGGAAGACAGCTTTACCTGACCAACCAACAGAAAGAGATCCATGTTTGTGCACATTCCAAAGAAAAGAGATCCAACAGAATGTAGAAATTATTGAATAATAACATTAATATCACATGCAAGTAAAATTTTCCTGACGATCATTCAAAAGTGGTTATAACAGTACATCGACAGGAAACTTCCAGAAATTCAAGCCAGATTCAGAAGAGGACGTGGAACAAGGGATAGCAATTACTGATGTCAGATGGATCATGGCTGAAGGCAGAGAATACCAGAAAGAGGTTTATCTGTGTTTTATTTACTGTGCTAAGGCATTCGGCTGTGTGAATCATAACTATTTATGGATAACATTGTGAAGAATGGGAATTCCAGAACACTTAATTTTGTTCATGAGGAACCAGTACATAGATCAGGAGACAGTTGCTCGAAAGAACAAGGGGCTACTGTATGGTTTAAAGTCAGGAAAGGTATGTGTCAGGGTTGTATACTTTCACCATACTTATTCAATCCGTATGCTAAGCAAATAATCAGGGAATATGGACTATAGGAAGGAGAAAGGGGCATCAGGATTGGAGGAGGATGCATTAACAACCTGCATTTTGCAGATGACACAACTCATTGCTGAAAGTGAAGAGGACTTGAAGCACTTACTAATGAAGATCAAAGACCACAGCCTTCAGTATGGATTATACCTCAACATAAAGAAAACAAAAATCCTCACAACTGGACCAATAAGCAACATTACGGTAAACGGAGAAAAGATTGCAGTTGTCAAGGATTTCATTTTACTTGGATCCACAATTAACACCCATGGAAGCAGCAGTCAAGAAATCAAATGATGCATGGCATTGGGCAAATCTGCTGCAAGAGATCTCTTTAAATTGTTAAAAAACAAAGATGTTACTTTAAGGAATAAGGTGCTCCTGACACAAGCCATGGTGTTTTCAATCACCTTATATGCATGTGAAAGCTGGACAATGAATAAGACTGAAGTAGAATTGATTCCTTTGAATTACGGTGTTGGTGAAGAATATTGAATATAACATAGACTGCCAGAACGAATAAATTTGTCTTGGAAGAAGGAACAGCTAGAATTCTCAGTAAAAGCGAGGATGGCAAGACTTCATCTCACATCCTTTGGATATGTTATCAGAAGGGACCAGTCCCTGGAGAAGGACATTGTGCTTGGTAAAATAAAAGGCCAGCAAAAAAGAGGAAGATCCTCACGGAGATGGTCTGCAACAACGGGCTCAAACATAGCAACGATTGTGAGGATGGTGCAGGGGCAGGCAGTGTTTCATTCTGTTGTACATAGGGTCATTATGAGTAGGAACCAACTCAATGGCACCTCACAACGACATGATGTTAATGAGGCAGAATTAGAGGCAGTTATATTAATGAGGCAGGACACAATCCACAGGTTGTATCTTGAGTCAATCTCTTTTGAGATATAAAAGAGACAATCAAGCAGAGAGGAGGAGGGACCTCATACTGTGAAGAACAAGGGCTAGGAGCAGAGTGTGTCCTTTGTATCTGGGGTCCCTGTGCTGAGAAGCTTCTACACCAGGGAAGGATTAATGACAAGGACTTTCCCCCAGAGCTGACAGACAGAGAAAGCTTTCCCCTGGATCTGGCACCCTGAATTTGGACTTCTAGCCTTCTAAACTGTGATAGAATAAACTTGTTTGTTAAAGCCATTCTCACTTATGGTACTTCTGTTATAGCAGCAGTAGATAACTAAGACAGGTAGTTTCTAAATCTAATCACTTCTGAGTTATAAAAAGTGCATATCAGACACAAAATACACATAGGAGAATTTAGTCGCCATGCAAGGATCTCCAAATGACCAAGGAATACCTGGGGCTACCATCAAGGAAGAAATGAACATGGCCAAGATCCTAATTTGGACTTCTAGCCTCAGAACTGTGAGAAAATAAATTTGTGTTCTTTAAAGTCACCCACTTATGGTACTTCTGTCATAGCAGCACTATGTAACTAAGACAGTGATAGACAGTATTTTTTTTAATTTTTCTAAGAATGAACAGAATAGTCATGTGACTATCTTGAGCTTTCATTCAGGTGCAGAGTAAGAACTCACCTATTAAATAAATCTAAAGGATCAGTAGGAGGCAAAAAAAAAAAACCCTTCAAGCAGCTTTGTGATTGCATCCCATAAGTTGAGCTTGTTCAATGCAATAGTTGCTTTATTATTATTATTCTGCCCAATACTCTTATGGTTCAATCAGTAGTCTCAAATCTTTCTTCAGTTTTGGAATTTTTCAGCTATTATCTCTTGGAATATTAGTAAATATAGTATATCCTTCCTAACCACTCCTGCCCTTCTCGTCTCTTCTTTTTTCTTCCTAGCCCTTTTTATATCTCCAGCACTGAGTTATCACATACACCCCTCTAGACAGTGAGCAACTTATGTAGCTATGATTACCATTTATTGAGAACTTAGTACATGTGCTGTGTATGGTGTTATGTACTTTCACATACATTGACTTATTAATCCTCATTAAAATTCATTTACCAAAGAAGAAGCTAAGGCTCAGACAGGTAACATCATCAGTGTAGCTGGTAAGTAGAGGAGCTGGGATTCAAATCCAAGTTTGATTCCAGGTCTTCTCTTAAACACTCTGCTATCCTGTTTTTCTTGAGGACAGGGATGTGTCTCAAACATCTCCATACCCTCATTGCTCAGCATACAACCTAGGAAAGAGTAGGTCCTTAGTGAATATTCATTGAATAAGTAAGTATGCCTATATTCCAATAGCCTTCTGTAACTTCCAACGGAGTTTGAAAAGAAGCAATGAGTTAGTCTGGTGTTAGGTATTGAATACACTGAAAGTTTTAAAAAGAAAAACAAAAGATATAAACATAATTCTCAAAATAAGGGAGACAAGGTCAGGTTTATAAGTAAAAAACAGATAAAAGCATAATAAACTAAGACGTGAAACATATTCTAAATGTTCTGATGCTAGAAGTAATAAGAGAAAAATAAATCCAGGTAGAAAAATAAGCAAAAACAACAACAAAGGGAAATCACCAGGTGACTCTTAGAAATAGCCTAGTTGGTAAGGCTTTATAAACCCTTCTGTGAAAACCAAGTTGGGGTTCTATTTAGACTGCCTCAAAAATATTACCATTGATAAGCTGCAAAACATCAGATGGCCACTTATTAACTCTTGTGAAAGGTACAACTTTTCAGCAAAATCCGAACATATCAGCTTACAAAGCTTGGGTACTGCTGTTAAATAATATCAAAGATCTTTAGAAAAAAAAAAAGATAAGATAAATGGAATAGTAGCCCCTGAGGAGACACATTGAGTGATGAAGGTTATTGTCAACTCCAATCAATGGAGACAGTAGATCACAGAAGCCCCAAATGCCTGAGCCAAATATTCTTTCTGATCTGTTTGAGTACAGGAACTCAGGGAAGCATGTGAAAAGAATTTCAAGTAAATGTATCAGATGGCTTATGTTAAAAAAAAAATTGTCCATGACTCACAGAACTGCAAACATGCCCAAGTCAAACCTTCTTCCTTTACTGGCTTCCAAATTTAAATTAGAAATTGATTGTACTTTTCTTATCCCTTGCCCATATTAATGGCACAAATAAAAGAAATGTTGCTTTCTTGTTAATTGAGGTCAATAAAACACTGTGGCCTACTTATGTCAACGTCTAGAGCATCTTAAGTCAGACCTTGGAAGTAGTGACAAAGTGGTTCCTTGCATAATTATCACCACTTTCATCCTTTTATCAGAGACAATCTAGGAGCGAAACAGGCAGATATTCTGGCTCTGTTAAAACCAAGCCATGGCAACAGTCCAGAGATACAAGATGAGATTAATGCCAGCCAAGGAGCCAGGCAACAAATGTTCATGTCCCAATAAGAATAAAATTTATAAGCTAACAGTATCTACTAATTATTTTGCCTCAAGTGTTTTATCTCCTTTCATTAAAACTTGTATCGTGGAAATTAATCAGTAAAGATCGTCTTCCTAATCTCTGATGGACAGAGAAAAGTGAACAAAAAATTATTAGCATAATTAAGTGGGAAACTACTCCCTTTGAAAGGGATCATTTTTCCTCCTTTTATACCTTTTCAGCACTCTTTTTGGGTTAACCAACATATGTGACATTATTTCCACCTTTATTTAGAAAGTTTTAGCAACCTTGATTTCTCTACATTTCAGAGGTTGGTACCCTCAGTGAATACCTAAAGGGCTATCCAGCTTTACTATATTTAGAAAAACTCCTAGGAACATCAGTGTTTCATCTTTACTCAACAATCTTCTGCCTCAAGGTAAGATCTTCCTCCTGACTTCCCTAGCACTATTAAAAATGCTGTCATCCTTCCATTCACCTAGTCATGAATATTCAGATCATCCTTGATGACTTTTACTTTTTCCCTACCGAGTGTCACCAAGTTCCATTGATTCCACCTCTGCAACATCTCTTGTGTCTCTACCTTGCCATCACTACCATTGACATTTAAAAAGTATCAATTCTTTGATATCTCATTCAAGAGTCATTCCTCCTACTAACATCGATGAATCATTTCATTAACTAAATAGATACTTTTATCATACAAAAGAAATAGCATCTGTTTAACAAGAACATTATTTTATAAAATTCTATGTGGTCTAGTTTTCACATGGTTGTAAACACCACATGACCTGTATTGTGCACTTCATTTGCTTGACAATTTTTCTTATAGATGTTTACAAATATGTACATGGGCCACTCATTTTTTATGTTTATTGGCAATATATTATATTACTGCATTTTTCCCATTTTTTAAAACTGTGGTAAATATATATGTAACAAAACATTTAACCTTTCAACAATCTTCACGTGTACTGTTCAGTGGCATTAATTATGTCCATCATGTTGTTCAAACATCACCCTTATCCATTCCCATTTTATATCATCACCCTTAACAGAAGCTCAGGGTCCCCAAACCATTGAGTCCTCCTTTCCTCCTTCCTCTCACCCACCCCCGGTAACCTCTAATCAACTTTTGTTTCTATGCATTTGCCTATTCTAGGTATTTCATAAAAATGAAGTCAAACAATATTTGTCCTTTTGTGATTGACTTATCTCACTCAGAATAATGTTTTCAACGTTCATCCATGTTACAGCATCTATTGGGACTTCATTTCTCATTATGGCTAAGTAATATTCCATTGTATGTGTACACCACATTTTGTTTATCCATTCATCTGTTAAGGACATTTAGGCTGTTTCTATTTTTTGGCTATTGTGAATAGTGCTGCAATGAACATTGCAGTACAATATCTGATTGTGTTCCTGCTTTCAATTCTTTTGGGTATATACCTGGGGGTGGAATTACTGAATCATATGATAATTCTAGGAGTCCCTGGGTGGTACAAATGGGTAAACACTTGACTATTAGTTGAAAATGTGGCAGTAAGAACACATTCAGTGGAGCTTGGAAAGACAGGCCTGACGATTTGCTTCTGAAAAGTCACAACCTTGAAAACCCTATGGAGCAGTTCTACTCTGCACACATAGGGTCATCACGAATGGGAATCAACTTGAAGGGAACTAACAACAACAGCACAGTAATTCTATGCTCAACTTTTTGAGGAAAAACCAAACTGTTTTCCACAGTGGCTGTACCATTTTACAGTCCCATCAGCAATGGATGAGGGTTCTAATTTCTCCACATCCTCACCAACACTTGCCGTTTTCTGTTGATGTTTTGATGTTTTCAAACACAGCTCCTTAAGTAAGTGGATGAGTGTTTAAAGATGAGGCAAGGGCCCAGATTATGTAGGGAATGGACAACAGTAATAACTTCTTCATTGCAAATACCTTTTTTCGACAACATAAATGGTGACTAAAAAAAAATTTTTTTTTTTTTATGCATGTAGACCTCGGTAGATGGAATACACAGGAACCAAATGGACTACATTTGTGTAAAGAGACAATGGAAAAAAAAGCTGAATATCATCAGTCAGAACAAGGCCAGGGGCTGACTGTGGAACAGACCATCAATTGCTCATATGCAAATTCAAGTTGAAGCTGAAGAAAATTAAAACAAGTCCATGAGAGCCAAAATACAACCTTGAGTATAACCTACCTGGATTTAGAGACCATCTCAAGAATAGATTGATGCATTGAACACTAATGATCAAAGGCAGACAAGATGTGGAATGAAATAAAGGCCATCACACGTGAAGGAAGCAAAAGGTCGTTAAAAAGACAGGAAAGAAAGAAAAGAACAAAATGGATTTCAAAAGAGACTCTGAAACTTGCTCTTGAAGGTAGAGTAGCTAAAGCCAATGGAAGAAATGATGAACAAAAAGAGCTGAACAGAAGATTTCAAAGGGCAGCTCAAGAAGACAAAGCATTATAATGAAATGTGCAAAGACCTGGAGTTAGAAAACCAGTAGAGAAGAACACGCTTGGTATTCCTTAAGTTGAAAGAACTGAAGAAAAAATTCAAGCTTATAGTTGAAATACTGAAGGATTCCGCAGGGAAAATATTGAAGGATGCAGGAAGCTTCAAAACGAGGTGGAAGGAATACACAGTCACTATGCCAAAAGGAACTGTTCAATGTTCAACCATTTCAGGAGGTAGCATATATGATCAAGAACCAATGGTACTGAAGGAAGAGGTCCAAGCTGCACTGAATGGAATGACAAAAGCAAGGCTCCAGGAATTGACAGAACACCAATTAAGATGTTTCAACAAACAGATCTCAAGTACTTTGGACATGCTCTCAGGTGGGACCAGTCCCTGGAGAATGATGGATGTCCTGCTTGGTAAAGTAGAGGATCAGCAAAAAAAAAGAAGGCCCTTGGTGAGATGGATTGACACGGTGGCTGCAACAATGGGCTCAAGCATAACAAAGATTGTGAAGATGGAGCTGGATCCAGCAGTGTTTCATTTTGGCACCTAACAATAACAATATTATGTACTACATACAATCTTACAGCAGTAATTTGCTGATGTTATCATTCTCAGATGTCCACTAGCAGATATTCGAAGATCAGATTTAAAAAAAATAAAACAAGAGTTATCTGACTTATGTCAGAACTGACTTATGATGGAGTCATTGGAATGGAACCCCGTGGATAGTCGGGGACTACCTGGAATGTGTCTGCTTGTTTGTTTTCCATTGAGGTTTGAAACAAGGTCATCCGCCAAGAGTGAGGGTGGGAAAGGGGTAGTTGAGATTTGAAAAGAAAGGAGAGTACCTGGAGGCTTAAAACATATGGCTCTAGATGGCATTTGCTCTCCCCATCCCTATTTCACTACCTTGCAGCCTAACTCTTTATATGCAGTGCCTACCTGCTTCCCTGCAGGGTGCTGACACTCTGCCAATTGGTCAATGAGGCTAAGTAGAGAAAAGCTTGAGTGAGAGCCTTTAAAACAAGTAAGTGAATAAAAGGAATAATTTAAAAAGAAAAATTTTTATTACATTCAAAAAAACAGTAACTTCAAAAGCAATTAAATTGAAAACCACATTTATTGAGTTAACAAATCATAAGTTAAAAGAATTTAATTTTTGAAGACTTTCATTGAGTTCAAAAAATAGTGAAACTACTTTATTAATTTAATTGCTTTGAAGTCAGTGTTTTAGAACTCATAAAAGTGCTTTTTATTACTTTCATTTTTGTAAGCTTTCCTCTATACTCAGTCAGGCCCTCTTTGCCAACTGAGCTGACCCAATTGTAAACAGGGCAGTTTCTACAAATGAGGATAACTGTCTTTTCTAACCTCACCTCCATCGGTCTTGTTTGTTGTTTAGTTTGTTTTGACCTCTATCATATGCCATAAAAAATACACACACACACATACTCTAGCATAAACACACACACATGCATGTGCATGCCTGTGTGAGAGTGTGTATCTCTGTGTGTGTGTGGGCATGCTGGTTATTGAAGTGTATCAGTCAAGCTCCAGTCAGGAGAAAGACAGTTGTGTGCCACTGAGTTGATTCTGACACATAATGATCCTATATGACAGAGTAGAACTGCCTCATAGGGTTTCCTAGGCTGTAATATAAAATTTAGGGAGCAAATCACCAGGTATTTTCTCCTGTGGAGCTGCTGATGGGTTCAAACCATCAGTCTTTAGGATAGCAGCCGAGCACTTAACCATTGCTCCAACAGGGCTCCTTCAGGTTAACTACTAAGAAGGGTAAAAAAAGACTCTAAGGGGTACAGAAGGAGTAACTGCTGAAAGCAGCTGTTATCCTAGGGTTGAGAAAGATTGAACAAGAAAAGAACTGAGAAACTTAGAAGATGCCACCTTAAGGCTGAGTTTCAGACATCTGAGGGGAGAGGCCTAACTACCCCAGGAAAGCACAGCAAGCAAGAGAGAAGAAACGTGCCAGAGGCCAAAAGCTGCAGCTGAACCTCAGAGGCAGGCCATCATTGGATGTCAAAGAAACTTGTTAGAGAGCCTGGGCCACAGCTGCTCTGTGAGGACTGCCTCTGTGGTGGCAAAGGTAATGCCGGAAGATGTGGGCCACTTCGGAACAGTCAAGGCCGCTGAGGTGAACACTGTCAGCGCTCCGCGCTGATCCCAATGGAACACAGCACACAGAAAGAAGGAAGGAACCTTCCTCCTGCTATAGCTTTGCAGTGTTTCTCCCACGCACTCTATTGTCAAAACCTAACATCCAGCACAATGGCAAAGAAGAAACATCTGCATAGTCCAGCTGCAATATCACAAAGGAGGGCAAAGAAGTGTGGATTCAGAGCTAAGAGAAAATAAATTGATAATTATCACAGAAATAAATTGTCTCTCAACTCCAAGTCCACTCTTCTACCCTCTATACTTTGGGGGCTGGGATTCTCCTTTGGCAGGTGACAATGTCCATATAGACAAAAGAATCTTAGAGGCAGAGGGGCCATTTAGTCTCACTGCACCTCCCCCAAATGCAGATATGGAAAACTGAGATGTAGGTAAAATGACAGGTCCAATATCTCGTGGTTGGTTATTGGACCTTCAGATTGTCTGACCCCGCGCACTCTGGACTTTCCGGTGATCCTTTCTTCTTCCTCTAGTAGGTCAATACCTTTTACATACAACTTGATACTTTTATGCACTTGTATCAATATTAGTAGTTCTTTCAGTCATCTACTTAGGACAGTAAATATAACTTTTATAAACAAAGAGGTACAAAACACACTTGTAAATCTTTTGAGAAATTTCCAAGAGCTGCAAGGAAAAGCTGTCATTGTATTACATCCAAAACGTGTTGCTGAACCTTGGAAGAGAAAAATAAACAAAGCTTCTATAAAAAGAGATTCAGAGGCAGACTAGGATTGCTAGCCTAGTTAAGAGGTAATCTTAAGTGGTTTCATGCAAATGATTTTCAAGATACAAGGAGATTCAAGAGTGAGTTACAAACCGGCTAGCAGTGGTTACTATGGTTGCAGAAGTGAACTTCATCCTTGGGGTGACTAGGAGGTGATGTTGGATGTTTGCCATGGTGCTCTTCCTGTGGGGAATTCAAACTGTTTAAATAACCCGGAGAGAAAAAAGAAAGGAGAAAAGATTCAGGCCTTTAGCAGGCCTGTCTGCAAAAAGAAACAGAATCTGCTGAGGCAAGCTACTTCTAGGGCTCATTAGCAGAGAGGCAAAAGTGATACACTGCCTTGATAAAACAGCGGGGATGAAAGGCTGCCTATAGGGGTTTCTGAATACCAAGAAGCAGCTGACCTTGAGCCAAACTGGAAGTAGGGAAGCAAGCCAAGGCGACAGGCATTCATACTGAGCCTACTCTGTCCTTAGGAAGACCGGGTCCTTGTGTGAACTTAACTGGGAGAGATTTTTGGTTCTACGCAGTCAGAGGGTAGGGATAGCAAGGACCCAGATGCCTGCTTGGGGTGGGAAGGGTTCACTTCGTAGTAAGAACTAGATGAATTAAGGTAAAAGGGGAGCTCCATTGGGAAGTGCTCCCTCTTCTTTGCCCATAAGGAAATCCTGTTCTTCCTTATGTATGTGCGTTCAGGAGGCCTCCATACAAAGAACAAGGGTTTTGGAACCTAGATGAGGATTCAAATCCAGGCTCAATGAATTGTTTAATGTCTTATACCTTCAATTTTCTTGTGAATAAAATGGAACTATGTAACCCATCATGGGGATGGCACAAGAGCAGGCAATGTTTTGTTTGGTTTTGCATAGGGTCATCATGAGTCGGGGACCAACTCAATGGCAATTAACAATAGTGCTTACCTGTAGGATTATGTGGAGACTAAATCAATTACCTAATATGCTTGATGTATGGATGATTGGTTAATGGTAGCTGCAGTTGCTAGTATTACTACTACTAGTAGTATCACCACCACCATTACTACTCCTGAACCAAAGAAAGGCCTCTTCTCAAGGGAGAACCTTGAAAAAGTCAGCTTATAAAACAGATTCTCTAACACTTGACTGGCCCCTTCTCCTATTTGGGGAACAGACTGAATTGGGCACAAAAACAAACATAAACTTCCTCCTTACTTGCTCCCATTCCATGGAAAGCTCTTCAGCCACCCACCCCCCTCTTTAACAGTTAAAGACAGAGAAGATATACTATGTTGTTGCTGTTGTTAGGTGCCATCAAGTAGATTCCAACTCATAGAGATGCTATGCATAACAGAATGAAACACTTCCGGTCCTGCATCAATATTACAATCTTAAGTATGCTTGAGCTCGTTGTTGCAGCCACTGTGTCAGTCCACCTTGTTGAGGGGCTTTCTCTTTTCTGCTGACCCTGTACTTTGCCAAGCACGATGTCCTTCTCCAGGGACTGATCCCTCCTGACAACATGTCCAAAGTATGTAAGAAGCAGTCTCGCCATCCTTGCTTCTAAGGAGCCTTCTGGTTGTACTTCTTCCAAGACAGATTTGTTCCTTCTTTTGGCAGTCCATGGTATATTCAATATTCTTCACCAACACCACAATTTAAAGGCGTTAATTCTTCTTCAGTCTTCCTTATTCATTGTCCAGCTTTCACATGCATATGAGGCGATTGAAAATACGATGGCCTGGGTCAGGCACACCTTAGTCTTCAAGGTGACATCTTTACTTTTCAACATTTTAAAGAGGTCCTTTGCAGCAGATCTGCCCAATGCAATGAATCGTTTCATTTCTTGACTGCTGATTCCATGGGTGTTGATTGTGGATGCAAGGAAAACGAAATCCTTGACAACTTCAATCTTTTCTCCATTTATTATAATGTTGCTTATTGATCCAGTTGTGAGGATGTTTGTTTTCTTTATGTTGAGGTGTAATCCATACCGAAGGCTGTGGTTCTTGATCTTCATTAGTAAGTGCTTCAAGTCCTTTTCACTTTCAGCAACCAAGGTTGTGTCATCTGCATAACACAAGTTGTTAATGAGTCTTCCTCCAATCCTGATGCCCCATTCTTCTTCATACAGTCCAGCTTCTTGGATTATTGGATTATTTGCTCAGCATACAGATTGAATAGGTATGTTAAAAGGATAAAACCCTGATGCATACCTTTCCTGACTTTAAACCAATCAGTATCCCCTCATTCTGTCCGAACAACTGCCTCTTGATCCATGTACAGGTTCCTCATGAGCACAATTAAGTGTTCTGGAATTCCCATTCTTTGCAATGTTATCCATAATTTGTTATGATCGAGTGCCTTTGCATAGATAATAAAACACCGGTAAACATCCTTCTGGTATTCTCTGCTTTCAGCCAGGATCCATCTGACGCCAGCAATGATATCCCTGGTTCCACGTCCTCTTCTGAAATCAGTCTGAATTTCTGGAAGTTCCCTGTCGATATAAGCTGCAGCCGTTTTTGAATGGTCTTCAGCAAAATTTTGCTTGTGTGAGGTATTAATGATATTGTTCTATAATTTCCACATTTGGTTGGATCACCTTTCTTGGAAATAGTCATAAATATGGATCTTTTCCAGTCAGTTGGTCAGGAATCTGTCTTCCATATTTCTTGGCATAGACAAATGAACATCTCCAGCCCTGCATCTGTTTCTTGAAACATCTCAATCGTTATTTTGTCAATTCCTGGAGCCTTGTTTTTCACCAATGCCTTCAGAACAGCTTGGATTTCTTCCTTCAGTACCATCGGTTCCTGATCATATGCTACCTCTTGAAATGGTTGAACATTGACTAATTCTTTTTGGTATAATGACTCTATGTGTTCCTTCCATCTTCTTTTGATGCTTCCTGTGTCGTTTAGTATTTTCCTAATAGAATCCTTCACTATTGCAACTTGAGGCTTGAATTTTTTTCTGCAGTTCTTTCAGCTTGAGAAATGCTGAGCGTGTTCTTCCCTTTTGGTTTTCCATCTCCAGCTCTTTGCACGTCATCATAATACTTTACTTTGTCTTCTCGAGCCACCTTTTGAAATCTTCTGTCCTTTTCTTTTACTTCATCATTTCTTCCTTTTGCTTTAGCTGCTCAACGTTCATGAACAAATTCCAGAGTCTCCTCTGACATCCACCTTGGTCTTTTCTTTCTTTCCTTTCTTTTCAATGACCTCTTGCTTTCTTCATGTAGCATGTCCTTGACGTCATTCCACAACTCATCTGGTCTTAGGTGGCTAGTGTTTAATGCATCAAATCTATTCTTGAGATGGTGTCTAAATTCAGGTGGGATACACTCAAGGTCGTATTTTGGCTCTCGTGGACTTGCTCTGATTTTCTTCAGTTTCAGCTTGAACTTGCATATGAGCAATTGATGGTCTGTTCCACAGTTGGCCCCTGGCCCTGTTCTGACTGATGATATTGACCTTTTCCATCATTTCTTCCCACAGATGTAGTCGAATTGATTCCTGTGTGTTCCATCTGGCGAGGTCCATGTGTATAGTCACCATTTATGTTGGTGAAAGAAGGTATTTGCAATGAAGAAGTCATTGGTCTTTCAAAATTCTATCATTCGATCTCCAGCATTATTCAAATTTATGCACCAACCACTAGGGCCAAAGATGAAGAAATAGAAGATTTTTATCAGCTGCTACAGTCTGAAATTTATCAAACAAGCAATCAGGATGCATTGATAATTACCGGTGATTGGAAAGGGAAAGTTAGAAACAAAGAAGAAGGATCAGTAGGAGGAAAATATGGCCTTTGTGAAAGAAACAAGGGTGGGGATCAAATGATAGAAGCTATGCTATGTTAGACAAAATAGGCTTTGGTAACAGGAAATAGTAAAACAGCAAAAAGGTAAAAAGTTAAAAGTAGCAAAGTTATCTAAGGTCAATCTTCAAACATGAAATGCTAAGGATAAAATGATAAAATAGTCTATAAAATAAACACTACAATATAGAACCCCCACGTGTCTGTCAGTTTGTTGTACTGTGGGGACTTGCATGTTGCTGAGATGCTGGAAGCTATGCCACCAGTATTCAAATACGAGCAGAGTCACTCATGGTGGACAGGTTTCAGTGGAATTTCCGGGCTGAGAGAGACAAGGAAAAAGAACCTGGCAATCTACTTCTGAAAGGAATTATCCAGTGAAAATCTGATGAACAGCAGCAGAACATGGACTGATATAGTGCCAGAAGATGAGACCACCAGCTTGGAAGGTACTCAAAAGAAGACTGATAAAGGGCTGCCTCCTCAAAGTAGAGTCGACCTTAATGAGGTGGACGGAATCAAGCTTTTGGGACCTTCATTTGTTGATCTGTCATGACTCAAAATAAGAAGAAAAACCTGTAAACATCCATTGATAATCAGAATGTGGAGTGTATAAGTGCGAATCTAGGAAAATTGGGAATCATCAAAAATGAAATGGAACCCATAAATGTCGATATCCTAGCATTAGTGAGCTGAAATGGACTGGTATTTGTCATTTTGAATGGAATAATCTTATGGTATACTATGCCTGGAAAGACAACTTGAAGAGGAAAGGCGTTGCATTCATCGTCAAAAAGAACATTTCAAGATCTATCCTGAAGTACAATGCTGTCAGTGATAGGATAATATCCATGCATCTACAAGGAATACCAGTTAATACGATGATTATTCAAATTAACCCACCAACCACTAAGGCCAAAGATGAAGAAACGGAAGATTTTTACCAGCTTCTGCAGTCTGAAATTGATCAAACAAGCAATCAGGATGCACTGATAATTACTGGTGATTGAAATGTGAAAGCTGGAAACAAAGAAGAAGGATCAGTGGTAGTTGGAAAATATGGCCTAGGTAACAGAAACAATGGAAAACCCTGGTGGCGTAGTGGTTAAGTGCTACGGCTGCTAACCAAAGGGTCGGCAGTTCAAACCCACCAGGCGCTCCTTGGAATCTGTATGGGGCAGTTCTACTCTGTCCTATAGGGTCACTATGAGTCGGAATTAACTTGACGGCACTAGGTTTTTTTTTTTTCCGTGTTAATAGAAACAATGCCAGAGATCGCGTGATAGAATTTTGCAAGACCAACAACTTCTTCATTGCAAATACCTTTTTTCACCAACATAAATGGTGACTATATACATGGACCTCGCCAGATGGAATACACAGGAATCAAATCTAATACATCTGCAGAAAGAGACAATGGAAAAGCTCATATCATCAGTCAGAACAAAGCCGGGGCCTACTGCGGAACAGACCATCAATCGTTCATATGCAAGTTCAAGTTGAAACTGAAGAAAATTAGAACAAGTCCATGAGAGCCAAAGTCAGATCTTGAGTATATCTCACCTGAATTTAGAGACCATCTCAAGAAGAGATTTGACGCTTTGAACACTAATGACCAAAGACCAGACAAGATGTGGGATGATGTCAAGGATATCATACATGAAGAAAGCAAGAGGTCATTAAAAAGACAGGAAAGAAGGAAAAGACCAAAATGAATGTCAGAAGAGACTCTCAAACTTGCTCTTGACCATCGAGTAGCTAAAGCAAAAATAAGAAATGATGAAGTAAAAAAACTAAACATAAGATTTCAAAGGGCAGCTCAAGAAGACAAAGTAAAGTACTATAATGACATGTGCAAAGAGCTGGAGATAGAAAACCAAAAGGGAAGAACACACTCGGCATTTCTCAAGCTGAAAGAACTGAAGAAAAAATTCAAGCCTCGAGTTTCAATAGTGAAGGATTCTATGGGGAAAATATTAAATGACGCAGGAAGCATCAAAGGAAGATTGAAGGAATACAGAGTCATTATACCAAAAAGAATTGGTCCACATTCAACCATTTCAGGAGGTACTATATGATCAGGAACCGATGGTACCAAGGGAAGAAGTCGAAGCTGAAGCCATTGGTGAAAAATAAGGCTCCAGGAGCTGATGGAACATCAGTTGAGATATTTCAACAAACTGATGCAGCGATGGAAGTGCTCACTCCTCTATGCCAAGAAATTTGGAAGACAGCTACCTGGCCAACGAACTGGAAGAAATCCGTATTTATGCCTATTCCCAAGAAAGGTGATCCAACTGAATGTGGAAATTATTGAACAACATCATATGAAAGTAAAATTATGCTGACAATCATTCAAAAGCAGTTGCTGCAGTATATTGACAGGAAACAGCCAGAAATTCAAGTCAGATTCAGAAGAGGACGTGGAACCAGGGATATCATTGCTGATGTCCTATGGATCCTGGCTGAAAGCAGAAAATACCAGAAAGATGTTTACCTGTGTTTTATCGACTTTACAAAGGCATTCGGCTCTGTGAATCTTAACAAATTATGGGTAACATTGCGAAGAATGGGAATTCCAGAACACCTAATTGTGCTCATGAGGAACCTGTACACAAATCATGAGGCAGCTGTTCAAACAGAACAAGGGAATACCGCGTGGTTTTAAAGTCAGGAAAAGTGTTCATCAGTGTTGTATCCTTTCACCATACCTATTCAATCTGTATGTTGAGCAAATAATCCGAGAAGCTGGACTTTATGAAGAAGAGCAGGGGATCAGGATTGGAGGAAGACTCATTAACAACCTGCATTATGCAGATGACACAACATTGCTTGCTGAAAGTGAAGAGGACTTGAAGCACTTACTCTTGAAGATCAAAGATCACAGCCTTCATTATGGGTTACTCTCAACATAAAGAAAACAAAAATCCTCCTCACAACTGGACCAATAAGCAACAGTATAAGTGGAGAAAAGATTGAAGTTTTCAAGGATTTCATTTTCCTTGGATCTGCAATCAACAACACCCATGGAAGAAGCAGTCAAGAGAACAAAAGATGCATTGCATTGGGCAAATCTGCTGGAAAAGACCTCATTAAAGTGTTGAAAAGTAAAGATGTCACCTTGAAGACTAAGGTGCACCTGACCTAAGACATGAAGTTTTAAATCACCTCATATGCTGGCGAAAGCTGGACAATGAATAAGGAAGACTGAAGAAGAATTGATGCCTTTGAATCGTGGTGTTGGCAAAGAATATTGAATATACCATGGACTGCCAAAAGAACAAACAAATCTGTCTTGGAAGAAGTACAACCAGAACTTTCCTTGGAAGCAAGGATGGCAAGACCATGTCTCACATACTTGGGACATGTTATCAGGAGAGATTAGTCCCTGGAGTACATTATACTTGATAAAATACAGGGTCAGCGAAAAAGAGGAAGACCCCCAACGAGATGGATTGACACAGTGGCTGCAACAATGGGCTCAAGCATAACAACAATTGTGAGAATGGTGCAGGACCAGGCAGTGTTTTGTTCTGCTGTACATAGGATCATCATGGGTCAGAACTGACTGAACGGCACCTAACAACAACAATATAGAAATAAATCAATAAAATCTAAAAAGTTAAAGAACAAACAAGTTAGGTTAGAAAGTACCATTAGCCATAAGAATACACTAAAGGGATTGCCTAGTAAAATGAGACAGTTTAAAATACAGAATTTCTGCCCAAAGCACATAGTGTAAAAATGTATACTTACTACAATTTTAAAAAATCCAAAAAAAAAAAAAAAACGAATTTTTCAACTAGCTCCATGTAACTTACAGAAATAAAAGCAAAAACCAGTCTAGGATCAATCCTGTCTGGACAAAGAGTTATTAAGAGTTATTTTCACATCTCCTTTGAAAATAATATTTTAAAAATGTTTCTTAATCTCACCTTTGTTGTCCTTTTATGGAAACATACCATTGGAGAATCTTCCAAAATCTCATTTGGGAAATACTCAGGTCAGTCTCTCACCCCATGTCTCCTTGTAAAACTGCAGGGATGCAGGGTTCTATAGTGGAAAGAGTGTGGGATTTGGAATGGGGGGACCATGGTTCAAGTCCCTGATCTACTCTTTGCTTGTTTTATGACCTTGAAGTAACAGTCTTCTCCGAAACTGAGGCTCTGAATCTGTGAAATGGAATTATTTCCTATTCCTACTTAACTCACCAGATTCTTGTGATTGGATGAAATAAAAGTGTTATGTGAAATAAATAACTCTGCAAACTGTAAAATCCTATTCATTTGTTAGCTGCTAGCATATATTTCACTGATAGCACCCTGGACATGAAACAAATGCCATTACACACTAATTCTTGCTCTAAGACATAGACATGAATCGTAAAAGCAGTCAACACAAGTCTGAAGAGATTAACCACCATATGCCCTGACTCAAAACCTAAAAGAAAATCAGTACTAGATTCTCAGTGTTCCTCATTCCACAAACCCACCAGCAGCAGAGGTGAGAGTGGCACTTATTTGGTTTGCCATCATCACACCCAAAACATCACAAGAAAATGGTTTCCCTTTGCTCTGCTTTAGGCCTTCCAGCTCCCTGCTGTACAGTAAGTAGTTTCTTTGG
This sequence comes from Elephas maximus indicus, assembly GCF_024166365.1. Lineage (NCBI taxonomy): Eukaryota > Metazoa > Chordata > Mammalia > Proboscidea > Elephantidae > Elephas > Elephas maximus. The sequence continues at coordinate 8,957,564 of NC_064846.1, read as the reverse complement.
CTTTGATGAAACAGGTAAATAAAACAAAAGCAATGCCCTCCTCCTCACATGTCTATACGCTTAGTGTGTCAAACCCGGGAAGTTAGGAAGCTATCAGTCAAGTCCATGCCACTACGTATAATTTGGCCACTGACGTCAGAAGCTACTGTGTGGTACCTCAATCTATGGAACCTTATCTCTCCATCACACGTATCCAACCAGGATCTGCCTGCATCTGCACACTTTGGAGACCTGGGCTGCAGCCAGTATCACTGTAGCAGCAACACTCAGGAAACAACTGTGGCTCAAGTGGAAAGGGCAGTTGGAGCAGTCCAGCTGCCTTTATCCTGGTCAAATGCCAATGATTCATCTATGTTGTTGTTGTTGTTGTTAGGTGCCATCGAGTTGGTTCCGACTCATGGCGACCCTATGCACAACAGAACAAAACACTGCCCGGTCCTTTTAATCATTGCTATGCTTGAGCTCATTGTTGTAGCCACTGTGTCAATCCACCTCATTGAGATTCTTCCTCTTTTCTGATGACCCTGTACTTTGCCAAGCATGATGTCCTTCTCCAGGGACTGATCCCTCCTGACAACATGTCCGAAGTATGTAAGACACAGTCTCGCCATCCTTGCCTCTAAGGAGCATTCTGTTTGCACTTCGTCCAAGACAGATTTGTTCCTTCTTTTGGCAGTCCATGGTATATTCAATATTCTTCACCAACACCACAATTCAAAGGCATCAATTCTTCTTCGGTCTTCCTTATTCATTGTCCAGCTTTCACATGCATATGATGTGATTGAAAAGACCACGGCTTGGGTCAGGCACACCTTAGTCTTCAAGGTGACAACTTTACTTTTCAACACTTTAAAGAGGTCCTTTGCAGCAGATTTGCCCAATGCAATGAATCATTTCATTTCTTGACTGCTGATTCCATGGGTGTTGATTGTGGATCCAAGGAAAATGAAATCCTTGACAACTTCAATCTTTTCTCCATTTATTATAATGTTGCTTATTGATCCAGTTGTGAGGATTTTTGTTTTCTTTATGTTGAGGTACAATCCATACTGAAGGCTGTGGTCCTTGATTTTCATTAGTAAGTGCTCCAAGTCCTCTTCACTTTCAGCAAGCAAGGTTGTGTCATCTGCATAACACAAGTTGTTAATGAGTCTTCTTCCAATCCTGATGCCCCATTCTTCTTCATATACTCCAGCTTCTCAGATTATTGGATTATTTGCTCAGCATACAGATTGACTAGGTATGGTGAAAGGATACAACCCTGATGCACACCTTTCCTGACTTTAAACCAATCAGTATCCCCTTGTTCTGTCCAAACAACTGCCTCTTGATCTATGTAAAGGTTCCTCATTAGCACAATTAAGTATTCTGGAATTCCCATTCTTCGCAATGCTATCCATAATTTGTTATGATCCACACAGTTGAAGGCCTTTGCATAGTCAATAAAACACAGATTCACCTACACAGACTATATTTTGCACAAATTTTGTAAATTTACCCCAATAAACCCAGTATCTACTATAATTCTTTTCAAGCTATTTGCAGTGACAGGAACTTGTTTGGCATGCAGTAGGTAGTTAATAAATATTTATTTGTTGTCGATTGAGATCCTGGAGTATACAGAGTCTCTACAGGGTTCAACTAGAAGAGCCAGCTGTATCGATACAAACCATCCTTCTGATGCTTTTTTAGAAACTGCCTCTAAAGTGCTGAATAATGGCTGCAGCAGATAGTGTTGGTTTGCTGCCCAGCATCCATTTCCTCTACTTCATGGTAACAGTACTCTGAACTTTCTCAGACAGGTAATTTGCATATGATTAACCTCACTCCCAGCCTCTGGAGGTGAACTCTGAATAGCTTAAGCCAATTAGCAGTTCCCATACACGTGCACACAGCATTATCACTGAGGATGATTAAGACACACCCACTTTCTCTCTCCTGAACCAGAAGTATGTTCTTAGGAACTTGTTCACAATCATCTGTGACTTCAGGGGTAACTGGCCTTAGAATGAAGTCACATCATGGAAGGCAGAGAGGAAAGACTGAAAGAAGACAGGTCATTGATGGCTCTGTTAGGATACTAAATCAGACCATCTAAAGCTCACAGTATTACTGAACTTTTTGGTTAAATAAGTCTACAAAGTCCTTTTTTTACTTAGCTAATTTTGAGTTGGGTTTTACATTATTTACAACAAAAAATATGCCAATTTATACTCTGGGAATTGTAAAATAAAACTGAAACTGGTACTTAGGCAGGCTAAAATTCATTTTCTGAGTGACCCAACTAGAGTGTATTCTTGAAAAGAAATAAAAGAAATAAAAAGACAAAGGGTCTGCATACTTTCACATTCATGGGAAAGTCTATGAAACTTTACTATACATCCAGAAGGAACTAGCCCCCTCCCCTTCCACTCTTTGGTGCATTACTCTTCCGAATATTGGGTAGTAATAGGCTTGAACGCCTTTCCAGAGAGCTATTCAGGGATCCTACAGCAGATTTCATCAATTGCACAGACTATCAATTGCTCATATGCAAGTTCAAGTTGAAGCTGAAGAAAAAACAAGTCCACAAGAGCCAGAGTACAACCTTGAGTATATCCCACCTGAAATTAGAGACTATCTCAAGAATAAATTTCACACATTGAACACTAGTGACTGAAGACCAAAAGAGTTATGAAATGATGTCAAGGGCATACATTAAACATACAGTAAAGAAAGAAAAGACCAAAATGGATGTCACAAGAGACTCTGAAACTTGCTCTTGAACATAGATTAACTAAAGCAAATGGAAGAAATGATGAAATAAAAGAGCTAAACAGAAGACTTCAAAAGGCAGCTCGAGAAGACAAAGTATTATAATGAATCATGCAATGATCTGGAGTTAGAAAACCAAAAGAGAAGAACAGGCTTGGCATTTCTCAAGCTGAAAGAACTGAAGAAAAAATTCAAGCCTCCAGTTGCAATATTGAAAGATTCTATGGGCAAAATATTAAATAAAAAGAATGGAAGGAATACACAGAATCTCTGTACCAAAAAGAATTGGTCGACATTCAACAGTTTCAGGAGGTAGCATATATGATCAAGAACCAGTAGTATTGAAGGTAGAAGTATGGTATTTATCTTAGTCATCTAGTGCTGCCATAATAGATACACCACAAGTGGATGGTTTTAACAAAGAGAAATTTATTTTCTCACAGTCTACTTGCTTATAAGTCCAAATTCAGGGCGTCGGCTCCAGGGGAAGGCTTTCTCTCCCTGTCAGCTCTGGTGGAAGGTCTTTGTCCTCAATCCTCCCCTGATCGAGGAGCTTCTCAGGCACCAGGACCCGTGTCCAAATGATGTGCTCTGCTGCTGGTGCTGCTTTCTTGGTGGTATGAGGTCCCCAACTCTCTGCTTGCTTCCCTTTTCTTTTATCTCTTCAGAGATAAAAGGTGGTGGAGGCCACATCCTAGGGAAGCTCTCTTTACACTGGATCAGGGAGCTGAACGGAGCAAGAGTGTGACATCCCACCCTAATCCTTTTAACCACAGGCAGAAATGATGATTTATAACACATAGGAAAATTACAAAATGGAGGACAACCACACATGGCCTAACCAAGTTAATACACACATTTTGTGGGGGACCTAATTCAATCCATGACAGTATTGAAGGAAGAAGTCCAAGATGCACTGAAGGCATTGGCAAAAAACAAGGCCCA